>NC_141008.1:24045057-24725831 GCF_052327205.1 Somniosus microcephalus | reverse complement strand
CATGTTCCCGTAAAGGTCAAGCGTGGGACCAACAAGTCCAGGGAACCCTGGATGTCAAGGGAAATACAAGAATGGATTAGGAAAAAAAGGGAGGCTTTTGGCAGATACAAAGGACTAAAAACAGTGGAAGCCCTGGAGGAGTATAGAAAGTGCAGGGGGGTACTTAAAAAAGAAATTAGGAGAGCGAAGAGGGGGCATGAAAAAACACTGACGGGCAAAATAAAGGAAAATCCCAAGGTGTTTTATAAGTATATTAAGGGCAAGAGGGTAACCAGGGAAAGAAAGTGGCAATCTGTGTGTAGAGCCGGAAGATGTAGGTGAGGTTTTAAATGAATATTTTGCATCTGTGTTCACTATGGAGAAGGACGATGTAGGCATAGAAATCAGGCAGGGGGGTTGTGATATAGTTGAACAAATTAGCATTGAGAGGGAGGAGGTATTAGTGGTTTTAGTGGGCTTAAAAGTGGATAAATCCCCAGGCCCAGACGAGATGTATCCCAGGCTGCTGCATGAGGCAAGGGAGGAGATTGCAGAGGCTCTGACACAAATTTTCAGAACCTCTCTGGCCACAGGGGATGTGCCAGAGGACTGGAGGACAGTTAATGTAGTACCATTATTCAAGAAAGGTAGTAGGTATAAACCAGGGAATTACAGGCCAGTGAGCCTAACATCAGTGGTAGGGAAATTAAATAGAAAAAATTCTGAGAGACAGGATTAGTCTCCACTTGGAAAGGCAAGGATTAATCAAGGATAGTCAGCATGGCTTTGTCAGGGGGAGATCATGTCTAGCCAATTTGATTGAATTTTTCGAGGGTGTGACTAGGTGTGTGCATGAGGGTAGTGCAGTTGATGTAGTCTACATGGACTTCAGTAAGGTTTTTAACAAAGTCCCGCATGGGAGACTGGTCAAGAAGGTAAGAGCCCATGGGATCCAGGGAAATTCGGCACATTGGATCCAAAATTGGCTTAGTGGCAGGAGGCAGAGGGTGATGGTCGAAGGTTGTTTTTGTGACCGGAAGCCTGTGTCCAGTGGTGTACCGCAGGGATCGGAGCTGGGTTCCTTGCTGTTTGTAGTGTACATTAATGATTTAGATATGAATGTAGTAGGTATGATCAGTAAGTTCGCAGATGACACGAAAATTGGTGGAGTGGTAAATAGCGAGGAGGGAAGCCTCAGGCTACAGGATGATATAGACGGGTTGGTCAGATGGGCAGAATAGTGGCAAATGGAATTTAACCCTGAAAAGTGTGAGGTGATGCATTTTGGGAGGACTAACAAGGCAAGGGAATACACAATGAATGGTAGGACCCTAGGAAGGACAGAGGATCAGAGGGACCTTGGTGTGCATGTACATAGATCCCTGAAGGCAGCAGGACAGGTAGATAAGGTGGTTAATGTAGTGTATGTACCTTGAAGAAGGAACTATATTCTGCAGCCCCTGTACACTGCAGTACCAGTAGTGACCACCCCTGTATATAAGCCTGTGTAGTAACTTTGTATAGTAGTTCCAGTTTTGTCTCCATTCAGTAAACACCTGTTATAACCAACTTCTGCAGTCCGTGTCTCAATTACACACGGACATTACATTGGCGACGAACAGATCCGAACTTACCTACAGTTCTGCACCACCTCACAGGGATCCATCCCTGAAGCGAAGTTATTAGAGGTCGAAGCCAGAAGGAAGAAATCCAAAAAAAAAACAGAAGAAACGGGCATTGACCGTGGGCAACCGCCCTCTGATTCATCGAATTCGAAGATTTGCAGGAGAGGCTGTCGAGAGCTGGGCTTGGTTATCCAGTCTATGGTGTTCCAGCTAATCGGGGTGGTGGCAGGTAGTACACTGATCCTTCCTGGGCTGCGGCGGGCTAGAGCTCGATCGGGTGGCTTTTCAACGGGGCCAAGCAGCGTTGTCGGGAAGCGGAGAGAGAGAGAGAGGGTGGAGCACACAGGGCGCGGCCGGTGCTACAAAGCCGGGCAGCGTACAGACCCGAGAAGAGGGAGGGAAGTGTCCCATAGGGTCTGTTCTGACGACGGGAACAGTAATTAAAATAAAAGAAAAAGAAATTAGAAGCGCAGAAAGCCGCGAGGAGCTGCAGTTTGCCACGGGGACCGCGGAGAGTGGCGTTGGCAGCAGCGCGGGGGGAAGCGCGCGAAGACCATAGGGCGTCGCCATCAAGGCATAAAACGCCAGCAACAGCGCTGGCAGCAGCGGAAAAGGCAGAAAGCGCGGGAGGCGCCATCTTAATCCAGCGGGGAAGAAGGCAAAGTGCGGGAGGCGCCATTTTGTTCAATCGGGGAAGAAGGCAAAGCGCGGGAGGCACCATCTTAGATCTCCAAGATGCCGAAGACTGGCAATATCACTGCCTTCGATAATGCAATAGAAGACTGGACCACGTATGTGGAAAGAGTCGAAGTATATTGCAAGGCAAATGAAGTAGCCGATGAGAAAAAGGCATCGGTACTACTAAACTTAATGGGCGCAAGAACGTACGGCCTATTGCGGAACCTGATCACGCCAGTCAAACCGATGGCGAAGAGTTTTAACAAAATTGTTGATATCCTACAGGAACACCTAAATCCTACACCGCTGCTGATAGCAGAAAGATTTAAATTCCACAAGAGAAATCAGCATAAAGATGAGAGCAATGCTGATTACCTTACGGAACTACGCAAGCTATCAAAGCACTGCCAATTCTGAGCAGGACTGGCAGATACCCTACGGGACAAATTTGTCTGTGGACTCCTGAGTGAAGGAACCCAGAAGAGGTTATTCTCAGAGAAAGAGCTGACACTAGATAAGGCTTTCAGCGTGGCAGTATCGTACGAAGCAGCAGCAAGGGGAGCTGTGGAAATACAGCAAAAGCCACAGGAATACGGCACCCATGAAATGACACGGGGATTTGAAAAATGTTATCGCTGCGGCAAAACAACCCATGACCAGAAGGACTACTGGTCCAAGGACAAAACATGCAGGCAATGCGGAAAGATGGGACACATTGCACGAGTTTGCAGGTCTGGGAAGAAGACTAATGACAACAAAAAGACTACAAAGGAACAGTACAGGAAAGTACAAAAGATGATTGAACTACTGGAATTGGATACAGGATCAGCCCTAACCTGATGAATCGACGAGACTACGAGCGGCTATTCTCACACATACCCTTGAAAGACACATCCATTGTCTTGAAGACATATACGGGGCAGAAAGTATACCCCAGAGGGAAAATATGGGTTTTTGTCGAATACAACGGCAAGGAAATACAGAAATTGTATCTGTGCATACTGCAAGATGGTGGACCACCGTTATTGGGACGTGAATGGATCAGAAAGATAAGTTTAGACTGGCACTCCATTCAGGCACTGACTGTGGCTGGTAAAAAGGATGACGACGTCACACCTGGACGATTGTCAAAAATCTTAGCTAACGCTAAAGAGGTATTTCAACAAGGACTGGGAACTCTTAAAGGCGTAACCGCCTCGATAAAAATAGAAGAGAATGCAATTCCCAAGTTTTTCAAAGCAAGACCGGTACCGTATGCAATTCGCACAGCCGCCGAGGCAGAGCTGGAGAATCTGGAGAATGCAGCCGTGTTATCTAAGGTAGACTGGAGCGAGTGGGCGACACCCATCGTTCCTGTCATGAAGAAAACGTTAAACAATAAGTCTGAGGAGCCAAGGAAGGTTCGCATCTGTGGGGACTTCAAGGTGACTGTGAACCCAGTCCTTCACACAGTACAGTATCCTCTTCCGAGGATAGAAGATATTTTCGCCTCACTATCTGGAGGGAAACATTTTACAAAAATTGACCTAGCGCAAGCATACTTGCAGATGGAGGTTGAAGAACCCTCTAGGAAATATCTCACGATAAACACTCACAAAGGTCTTTACCAGTATAATCGACTGGTATTCGGAGTAGCATCAGCTCCAGCTATATGGCAAAGAGCGATGGAACAAGTCCTGCAAGGGATTCCGGGGACTCAGTGTTACTTGGACGACATCCTAGTGACAGGTGAAAATGACAGTGAACACCTTGCCAACCTAGAGCAGGTGCTCACTAGACTAAGAGAACATGGGCTTCGAGCCAATCGCCCCAAGTGCGAGTTTTTTAAGAAACAAATATCGTATTTGTAAAGTCTGTGGGTTGTTTAGTTAATTAATACACAGACTACCAGAGTAACTTAAAACAGGACTTTACTATTCGAAGGTCAGGGCGAATCTGCCCAATAATTCCTGACACAGCACTTATATACCGGTGTGGTCACCGTCGGTATTACAGTATACAGAAGCCAACAAAGTAGTGCAACACCTAAAGTAGTTCTCTTAAAGGTGGACGGTTACATACAATAGTTCTCTTAAAGGTAGACGGGTACATACACTACAATCCTCCCTTTTTAGCTTACAACATACTGATTCCCCATTACACATACATTATAACATATATACAACTTTATGCAAGACAGTTCACAGATTCAGTCTCTCTGGAGGTTTCCGGACTCTGTCCGGATAACGCCTCGGTGGTGTCGTAACTCCCGGCGGGGTAGTAGGTGCTTCTGGCAAGGTCGATTCGGCTTGAAGGACAGTGTCAGGTTCATCTGATTCCAGTATTACCAGATCGGAGGTAGGTGTTCTGGGTATCTCTGTCTCAACATTAACCGTGTAAGGTGGTGGAGTAGGTTGGCCATTTGTGGCTGACCCTATGATCTGGTCAACATGGCGCCTTATTATACTGTCCCCAATGTCCACCGTATACATCAACGGCCCTAGCCTTTTTCCAATAGTTCCAGGCTGCCATTTCTCGGTACGGTAGTCCCGGGCCAAAACTTGTTGACCTATCTGAAAAGATCTAGTTGGCCTTTCATTCATGCCCTGGAATTGCCGGTTCTCTACGTCCCTTCTGACGTTTGGCTTAAGCAAATCCAGCCGGCATCTTAGTCGTCTATTAAAAAACATCATGGCGGGAGTTTGATTTGTGACCGCATGTGTTGCATTCCTGTACGCCAACAAGAAGCTATCCACCTTATGTTGTAAGTTAATGGCTTCATTACCTATGGCCTTTATGGCCTTCTTGAAGGTCTGGACAAACCTTTCAGCCAATCCATTGGAGGCGGGATGGTATGGGGCTGACGTGTAGTGCTTAACCCCATTGCTCTTTAAGAATTTCTTGAATTCTTCGGACACAAATTGCAGTCCATTATCAGAACAGATCTGTTCCGGCAGCCCATTCCTAGCAAACATGGTCCTTAACACTGTGATGGTTTTTTCCGTGGTGGTGGTGGACATCTTTATTACCTCCGGCCACTTGGAGTGTGCATCCACCGCTATTAGAAACATTGAGTCCATAAATGGACCAGCAAAGTCGATGTGTACCCTTTGCCAAGGAGATGAGGGCCACTCCCATGGATGCAGAGGAGCCTGTGGTGGCGCGTTTTGGACCTTCTGGCATCCTAGACAGCTCTTAGTGATTTCTTCGATGTCCCCATCAATGCCTGGCCACCACACAAACGCTCTTGCTAGGTTCTTCATTTTCACTCCACCCAGATGTCCCTCGTGCAGCTCCTTTAACACCTTCTGTTGAAGTTTGGGTGGAATCACCACTCTAGATCCACACATCAGGGTTCCTCGACACACTGACAGCTGTTCTTTTCTCTGCGAAAATGCTGGCAGCGTTGGTTCGCCCTGTGCTGGCCATCCCTCCACCGTTAAATCATAGACTCGTGAGAGAGTCGGGTCATTTCTTGTTTCGTTTTCGATCATCGAATTTGTTACTGGTAGACATTCCACTATGGATGAGTGGAACATCTCTGCCGGGTCCACTGTAGTCGCTTCTTCTACTATCGGCAATGGCAAGCGCGATAACCCATCAGCATTTCCATGCTGTTTGGACCTTTTGTATTCGATGTCATATTGGTGTGCCCCAAGTAACACGGACCACCTCTGTAACCTTTGCGCTGTCATGGTGGAAACGGCCTTGTTAGGGTTGAATATGGACACCAACGGCTGGTGGTCTGTCAGTAATGTGAACTTCTTGCCCTGCAGGTAATGATTGAATTTCTTTACGCCCCACACAAGGCTGAGGGCCTCCCTATCTATTTGAGCATAATTTCGCTCCGCGGAGGTCAATGATCGGGACGCGAATGCCACTGGCCTTTCCGAGCCATTTGGTAACTTGTGTGAAAGTACTGCTCCAATTCCATAGGGGGAAGCATCACAAGCTAGACGAAGAGGTAACGTTGGGTTGAAATGAGCCAACACTTCTTCAGAGGTAATCAACGCCTTGCTTCTGCGAAAGGCCTTTTTACATTCCTCACTCCACTTCCATGGTACTTCTTTCCGCAACAGAGCATTCAGCGGATGCAGCACCGTGGATAGATTCGGCAGAAACTTGTGATAATAATTAATCAACCCCAAGAATGATCTTAACTGTGATACGTTTTCCGGAGTGGGGGCCTTCACGACAGCTTCTATCTTGTCAGGTGACTTGTGCAGCCCCTCTCGGTCAATGACATGACCGCAGTACGAGATCCGTTTTTGGAAGAACTCACATTTCTTGCGATTAACTTGAAGGCCATATTCCTTCAACCTAATGAGCACCAGTTTCAAATTTGTGAGGTGTTCTTCCTCGTCTTCTCCCGTAATCAGGATATCGTCTAAGTAACACTGCGTGCTTGGAATTCCTTGTAATACCTGCTCCATGGCCCTCTGCCAAATTGCTGGAGCCGAAGCTACCCCAAAAACCAGTCTATTATAACAATACAAGCCTCTGTGTGTGTTGATGGTGAGGTACTGACGCGACTCTTCCTCGACTTCCATTTGTAAGTATGCCTGTGCCAGGTCTATCTTGGTGAAGTGTTTCCCTCCAGCCAACGAAGCAAAGATATCTTCAATCCGCGGAAGCGGGTATTGTACCGTGTGAAGCACCGGATTCACTGTGATCTTGAAGTCTCCGCAGATGCGGACCTTCCCCGGTCCCCCTGGCTTGTTACTTGGTGAAGACTTCATGACGGGAACAATGGGCGTGGCCCACTCACTCCAGTCCACTTTTGACAGTACCCCTGATCGTTCAAGTTCTTCCAGTTCTGCCTCCACAGCAGGTCGTATCGCGTAAGGTACCGATCTGGCTTTGAAAAATTTTGGGCTTGCATGTTCTGCAATCTTAACCTTTGCTTTAATTCCTCGCAGTGTTCCCAGTCCTTGCTGGAATACCTCTTTAGCTTCGTCCAATATTCTGGACAACCGTTCAGGTTTGACATCTTCCTTTCCGGAATCTACCGTCATGGTGTTTAGTGAATGCCAGTCTATCTTTATTTTCCTGATCCACTCCCGTCCCAGAAGTGGTGGACCTCCCTCAGGCAACACATACAGGTCCATCCTTTGGTGATCTTTGTCCTTGTATCTCACCTTGACTTCTATCTTTCCGATGGGGTATACTTTGTGCCCCGTGTATGTCTGCAATACTAGTTCCGTATCCCGTAGGGGAATATGCTTGAATAACTTTTTATAATCATGCTTATTCATGACCGTCAACGCCGATCCGGTGTCCACTTCCATTTTCACTTGGACTTTTGCAATCTGTAGTGTGATCCAGATAGCTTGTCGGTCAGCTTCATTACTCACATTGTGAATTCTCAGACTATCCAGTTCCTTGCAGTTGGAGTGTGAGTCCGAATTCTGTTCTTCCGGACTCTTCCTAGTCACCTCATGTACCTTTCTGTACCTCTTTTGTGGTGACTCATTATTGTTGGTCTTCTTTCCTGACCGGCATACCTTAGCTATGTGACCGAGCTTGCCACATTTCCTACATTCCTGGTTTTTAAACCAGCATTGGTTCTGGTCGTGTGTTGTCTTCCCACAACGATAGCATTTCGTTGTACCCGAAGTAATTTGCTGCACACTGAGTGCCGCTGCCTTTAGCTGCATTTCCGCCGTTCCTTTCGCTGCGGCTTCGTTCGATGCAGCAATAAGGACAGCCTTATCAAGTGTAAGATCGTTCTCTTCGAGCAGTCGTTTTTGTGTTTCTTCCTTCGACATTCTGCACACGAATTTGTCTCTGAGTGCCTCTGCCAGATTTTCCCTAAACTGACAGTGTTTCGCTAGCCTACGCAGTTCAATCAGGTACTCCGCGTTGCTTTCCTCTTTCCGTTGCGTTCTCGCGTAAAATTTGGATCGTTCCACTAACATCAGTGGTGCGGGGTTAAAATGATCCTTCAGGACAGCAACAATATCATCGAAAGTCTGATCCGCCGGTTTAGCTGGTGCTAGTAGATGCTTCAAGAGCCCGTATGTCTTCGCGCCCATCGAGTTTAGCAAGGTTATAGCTTTGTCATCTTCTTCTATTTTATTGGCCTCACCATAGATCTCAATGCATTCCACATATGTGGCCCAGTCTTCTACCTCGGAATTAAAATCGTTGATGTTACCACGCTTAGGCATCTTCCTCTCTTCCTGATAACACCACGGATTATTTCTTTAAATTTTCTTTTTTTTTCAAGATGGCGGTTCCCGCGAAATTGGCGGTTTCCCGCGCTTATCTTCTCTCCCCGCCCACTTCAATGGCGGTTCCCCGCTTCTGTCTTCTTCTCCGCCTAATGGCGGCTTCCCGCGTTTCTTCCCCTGGCGGGAGGGGTATACTTTCCCCACGGGCGACGGCCGCTGGCTTTCAGGTTCACAGCCTGCGCGTCGGCTTCAGTGCTTTCCCTTTTCTAGGCAGGGCAACCGGCGCTGGGTACACCCCGTTGACGGCGAACAGTTTCAGCCGCTGGGCTGGCTCTCGCTCAGTTCCCCTTGCTCGGGCTCTGTCTCTCTCCCGCTCGCTCGGCTCTACCGGCGCTGGGTACACCCCGTTGACGGCGAACAGTTTCAGCCGCTGGACTGGCTCTCGCTCAGTCTCCCTTGGTCGGCTCTGCCTCTCCCGCTCGCTCGGCTCCCAATCGCGCCTCCCAGCCCTCTCGCAGTCCGGTGCTTCCCTCCCCGGCTGCGGCTGAGTTTTTATATCTTCCCTTGCCTACGCTCCCGGTCGCAGCGCTTCGTGGCTTCGGTCGCTGCCTGGCCTTTTTCGCCGGTCGCGGTCTAGCTGTCTCACGACGCCGTTGCGTCCCCAGCCTGTCTGTACCGCGGCTTCCTTGCTCCACGCTGCCCCAGTCTCAGCGCCTCTGGGCCCGACTTCTGTCCGGCTCCTTTCCCCTTCGACCGTGGTCGAGTGCACCGCCCTTATCCTCCGGTTATTCTTTTTACTTTTCCCTTACTCACAGTCACCGTGGCCGGCTTGCTTCTCGTGCTGATCGGCTCACTCCTCACCGTGGCAGAAGGGACAGTCAGTGCCTGTTGCTGATGGAAGTCTTTGTCTCTGAATTCTTCCTCCTTTCCAGCTCTGCAGACTCGCGTTTTCTCCCAGCAGAATGACGAGGGCGGTTGCCTCTTCTCGACGCTCGTTAACTGCTTCGGAAGTATTGTTGCCGCAGGGTACGATCGGACTCGTCGCCACTGTAAAGCCTGTGGGTTGTTTAGTTAATTAATACACAGACTACCAGAGTAACTTAAAACAGGATTTTACTATTCGAAGGTCAGGGCGGATCTGCCCAATAATTCCTGACACAGCACTTATATACCGGTGTGGTCACCGTCGGTATTACAGTATACAGAAGCCAACAAAGTAGTGCAACACCTAAAGTAGTTCTCTTAAAGGTGGACGGTTACATACAATAGTTCTCTTAAAGGTAGACGGGTACATACACTACAGTATTGTGGCCACGTGATTGATGAAGAGGGGTTACATAAGTCCCCTGACAAAATTGAAGCGTTAGTTAAGGCTCCAGCGCCTGAAAATGTGTCGCAACTGAGGTAATTCCTCGGATTGGTGAATTACTACCATAAGTTTTTGCCGAATTTGTCCACAATTCTGCACCCACTGAACGCCCTGCTACAAACTGGAGTAGCATGGAAATGGAGCGATGAATGTAAGCGGGCCTTTCAGAAGTGTAAAGGCCTGATCACTTCAAGAGAAGTATTGGCTCACTACAACCCATCACTACCGATAAGACTGGTGTGTGATGCATCTCCCTACGGCGTTGGAGCGGTACTGTCACATAAATCCCTTGATGGTTCAGAGAGGCCGATAGCTTTTGCGTCACGCTCGTTAACTGCAGCCAAGCGTAACTACGCCCAGATTGACAGAGAGGCCCTCAGCCTGGTGTGGGGGGTGAAGAAGTTCAATCACTACCTGCACGGACAGAAATTTACTCTACTAACTGATCATCAACCTCTTGTCTCCATTTTCAACCCTAAGAAGGGCGTCCCGATAATGACAGCAGAACGGCTACAGAGGTGGTCCCTTTTCCTAGGGGCACACCAATATGACATCGAGTACAAAGGAACTAAACAGCATGGGAATGCTGATGGATTGTCGCGCCTACCGTTGCCGACGGTGGAAGAAGCACCTGCAGTGGATCCTGTGGAGATATTCTACTCGACCATAGTCGAATGTCTACCTGTGACGAATGCAAAGATATAAAAGGAAACACGAAATGACCCGACACTCTCCAGGGTCTATGATTTAACGGTGAAGGGATGGCCAGCACCTGGCGAACCACTGTTGCCAGCATTCTCGCCGAGAAGAGAACAGCTGTCAGTGTGCCGAGGAACCTTGATGTGTGGATCCAGAGTAGTAATTCCACCCAAATTGAAGGATAGAGTGCTCAATGAGCTTCATGAGGGTCATCTGGGAGGGGTAAAAATGAAGAACTTAGCCAGAGCGTTTGTGTGGTGGCCGGGAATCGATAGAGAAATCGAAGAGATGACCAAGAGCTGTACAGGATGCCAGAAGGTCCAAAACGCCCCACCACAAGCCCCTCTACATCCATGGGAGTGGCCCTCATCTCCATGGCAAAGGGTACACATTGATTTTGCTGGTCCATTTATGGACTCGATGTTTTTAATTGCGGTGGATGCACATTCAAAGTGGCCAGAGGTAATAAAAATGTCCTCAACCACCACAGAAAAAATTATCACAGTCTTATGAACCATATTCGCCAGAAATGGGCTGCCTGAACAGATTTGCTCCGACAATGGACCACAGTTTGTGTCTGAAGATTTCCGGAGGTTCTTAAAGAACAATGGTGTTAAGCATTACACATCCGCCCCATATCATCCAGCCACCAATGGATTGGCTGAGAGGTTCGTTCAAACATTCAAGAAGGCTATCAAGGCAATGTGTAATGAAGACATACCCCTACAACACAAGGTGGATAACTTCTTGTTTGCCTACATGCGGTTACCAAGCAAACTCCAGCCATGATGTTCTTCAATCGAAGACTAAGATGCCGCTTGGATTTGGTTAAGCCAAACATCAGAAGAGATGTGGAGAACAGGCAGTTTCAGAATATGAATGAAAGGCCAACCAGGAGTTTTAAGATAGGTCAACCAGTTTTGGCCCGGGACTACCGCACAGAGAAATGGCAGCCAGGAACGATCTGCACACGGCAAGGACTTCTAATGTATACCGTGGACGTTGGAGTGAGCATTGTAAGACGCCATGCTGACCAGATTCAAGAGTCACTGGAAAACATCAAATCTACACCACGATCCTATACACCTGGTGATGAAACCGAAGTACCAATTGCATCTACCTCAGAATTGGTGATATTGGAAGCAGACGAACCAAATAACGACGTTGATCCCGAATCAACTTTGCCAGAAGAACCTGATACCCCAAAGAGGCGTTATCCGGACAGAATCAGGAAGCCTTCTCAAAGACTGAATTTATAATTGCTTAACTTCAGCTAATGTATATAGCAACTGTAATTGTAAATATGTTATTTAATTATTAATTGAATGTTATGTACTGTTTAGCTAAAAGGGGAGGAATTGTAGTGTATGTACCTTGAAGAAGGAACTATATTCTGCAGCCCCTGTATACTGCAGTACCAGTAGTGACCACCCTGTATATAAGCCTGTGTAGTAACTTTGTATAGTAGTTCCAGTTTTGTCTCCATTCAGTAAACACCTGTTATAACCAACTTCTGCAGTCCGTGTCTCAATTACACACGGACATTACAGTTAAGAAGGCATATGGGATACTTGCCTTCATTAGCTGAGGCATAGAATAAAGGAGCAGGGAGGTTATGATGGAGCTGTACAAAACGCTGGTTAGGCCACAGCTGGAATACTGTGTGTGGTTCTGGTCGCCACACTATAGGAAGGATGTGATTGCATTAGAGAGGGTGAAGAGGAGATTCACCAGGAGGTTACCTGGGATGGAGCGTTTCAGCTATGAAGAGAGACTGGACAGGCTGGGGTTGTTTTCCTTAGAGCAGAGAAGGCTGAGGGAGGACCTGATTGAGGTGTACAAAATTATGAGGGCCATAGATAGGATAGATAGAAAGGAACTTTTCCCCTTAGTAGAGGAGTCAATACCAGGGGGCATAGTTTCAAGGTAAGGGGCAGGATGTTTAGAGAGGATTTGAGGAAAAACATTTTCACCCAGAGGGTGGTTGGAATCTGGAACTCACTGCCTGACAGGGTGGTAGAGACAGGAACCCTCACAGCATTCAAGAAGCATTTAGATGAGCACTTGAAATGCCATAGCATACAAGGCTATGGACCAAGTGCTGGAAAATGGGATTAGAATAGACAGGGCTTGATGGCCGGTGCAGACATGATGGGCCGAAGGGCCTCTTTCTGTGCTGTATAACTCTATGACTCTATGGCCTAGAAATTCGGTGGGCTGCACCACCAGTTAGCGCCTAAAGAGGGCACTCAGTGGCTTTAGCGCCACTGGCCGTGCCTCCCACGATATTTAGCTGGGGCGCTAATGGCGGCGTTAACCTGTTGCACTGCGCCGCCTCCGATGACGTCATTGGTGTGCGCAGCGCCCCGCTACTGCCCCGATCTCGATATTTGGCAGCGACCGCCTCTGTAGCGCCGTTCGCAAATGGCGCCCGGTTCACGGGGCGGCAGTGGCGCAAATTAAGGTGGAGGTGCGGGGCGGCCGTTTTTTTCGGCGGCTGCCTGCCAGCACCTCCGTCCCCGGCCTCCTGATCGCCCCCCGCGGCATTGCCAGCTGTTTTCTGAGAGCCCGGCACTTCTCCTCGGTGCCGGGCTCTTTTGCCGGCACTCGCGATCTCCGATCGTGCTGGTGCAGGCCCCTCCCCCTTAAGAATGAGAGGAAGGCCTGCAGTACCGCAGCGCGCCGTGCCGCAGCGTGTGGCGCTGCGGCACGTTGCGCTGTGATATTCAGTTTCAGCGCCCTAAGAGGGACGCGGAGCGCCTCGAGCCTCGGCCCGTGTCCCTCTTGGGGCGCTCAAGCTGAATTTCCGGCGGTCGCTACTGCTCCAAACGCTGCGCTAAATCCGGCGCCCAGGCAAGCTTGGCGCCCCGTTTACGGCTCCACCCAATTTCTCCCCCCATGACTCTATACACGCCAACTGCTGACCATGCACGCCAACTGCTGACCATACACGCCAACTGCTGGCCATACACGCCAACTGCTGACCATACACGCCAACTGCTGACCATACATGCCAACTGCTGACCATACATGCCAACTGCTGACCATACACGCCAACTGCTGACCATACACGCCAACATTAAGGATTTGATGCTGGCAATCACCATTATCCTAGTCCCATCAGTATTTGTTGACTAAAGTCAGTGCTTTTATTGCCTCTGGTAAATCACCCCAGAATGCACTGAAATTTTCTTGAACACATGCATGGAATTATGCGATTGCGCACCTGTGCGCAGTTGTTAGCTCCTCCCATCATTTGAAGGATTAAAATCTTTTCTGTGGATTGTTTTCATGACCTGTGCTGCCTATTGTACATGTTAAAATCTTTATGACCCAAGTCAAATATTTTGAAGATGAACTCCATCCTATTTTATAATAAAATCCTTTACAAGATGTTGGAACTGTGAACTGCAGTGTGAGTGAAAACCTGTACTTTTATATTGACCTTTCACCTCTGGGACATGGGTATTTTCCTATCAACATATGATGGAGCAATGTTTTACTAAACCCATGCAATTCAGCAAAGTACTAGCTTCTACTATACATCTGGTGATAGTTTAACCATCCAACTAAACTATCAATTTGAAATCAAGCTAGTTATTGATCTTAATGATGATGTTCCCAGTTGTCTGACACTCCAGTGCAGTGCTGAGGGAGTGCTGTACTGTCGGAGGTGCTGTCTATTGGATGTGATGTTAAACTGAGGCCCCGTCTGCTCTCTCAGAGGACATAAAAGATTCCATGGCACTATTTCGAAGAAGAGCTTGTTTTTTTGCTGTAGACTCTGTGTAACAAACAGGCTATGCATTCCTTGAGCCCCTTATAAAAAAGTGAATCAAGTGGTATTTCTAATGGGGGTTGGCAGTATAAAGTGGCGGGGATTTAATTGCTATTTCCTGGTGCTGCACTGAATGGGACAGTGTAGACAAGTGATATGAAGCATTGAGAGGGGAATCTGTTTTAAAGCAGAGCCTATACAAAGTCTGTGCCATGGCTCATCCAGTAATTCTGAGACTAAAACTGCATCACAGTACACTCCAAAAAGCTGGAAGATATATCAAAACAGCCAGTTCTTTCCTGACAGAACATACAGCGAGATCCCCCTTACCAAAAGTAAATTGTGAATCTTTAGTATTCGCATTCCCATCACAAATTTCTAGTTTCACCACAGTAAGCAATTATTTTTTTGTACTTCAGTTGCTCCTTGCAATAAACCATTGGACTTATTGCGTATAGATGCACTTGTTACAACAAGCTCAAGTCCTACTGCACTCTCAGCACATCTACTTCTTTTCAGGTCCTAAGCAAGGTTTCAATATTTACAGAATAGAAACTGAATTGTGAAAGGTGATCCCAAAACCTGAGTGAAAACCCTGGAATACCATGGAAGAAAACAGAGTTTAAGCCAATGACCCTGTGTCATGAGCTTATATTCAGAAATGTTTTTGAGTTCCTGGTGTTATTCGAGTTGTCAGCTTTTCTAGAGCTCTGTTGGCTCTTTTGAAGCCGTTTGTCAATTTCTTTGTGAGTTGCCTAGGTTGGCGTGTATCGCTGCTGCTCACTGTGCAGTCTGCCCACAAATAGCTGTCACTTGGATAAAATGCATGAGTGAGGAGAGTGCCTGTGAGTCCGCACTTTCAGGAGCAAAGAGGAGAAAGTCATTTCAAAGCCTGCTCCTCCTTCACCCATTGTCTTCCTGGTGAGACTGCCTGTTCAGCAGCTCATGGCCTGAGTCACAGATCTAAAGTGCAAGGAAATAGCAGGCCTGTGTTAACTGCATCGGAAGGTAGGCGTCTTACTGACGGATAAAGAAGCCAAGAGAGACTGAAATAGCCAGCCACATTTTAAAGACCTTTTCAGTCTTTAATCTGCAAATGCCAGGGATAAGGGTTGACATTTAGTATCTAAAGGGAAATGAAATATAATTACAGCAAAAAAAACCTCTTAGTCTTTGGAACAGGTTGGAACTTGCAGCTGCTGTCTGTCTAAAAGATACACATTTTAAAATACACTTTAATTTTACATTGGTCCTGAAATTCCATCATGAATACGATTGTACAAACATTTAACACTTCCGTCTCACAATTTGTGTTGATGATATTTTAGCGGAGGTGTTAACTCAGTTAAAATAAATTGGCAGTGGTATACAAGGACTGTAGTACGGGGAACATGTGGTGGTGTACTCACATAGGAACAGGAGTAAACCATTCAGCCCCTCGAGCCTGCCCCACCATTCAATTAGATCATTTCACTAACTCTCAAAAGAGGAACTAATCACATGCCTGAAAATATTTTTTCAAACTCCTACCAGACACATACCTCTAGTGTCCCCCAGTGTTCATCAACTGTTCCAAAACCCCAGCCCCACCAGATGTGCTTCCAAGCTCCAGCCTATTTGAATGCTCCAAGATCCCAACAGCCCAAGTGTTCTCATACTCGACGTACTTACAAACCCCAATCCCATTTCCCCCCCTATAAAAGTGTCCCTGAGCCCCATCTCCCCCCTCTTCATGTCCTCCTAGGGTCCAGCTCCATCAATTGCTCCGAAGCTTCTGATCCCAGGTCTTTCAGGGTCCTATGCCCAACTTTCTCACCCTTCATCTGCTGCCTACTATTCGCCAAACACCTCCCCCCGCACTTCTTTATAACCATTGTCATTCCCATCACCCTCCCAAACTGGGTCTTTGACACTCACTTTCAATCCAGTATCTGTTGGTTACCATCTTGCTGCATGTCCTGAGCATTACAAAAGGCAAGAGACAGAGATTGATTACACCGGTAAGGGAACATATGAGAGAGCCATCCCGAGGTATTGGGAGGCCATAACGAGGACGCATGTGACAGCCACACAGAGAGAGAGCAACAACAGTGGAAAAGAAGGTTAAAGTGTAAAACGAGCAAAAGGAAATGAGAGAGTGTTAAAAAGAGAATTTTGCTTTTCATTTTGTTCATTTGTAATGGCACAGGAGATCAATCAATATTATTTGAAAAATCACGATTTATAACGTGTTCAATAAATACCTCCAAATGATGAAATGTTAAGTATTCCATTGACACCTTTAGCTCGAAAGCCCTTAGTTAGGCTGTGGCTAAGGCTCATGGATCCTTTAAACTAAAACTGTAATACCTTCAAATTGGCAAGTCTTCGGAGAAATACAATTCAATTTCTGCAGTCAAACATCCCTGGAAAAGGGCATGAGAGCTCGATATGTGTATAATGGAAAAGGGCTCGATCAATCAAATGCCACAACCTCCTAGGCTGGAGGTTCAAAAGAACTTAAACAAGGAAAATGGAAAGAGAGATAGGCGTGCAGTAAATGGGCTCCACAGCAACAACTAGGTGTGAGGGGGAAGGTTTGTAACTGCAGAAATGTCCAAAGTAATTAAACAAGCGTCAGGGAAGAGTAGCAAGAGGGGATCTCATTCACAGCTGTTACAAAGGCTTTACACACATAGGCCAACAAGCTTGATTCTCCATTCTTGGTGACGCAAGGCAGTTCTCCATCCTTACCATTTTTTATGCAAGGTATACTTGCTAGCAAGATTTGTTCAGAGGCAAGTTTTCCCCTCAAATGTTTTGTGCTTGGGATAAAGAATGCCAAGGTATTGTTAAAATATGAATATGGGAGCTGGTTCATGCAGCTTAGATGGTGGTCTTTCACCTCTAGAATCTAAATTCCAGCCCAAACTGAGGAGAGGAAAGTCTCTTCTATTTGCTGGCTTAAAAGGTCCTACACAAACTGAATTTGAACAGTGCTACCCCAGTTCCTACATGACAGAAAATGGTTCATAATTCAACACAACATTGACAATCTAACTGCGAGGCCATAAGATGGCTGCTGTGCGAAATGAAATATATTACACTGTAAGGAACTGTCTTTTGTGGTTGGGGCAAATGCACATTGTTGGCCTCGGTAAGGGTACAGAGTGGAACAACTAAACTGATATTGGAGATTGGGTGGCTGCATTACGAGGAAAGACAAACATTGAATTCTCCTTATCTTAGCGGGGTAGTGGTAGGACAGGACTTTCGCCCGCCACCATGACCCTGCTGTAACCCCGTCCCATATTCCTGGGTCAAGGGTCATTGGGTATGCAGGGCAGGCTCCCTGCCACCAAGAGGCAGTTTTTCACTTCAGGAGGAGAACGCTGGAGGTGCTGCAGCTTCCAGAGGCAACTGGCTAGTTAAAGGAGGCGGAAGAACCCCAAAGGAGGAAAACATCTTTTTAGCTGTTGGCCAAGACCGAAGCCTAAAGGTAGGTTTGTGGGGCCATTAAGGAGGGAGAGGAGGCTACTACTGGGCCCCATCCCTCCATCTATCGATCTAATTTTGGGGACTTACCCAAGGCCTCAAGGGCACCAGGACCTACCTAACTTTGTCTTGTCAGTCTCTGGGGTTGTCGGAGACAGCAGCAAGGAGGGAAACTGGTCCAGAACCAAGGCCCCACCTCTCCTCCTCATCAACATATAGATAATGCTAAGAGGGAAGAAGAGGATCTGCAGCCATCCTGGCAGAGGCTGGGGGTGGGGGGAAACATGATGATAAGCCTCACCATCCAACGTTGCCCCCTTTCGCACCGTTATGTCACCCAAATTTGAGTGGAATAGTGACAGAATCTGCCCCACGATTCTAAGATTTATTGATAAACTGAACCCTGTCTATGACCATGACATGGAGTGAAGTTCGAAAGACAGAAGGTGAATAGATTTAAGTACTTCAAACAGGTGTTGGCGAATATGTGCAATGGACTGCCCGGGAGGCAGTGGTGACTGATAGTGTCAGCAGGCTCAAGAGGGAGGTGAGCGGGTTTGTGCTGAAAGAGGTGATTGAGAGACAAAGAGATAAATTGAACCGCCCATGGCCCCGGCATTTTGGACGTCTATTAAAATCCGATATTCACCCCAATTATTTTCATCCCTTTCCCCCCACTTCTGCTGGTTATTAATTAAACTGTAAGAATGAATTACAAGTAGAAAAGTAGAAAATCTCTCTACATATCTGTCAGACTAGAAATCTCAGAATTCCCAATATTTCTAGACCTGCTTTTGGACACAAAGCATAGATTCTGGGCAGGAAGGGGTTCGATGAAGGAGGGTGGGAGGAGGCTGTGTGAAGGAATAAGCTATATAACCTTTTTAGAAAAATACACTATCTTATGAAAGAATTCTGGCCTTGTTGAGATAAGACAGTTGTTGACTCTGAATAAATAACCTTATTAAAACAGAAGAATGGGTGGCTCCGAATGGGTGGCCTTGTTGGAACAGAACAATGGTCAACCCTGGATAAATGATCTTGATTAAACCTGTTAAAGATGACGCATGAGATAAGGGACATCTGCCCTTCACACCTCCTATATGGTGAACCCAGAACACCTGGAGATGCGGCAGATTCTGGAATAATCCAAGCTGATGCTGCAGTAAGAATTGCAGAAGTCAGCAGAAAGATGAATAGTGATAATTAACTTGGATCAGCAGAAACTTTAAGGGAAACAACTGAAAAAGGATATAAATATTGAAGTCTCAAATGAGGTATCAGAATCACTTTAATCGGGCAAGGCGATTCTTGACTACAGAGGCGGCTCTGTAGTCTTTCACTCTTTGTGCCTCGAGGATTGAGGTAATTTGATATTGATGGATATCCTGTATAGTAAATTTTAAGAACTGTAATATTGTAGCAAAGTTAAGATTTAAAAGTAAGATTCTCTGTTAAAAATAAGATCGTATTTTTTCTCTTTTTAGAACTGTTAACGTTGTGATTGACTGATTCACCAACTGTAAATTGGCATGTTGGTTCTTTTAATAAATCTCTATATATTATTAGAATTGTTTCACATAAGTTTTCGGTATCAATAACTCGCGAACCCAATCTCTATACACTCTTTGGTGAAGAGGTACATTTCTGAGGGGAGATCTCCAGACCCTCATAATATCCAGGACGTTACAGTCTGGCTAAACGTATTAAAAGTGCTATCTGGAGGACGGTAACATTCTCGGGTTGCTCTTTTCCTTTAGGGAGAGATAGCCCAGACCTTTAGACCCAGTTAAGCATCTTTAGGATACGGCTACCTCAACCTTTAGTTGAAAGTGAACATCTGAGAAATACACCTGATCCGGGATAGCCCCGAAGGGGCTAGGACTAGTAAATATCCTTGCAGTTGGTGTGGAGCATAAGCACTGGCATGGACCTGTTGGGCCAAATGGCCCGTTTCTGTACTGCAACATTCTATGTAAGGGACAGCTAAAGCTGCCAAACAGATTTAACAGGCTCCCTGGCAGTCACTTCTGGAGCTGGAGAAGTAAATTAGTTTTTATCAGAGATGTAAACTGTCACAATTGGATATTTTATGTCAGGGGTTACAGGTTTTCAGTCAGTTTTAATGTTTGCTTCCTGACATTTGAGGATGTTCTTGTAAATCATCAATTTTAGCTTTTCTCATAACCTCTAGTGTCTAGTCTGGTATAAAAATACCTGTAGGAATATCACTGCAATAACTTGGCTGTGTGCATCTGTCTGTATCTATGCCTTTGTACATCATGCTATGTGCCTCTGTATTTGTTCATTGTTATACGTGTCTGTGCATCTATATATATACTATGTTGCATGCATTCATATCTAGCAATTTGTGCGTGTTAACGTGTTTGCATTACATATCTAATTTGTTGGCTGGTTTCAGGCTTGTAACACTAAGTAGTCACAGTCCTTTAAGCCTTTGGCATTTCGGATCAAATTCCCGCTGTTATCAAAGAGTATCAGGACACTAGTTGACAAATGTTCTTTGGTGTGAAGCTCTTTAAGCTTCCCTTGGAACATAGCCCTTCACAACAGGAATGAAGTGCCTGCCAATGTCCTTTGACTCCAGTACCTTTAAAAAAATATATAAACTATTTTTGGACATGCTTAGGTCAAAATGTATGGTTTAAAAGCCCAATCCTTTTACTTATCTGCCAATATCTTGTGGCTCCAATACTTAAAAAAAAATATATAAACTATTTTTGATCAGGTGGTTCACGAGGCCTCTTTTATTGTGCCCATGGGGTGTCCTGGTGCCACCGATATAATGGAAGTCTAATTGATGCCCAAGCACTGCCTTGAGGCAACTCACGTGTCTGCTGATGTGATGGTCACCACTGACACCGAGGAGGCGAGCGGGATCTGCTGTGACAGCTTGAACTACGGATGGAAAAGGAGAGGCTCACCATGAACCCAATGAAAACTAAATACCTGCCTGTAATGATCATTCTGTGCTTGAAGGTTAAAACCAACACTTCATTCATGTTGTGAAGGGCTATGTTCCAAGGGGAGCTTAAAGAGCTTCACACCAAAGAACATTGGTCAACTAGTGTAGGAGATTACCTCTGAGCCTTATACAAGCTGAGAGACTTTTCACATTTTACTTAGAAGGCAGGGCACCTGATCTGAGTTGCCATTCAGAGTAATGAGATACACGAGTTACCTAACTTGAGCAGCGGACCAGAGAATGAAAAAGGAAGACTTGCATTTCTATAGCGCCTTTCACGCCCTCAGGATGTCCCAAAGCGCTTTACAGCCAATGAAGCACTTGTGAAGTGTAGCCACTGTTGTAATGTTGGACCTGGGTATGAAATTAGCCCGTCCTGGCCTGGGTATGAAATTAGCCCATCTCAGACAAGATCTCGAGATTAAATTGATTGTTTTTTTTGTTATATTTATGGAATAGACTCTTGGTTAAAGTAGTTAATGCTCAGTCGATCTGGGTGAGGGAGGTAGACCCGGCACCACTCTCTTGGAGCGGCCAGTCTTAGCCGGCATTTTCAGCAGGGGCCGGCACCACCGATGCGCCCTCACACCACGGACCCACTCCTAGAAACCCCTCCTCCAAACCCGCAAACTTCGGTGGTTGGGATCATGGCTCCTGTGCATTTATATAGCGCCTTTCACAACCTCAGGACATCCCACAGCCAATGACTAACTTTTGAGGTGTGTCACTGTTGTAATGTAGGAAACACGGCAGCCAATTTGTGCACAGCAAGGTCCCGCAATCAGCAGTGTGATAATGAGCAGATCATCTGGTTTTAGGTGTTGGTTGATTTATAAATGTTGGCCGGGACACTGGGAAAACTACCATGCTGTCTTTGAAATCGCGTCATGGGATCTTTTACATCCATCTGAGAGAGCAGACGGGGCCTCGGTTTAATGGCTCAACAAAAAGACAGCACCTCCGACAGTGCAGCACTCCCTCTTGTTAATATTATCAGTGAAAAATATGGCCCCAGCACTTCAAACTGGGGGGTTTGATATCAAAATGAAAAATACTGGAAATAAACAGCAGCTCACCGGACATCTAAAAGAAAAGACTGGAGAAGAGAGCCTATTTCTACTCGCCCTCTCTTTCACTATTTCATCCCAGCCTTCCTGGTCAATGCATCTAACCTGACGTGATTGATCTGACCAGTAAATTAACTCATTATTAAATGCAGTGAGTGACTCTTAGTCTAGTCTCGAGTTCATGCATTAACAGGCCTTGTATGTGGCTGCCATGCTGCATCTTGAAGTCAAATAGTCAATGAAACTAGATAGATAAAAAAATTCACATTCAAATCGATGCCTGCCTAGCTAAATGCTAAAGCTATAAAAGAGATGTTAATGTTTATGCATGACCTTTCATGGAGTCTTTTCAGTTTAAGATAAATGTGATTGCACATATTGCAAAATGTTATGTCTTTCTCAGTAATATTTATTTTGAATAGTACCTTATATCATAAAAAATCTTCAATAAAGAATGTGATTGCCATGCAAGAGGCAGAATTCAGAACACTTCCTCTCCTTTTCTCTTGCCCCACTGTAAAATACGGAGTGAATTTTAATTTAGATTGCAGAGATGTGGATGATACAAAGACACTGTCAACTGACAAGCCTCAGTAAGCCCGCTAGCTCAAGAGATTATCCAGTGAGCAGCCAGGTCCTACAGATGAGGAAGAGCCCAGGCTCCAACCCTGGTCCAATGCTAATTTAGCCAATCTCAGTGGTACAGTTGTATGCTAAAATTGACCTCTAGTGTCACTGGGTGAGGGAGAAAAGACTGGAGAGGCGTTTACTAAAGGGGGATCTCCCAGAACCCCTAGGTTCACAATTCAGACACACATCACTTATATTTTCCAGTCAATACATTAGAGATCTTTCTTGTACATACAGTGTCAGAAAACCACAGTTACACCGATCATTACATCCATAATAGCTAGCCCATTGTTCAAAATGGCAAATAAAGTGCACTAGATCATCAAGGAAGTTTAACAGCAACACATCATCCACAAAAAGCAGTGCCAAAATTCTTCTAGAAATGCTTGGAACAGATACCATGGGGGTAATTTTCACCTTCACACTCTGGGTGGTAGTCTGGTCGAGCAGATCACTCGCCCATTGTAGAACCTGCCCCATTTTCATCCCATTGAAGGTGAAAATTACCCTCAGGAAACCGTCCCTTATGATGTCATCCAACACATCATTAACAGGATGGCGAAAATAGTGAACTGCCCTCCTTGTTTGAGATTGGCTCAGTGACCCATATAATAGTGAACTGCCCTCCTTGTTTGAGATTGGCTCAGTGACCCATATAATAGTGAACTGCCCTCCTTGTTTGAGATTGGCTCAGTGACCCATATAATAGTGAACTGCCCTCCTTGTTTGAGATTGGCTCAGTGACCCATATAATAGTGAACTGCCCTCCTTGTTTGAGATTGGCTCAGTGACCCATATACAATTGCACTGAACTTGGAGCTGGAGAACACAACTGAGATAAAATTTCAGGTTCAGCCTGCGGCTTCCAATTTCCTCATGAGGGATGGATAAGAACATCTGTTCCATGGGTGCAAAAAAGGTGATAAAGATACATTACGCAGAGTCTCTGTGAACCCCCCCCCCCCGCCCCACTTCTGTTGCCCCCAAGATTTCTGGGTTTCTCCCAAAGGCAGATTGGGGTTTGCACCTGCAATATGTGTAGGCCCAACATTCCAAGTGGTCAGGAGGTGGAAGGGGGTAATCACATTGTCCTGTCTTGTACAACTCAAGTATTGTCTTCCTAGTTTTATTTTGAGCAGTCCGAGCAGTGCAGCCTGAAACCCTATTTGTTTTCCCAATGGCTTCATTACACTGCTCATGGACCTTCAATGTTTTATCCACTATGGCCGCCGGTCCATTTCCTGCTCCACAACCATAAGCAGATTATCACTTTATGGACTCCATTAAGAGATGCTGATGGGTCCAGAGACTTCGCCACTAGCACGGACTGCACACGCCATACCATCCTGCAGTCATAATATTACTCAAAATGCCCAAGCAGCCAAACCTTTCGAATTGCCTTCATAATCCTAGACAGCTCGCCATATGGTGATGAAACTAGTGCGAAGGTTGATGTACTCGCGACACTTCTCCATGCCCAACAAATACTGTGTTGATAATGTTGCCAAGTGACCAGAATCCAGTCCAAGTCTCAGACAGGATTGGGTAAGTGGTGTCGCTTAGTTGGCTGCTCAAAAAATATTTTTGAGAGTATCCATAGCAACGATTGAGAGGAGGGAGATACTGCAGGAAATACCACAATCACTCTTCACACCTATTCACATGTACCCCAACAGTGCAGGAAGCTTTAAGATGTAGGACAGTTTGCTGCTTACAGATATTTTGAAAAAAGTTCAGCAAATAAACAGAAAGAGTTGTCCACTTAATAATCTCCACAGGTACTCACGCTCAAAGTGAAGTGGCAGGCAGCCCAAGGAGTAGAACTTCAGATTGGTTGGTCCAGGCACGTTGCCAGTATTGCTGAATTGATAGCTCAGCAGCTCTCCTTTCACCTGGGAGGATGAGAAATCCCTTGATGAATAAGTTTCTGCTCGGCTGATGCAAGTTCATCATTGTGACGTTAGAAGACCTGTTCAGTAAATATTCCAAATGCTCCTTCCGTCAAGTGTCCTGTCAGCAATAAGCAAGGTGCTATTTGTGCTTCTAATGGAGCCAGCTGAATCTTGTCACACCCCAATGCTGGGAATTTTCTGGAGGTGGGGGCTGTAGTGTATGTACCTTTAAGGGGAGAACTACTTTTTACAGCTCCTGTATACTGTAGTACCAGCAGTGACCACACCTGTATATAAACCCTGAGTAGAGATCTGTACAGTTAGTTTTAGAGTAACCCTCATCCAGTAAACACCTGTTGATTGTTCCCTGCAGTCTCTTGTCTAATTATTGAAGGACATACAACATCAAGATACACGGATCTAACATTGGCGACGAGAAGATTCAAACCTACCTGCAACTCTGCATCATCTCCCAGGGATTCGCTCCTGGAGAACAGTGAAAGAAGAAGGCCGAGTCCAGAAGCACGGGCGTCGACCATCCAGCGGAGACTTGAACATCACAGGGGAGGCTGTTGAGAGCTGGGCTTGGTTCTCCAGTCACGGTGGTCCAGCGAAACGGGCTGGCAACAGGTACGGCGCAGACCCTTCCCGGACAGTGGCGGCTAGAGCCGACCGATGGCACAGAAAAAGGCCGAGCAGCGTCGACGGGACAAGAGAGAGGGTAGAGCGCACAGGGCGCAGCCGGTGTTCAGGACCGAGCGGCGTCAACGGGAGAAGAGAGAAGGTAGAGTGCACAGGGCACAGCCGGTGTTCAGGACCGAGCGGCGTCAACGAGAGAGAGCAGAGCGTAGCCGGTGTTCAAGGGCCGAGCAGCGTCAACGAGAGAGAGAGGCACGCAGGAAAACGCGCAGAGTGCAGCCGGTGTTCAAAGGCCGAGCAGCGTCAGCGGGGAAGAAAGGAAAGTGCGGGAGACGCCATTTTGAGCCGCAGCGGAGAAGAAGGGAGAGCGTGGGAGATGCCATTTTGAGCCACTGCGGAGAAGAAGGGAGACCGCGGGAGACGCCATTTTGAGCCAGTCTAACCACACCCAGGGATGCCGAAGAGTGGCAGTGTCACAGCGTTCGACAATGAAGTTGAAGATTGGACGACATATGTCGAACGCATAGAAGTGTACTGCAAGGCGAATGAAGTGCCAGATGACAGGAAAGCGCTGGTATTGTTGAATTCAATGGGTGCAAAAACGTATGGCTTACTGCGAAACCTAGTAACCCCAGAGAAGCCAGTGGAAAAGGATTTTGAAAACATAGTGTCAATCCTACAGGACCACTTAAACCCCACACCGCTGCTGATAGCGGAAAGATTTAAGTTTCACAAAAGGAACCAGCATAAAGATGAAAGTAATGCTGAGTTTTTAACGGAACTGCGCAAGCTATCGAAACACTGCCAGTTTGGAACGGGACTAGCAGATACTTTAAGGGACAAGTTTTTGTGTGGGCTTCAAAGTGAAGGAACCCAGAAACGGCTTCTATCAGAAAAGGATCTTACGCTGGACAAGGCTTTCAGCATGGCAGTATCACACGAAGCAGCAGCACGGGGCGCGGCAGAGATACAACGGAGACCGCAAGAATATTGCACAAATGAAATGTCATACGGAACAGTGAAGTGCTATCGCTGCGGCGGAACAACACACGACCATAAGGATTGCTGATTCAAGGACCAAGTGTGCAGACAGTGTGGAAAAGTAGGACACATAGCAAGAGTCTGCAGGTCGGAAAAGAAAACCAGCAGCAAGAAATCCCCACAGCAGAAGTACAAGAAGGTACATAAGGTGACGGAGAGTAGTGCAGACGAACAGAAAAGTGATACAGACTCTGGAAGCAAGGAGCTGGGTTGTCTGAAACTACATAATGTGATCAAAACGGAGGATCACCAAACTATCTGGGTCACGCTCAAGATAGCCGGAGTCCAAGTGAAAATGGAATTGGACACAGGATCAGCCCTAACAGTCATAAACCGAAGGGACGACAAGCGGCTATTCTCAAATATACCCTTGAGAGATACAGAGATTGTCTTGAAGACGTACACGGGGCAAAAAGTCTACCCCAAAGGAAAAATAAGGGTGAACATTATATATAACGGCAAGGAAACACCAAAAATGGACCTATATGTATTGCCAGATGGAGGACCACCACTACTAGGACGTGAATGGATCCGGAAGATACAGCTAGATTGGCATTCCATACAAGCACTGACTGTAGATGCCAAAAAGGATGACGATGCCACACCTGGACGACTGTCAAAAATGCTAACTGACGCACAAGAAGTGTTCCAGCAGGGACTCGGAACACTAAAAGGCATAACAGCGATGATCAAAATAGAGGAAAATGCAAGCCCAAAGTTTTTTAAGGCCAGACCGGTACCTTATGCGATCCGCCCAGCCGTCGAAGCAGAGCTGGAAGGTTTGGAACGTTCAGGAGTACTGTCCAAAGTGGACTGGAGCGAGTGGGCTACACCCATCATTCCTGTAATGAAGAGGTCGTTGAGTAATACGCCTGGGGAACCAAAGAAGGTTCGCATCTGTGGGGACTTTAAGGTGACAGTGAACCCAGTCCTTCACACTGTACAATATCCGCTTCCGCGGATTGAAGATATTTTCGCCTCGCTATCTGGAGGGAAACGCTTCACTAAGATTGATCTGGCCCAGGCGTACCTGCAAATGGAGGTAGAAGAAGCCTCGAAACAGTACCTCACGATCAACACTCATAATGGTCTCTACCAATACAACCGGCTGGTGTTCGGGGTAGCATCAGCTCCGGCTATTTGGCAAAGGGCAATGGATCAAGTCCTGCAAGGGATTCCAGGGACCCAGTGTTATTTGGATGACATCCTGGTCACGGGCGGAAATGACAGTGATCACCTCACCAACCTGGAGCAGGTGCTCACTAGATTGAAGGAATATGGGCTCCGAGCTAATCGCCACAAATGCGAGTTTTTCCAGAAGCAGATCTCGTATTGTGGCCACGTTATTGATAAATAGGGGTTACATAAGTCCCCTGAAAAGATTGAGGCAGCAGTCAAGGCTCCAGCACTGGTAATTTCTGTCACAACTGAGGTCGTTCCTCGGGCTGGTGAACTACTACCATAAGTTCTTGCCGAATTTGTCTACAGTACTACACCCACTGAACACCCTACTGCAAATGGGGGTACCATGGAAGTGGAATGACGAATGTAAACGAGCTTTCCAGAAGTGCAAAGAATTGATCACATCAAAAGAGGTGTTGGCTCATTTCAACCCAGCACTACCAATTCGGTTGGCGTGTGATGCATCACCCTACGGCATTGGAGCGGTGCTGTCGCACAAATTCCCGGACGGCTCGGAGAGGCCAGTAGCCTTTGCGTCTCGGTCACTAACATCAGCCGAGCGAAACTACGCCCAGATTGACAGGGAGGCCCTCAGCCTAGTGTGGGGAGTGAAAAAGTTCAACCACTATCTGCACGGGCAGAAGTTCACCTTGCTGACTGACCACCAACCACTTGTCTCCATCTTTAATCCAAAGAAGGGCGTTCCTGTGATGACTGCGCAACGGCTACAAAGATGGTCCCTTTTTCTAGGGGTGAACCAATATGAAATCGAGTATAAGGGCATGAAACAGCATGGAAACGCTGATGGGCTATCACGCCTGCCACTGCCTACTGCGGAGGAAGCACCAGCAGTGGACCCTGTCGAAATATTTTATTCGACTATAATTGAACGCTTGCCAGTAACTAACGCTGATATAGAGAAGGAGACCCGAAATGACCCGACACTGTCTCGGGTATATGACTTGACGGTGAAGGGATGGCCAACACATGGCGACTCACTGTTGCCAGCATTCTCATCCAGAAGAGAACAGCTGTCAGTATGCCAGGGGACCTTGATGTGTGGATCCCGAGTGGTAATTCCATCCAAGTTAAGGGAGAGAGTGCTCAATGAGCTTCACGAAGGTCATCTGGGAGGGGTGAAAATGAAAAGCCTTGCTGGGGCTTATGTGTGGTGGCCGGGGATCGATCAGCAAATCGAGGACCTGACAAAGAGCTGCTCAGGATGCCAGAAGGTCCAAAATGCACCACCACATGCCCCTCTACACCCATGGGAGTGGCCCTCAACTCCATGGCAACGGGTGCATATTGATTTTGCTGGTCCATTCATGGACTCAATGTTTTTAATAGCCGTGGATGCGCACTCGAAATGGCCTGAGGTGATCAAAATGTCCTCCACCACCACGGAGAAAACTATTGCAGTCCTACGGACCATATTTGCCAGGAACGGTTTGCCAGAGCAGATTTGCTCTGATAACGGACCACAGTTTGTGTCCGAAGAGTTTCGAAGATTTATGAAAAGGAATGGGGTAAGGCATTACACATCCGCCCCGTATCATCCAGCCACAAATGGATTGGCTGAGAGGTTCGTACAAACCTTTAAAAAAGCAGTAAGGGCCATGTGCGATGACGACATTCCACTGCAGCACAAGGTGGACAATTTCCTGTTAGCCTACAGAAATGCGACACATGCAGTCACCAACCAGACCCCGGCCATGATATTCTTTAGCCGAAGGTTGAGATCTCGTCTGGGTTTGCTCAGACCAAATGTACGAAGAGATGTTGAGAATAAGCAATTCCAGCACATCAATGAGAAGCCGACAAGGAGCTTCAATGTAGGGCAACCAGTCTTGGCCCGCGACTACCGAACAGAGAAATGGCAACCAGGAACGATATGCACAGGGCAGGGGCCACTAATGTACACAGTGGATGTTGGGGAGAACATTGTGAGACACCATGGTGACCAGATCCTAGAGTCACAGGAATGAGTCAACCCCATGTCTCGCGTACCTGGTGATGAACCTGACATACAGGTAGCATCTACCCCAGAAACAGTAGTTTCGGAGGCTAATGAATCAACCGACGACTGGGGGCCAGAATCGCCTCCGCACCAAGAGCAAGACACTCAGGAAAGGCGCTATCCAGAAAGCATCAGGAAGCCTCCCCAAAGACTGAATTTATAAATAGACTATTTTCAGTTAATGTTGCATGTTAAAAGTGTTAATTGTAATTAGTTGATATTTAATTGTTAAATGAATGTTATGGGTACTGTTAATCTAAAAGGGGAGGAATTGTAGTGTATGTACCTTTAAGCGGAGAACTACTTTTTACAGCTCCTGTATACTGTAGTACCGGCAGTGACCACACCTGTATATAAACCCTGAGTAGGGATCTGTACAGTTAGTTTTAGAGTAACCCTCATCCAGTAAACACCTGTTGATTGTTCCCTGCAGTCTCGTCTAATTATTGAAGGAAACACAACATCAAGATTCACGGATCTAACAGGGCGTCCTGATCAGCTGCCATTTACACGTCTATCTAATATTATGATGACTGATCAGGAGAATACCTCTGAGCAAATTCCCAGTTTATTTCCTTTGCTCTGCTCCTTTAGGTATACAACTAGCTCCCAGCATCAGACACACAAGGGTATATTCGACTAGTTAGCACTCACGGGACAGAGCTTCATGTAACAGGGGCACGTGTCAGATATTCAGTCACTGTTTGTCTACGTAATTGTAATTGATTGCAGTGCTCCGCAGAGAGGATTCCTTAGATACTTGGATGAGAGGGCTGTCCTATGATGAGAGATTGTGTCGAATGGACCTATACTCTCTGGAGTTTAGAAGAATGAGAGGTGATCTCATTGAAACATATAAGATTCTGAAGGGGATTGACAGGGTAGATGCTGAGAGGTTGTTTCCCCTGGCTGGAGTGTCTAGAACTAGGGGGCATAGTTTCAGGATAAGGGGTAGGCCATTTAAGACTGGGATGAGGAGGAATTTCTTCACTCAGAGAGTTGTGAATCTTTGGAATTCTCTTCCCCAGAGGACTGTGAATGCTCAGTCTTTGAGTATATTCAAGGCTGAGATAGATTTTTGGACTCTAGGGGAATCAAGGAATATGGAGATCGGGCGGGAAAGTGGAGTTGAGGTCGATGATCAGCCATGATCTTAGTGAATGGCGGAGCAGGCTCGAGGGGCCATATGGCCTACTGCTGCTTTTATTTCTTATGTTCTTATAATACTACTGTGATGTCAATAAGCTGTCTAAGCAGCCAATCACATTATAGAATTCTCACAGACAGGGAATCAGGAAATGAGAACCTGCTTTTATCCTGACTTTTTAAAATGTTACAGAGAGCAAAACAAAGATTAGGGCTCTCACATGGGGATAAGATAGAATCTGAAATAACATGAACAAATTTAAAAAATATATATATATTTTTGAAGTTTCTTAAAAATTGTAATTTTTATCATAATGGATAAATTTGACACTCCACAAAATTAAAATTAGTTTTTCAGGACTATAATGTTTGTTTAGCTGTCAATACACTGTTGAAACCCCAGTTATACCTAATCCAACAAGGTGTAACATTTAATGGGGTATTTAACAGCCATACTACCACAGAAAAGCCCAAGTTTTCGTCAGTTTCACTGATTACTGGCTTTGGGGGTGGGGTGGGGGTCCACAGCGCAGCCAGTGTTGGAGCAGCGAATGACTGACTGCAACATCAGGATTTCCACGTTAGGATGCGCATGCGCTACATCCTGAAGTTGCGGTCAGTTTTAAAGGGATAATGACAGCGAACGCTGTTAGTTCACCGTTCTTACCCACCGCAAGTCCTGGCCCCCCATTTATGTGGTTTAATCGATGATTTCCACTGAAGTTACAGCAACCGATTGGGAGATCCCCAAGGAAATTCCTGTCATAAATTCTGTAAGGCTCTGCTCCCAGTGAACAACCTCTTACAACAGGAGTGTGGGTCAGAGAACCGGCCACAGAAGTCAGCTTGTACCAATCACGGCCATTAACCAAGAGAGCGGGGAAGTGAAGTCAATCAGGTGTGTTACATTTTTTTTACTGTTTACTGTGGGTGAACGCAGCACAAAGTTTGCACATAGCAAGGTCCTACAAACAAGAATGAAACAAATGACCGTGTTATCTGTTTTTTGTGGTGTTGGTTAAGGGAGGAATGTTGGCCAGTACACAGGAAGAACTCCTTGTTTAATGTCTCATCTGACAATGCAGCACTCCCTTATTAATATATTTAACAATAAACCTGGAATATATGCTGAAGTCCTGCAGTGGGGCTTGAACACACAACCGTCTAACTCAGGTGAGAGTACTACCAACTGAGCCAAACTGGTAATATGGGGGTTAGAGCTCAAGTGGCAGGTACCCAGAGAGCTAGAATGTCTGAGCTTCTGGTTGTCATAACATATTAGAGAGCAACCAGAATGATTGCGGCGACGGAGGGATTGGATTATGAGGAGCAATTACATAAATTGGGCCTGTCTCACTTCAAAAGAGAAGGTGGAGAGGTGATATGATGACTGTTCTTAGGATTCTAAAGGACGAGATAACGTAGACCATAACCAACTATTTCACCTTGTCCAGAACAGTAGAACCAGAGGACACGGCTACGCTTGAAGGGGGGAAAATTCAAAACAATCTGCAGAAACCGTAAGTGACCAATCTATAGAATAGACTCCCAGGGGAGCCAGTGGAAGCAGTTAGTACTGAATCATTCCAAATTAAATAGATTTATTTCAGAAAATATCATTTTGGGATACAGTATATGAGTAATCTGAGACATGACATGTGGTAAGTGTAGCAGGCTTGGAAGGATCAGGTGACTTTGGACCTTTGGTTCCAAAGCTCCCCACCACTGGGGGTTTCCTGAGGTCATGTCTGGGTCTGTTGTAGAATACTCAATAGACATTAACTCTGTTTCTCTCTCCACGGATGCTGCCTGGCCTGCTGAGTATTTCCAGCATTTTCTGTTGTTACTCAATAGAGATTGATTGCTATGATTAATCAGCAACATTATCATTGCAGCTTGTGACTACCAGGATGGTAGCAGGCAAACTGGATGGACCTTGGTCTAGCAATTCCTATGTTGCTATTAGAGGAGTTGCATGTACACTTGTATCTAATCTTGTGAATGTTCGTACTGCAGACTAAACTGAGTAAGCCACATCAGGAATGATTCTGCCCAGCTGATGTCCAGTGCCTCTTTCCTGCATTGCTTTGTAAGATGTTTTTTCTGATAGATGAGGCCACATCTCCAGGATGTACAAGCAAATTCCGGGGATAGAAAGAACTCGGTTATTTTTCCGCTGGCCCATGCTGGTCAGTAAAATAAGACAAAAGCCAGGAATTTTCCAGAAACCTCCTGATCGGCCTCCATAACTTCAGCGGACGATCAGCAGAAACCCCGTTTACGTGGTTTAATCGATGGTTCCCACTGAAGTGGCGGCAGCCGATCGTGAGATCCTCGAGGAAATTCCCATTATAAATTCTGTAAGGCTCTGCACCCAGCGAACAATCTCTCACAACAGGAGTATGGATCAGAGAACTGGCAACAGAGGTCAGCTTGTACCAATCCCGGCCATTAACCAAGAGAGCAGGGGAATGCAGTGAATCAGATGTGAGCTGATGCTCCAAACCATGCTCCCATTGAACACTGGAAGCAGAGCTTTGGAAAGTTCAATAAAATTGAGTTGGCCGTGTCTCTCACAGCCAAAAGGAGAAATAGCTCTAAAGCTAAAGGAGAGCAAGGCAATTTATTTACATTGTAGTGTTTTTTGTATTATTGTGTGCCATTGGCAGTAAGAGGATACAATCAGCTTCACCTGATAACCTAGTAGTAGGTGAGCTAGCAGTATTAAATCACACCAGGTGAAGAAAAGAAAGAAAGTACATCACCTCACCCACAGAGCCAGTGCGGTTCTTGCGGTAGATACTCCAACCCTTGTTGTTGTCTACTAAGAAACTCAGAAAACCGTGACCAGAGGACACAGATCTAAGGTGATTGGCAAAAGAACCAGAGGCGACATGAGGAAACATTTTTTTTACGCAGCGAGTTGTTGTGATCTGGAAGGCACTGCCTGAAAGGATGATGGAAGCAGATTCAATAGTAACTTTCAAAAGAGAATTGGATGAATACTTGAAGAGAATAAAAATACAGAGCTATGAGGAAAGAGCAGGAGAGTGGAATTAATTGGCTAATTCTACCAAAGAGCCTGATGGGCCGAATGGCCTCCTTCTGTGCTGCATCATTCTATGATTCTATAACCCTGGGTTTGTGTCATGAAAATACTTCACAAATACATTTTTGTGTGAATGAAATGGGGCAGATTTCAGCTCCCTCTCTGACTTATGGGATTGGACTCTGACATGAGGCCTTTTTATGCTCCATTTACTATTCAAAACTCCTTATTATAACATGAAACACAGTCGTCCACCAAGGACCACATTATAATTAGAATGCAGCACACTGTCGTACGAAGCTCCATTAACTCTCATTATGTTCCCTGGGGCACAGCAAAGGTTGCAAGAAGCCAGTCCTCTTGGGTCAGAGATTTCACAGAACATTTAAAAGGAGCATTACAATACGAGGGTAGGAATCTCTCTATGTTGCCGGTGGCGATTCTGATCGAGCTGGTGGGGAAAGAAGGTGAAAAACTGTAGGGTGGGGACGAGAAATCAGGGGATTCAATTGGGGCAGGAGGAGGTAGGAATGGCTAAGCATTTACCCTCAATTTTGCAGACAAGGAAATCCATGAGCTTCTCACATTGGGTGTCAGAAGTGAGGATGGAAGGAACAGAGGCGAATGCAGTTAGTGGTGAAGAAGCTGATTGATATTGTCCTTACCTATCAGGGTGCGCCTGCAGTAATGAGACATGGCTCCAGAAAAGGGAAGGGAATTGTGGTTGAATTGCTCAAGCCAGATGTGGGTGTGGATGGCCAGGTTGGTCTAACGCCAATTATAACCAAGCCTGTAGTTGTCAGATTAAAGGTCGAGATGGTGACTGTTTCAAATCAAGCAACAAGAGCACAAGGTCGGAACATTACCCACGATGCCTCCAGAATCGCATGATGCTATTTGCCCCATCAGTTTCCAAAAGTTACCAACCTGTTCTGTAGGGGGGCATCTTTTCTGTGGTTTACGGTAATTTACCTGGTCAGCAGCCTTTTGCTGCTACACTGTAAACCAATTTAAACAGCGGTTTCGAATCGCTACCCCACCTTCCAGTTCTGACTGAAGGACTTATAATTAATGATATATTAAAACGGACAACTGGTCTGGGTGTGAGAAAGTCAAACTTTATTAAACTAAAGAAACTGTAATCAAATTTTAAACTATACTACACGAACACAGTAATTACAGTAAATTGCTTAACAGGGGAAGGCAGACGGCAAACATGAGGGATTAATGGCTACAATGTTAATTAAACAATCTTAGCAATTTCCCCTTAATTACCACCCCTAACTCCTTACTAGGTTGCCTTGCTGAGGAGCCAGAAACCCTGCTCACCTGGGGTCCAGCGAAGTAAGAGAGAGAGATAGCTTCTCAGGAGCTACCTTTATATCCTGCCAACTCCTGTTTGGCGCTGAAAAATTCAAATCACATAATTTTTCGTCCACAATGTGGACCGATATTTTCCGATCTTCAAAGATTTAGGGGATTTTGCGAACCCCTACAGTTCCAAGTCATGTGCATTGGAGCATTTAAAAAAAAAATTAAATCGTTAACTCTCACAAACAAGCTCCAATGGTTTCATTGCAAAGAGCAGAATGGTTGCCTTTAAAAGACTGAGTGAATGTCAGGCCCTCCGAGTATATTGGGTTTCTCACACACCCGGCTAAGCCAATCTAGCGTGGGAGGCAAGCACGCTGCCCAGCAGCACTGGCCAACTGTTGCAGCTTTCAGCTCACTATGTGCATTGTTAGCAACAAGGCTTTAAGGGGTGATACAACTGGCTGTCAAGTTGTGCATTGGTTAGAGCACATTTAAACTCCCAAAAGGTTACACTTGAGTAAAATAGCACGTTCTAGCATGCAAGTTAAGATTGACAGAAAATCGAAAGGGACACTCTGTTTACCCACATTTAGCACTCAAAAAAGGAACATCTTGCTAACAGCCTCAGGGAATCACCAGCTTAATGGCTTCCAGGGAGAACAAGTTTGTATTTTCCCACAGGACCTGGCACGCATCACCCTGCATTGAGGGGATGGGGGTGGGACTGGGACTGGGATTCTGGATCTCCTATATCAGGGTCTCCAGGCTTTTGCCTTTGTGAGCTATACAGGTGTATAGCATGGAGCCTTGGGGCCAGATACAAGGGGTGATTCCACAATCTGGTTGGGGAAGTGGTGGAGTGGGACTAGACGGAAGCTGGGCGGGCTCAACAATGCCAATCAAGGGAAAATCACGCGGATTGGCCGGACGTCAAAGTAGGCGGGTCAAAAACCCGAAAGGGGAAGTCCCGCCTTCTTCCCGACAGGTTCGGCAAAATCTACCCCAAAATTACAGACCTTTGAATCTTAGACTAAAATGGCCCTGTACTCCTCCCCACTCTTGAAATAGCAGCAAGTTGTCGCTCCAAAATCTTAAGCAGGTCCATGGGGTGGGCGCCCCGTAGCACTGGCACTAACACAGACGACAATCTCTAAAAGGTAACTTACCCCAACCCCAAGATTTGAGACAGGGTGGGCAGAAGTCCTGCTGCACTTCTGGCGGCATACTGGCGCCATCAGAATTGGGACTTGGATTTTCTGTAAACTGATGGAAGTAATGTTAATGTATTTTACAATTACTTTAGCCAGGATTTCGATGGTGCGGTTGATCCAGTTCAAATCTGGCTCGGGGTTGTATAAACATTAAGCATTTAGTCTGGAAATCAGAAGGAATAAACTATCAAACAATGTACTTCTGATGCAGAGCTTCACCCACTGGGGGGGTACAGCAGGAATTTGGCCCCGTGCCAATCCACATGGACGGCATGCTGCGGGCAGCATGGGGCTGAATTCTCGCCACGCATTCCAAATGGGCAAAGCTCCTCACGGGACTGCAAATTCATTATTACCCCAGAAATATCCAAAGTTCCACCAGTCCCTTCAGCTTCTGCAGCAGGGGCTTCCACAGAGAGTGTCCTCACACTTCTGTTATCCTGTCACAATCACATGTAGCCTTGCAGTTCAATGAATCACTCAGCAACAGTCGTTGCTTGTGACTCAGATGATGTATGGAATGAAGGAGCCTTCCGTCACTGCAGATCGAGGCATTTTCCTCGTATGTTCATGATTTATTTGTAGAAAGCACAATTTTTCCTGACATAATCTAACTTTGTTAGATACAAGATCCTACTATTTACATTGCCTGTGGTATTTATGCACTTATGCTAAATGGGAAGTGTCATCAAAGCAAAATATTTTTCAAGACGCTTTATAATTAAACAGAAGTGGGTGCAATGATATAGCTACAATTCCAATTGCTTCTGCCACTGCTAACTTATCATACAGTTTTAGTAAATATCCATGATAATGAGGGAAGCTGCACTCTGCAGAACATGGCAGGTATAAACCTAAATGTTGACGATATGGGGAGACAAATGCTTAACATGTTTGTATAGCATTCACTATTTCAGTGCCTTTTAAAAAAAAATAGCTTAACATCGCACAAGTATGTTAAGACTTTTCCCAATAATACTGGCAAAACCTGGTGTGGCATGTTGTTGAGCTTCTAATAATGCAGCATTAAATGATGAAGGAAAAACAACCAACATTTATTGTGGTTGAAAATATCTGCATTCGTAGCTCACTGCTAACTTACAAACCCCCATCTTGCAGACAGGCCAACTTGTCCAGTCTGCATTTAACCAGTTGTTGCTGAATTAAAGCCTCTGTACTTAAGGGAACATCTCTAAATCATGATACTCTGACTGATCTCATTCCCTCTTCCTTTCTTCCTAACAATTTCTAACTAAAATGGTTCCCTTACTATTTTCTATGTATATACATTAATAATCCCATAATGTAATAAACCTTTATATGGAGGGTACAGTCATTGGTTCTTATGGTACTGGACTGACAGCCTAGCAGCTATGACTTCGAATCACACCGTGGCAAGTTGTGAAACTGAATTCAGTAATCTGTGGGCTAGCATCAGAAAAATGTGACTCCAGTCCCACACTGTGCAGTTGACTCGCAATGCTCTCTGGAGCAGCCTAAACAAAGATCAATGATAATAAGGACCTATCAGAATCAGGACAAGATCTCAGCCTAGTAGGCCCTGTAAAGTCATTCTCACCAATATCTAGAGACTGCCATAGACTATTAAAGCAATATAGTCGTACTCACACAATGATATCTATCAGCCAACATTCCAGACCTCTCTATCACTAATCCTGCATATGTCCAGTCCCATCATCAGGATTTACCCACCAGAGGCACCGTGATATACAGTCAAGTGAGTGTGGCCCACCCAGAGAGTCCTCAACATTGACTCTGGACCCCAAGAGTTCTTGTGACTTCAGATAAGGCCAAGGAAAACTCCCAATCACACCAACCGCTCGCCTCAGCTGCCAAAAAAGTTACAAGTGGATCTTGTCCTGCCCTGCCAGTACACTTTACACCTAATCTCAGCCTATTACCATCTCGTCTAGCTCTTTTGTTTCTTTCACTTCTTTTGTCCGATCGCAGCCCTGCCTTCGATCTAATTTCTTTTCTTTCCAGTTTTGAAGAAGGGTTCGACCCGAAACGTCAACTCAAATTTCTCTCCACGGATGTTGCCTGACTTGCTGAGTTTTTCCAGCATTTTCTGTTGTTATTTCGGATTTCCAACATCTGCAGTATTTTGCTATCGTACTAGTGTTTGGTTCACTGCCACACCTCTTCTAGGAATGCCTACCTTGAAGAAGTTCTGCTCTTCTCTTTGACGGGATCTTCGTTTGGCCCTTCAACCTTGTTCATCTTCATTACTTTCAGTTTCCCTTCTCGTGTTTGATCAGGTATCTGCCAAGACTCGGTTTCACAGCCACATCATTTTCCTCAGCAACTGTCTCCGGTTCTGACTTATTCCACGTGGATTCCAACTAAACTTCCACCCTTCATGCTTCGGATCCACCCAGGATTACAAATATCTCCAAGATATTCATCGTTCCTCAAACTACTGCTCTCGCCGCATCTTGAGATCCACGCTCAACGCCATGCGGCGCCACATGAACACTCTCGACTTCTCTCTTCAGCAGCACTGATGCACTCTATCTCAAAGCTGTCCGGGTCCACAGTTCCATTTCATCCTTCGACTCATCCGATGCTTCAACAAAAAACTTTTTTTCTTCCTTTCCGATGTCAAGGATCGCAAGCTTCATCAACTCTTGGACACCAACGCCCCTCCGGAACCTTCTTCCCCTTCACTTTCCTCTGACCTCCCTTCTCCCAATCTCACCCCCTGCCGCATTTTCACTATCCCCTCTGACCTTCCCCTCTCTGACCCTGAACGATCAGTCCTCAGCAAAGGCCTGAGCTTCATCCCCTTACGCCCCCACCTCAATGAATTTCGAGCTCGGCACGATGTTGAGCTCTTTTTCCACCGCCTTCGTCTCTGTGCCCACTTCTCTGGGCAGGAGTCTTCCCCCCGCACAACTGACCCTTTCTCCCGCTTGCAGAATTCCCGTTCTACCTGGACCCCTCCCCCTGGCCTCTTATCCTCTCTAGATCTTTTCATCGCTAACTGCCGCCGTGACATCGGCCGTCTCCATTTCGCTGCTCCCCTCACTCACTCCAACCTACCTCCCTCTGAACTTGCAGCACTCCATTCTCTTAGATCCAACCCTGACATTGTCATTAAACCCGCTGACAAGGGTGGTGCTGTTGTTGTTTGGTGTACTGACCTCTACCTAGCGGAAGCTGAACGCCAACTCTCTGACACCTCCTCCTACCTCCACCTGGACCATGACCCCACTACCGAACATCAAACCACCATTTCCAAGACTGTCACTGACCTCATCTCCTCTGGAGATCTTCCCCCCGCTGCCACCAACCTCATAGTTCCCCAACCCCGCACAGCCCGCTTCTACCTCCTTCCCAAGATCCACAAACAGGACTGCCCTGGTAGACCCATCGTTTCAGCCTGTTCTTGCCCCACGGAACTTATCTCTTCCTATCTTGACTCTATCTTTTCTCCCCTTGTCCAGTCTCTTCCCACCTACATCCGCGACTCTTCGGACGCCCTCCGTCACTTTAACAGTTTCCAGTTTCCTGGCCCCAACCGCTTCCTTTTCACCATGGACGTACAATCACTCTACACCTCCATCCCCCACCCGGTTGGCCTGAGGGCGCCCCGCTTCTTCCTTGAACAGAGGCCCGACCAGTCCCCATCCACCACCACCCTCCTCCGCCTGGCTGAATTTGTTCTCACATTGAACAACTTCTCCTTTAACTCCACTCATTTCCTCCAAATCAAAGGTGTTGCCATGGGTACCCGCATGGGTCCTGGCTATGCCTGCCTTTTCGTGGGCTATGTGGAACAATCTTTGTTCCAGTCCTACTTGGGTCCCCTCCCTCACCTCTTTTTCTGATACATTGATGACTGTATCGGTGCCGTTTCCTGCTCTCGCCCCGAACTTGACAATTTCATTCACTTTGCCTCCAATTTCCACCCTTCCCTCACCTTCACATGGTCCATCTCTGACTCTTCCCTTCCCTTCCTCGACTTCTCCGTCTCCATCTCTGGGGATAGGTTATCGACCAATATTCACTACAAGCCCACTGACTCCCACAGCTACCTGGACTACACTTCCTCCCACCCCGCTTCCTGTAAGGACTCTATTCCATTCTCCCAGTTTCTCCATCTCCGCCGTATCTGCTCCGACGATGCCACCTTCCACAGCACTGCTTCAGACATGTCTTCCTTTTTCTGCAACCGAGGATTCCCCTCTACCGTGGTTGACACTGCCCTCGACCGTGTCAGTTCCATCTCCCGCACTTCTGCCCTCACCCCTGCCCCTCCCTCCCGGAACCACGATAGGGTTCCCCTTGTCCTCACCTTTCACCCCACCAGCCTCCACATTCAACGGATCATCCTCCGGCATTTCCGCTACCTCCAAAGTGATCCCACCACCAAATGTATCTTCCCCTCCCCTCCCCTTTCAGCATTCCATAGGGACTGCTCCCTCCGAGACACCCTAGTCCACTCCTCTATCACCCAAACAGCCCTTCCCCTTTGCTTGGCACCTTCCCATGCAAGCGGAGGAGATGTAACACCTGCCCCTATACCTCCCCCCCTTCCCACTGTCCAGGGCCCCAAACACCCCTTCCAGGTGAAACAGCGATTTATTTGTACTTCTCGCAATCTAGTATACTGTATTCGCTGCTCATGATGCGGTCTCCTCTACATTGGGGAGACCAAACGCAGATTGGGTGACCGCTTTGCGGAACACCTCCGTTCAGTCCGTAAGGGTGACCCCGAGCTTCCGGTCGCCTGTCATTTTAATTCACCGCTCCATTCCCACTCGGACCTCACCGTCCTTGGCCTCTTGTATTGTTCCACGGAAGCTCAACGTAAACTTGAGGAACAGCACCTCATCTTCCGATTAAGCACTCTGCAGCCTTCCGGACTCAATATCGAGTTCAACAATTTCAGATCATAACCTCGGCCCCCATTACACATTTTTTCTTGTAATTTTTCAACTCCTTTCCCCCCCCCCCTTTCCCTTTGTTTCTCTCTCACACCTGGCAGCTATCTCTTGCCCTGCCAGTACACGTCACACCTAATCTCAGCCTATTACCATCACGTCTAGTTCTTTTGTTTCTTTCACTTCTTTTGTCCGATCGCAGCCCTGCCTTCGATCTAATTTCTTTTCTTTCCAGTTTTGAAGAAGGGTTCGACCCGAAATGTCAACTCAAATTTCTCTCCACGGATGTTGCCTGACCTGCTGAGTTTTTCCAGCATTTTCTGTTGTTATTTCGGATTTCCAACATCTGCAGTATTTTGCTATCTTACAAGTGGATCATCTGACTCAGCCTTATCCCAAGGTGCTCACCATCATAGATACCAGCGTTCGGCCAATTTGGTTCACTCCATACAACATCAAGAAGCAGCCGAGTGCACTGGATGCAGAAAATATGAGCCCTGACAATAATCTAGCTGTAGTGTTGAAAACCTGTGCACCAGAGCTAGCTGCTCCCCCTAGCCAAGCTGTTTCAGTGAAGCTATGATACTGGTATCATTCTGACAATGTGGAAGATGCGCAGTCATCACCTATCCACAAGGAACAGGATAAATCCAACACAGCCAATTTCCGCCCCATCAGCCTTCTTCCCAATCATCAGTAAATTGATGGAAGATGTTATCAATAGTGCTACCAACTCACTGAAAACCTGCTCACTGACACTTGGGATGTATCAGAACCACTCAGCTCATTACAGCCTTGATCAAGGTAAGAATGCAAGAGGTGAATGCCAGAGGAGAGGGGAGAGTAGCAGCCCTCAACATCGAGCCAGAATTCGACTGAGTAAAGCACCAAGGAGCCCTAGCAAAACTGAAGTCAATGGGGGCCAGAGGGCAAACACTCCAGAGGCTGGAGTCTTGCCTGACACAAAAGGAAGATGGTTGTGGCCGTCAAAGGGCCAATCATCACAGCCTCAGGACATCACGGCAGGAGTTCCTCAGGGAAGCATCCTTGGCCCAACTATCTGCAACTGCTTCAGCAATGACCTTTCCTCCATTTTAAACCAGGAATGAAGCTGTTCACTGACATTTCCACTGGGTTCAGCTCCAGTCACAACTCCTTCAATAGCCCACGTCAGCCTACAACAGAACTTGTACAACAACCAGGCTTGGACTAATAAATGGCAGGTAACACAAGTATTATTGCCACATAAGCACAAAACAGTGATTATCTCCAACAAGAAAAAGCCTAACCACCTGTCCCTGACCTTCAATAGCACCTTGATCACTGGGTTCCCTCGCCATCAACATCTTGGTTGTCACCATTGACCAGAACCTTAAATAAACCAGCCATATTAACATTATGGCTAAAAGAGCAGGACAGAGGTTGGGGACTCTACAACAAATCAATCACTTCTTGACCCCTCAAAGCCTTTCCACCACCTACAAGGCTCAAGTCAGGAGGGGCATAGAACTCTCACCACTCACTTGGATGGGTGCAGCTACAGCAACACTCAAGGAGCTCAACACCATCCATGGCAGATCAATTTACTTGGTCGGCTTCCCTGGCATTGGACTCAATATCCACTCCCTCTACCACTGTGGCTGCAGTAGCAACTTTCTACATGATGCACTGTAGCAAATCACCACGGTTACTTCAACAGCACACTTCCCCGGAGCCGATGCTACCCCGAACACCAGTCGGTTATATTGATAGAGACCTTTATGAGTGTTGATCGTGAGGTATTGTTTCGAGACTTCTTCTACCTCCATTTGCAAATACGCCTGGGCCAGATCAATTTTGGTGAAGCGTTTACCCCCAGATAGCGAGGTGAAAATATCCTCAATCCATGGAAGCGGATATTGTACCGTGTGAAGGACTGGGTTCACTGTCACCTTGAAATCCCCACAGATGCGGACCTTCTTTGGTTCCCCAGGCGTATTACTCAACGACCTCTTCATTACAGGGACGATGGGTGTAGCCCACTCGCTCCAGTCTACTTTGGACAGTACTCCTGAACATTCCAACCCTTCCAGCTCTGCTTTAACGGCTGGTCGGATCGCATAAGGCACCGGTCTGGCCTTAAAAAACTTTGGACTTGCATTTTCCTCTATTTTAATTGTTGCTGTTATGACTTTTAGTGTTCTGAGTCCCTCCTGGAACACTTCTTGTGTGTCAGTTAGCATTTTTGACAGTCGTCCAGGTGTGGCGTCGTCATCCTTTTTGGCCTCAACCTTCAGCGCCTGTATGGAATGCCAATCTAGTTGTATCTTCCGGATCCATTCACGTCCTAATAGTGGTGGTCCTCCATCTGGCAATACATATAGGTCCATTTTAGGTATTTCCTGGCCTTTGTATATCACTTTCACCCTTATTTTTCCTTTGGGGTAGACTTTTTGCCCCGTGTACGTCTTCAAGACAATCTCTGTAGCTTCCAAGGGTATATGTGGAAATAGCCGCTTGTAGTCCCTTTGGTTTATGACTGTTAGGGCTGATCCAGTGTCCAATTCCATTTTCACTTGGACTCCATCTATCTTGAGTGTGACCCAGATAGTCTGGTGATCCTCCATTTTGGTTACCTTATGTAGTTTCAGACAACCCAGCTCCTTGCTTCCGGAGTCTGTATCACTTCCCTGTTCATCTGAAGTACTGTCCATCACCTTATGTACCTTTTTGTACTTCTCCTGTGGAGATTTCCTGCTGTTGGTTTTCTTCCCTGACCTGCAGACTCTTGCTATGTGTCCTGTCTTTCCACACTGTCTGCACACTTGGTCCTTGAACTAACAATCCTTCTGGTCGTGTGTTGTTCTGCCGCAGCGATAACACTTCCCTGCTCCATATGACATTTAATTGGTGCCGTATTCTTGCGGTCTCCGTTGTATCTCTGCAGCGCCCTGTGCGGCTGCTTCATTTGATACTGCCATGCTGAAAGCCTTGTCCAGCGTAAGATCCTTTTCTGATAGAAGCCGTTTCTGGGTTCCTTCACTTTGAAGCCCACGCACAAACTTGTCCCTTAACGTATCTGATAGTCCCGCTCCAAACTGGCAGTGTTTCGATAACTTGCGCAGTTCCGTTAAGTACTCAGCATTGCTTTCGTCTTTATGCTGGTTCCTTTTGTGGAACTTAAATCTTTCTGCTATCAGCAGCGGTGTGGGGCTTAAGTGGCCCTGTAGGATTTCTACTATGCTTTCGAAATTCTTCTCCACGGGCTTCTCTGGGGTTATCAGGTTTCGCAGTAAGCCATAAGTTTTTGCACCCATGGAATTGAACAAAACCAGTGCTTTCCTAGCATCTGGCACTTCATTCGCCCTGCAGTACACCTCAATGCGTTCCGCATATGTCGCCCAATCTTTGACTTCATTGTCGAACGCCGTGATGCTGCCACTCTTTGCCATCCCTGGGTGTAATTTAACTGTCTAAATGGCGTCTCCCGTGCTCTCCCTTCTTCTCCGCTGGAACAAAATGGCGTCTCCCGCGCTTTCCTTCCTTCCCGCGCTCGCCCTTCTTCTCCGCTGCGGCTTCTAAAAATGGCGTCTCCCGCGCTCTCCCTTCTTCTCTGCGGCTCAATGGCGTCTCCCGCGCTCTCCCTTCTTCTCCCCGCGGACGCGGTTCAGCCCTTGAGCCCTGGCTGTGCTCTGCGCGTTCTCCTGTGCGCCTTTCCCGTTGCCGTCGCTCGGTCCTGAACCCGGCTGCTGCTTTACCCTCTCTCTCTCTCTGCTTGTTTTTCTTCGACGCTGCTCGGTTTTTTAACCGCCGGCCACGCCCTGTGCGCTTCACCCTCTCTCTTACCCTGTCGACGCTGCTCGGCTTTTCTACGCCGTCGGTCGGCTCCCGCCGCCGCTGTCCGGGAAGGGTGTGCGCTGCACCTGTTGCCAGTCTGTTGCTGGATCGTCGTGGCTGGGGAACCAAGCCCGGCTCTCAACAGCCACTCCTGCAATGTTTACTTGCTGCCGGATGACTGGGTGGTTGCTCGTGGTCGACGCCCGTGCTTCTGGCCTCGACTTTCTTCCACCGTCCTCCCGGAGTGACTCCTCGACGGGAAATGCAGAGTTGCAGGGAGATTCGAATCAACCTCGTCGCCACTGTTAGATCCGTGATTCTTTAAATAGGATGTTTCCCCAAGAACTACACGGAGGCTGTAACTTAACAATCAACAGGTGTTTACTGGAGTAGGGTAGTCTCAAGACTGGGAGTACAGAGGCAGGCTCAAGGCTTATATACAGGTGTGGTCACTGCCGGTACTACAGTATACAGGAGCTGTAAAAGTAGTTCTCTCTTAAAGGTACATACACTACACCTGGGACCTCTACTTCTGAGAGCAAGAGTAATCATGGGAAAACTGTCACGTCCAAGTTCAACATCAACTCCAAGTCACACACAATCTTCACTTGAACATATATAGCAGTTGCTTCAATGTCACTGCATCAATTTCCTGGAATTCCTTATCTAACACTATCATGGAAGCACCATCGCCACATGGACTGCAGCAGTTCAAGGAGAAGTCCAACCAACCATTCTCAGGCCAACTAGGGATGGGCATTAAATGCAACCTTGCCTACGTCCAGAAAACAAATATAAAAATAATTGTACAGGGAGTTTGAAACCCATTTGATCCTGTGTGGAAGATGTTGTAATCCAATACCTGAGCTAGGAAGGCCCATGGTATTCCAGGACATTGTCAATTATTGGCCAGCCAGCCTGACTTATTGGTGGGACCTAAAAGCCTACACTGACACTGGAAGCTGGCCTTCTCCCCATTCAGATTCAGATAACCTTGCAAGCCAAAGCCCTAATGGGCAATAGTGGTCCTGGCTGAAAAAGTAGCATGACATTAACCAGTATGTATGTTGGTAAGCTGTGCAGTTTTGGCTGGTTAAACTCCAACAGTACCAGGACACAAAATCGGGCATGGCTACGCCAAGCTCATGTCACTCCATGGCTAATATCTCTGTGCTCAGGTAAGTGAGGTATGTCCTAAAGGGAGAGCGTGTGGGCTAAGTATCAGGCCAACAGAAATTGGACTTGTGTGAATTTCTCAGTCGTTTGGTTTGGAGACTGTTGAGTGTGGTGATGGGTTTTGCAAAGTGTCAGACATGCAGCTGATATTTTAGACACACACATATAATGGCCCAGAAATTCGGGTCGGGGGCTTCCCGCAGGTGCAAGCCCCCGACCTGCACTTGCCTTGTGCGCCGGCCGTTGAGCTGTGGGCCCCCGTGGAATTCCGATCCGGGGCCTGCTCCAGCTGCCGGCGCGCAGTGCTTGCGTATCCCAGGGGCGCAGTTAGTTCGATGCGTCCCCTGGGATCACGTGGGCCATGGGGAGCCAATCGGAGCAGGGAATGCTCCATTCATAAGTCTGACAGGAAGACCTGTCAAAACTTAGAAATACTACGGCCCCCATAACATCACTAAATCTTCAAATAAATTTTTTTAAATCACATTTTTTAAATAAACTATAAATTACATGAAATAACTATTTTAAACAATAATTTAAATTTTTGAAAAACATAATTTTAATTTCTAACGGGGCTAAATATAAACTTACCTTGCTTTTTAAAGTATTTAAAAATAATAAACCTGTGGAAAAAATGTTTTAATTTTAATTAATTCACCACTTACCTTGTAAAAAGCAGGCCTTACGCCTGCTTTTTATATGTCTAACTTCTGGAGACTTACCCTCCCGGGAAAACCTGTAAAAAAAAACGAAGTTCGATGCGTACGCGCAGCCTCTCCCGCGCACGCGTTCGAACTCTGAACCCCTGCTTTCAGGGGAACGGAAGTGCCGGTTTCCCGCGCATGCGCAGTGCATGCAGGAAACCGGCACTTCCATTGGGCTTACGGGTGAGTACCCGGTGCGTACTCACCCGTGGAGACCCGAATTTCTGGGCCATTGTAATGCCAAATCCCTTAACTTCTTGAAACTAATAATTTTCTATATAACATTCTTAAAAAGACAACAAATGCTGGAGATTTGAAAAATACACAGAAAATGCTGCGAATAAACAATACATCCATCAGCATCTGAAAAGGAAAGAGTCAAGTTAATACTTTAGACCCTATTCAGAACCAGAAACGTTATCCTGCCTTTTCTTTTCTCAGGTGCCAACGACCCCGCTGTGTTTCCCCCACCCCCCACCCCCCCAACCTCCCCACCTCCCCGCAAGTTTCTATATACAGAGAGAAAGAAGAACTTGCATTTACATAGCCTCTTATCTGGATATTCCAAAGCATTTTACAATCAGAGTTATTTTTGAAGTGTTGTAGGGAAATGCCACTTTGTGTACATAATGCGCCACAATAAGATAAATGACAGGGTAGCTGCAGTGTTTACCTACATAGCCACTATACCTGCAAAACACCTCGGGGCTGTTTTGTTCAAATTCCTGCTGTTGTTGAAAGTGGAGCCACAGCCCATCGCAGTGGGGTTACAGTGAAGAGCCCCAATTGAAGAGCTGGCACCAGCTGTAATTCCTACAATTCAATGATCCTACATCAAAGAGGGTGAAGATGCACCGTCACCGTAAGGAGGCAGAGATGAGGACAGTCTGAATTTCTTACAACTGAAAACGAGTGCCGATCTTCTTTTGGCATTGATACTAAGAAATGTATGCAATGAACAGCAGGGCCTGTGGCACCTGATGACCCCTTCTCTGGATATCGCGCTGTTCCTAAGCAGTGTGGAAAATTGCAAAAAAAGGCATATTGCCACTGCAAAGTTCATCTTTCTGGATGATTGTCATTAATGGTCATCTATTGAAGTCAACTATTCAGTTCTTTGGGTGGCTAAGTGATTTCTTGATCCATTCATAAGACAGGTTCAGACAGAGGACACGTAATGTTAGTGAAATCCTGTAGAGTCTCTGCTAACCCCTGCACTGACAGTCAATCTGACAGACCCCCTTCCTCTCTGTTTTACTTTACATAGAAATTACAGCACAGAAACAGGCCATTTGGCCCAACTGGTCTATGACAGTGTTTATGCTCCACTGGAGCCTCCTTCTAACCTTCTTCATCTAGTCCTATCAGCATAGCCTTGTATTTCTTTCTCCCTTATATAATTATCGAGCATCCCCTTAAATGCATCTATGCTATTTGCCTCAACTACTCGATATGGTAGCTGTTGTGTATGTACCTTTAAGAGAGAACTGCTTTTATACTGCAGTACCGGCAGTGACCACACCTGTATATAAAGCCGTAGCAGGCTTCTGTACTTTCAGTTCCAGCATACCCTCTGTTCAGTAAACACCTGTTATTACCGTTCTCCTGCAGTCCGTGTGTTATTGATATGCGGACACTACAGTGGCGACGAGCAGGTTCGAACTCACCTGCAGTACTGCATCACCTCACGGGGATCCATCCCTGAAAAGAAGCTTCTTGGAGGTCGAAGCCAGAGCAACGGGCGTCGACTGTGGGCAGCCGCCCAGTGATCCATCGGAGTTCAGTGAATCGCAGGGGAAGCTGTGGAGAGCTGGGCTTGGCTCCCCAGTCAAGGTGTTCCAGCAAATCGTGCTGGTAACAGGTAGTGCGCTGACCCTTCCGGACTGCGGCGGGCTTGAGCTCGATCGAGCGGCTCTGCAAGGGGGCCGTGCAGCGTCGTTGGGAAGGAAAAGAGAGAGAGAGGATGGAGCGCACAGGGTGCGGTCGGTGCTCAAGAGCCGGGCAGCGTTAGAGAAAATAAAAAGAGGGGAAGGTAAAGAGACGCGCAGTGGACAGCGTCGAAGAAGAATAAAACTAAGGAATTTAACTAACAAAAGAGAGACGCGCCAAAGCCGCGGGGCGTCGCCATTACTATTTAGAACGCTAGGAGCAGCATTGGCAGCAAGGGGAAGAAGGAAAAGCACGGGAGGCGCCATTTTAATCAATTGGGGAAGAAGGAAAAGCGCGGGAGGCGCCATTTTAAACCACCCAAGATGCCGAAGAGTGGCAGTATCACTGCTTTCGACAACAAAATAGAAGACTGGACCACGTATGTGGAAAGAATTGAAGTGTACTGCAAGGCAAATGGGGTGGCCGATGAAAAGAAGGCGTCGGTATTATTAAATTTGATGGGTGCGAGAACGTACGGCCTATTGTGGAATTTAATTACCCCAGCTAAACCAATGGAGAAAAGCTTTGAAGAGATTGTCAATATCTTACAGGAACATCTAAACCCTACACCGCTGCTGATAGCAGAAAGATTCAAGTTCCATAAAAGAAACCAGCACAAAGATGAGAGTAATGCTGACTATCTTACGGAACTACGCAAGTTATCGAAGCACTGCCAGTTCGGAGCAGGACTGGCAGATACCTTAAGGGATAAGTTTGTCTGTGGGCTCCAGAGTGAAGGAACCCAGAAACGACTACTTTCGGAAAAGGACCTTACGCTAGAAAAGGCTTTCAGCGTGGCAGTATCCTATGAAGCAGTAGCACGGGGAGCTGCGGAAATACAACAGAAACCGCAAGAATATAGCACCAACGAAATGGCATATGGAGCAGAAAAGTGCTATCGCTGCGGCAGAACAACCCATGACCAGAAGGACTGCTGGTTTAAGGACAAAGTATGCAGGCAATGTGGAAAAGTGGGACACATAGCACGAGTTTGCAGGTCGGGAAAGAAAACCAACACTAAAAGAACTACTAAGGAAAAGTACAAGAAAGTAAAAGAAATGACAGACAGTAGTTCAGAAGATCAGGAGAGCGATAATGACTCCGGGAGCAGGAGACTAAGTTGTCTAAAGTTACACAATGTGATCGCAAAGGAGGATCACCGAACCATTTGGGTCACCCTCATGATAGCAGGGTCCCAAGTAAAGATGGAATTGGACACAGGATCAGCCCTAACAGTCATGAATCAATGAGACTATGAGCGGCTATTCTCACACATACCCTTGAAGGACAGGTCCATTGTATTGAAGACATATATGGGGCAAAAAGTCTACCCCAGAGGAAAAATAAGGGTGCTCGTTAAATAGAACGGCAAGGAAACACAGAAACTGTATCTATATATACTACAAGATGGAGGACCACCATTATTGGGACATGAATGGATCCGAAAAATACAATTGGATTGGCATTCCATTCAGGCGCTAACTGTGGCTGACAAAAAGGATGACGACATCACACCTGGACGACTGTCAAAAATTCTAACTGACGCGAAAGAGGTGTTCCAGCAAAGACTTGGGACTCTAAAAGGAGTAACGGCAATGATAAAAATTGAAGATAACGCAAACCCAAAATTTTTTAAGGCCAGACCGGTACCGTACGCGATCCGCCCAGCCGTCGAAACAGAGCTGGAGAGTCTGGAGCATTCGGGTGTGCTGCCCAAGGTGGACTGGAGCGAGTGGGCCACACCCATCGTTCCTGTAATGAAGAAATCATTGAGCAGCACGTCTGGGGAGTCAAAGAAGGTTCGCATCTGTGGGGACTTTAAGGTAACTGTGAACCCAGTCCTGCACACAGTACAATATCCACTTCCACGGATAGAAGATATTTTCACCTCACTATCTGGAGGGAAACGCTTTACGAAGATTGATCTGGCCCAAGCGTATCTACAAATGGAGGTAAAGGAAGCATCTGGAAAATACCTCATGATAAACACTCACAAAGGTCTTTACCAGTACAACCGACTGGTATTCGGGGTAGCATCAGCTCCGGCTATTTGGCAGAGGATGATGGAGCAAGTCCTGCAAGGGATCCCGGGGACCCAGTGTTATTTGGACGACATCCTGGTTACGGGCGAAAATGACAGTGAACACCTTGCCAACCTGGAGCAGGTGCTCACTAGATTACAAGAATATGGGCTACAAGCCAACCGCCCCAAATGCGAGTTTTTCAGGAAACAAATCTCGTATTGTGGCCACATGATTGATGAAGAGGGGTTACATAAGTCCCCAGACAAGATTAAGGCAGTAGTCAAGGCTCCAGCACCGGAAAATGTGTCGTAACTGAGGTCGTTCCTCGGGTTGGTGAACTACTACCATAAGTTCTTGCCAAATTTATCTACAATTCTGCACCCACTGAACGCCCTGCTGCAAACTGGAGTAGCATGGAAATGGAGTAATGAGTGTAAGCGTGCCTTTCAGAAATGTAAATGCCTAATCACTTCCAAAGAAGTATTGGCCCACTACAATCCAACACTACCGATTCGGTTGGCATGTGATGCGTCTCCCTACGGCATTGGAGCGGTGCTGTCAAACAAATTCCTTGACGGTTCAGAGAGGCCAATAGCCTTTGCGTCGCGCTCGTTAACCTCAGCCAAGCGTAACTACGCCCAGATTGACAGGGAGGCCCTCAGCCTGGTGTGGGGGGTGAAGAAGTTCAATCACTATCTGCACGGGCAGAAATTCACCCTACTGACTGATCACCAGCCTCTTGTCTCCATTTTTAACCCAAAGAAGGGCGTTCCGGTGATGACGGCACAACGGCTGCAAAGATGGTCCCTTTTTCTAGGGGCATATCAATACGACATAGAGTACAAGGGTACGAAACAGCATGGAAACGCTGATGGGCTGTCGCGCCTGCCGTTGCCTACGGTGGAGGAAGCACCTGCAGTGGACCCTGTTGAGATATTCCATTCGACCATAGTCGAATGTCTACCTGTTACAAACTCAAGTATAGAGAAGGAAACCCGAAATGACCCGACACTCTCTCGGGTCTATGATTTGACGGTGAAGGGATGGCCAGCACATGGCGACTCACTGTTGCCAGCATTCTCGCCAAGGAGAGAACAGCTGTCAGTGTGCCGGGGGACCTTGATGTGTGGATCCCGAGTGGTAATTCCAACCAAGCTGAGAGATAGAGTGCTCAATGAGCTTCATGAGGGTCATCTGGGAGGGGTAAAAATGAAGAGCCTAGCCAGGGCGTTTGTGTGGTGGCTGGGAATCGATAAAGAAATCGAGGATATGACCAAGAGATGCACAGGATGCCAGAAAGTCCAAAACGCTCCACCACAGGCCCCGCTACACCCATGGGAGTGGCCCTCATCTCCATGGCAACGGGTACACATTGATTTTGCTGGTCCATTTATGGACTCAATGTTTTTAATCGCCGTGGATGCACATTCGAAATGGCCAGAGGTCATCAAAATGTCCTCCACCACCACGGAGAAAACTATTGCAGTCCTACGGACCATCTTCACCAGGAATGGCTTGCCAGAACAGATTTGCTCCGACAATGGACCACAGTTTGTGTCCGAGGATTTCCGGAGGTTTTTGAGGAATAATGGGGTAAAACATTACACATCTGCCCCATATCATCCAGCCACAAATGGATTGGCTGAGAGGTTTGTTCAGACCTTTAAAAAAGCAATAAAGGCGATGTATAACGACAACATACCACTACAACACAAGGTGGATAATTTCTTGTTTGCTTACCGGAATGCAACACATGCAGTCACCAACCAAGCTCCAGCCATAATGTTCTTCAACCGAAGGCTAAGATGTCGCCTGGATTTGCTCAAACCAAACATAAGACGAGATGTTGAGGATAAGCAATTCCAGCACATCAATGAGAAGCCAACCAGGAGCTTCAAGATAGGGCAACCAGTCTTGGCCCGCGACTACTGAACAGAAAAATGGCAGCCAGGAACGATATGCACACAGCAGGGACCACTAATGTACACAGTGGACGTTGGAGAGAGCATCGTGAGATGCCATGCTGACCAGGTACTAGAGTCACAGGAACAAGTCAAACCCATACCACGAGCATGCGCACCTGGTGATGAACCCGAAGTACAGATTGCATCTACCTCAGAATCAGTGGTATTGGAAGCTGACGAACCAATCAATGACAATGAGCCAGAATCGACTCCGCCGCAAGAACAGGATACTCGAGAAAGGCGCTATCCAGACAGGATCAGGAAGCCTCCTCAAAGACTGAATTTATAAATGATTACTTCAGTTGATGTATATAGTACAGAGAAAATTGCAATTGTAATTAGTTATTATTTAATTGTTAAATGAATGTTATGTACTGTTTATCTAAAAGGGGAGGAATTGTTGTGTATGTACCTTTAAGAGAGAACTGCTTTTATACTGTAGTACCGGCAGTGACCACACCTGTATATAAAGCCGTAGCAGGCTTCTGTACTTTCAGTTCCAGCATACCCTCTGTTCAGTAAACACCTGTTATTACCGTTCTCCTGCAGTCCGTGTGTTATTGATACGCAGACACTACAGTAGCAAGTTCCACATTCTAACCACTCTCTGGGTAAAGAAGTTTCTCATGAATTCCTTACTGGATTTATTAGTGACTACCTTATATTTATGATGATCCCTAGTTTTGGACTCCCCCCACAAGTGGGAACATCAGTAGACGTTCAGCATTTGAACATTAGCCCTTCTTTATTAATGACAGCATTATATATGCATATTAGTTGTGAACCAGGATTTAGATAGTGTGTTGTATCCTGATTACATATATCTATTTTATTTTGCCTTTCGTAGTCTCTCCCATCATGTAGACTATTTCCAAACAAGACGGCGTACAGCTAAACATACTTGTAGCTGTCTGTCACTTTTATCCTATGGCTGACCACATGCAAGTGTGACTGGGGCAGTATAAGGCAATGCCTCTTTTATATCACACATTAAAAGTCTCTTTGCAAAGGGAGGGAAGCAAAGTCTCTTTAGCATTGAAACACTGGATGCAAGTCAACCCTCTATGGAAGACTCAGTAATAGGATACCTGAACCAGACAGGGCTGTCGTACATCCGGGGCACTGTTGCTGAGTGAGTAACCAGCCTGCATACTAATGGCACATGGAGGGGTAGACCTGTCACTCAAACAAAGATTCTTCCTGCTTGGCTCCAGATAAACATGCAAGCCAATGCCAGAACAGATAGGGTGGTCCTGACTGGACAAGCAGCAGGAAACTTAGATACTCTTTGCTGTTAGGCTGTGTGGATTTAGTAGTTTTAAAACACAGCTGTTTTAGCAACCTGCACCTATGTCTTCTGGCTCAGGGTAAGTGGGGAGGTGTGAATTCCACAACAGTGAAAAACCCTGTACATGTGTAGTAAAATTTACCCCTACAATACTTAAAGTGGCATCGTCTTCATAGACCATTTTACATTTGTTTGCAATCGCACAATGCACTGATGGGATTGTCAGGAACACATGATAATGCCATTTTCTGCATGCCATCAACATAATAAAATATGCACAAATCTCTTGGGTCTTTCTCCCTTCATAGACCAAAGGTTTCCTGAACCTTTATGTCTATGATAAGAGTGGCGCTTAAATAAAACTGAACTGCGAGTCACAGGCAGATCATTAACTCATCATTCCTAGCACCAAGCTAGTTACCTTGGCAACCTCGGTGGTCTAAAGAAGCAAGTGTAAAGTCTGTGGGTTGTTTAGTTAATTAATACACAGACTCCAAGAGTAACTTAAAACAGGACTTTACTATTCGAAGGTCAGGGCGAATCTGCCCAATAACTCCTGGCACAACACTTATATACTGGTGTGGTCACCGTCGGTATTACCGTATACAGAAGCCAAACAAAGTAGTGCCACATCTAAAATAGTTCTCTTAAAGGTGAACGGTTACATACAATAGTTCTCTTAAAGGTAGACGGGTACATACACTACAATCCTCCCTTTTTAGCTTACAACATACTTATTCCCCATTAAACATAACATATAATCAACTTCATGTAAAACAATTCACAGATATAGACTCTGCGGGAAACAGTTCACAGATTCAGTCTCTGGTCTTGACTCGGTCCGAACAACATCTCTGTGGTGTAGCCGGTTCACATTTCTAGCGTGACTCAACCAATAGTCTTTCCCTTGGCTTAACAGCTTGAACTTCCGTCCTGCTGAACCAGCAGTGCTGACTTTTACAAACAGCTGGACTGCCTTGGTAATTTTTCCTACTTTCCAACTGATTTGGCCCCCTTCGTGGGGCCCACGTGCATGATCTGATAGAAGTGATAATGATTTAGATGGTTATCGTCTTCTGCTTCGTCTTTTTCTTTTCTGCTTCTTGGAGACTCTCGGGGCTCCCTTATCCGCTGCCAGCTGTAGCGCCACCATCTCCCTATGTTCCTTAGACTTTAAGTGCTTCATCCTGATTTCTGCACTTTGGGAGTTTTCATCACAAGCTGGGCAGACCAAGTCATCGTAATATTCCGTGTCACTCAACAGGTCATGGTAATATTCGGTGTCGTCCTGAGCTAGTCTAGCGAGAGGGCCTGCTACTTCTTCCGTACCCAACTGGACGTTAGCCGACTGTTGTTCCCTCCCTAGACATTTTTCCTGAAGAGACTTCTTCATGCGTTCATATTCATCCCGCTCTTCCTGGGGTTCCTGCAAATCCTTCACTAATGACCTCGTTTGTGATTTCAACACTTCCCCTTCCCTCGGGGATTGATTGATCAGGCTATTCAATTCTTCTACTGGAGCAGCTGTTTCAACATTCTGCTGTTCACATTGACGTGATTCAGCATACTTTTGGCATCCCTGCAAAATCTGTGTTGCAACCTCAGCTATTTCCATAACTTTTGAGAGCTCCGAACTCCTTCCCTTTGAAGATTGAAGCTCGTGTTCAGATTGTTCCCATTGTAGAGTCTTGTCCTTCAGCATATGAAGGAGTTGGCTGACCGTTAACTCTTCCACGGGAACACTGTGGGTCAGAGTCTTCTCCATTTCCTCCACCTTTTCCTCCAATGCTTTCACCTTCTTTTCCTCTTGTACTTTGGCTTCCAGCGCTCGGAGAAGTTGCGCCTTGATGCTCTCTAGCTCATGTTCAGAGGCCATTCTTACAGTCTCTGTGTTTCTTACAGTTCCCTTTTCTTCCACTGAACGGATTCCCAGTTGAATCTGTTCTTCAAGTTGTTGAATCTCGGTCATTGCCGCCCCATATTTGTCTTGGGTTTCCTTTAATATTTTTATGAGTTCTTGTACATCTTGTCTTTCATGTTCTGCCATGTCTTTCACCTCTAATTTCTCATCTATGGATGGAACTTCTACCGATGAGTCTGTCTTGGCCTTGAGCTCATCAAGAATTTCCTGCAGCCTTTGGACTTCTTGCTCATGTTCAACCTTCAGTTGCTCATATGCTTCCACTGAAACTAGCTTTTCGGAGGTTGCCGAGTTAACCCCTTCCAGAATTGTAGCCTGGGCCTGTTCATACTGTTCTTTCAACTTCTCACACTCTGCTTGTAAGGAGTCGTAGAGAAGAACTGGAATAAAATCCTGGCTTCCTGAAGATTCCTCTTCATTTGCTTCTTCCTGCAAATATTCTAACTCCTGAACAGGATAAGGGAGATGTGATCGGTAATTGGTCACGATGGCTCTATGGTCGCTCTCTGCTTGAGCTAGCTGCTTCTGTTGTCTTTCCAGATTCTCCCATTCGGTGTCATAGAACTTTTTCATTGTTTTCATCTCTTGTACAAGACGGTAACTCAATTGTTCTAATTGTTGTCGTAATTTGAAATAAGTTTGAGTCCAAGCTCGGTGTTCTTCCGTCATGGATATGTCCGTAACTTGAACAGGCTCAGAATTTTCTGTCAAACTAGGTTGTCGTTGTTCGGTGGAGTTCTGTTCTGAAACTTTGTTCTTCTCTGGAGCATAAGCCTTTATGCATGCCTTCGTTTTTCCAACCTTCGTCGGCAAGTCCATTTCAGCCTTGTCTTTCATATTTGGGTTGGTCTTATCGTCATCCGTTTCAGAATCTGAGCTGATTGTCTGCACCGAGTCCTCACTCGTTATGGCTTTTAGATAGTGCCATTCCATGTCTATTTTCTTGATCCACTCCCGTCCTAGGAGTGGTGGTCCTCCCTCATGTAGTACGTATAAGTTCATTCTTGGGTGTTCTTTACCCCTATCTCTCACTTTGACTCTTATCTTTCCCATGGGGTATACTTTATGCCCCGTGTATGTCTGCAATACGAACTTGGTATCTCTTAAGGGTATATGTGAGAATAGCCGGTGGTAATCCCTTCGATTTATGACTGATAGAGCTGATCCAGTGTCCAACTCCATTTTCACTTGGATTCCAGCTATTTTTAGCATGACCCAGATAGTTTGTAGGTCAGCTTCCTTACTCACATTGTGAATTCTCAGACTACCCAGCTCCTGGCCGTTTGGGTCTGAGTCTGAATTCTGTTCGTCTGAACTCTTCTCAGCCACCTTGTGTACCTTGTTGTACTTTTCCTGTGATGGCTTCCTTTGGTTGTTGGTCCTTTGGTTGTTGGTCTTCTTCCCTGATCGGCATACCTTAGCTATGTGACCCAGTTTGCCACATTTCCTACGTTCCTGGTTTTTAAACCAGCATTGGTTCTGGTCGTGTGTTGTCTTCCCACAACGATAGCATTTTGTTGTTGTCGAGGTAGTTTGATCCACACTTAGTGCTGCTGTCTTTAGCTGCATTTCCGCAGTTCCCTTCGCTGCGGCTTTGTGCGATGCTGCAATAAGGACAGCCCTGTCAAGTGTAAGGTCGTTCTCTTCGAGTAGTCGCTTTTGCGTTCCTTCCTTTGCCAACCCGCACACGAACTTGTCTCGCAATGCCTCTGTCAGATTCCCTCCAAACTGGCAGTATTTCGCTAGTCTATGCAGTTCGACCAAGTATTCTGCGTTGCTTTCGTCTTTCCGTTGCGTTCTCGCATAGAATTTGAATCGTTCCGCCAACATCAACGGTGTGGGGTTCAAGTGATCCTTCAGAACAGCCACAATATCATCGAAAGTCTGATCCGCCGGTTTAGCTGGTGATAGTAGATGCTTCAAGAGCCCGTATGTCTTCGTGCCCATCGAGTTTAGCAAGGTTATAGCTTTGTCATCTTCTTCTATTTTATTGGCCTCACAATAGATCTCGATGCGTTCCATGTACGTGGCCCAGTCTTCTACCTCGGCATTAAAATCGTTGATGTTACCACGCTTAGGCATCTTCCTCTCTTTCTGATAACACCGCGAATTATTTCTTTAACTTATTTTTTTTTTCTAAGATGGCGGTTTTCCCGCGAAAATGGCGGTTTCCCGCGCTTATCTTCTCTCCCCGCCCACTTCAATGGCGGTTTCCCGCTTCTGTCTTCTTCCCCGCCTAATGGCGGCTTCCCGCGTTTCTTCCCTAGCGGGAGGGGTACACTTTCCCCCACAGGCGACGGCCGCTGGCTTTCAGATTCACAGCCTGCGCGTCGGCTTCAGTGCTTTCCCTTTTCTCGGCAAGGCAACCGGCGCTGGGTACACCCCGTTGACGGAGAACAGTTTCAGCCGCTGGACTGGCTCTCGCGCAGTCTCCCTTGGTCGGCTCTGCCTCTCCCGCTCGCTCGGCTCTACCGGCGCTGGGTACACCCCGTTGACGGAGAACAGTTTCAGCCGCTGGACTGGCTCTCGCGCAGTCTCCCTTGGTCGGCTCTGCCTCTCCCGCTCGCTCGGCTCCCAAACGCCTCTCCCAGCCGTCTCGCAGTCCGGTGCTTCCCTCCCCGGCTGCAGCTGAGTTTTTATATCTTCCCGCGCCTACGCTCCCGGTCGCAGCGCTTCGTGGCTTCGGTCGCTGCCCGGCCTTTTTCGCCGGTCGCACTCTAGCTGTCTCACGACGCCGTTGCGTCCCCAGCCTGTCTGTACCGCGGCTTCCTTGCTCCACGCTGCCCCAGTCTCAGCGCCTCTGGGCCCGACTTCTGTCTGGCTCCTTTCCCCCTCGACCGTGGTCGAGTGCACCGCCCTTATCCTCCGGTTATTCTTTTTACTTTTCCCTTACTCACAGTCACCGTGGCCGCCTTGCTTCTCGTGCTGATCGGCTCACTCCTCACCGTGGCAGAAGGGACAGTCAGTGCCTGTTGCTGATGGAAGTCTTTGTCTCTGAATTCTTCCTCCTTTCCAGCTCTGCAGACTCGAGTTTTCTCCCCAGCAGAATGACGAGGGCGGTTGTCTCTTCTCGACGCTCGTTAACTGCTTCGGAATTATTGTTGCCGCAGGGTACGATCGGACTCGTCGCCACTGTAAAGTCTGTGGGTTGTTTAGTTAATTAATACACAGACTCCAAGAGTAACTTAAAACAGGACTTTACTATTCGAAGGTCAGGGCGAATCTGCCCAATAACTCCTGGCACAACACTTATATACTGGTGTGGTCACCGTCGGTATTACCGTATACAGAAGCCAAACAAAGTAGTGCCACACCTAAAATAGTTCTCTTAAAGGTGAACAGTTACATACAATAGTTCTCTTAAAGGTAGACGGGTACATACACTACAGCAAGCACTGAGTTTTTTGACTAGAGGAAGAACAACTAGTCAAGAGAAGATGAAATCACTAAAGTTAAGAGTGAATAATTCAATGCAGAGGATGGATTGAGTTGGAGTTTGGTTGACTGCTTTCCCTGGTATTTTTGTGCTGTTGTGGTTGGCTTCCTCGGAGAATTAGAATTTTTCTTTATATTTAAATTTGCATAAATTCAATAAAAATAAGTTCTATCCTTTTTACATTTGGGAGTAACTTTCAGTGCGTCAGCATCAATCAAATTGAACTATAATTGCATCAGTAGAGAGCCTTTAGTATTAATAATCAGTCTCAGCGGCTTTAAATGCTTTGACAATCCAATAACTTTATCCAATCTTAGTTAATCACAACCTCTTTGGAAAACAAAGTCCAATTTATGTTGAATTTAATAATCCCCAAAATCCCCCAGGAGCGGGCGGATCCTGCAATCCCTCGGAAAGATTATGACAAGTAATTATTTGAAATAAGCATGCTCTCGCTGGAAAAGAGAAGGTTGAGATACGATTGCTGCTTTTAGGATTTTAAAGACACTAGATAATGTAGACCATGACAAACTATTTCATCTTGTCCAGAATAATAGAACCAGAGGACACAGCCTGTGCTTGAAAGGGGGGGTGGGGGTGGGGGGTTGAACTCGGTGTAAACATTGGGCTGGATTTTATCAATGGGGATGCGTTGGGGGCGGGACTGCTGGTTGTCGGGTTTCAGTCCCGCCTCCAACAACGTCCGGCCAACCCACGCTACTTTCCCTTGATTGAGCTTGTTAAGCCCGCCCTGCGGGCTTAGCCAGCCAATTAAGGGAAAGCCGGTGACAGAGGACATCAGCGTATGACGTTTCATCTGTCAAAAATGAATTGTCAGCATTTGACAGCTTTGAGAATCTGTCAAACACTAACAACCTCTGTTCTAAGGTGAGCCCTTGTACTGAAGACTCACCAAACCTCGTTTCTCAGCAATAATCAGATGGCTGCTGTATCGGAGAACGCAGCAGCCATTCTGTCATCTCTGCCGTTGAGATGAGGCACCTCCGATCCCCAAGGGTTGAAGCTTGAAGGAAGAAACAAAGGTAAGTACACTTTTTCTAACACTTTACACTCACTTCTCCTACTTACCTCTCCACACTTGCACCCATCACTCACCTCCACAGCGGACTTTTCGACCCCTCTCACCCCCGCAGACCCACTGCTCACCTCGCTGACCTTGGCGAGGTTCACAGCCGTCGGGAAGCCCGCACTTGCAGGGGTAAAATGGGGATAAGCCTCTTAACTGCCTGTTAACTACCTGTTAACAGACAGTTAATTGGCTCTAATCCCCTTCCTGCCCCCCGGGAAGATGACACGTGTAAAGTCTGTGGGTTATATGGTGAATTAATACACAGGCTACAAGAGTAACTTTAACAGGACTTTACTAGTCGAAGGTCAGGGCGAATCTGCCCAATAAATCCTTACACAGCACTTATATACTGGTGTGGTCACTCCCGGTATTACAGTATACAGCAGCCAAGATAAAGTAGTGCAACACCTAAAATAGTTCTCTTAAAGGTGGACGGTTACATACAATAGTTCTCTTAAAGGTAGAACGGTTACATACACTACAATCCTCCCTTTTTAGCTTACAACATACTTATTCCCCATTAAACATAACATATATCCAACTTCAGTAAAAACAGTTCACAGATGTAGTCTCTGCGGAAACAGTTCACAGATTCAGTCTCTGCGGGAAACAGTTCACAGATTCAGTCTCTGCGGAAAACAGTTCACAGATTCAGTCTCGGTGTAGTCGGTTCACGTTGCTGGAGTGACTCATCCAATAGTCCTTCACTGGACTTAACAGCTTGAACTTCCGTCACTTCTGAACCAGCATTGTTGACTTTTAAAAGCTTGAGTACCTTGGGAAGTTTTTCTACTTCCAAACTGATTTGGCTCCGTACGGAGAGACCACGTGCGTGACCTGGTAGAGGTGATAATGGTTCAGATGGTCATCATCTTCTGCTTCGTCTTTTCCTTTTCTGCTTCTTGGAGACTCTCTGGGCTCCACTGTCAGCTGCCAGCTGCATGCACCGTTCCTCCTTCTCGTCCTCCTTTTTCCGTAGTAGCGCCACCATCTCCCGATGTTCCTTAGACTTTAGGTGATTCTTCATGGTCTCTGCACTTTGGGAGTTTTCATCATAAGCTGGGCAGAGCAGGTCATCGTAATATTCGGTGTCGTCCAACAGGTCATGGTAATATTTGGTGTCGTCCTGAGCTAGGCCAGCGAGAGGGTCTTCTATTTCCTCCATACCCAGCTGGACGTTAGCCAGCTTTTGTTCCAAATCCAGACATCTTTCCTGAAGAGACTTCTTCATGCGTTCAGTTTCATCCAGCTTTTTCTGGGCTTCCTGCAAGTCTTTTACTAATGACCTCATTCGTGATTTCAATACTTCAACTTCATTTGGAGATTGATTGATTGTATTATTCAATCCCTCTACTGGAGCAGCTGTTTCAGCATTCTGTTGTTCAACATTGACGTGAATCAGCGTACTTTTGGCATCCAAGGTTTGCTCTGCTGCCATCTTCTCAGTCTGTGTTGCAACCTCAGCTATTCCAATAACTTTTGGGAGCTCCAAACCCCTCTCCTTTGAAGATTTAGACTCATGTCCAAATTGTTCCCATTTCAGAGTCTTGTCCCTCAGCATATGAAGGAGCTGGCTGACCGTTGACTCTTCTGACCTCATCCGTTTCCCAGTAGCTGCAGGGCTGTTTATAACCTTGCCCTGGGGCTCCTTTGCTGTTTCTACTTCGCCATCATCCGCAGCCTCCACCATTCGAATTTCCACAAATGAATCGTCCGGTGATGCTGCACCCAACTTCAGTAGGAGCTCGGAATTCATGGCGACCAACTCAGCCTTTTCTGCCTGCAATCTGCTAACGAGCGCCTTCAGTTGCTGAACATCTTGCTCCACCAGATTAGAGCACGCACCTTCAGAAACCGAATCAGCTTTGATTCATTTGGCCTCCTTGCGCAGACGGTTTGTGTGCTCCTGCTCCCTTTTCTCCCTCAGCTGTTTCTGTTGTCTTTCCAGATTCTCCCACTCTGTGTCAAAGAACATTTTCATTGCTTTTATCTCTTGCTCGAGACGGCAACTCAATTGTTCTAATTGCTGTTGTAATTTGAAATGGAGTTGAGTTCGAGCCCAGTGTTCCTCAGACTTGTGCATGTCTGTAAACTGGACAGACTCAGAATTCTCTGCCAAACTATGTTGTTGTTGTTCAGTGGAATTCTGTTCTGAAACTTTGTTCTCCTTTGAAGCATCAGTATTTATGCACTCCTTCGTTTTTCCAACCTTAGTCAGCAAGTCCATTTTAGACTTGTCTTTCGCACCTGGGCTGGTCTTGTCGTCATCCGTTTCAGAGTCTGAGCTGATTGTCTTCACCGAGTTCTCACTCGTTATTGCTTTTAGGTAGTGCCATTCCATGTTTATTTCCCTGATCCACTCCCGTCCCAGAAGTGGTGGACCTCCCTCAGGTAGTACATATAAGTCCATTCCTTGGTGTTCTTTGCCCCTGTCTCTCACCTTGACTTGTATCTTTCCCATGGGGTATACTTTATGCCCCGTGTATGTCTGCAATACGATCTTGGTATCTCTCAAGGGTATATGTGAGAATAGCCGGTTGTAATCCCTTCGATTTATGACTGATAGGGCTGATCCTGTGTCCAATTCCATTTTCACTTGGACTCCGGCTACTTTTAGTGTGACCCAGATAGTTTGTAGGTCAGCTTCCTTACTCACATTGTGAATTCTCAGACTACCCAGTTCCTGGCCGTTCGGGTCTGAATCCGAATTCTGTTCATCTGAACTCTTCTCAGCCACCTTGTGTACCTTGCTGTACTTTTCCTGCGGTGACTTTTTTCTGTTGTTGGTCTTCTTTCCTGACCGGCATACTTTAGCTACGTGACCAAGCTTGCCACATTTTCTACATTCCTGGTTTTTAAACCAGCATTGGTTCTGGTCGTGTGTTGTCTTCCCACAACGATAACATTTTGTTGTACCCGAAGTCATTTGATCCACGCTGAGTACCGCTGCCTTCAGCTGCATTTCCGCAGTGCCTCTCGCAGCTGCTTCGTGTGATGCTGCAATAAGGACAGCCTTGTCAAGTGTAAGATCGTTCTCTTCGAGCAGTCGCTTTTGTGTTCCTTCCTTTGACAACCCGCACACGAACTTGTCTCTCAATGCCTCTGTCAGATTTTCCCCAAACTGGCAGTATTTCGGTAGTCTACGCAGTTCGACCAAGTATTCCGCGTTGCTTTCCTCTTTCCGTTGCGTTCTCGCATAAAATTTGAATCGTTCCGCCAACATCAGCGGTGTGGGGTTCAAATGATCCTTCAGGACAGCAACAATATCAGCGAAAGTCTGATCCGCCGGTTTAGCTGGTGATAGAAGATGCTTCAATAGCCCGTATGTCTTCGCCCCCATTGCGTTTAATAAGGTGAGAGCTTTATCATCATCTGCTATTTTATTGGCCTCACAATATACCTCGATGCGTTCTACGTTCGTGGCCCAATCTTCCACCTCGGAATCGAAGTTGTTGATGTTACCATGCTTAGGCATCTTCACTATCTTTTTGAGAAATCACAACGAATTTGTTCGTTACTTTTTTTTTCTCCAAAAATGGCGGTTTCCTGCGCTTGTCTTCTTCCCCGCCCACTTTCAAAATGGCGGTTTCCCGCTTCTTCCCCTGGCGGGAGGGGTAAGCTTTCCTTCGGGTGATGACCGCTGGCTTTCGGAGTTCGCAGCCTGCGCGCCGGCTTCAGTGCGTTCCTTGTTCCCTTTTCTCGGCAGGGCAACCGGCGCTGGGGACAACCCGTTGACGGCGAACAGTTCCAGCCGCTGGCTGAATCTCCTCGGTCTCCCTCGCTCGGCTCTGTCTCTCCCGCTCGCTCGGGCTCTGTCTCTCCCTCAGCGGCTTCCAATCGCGCCTCCCAGCCCTCTTGCAGTCCGGTCCTTCCCTCCCCCGGCTGCGGCTGAGTTCTCCGCGGTTTCTTATTTTTATTTCTTCCCGCGCCTTACGATCCCGGTCGCAGCGCCTCGCGGCCTCGTTAGCTGCCCGGCCTTTCGCCGGTCGCAGTCGAGCTGTCTCACGACGCTGTTGCGTCTCCCAGCCCGCTTGTAGCCCGGTCTCTCACACCGGCTGCGTTCCCGCTTGTACCGCGGCTTCCGTGCCCTACGCTGCCCCAGTCTCAGCGCCTCTGGGCCCGACTTCTGTCCGGCTCCTTTCCCCCGACCGTGGTCGAGTTCACCGCCCTTATCCTCCGTTTCTTTTTATTTTCCCCCTACTCACAGTCAACGTGGCCGACTTGCTTCTCTTGGCTGATCGGCTCACTCACCGCCGTGGCAGAAGGGACAATAACAGCCTGTTGCTGATGGAAGGCTTCGTGTCTGAATCCTTCCTTCTTCCTTGCTCTGCAGGCTCGAGTCTTCTCTCAGCAGAACGGCGAGGGCGGGTGCCTCTTCTCGACGCTTGTTAACTGCTTCGGGTGTGTCGCTGCCGCAGGGTAAGATCGAACCCGTCGCCACTGTAAAGTCTGTGGGTTATATGGTGAATTAATACACAGACTACAAGAGTAACTTTAACAGGACTTTACTATTCGAAGGTCAGGGCAAATCTGCCCAATAAATCCTTACACAGCACTTATATACCGGTGTGGTCACTCCCGGTATTACAGTATACAGCAGCCAAGATAAAGTAGTGCAACACCTAAAATAGTTCTCTTAAAGGTGGACGGTTACATACAATAGTTCTCTTAAAGGTAGAACGGTTACATACACTACAACACGGAGGCGGGTTGGGTGCAGGTTCGGTACCTGCTCCCAGTTTCTGCCATTTTTCGAGCAGTCCCGCCTCCATACCCGCTGGCAAAATTCCTCCCATTATTTCAGTGAGCGAGTGGTAAATCTATGGAACAGGCTCCCTAGGGAGACGATGGTAGCAGTTAGTATTGATTCATTCAAGTGCAAATTAGATAGATTTCTTTCAGAAAATAAAATTTTGGGATACAGTACGAGTAATTTGAGACATGACGGGGTCGATTTTCATTGACCCGTAGAGTCGGGATTGGAGGCGTGCAGGGGGTTAAAGTCCCGAAATTGGGGGTCCCGACCCCATCCCGCCCCCCAACCCGCCTCCGTGTAAGTTTCAAAGGAGGCAGGTACCCGCCCCGCACTGGGACCCGCCTACCTGAGGCGGGAAGGGATTAACAGGTAGTTAACAGGCAGTTTTTAGCCTAATCCCTATTTTAAAGCTTGAAGTGTGGGATTCCTGACGGCTCCAAACCACGCCAGGTTAGAGGAGTCGGGCCGTCGGGTTGAAGGACTTGGAGGGGTCGAGATGTCGGTGTTCAGGTGAGTGATGGGTGCATGAGTGCAAAGGTAAGTGTGTTTGGTGTGTCTAAAGTGTGTAAAGAAGTTTAAATTACCTGTACTTACCTTTACAGCCTTCCTTCCTTTAGGTTTCGAGAGTCCATCATCTAATCGGCACAGAAAGCAGAATGGCTGCGATCTGTCAAAAGTGACAGCCTGCAGCTTTCTGTGCCGGTGAGATTTCTAACTGAGTCTGTGGAGAAGGACTCAGGTTAGAAGTAAGACTGTCAGTGTTTGACAGCTTCAAACAGCTGTGAAACACTGATATTTCATCTGTCAAAACGTCTTGACAGATGAAATTTCAGTCTGTGGTGTCTCCTGTTGCCGGGTGGCCCTTAACTGGCCTGCTGAGCCCGCTGGGCAGGCTCAACAAGGTCAATCAAGTTAAAATCGCATGGATTGGCCGCATCTCGATGGAAGCGGGACTACAACCCCGAAAGTTGTAGTCCTGCCTCCTTCCCGACTTCTGAATGAAAATCACCCCGACATGTGCTAAGTCTAGCATGCTTAGGAGAACAGGTAACTGAACCTATGGTTCCCAATAACGTTCCCTCTAAGCTGAGTGGCCGTGCAGCCATCTGCTGGTCCTGTGCAGCCCAGGACCGGCTTTTCAAATGTTAAATTTCGCGCATGTGCGTAACTTTGAATGGGTGCACAGCCCGTTAAAGGGACCGCGCACCCCAAACAAAATTATGGGGCACATTGGTTCCCAAAGCTCTCCATCCCTGGAACTTTCCTCGTGTCATATCTGGGTCTGTTGTAGACTAATTGATCGCAATGATTAGTCAACAACTCCATTATAATTGCCTCGTGGGACTACCAGGATGGTAGAAGGTGAATCAGATGGACCTCATGCTTTCTTCATCTAGCAATTCCTATGTCCCACTGGAGTGTCCATTAGTTTCACCTTTTGCAGGATTACAGAAATGCACATGTGGGCACATGCAGGTTTACAGTATTCAGTTTATTAACAATGGGGCCCCATTGCTACAGTCCCCCAGTCTAACCATGATATGACTAGATATTGAACACTAATGATTGTAACGGACATAGGATCTATTTATCGAAGATGCCATTGATGCTGAGCCCAAAAGAATATTTAGAGCAGATTGAAACATAGAACAATAGGAGCAGGAGTAGGCCATTCAGTCCTTCGAGCCTGCTCCGAATCTTGTGACAGACAGACAATGAATATTGTTGAATATAATTAGAGAGCCTGCCTTATTCATTATGTTGGGCTCTGTTACAAAGTAAATAAATCAATAGAACAGGGAAATGCACCAAGCAAATTGCACCATTTAATATCAACATTTATAAATTGCAGAAGGGCTGCCTGTTCTGGACATCCTAGAATAATACGCCATTTTTCACTTCTTCACTGCTACACTCAGAGGGGAGGGGGCCCACAGAGTAACTCTTGCAGGACCCCCACACCCCACAAACCCACAAAATTCTTGAACCCGTCCTGGGCATCAGCAACATTTGATGTGCTGCAAATAGCTTTGTTTTCATGTCTCCCTTTCCTTCACAGTGCTCATTTGCGATTATGCTAAGCATGCCACTTCTGTGCTGTGTATTGTGACATAAATAATCTTCTGTGAATACATTTAAAAAAAAATCAATTTTCTGTTCATTCTTCTAGCCTACGGAGGAGCTCCAGCAGAGAAACAGGCAGTAAAAGTCTCATTTCCCTAATTGCTTTTAAGGACCCTAGATGAAATTTGAATTGTGTAGTCTTCAGCTGCTTCCCATAGTGATGGAGCTTAGTATGCTAACATAATAAACTATATCCAGTATTCACATTAGTTACTTTCTTAGACTGATTTTAAAAGACAATAAATATCCTTCAAGCTTTTTATGGATCTTTTGAGAATATTTAAAGGAAGATTGCCCCAACACTTCAGTTTGAACCACAAGTAACAACACAGTGATTACAGGCATGCCATAGGTCCCTATGTCGGCCCTGACCTCCAATGTGAGCAGGTACCCAGCCAACACTCCACTATTAATCTGTCTGGAGCAATGTAGTTGGAAGTCCCACCTGCAACTTCATGGGCTACAGCCAGCACACACGATCTCACAAATTTCTTATATGACTAATAATCTCTGTGGAGTGGAGGGGGAATGAGATTTCATGTCAAGAATCTGAGGGCCTTCACTAGACTGATGTGCTGTCAAATGCAATGTATTTATGAACAGATGTAAACACTGAACTTCTCTTCCAGCATCACTGTATCTTCCAGCAAACTGAGTTTTAAACCAATCACAGTAGGGCGGTGAATCATTCTGAGGGCATCATTGGACATGTTTGTGGTACCAGTAGACGGGAAACAGGCTAATGTGATGTCCATATTCAAAAAAAGGTGACAAAACTGACACTGGCAAATATAAACCCACTAGTCTTTCTCTCTTTGTGTAAAATTATTCATTTGATCGAATAGTAAAAAGCAGTCAGCATGGCTTCAGAAGGAGGAGATTCTGCTTGACCAATCTCCCCAACTCCTTCGAAGGATGTGACAATCCAAGTGGACTGTAGGAAGACCCAAGCTGTGGGGCATCTCGACTTCCAAAAGGCTTTAGACAAAATTCCACACAAAAGGCTATTAGTTCAACTCAGCTGTAAGGATTCAGGGTAAACCTTGGGAATGAATAGCATATTGGCTTCTTCTTCTTATCATGTCCACGGACAGTCTATACATAGCCCAGCCAGAACTGGACACATTTTTGCGCCTTGTTGTTGAATTCAGCAAGATCTGCAACAGTGCAGGGTTCCTCTAATGATGGGCATTGCAGGAGATGTTGCATAGTTTGTGCCTCAGTTCCACATTCACAAGTTGTCGGGCTGGTTGAATATCCCCATTTGCTTAGTGACACCTTTGAGCAACCTACACCGGTTCTAAGTCTGTTAAGGCACTTCCAGGTTGCCCAGTTGCAATTAGCTCCTGGGGGAAGGCTTTCATCAAGTAAAATTTCCATCGCTGGGGGTTGTTCAAGACTGGCGAGCCGCTCTTTCCACAAGGCGATGCGGGCTTCAGATGAGGTTGATTGTAATGGAACAACACTGTTCATGAAGCTCTTTCTTGACTTTAGGCGGCTGGGTGTAGGTGTATGACAATGCAGAGGGTGTCTCTCATCTGATGTTTGACGGAGTCGCTCTTTCTTGCTGGCTACCATTCTTCTTATATCAGGGGGAGCAATACCCACCAAGATATATAGGCTGTTAGTGTTTGTTGGTTTTAAGCAACCTGTGATAAATCGGCAGCTTGCATTCAGAACGGCATCCATCTTCTTGGCATGAGTAGACCTTTCCCATGCAGGGCAGGCGTATTCGGCAGTGGAATAGTAAAGAGCAAGTGCACTGGTTCGCAATGTTTTCGGGCTTGTTCCCCATCTTGTGTTAGTGAGCTTATTCAGGATGTTGTTTCGTACGCTCACTTTTGCCTTTGTCTTCTCGATGTGGTTCTTGAAGGTGAGGCATCGGTCAAGGGTGACTCCTAAGTAGATAGGGTGCTCGCAATGCGTCAGTGTTGCTCCACACCAGGTTACTTTCAGCTGGCGTTTGGCTTCACGGTTTCTGAGGTGGAATGCACAAACTTGCGTCTTTGATGGGTTTGCGCGAAGGTGGTTTTCTTCATAGTAGGATTTTAGTCCCTCCAAGGCCTCAGAAAGCGTTTTCTCCACGGTGTTAAAATCAGTGCTTTGGGCAGTGACACAGAAGTCATCAGCATATATAAAACGGCGTGTAACACCGTCTATAGGTTGGTCATTCATGTAGATGTTGTACAGCAGCGGTGCAAGCACGCTTCCCTGAGGAAGACCATTCTTCTGAATACGCCACCTGCTGCGCTTCCCACCTAGTTCACATAGAACCGGCGATTCTGAAGCAAGCTTTCTTACAGCTCTGTTAAGTGAATATCTTGTCATCTCTAGAATCTTGCAGAGGAGACGTCTATGGTTCACTGTATCGTATGCTGCTGACAGGTCTACAAAAACAGCACCTGTTACCATCCCTTGCTCAAAACCATCTTCGATGTGTTGTGTGAGGTTGAGCAGTTGGCTTGTTGTTGATTTGCCGGGGCAGAAACCTGCTTGCTCTGGAATGATCTTCTCATCTACAGTTGATGCTATCCTATTGAGTATCAGGCGTTCAAACAGCTTATAGGTGTGGCAAAGCAGTGAAATTGGCCGCAAACTCTTAGGATCTGAGGGATCTTTTCCAGGCTTTAATAGTGCTATTACATGTGCCTTCTGCCAGATATTAGGTAGCTTGTGTGTTGCCAGACAGTGGTTGAACAATTGTAGGAGCCATTTCTTTGCTTTCTGTCCAAAATGCTTTATCTGCTCCGTTGCTATGTTGTCAAGACCAATTGCTTTCCCGTGTTTTAGACTAGATATACCAGCTTCCAGCTCTTCCATGGTGAATGATCTAGTGAAACCAGGATCATCACTGTACTTCTTCCTATCTAGTTGTGCTCTTGGTTGTTGCTTGTTGATTTTTCCATTTAGGAGCAACTGGTGTGCAACTTGGTTAGCAGACACATTTGGATGTTGGGCAGCTTTCTTGGGATCACCTCCAAGTTTGCGTATGAGAGACCATGCCTTCTTGCTGTTTTTTGTAAGATCTGTTGTCTCTATCAAGGTGTTCCAGGTGTTTTGACGTTCTTGAGAGATACTTAACATCACCCTCTCACAGGTAGATATTGTTTCCTCTGAGAAGGGGTCAGATTCAAACATTGAGACATACTCCCAGTAGAGTTCAGCATTCTCCTTGGTGAGACCAGGGATGTAGTGTACTCTGCAACCTCGGGGGATCTTCCTTCTAGCTGTTTTTTGGACAGCTTTTGCAAAGAGGTTGTAGTGCTCAGGTACAGGTAGACTATCCTTTATCCGAAAACCTCGGGACCAGCCGTGTTTCGGTTTTCGGAAAATTTCGGATTTCGGAAGGTGGGTCGGCGGGGGGGTCGGCGGGGGGGTCCGCGGGGGTTGGGGTCGGCGGGGGTCGGGGTCGGCGGGGGTCCGCGGGGGTCGGGGTCGGCGGGGGTCCGTGGGGGTGTCCGCAGTCGTGGCTTGTCCGTCGCTGCTAGCCTGGAATGCAATGAAGTTCTGCATTTCTACCAACAGGTCGTCGTGCTCGGTCGGAACAGGAGCCGGCACCGCCGCGGGCTCAGAGCTCTCGTTGCTTTCGAGCCTTTGGAAGAGAGTCAGGTGGTTCCGCGGGGGGGTCGGCGGGGGGTCGTGCGCACGACTTACGCTGACCCTCTGCTCAGCATAAGTCGGCGGGGGTCGGGGTCGGCGGGGGTCGGCGGGGGTCGGGGTCGGCGGGGGTCCGCGGGGGGGGTCCGCGGGGGGGTCGGCGGGGGTCCGCGGGGGGGTCCGCGGGGGGTCGTGCGCCACTCTGGTCATGTCGTGCGCACGACTTACGCTGACCGAAAAAACCTTCGGTTTTTAGAGGGTTTCGGTTTTCGGAAGTTCGGATAAAGGGTAGTCTACCTGTAGTAGTTTAATGCGTTTAACCTTGCGGTCAAGTGCTCGTGTAAAACCATTCCAATCGACCTTCTTGAAGTTGAAGCGCCTTTTGAATGGTACGACGGTTGGTAACACTGCTGCATTTACCTGGATGCCAATAGGACAGTGTTGTGTCTGTGGTATTGGGTCTGTGACAAGCTTCTTGCAGAGGCCAGCGATGTCGTTGCTGGCAATGGCAAGATCTGGATTATATCTACACTTCCAGTGGGCACTGTGGAAGGAGGCTGGCAATTTAGGATCGTGGATGAGACTAAGCTGGTTAGCGTCCATCCATTCTTCGACTGCTTCTCCATCGTTGTTAGTCTCCTTGTACCCCCATTGGGTACTGTGGCTATTAAAGTCTCCAATGATGATCTGTGGTTTATTGTGCAGGTTGGGTACAGGGTTAGAGAAGCTGAAATCTGTGCCAGGTGGCTTGTACACTGAGGTCATTACTACTTTGCTCAGCTCTACGGTTAGAATTTCGATGTTGTCCTCCTCTGTTTTAGAAGTGGCTTCTACAACTGAACCAGCTCTAACAAATACAGCGCTGCCATATTGTCAATGAGGTCTTTCAATAGCCAGGACCATTCCTGGTATTTTTGGGCGGTTGTTCTCACTTCCTCTATGTGTCTCCTGCAGGCAGAGGACATCACACTCCAACTCATTGCATAATGTAGCGAGGATGTTTTGTTTAGCTATAGAGAACAATGTAGAAAACAATGAGTACTCATTAGAGGAGTTATGTCAGGGTTCAGGGAGGTACAGAGTGGGGATTCCCAGGGCTCAGTGTTGGAACAAAGACAGCTTCTAATTTACATAAATGACTTGTATCCAGAAATTCAATTCAAAATGGTCAAATTTGCAAATGGTACCAAGCTAGATCGGGCAGCTCAAAAATTACAGAATGAATCACAGAATCATAGACTGATATAGCACAGAAGGAGGCCATTCAGCCCATCATGCCTGTGCCAGCTCTTTGAAAGAGCTATACACTTAGTCCCACTCCCCTGCTCTTTCCCCAAAGCCCTGTAAATTTTCCCCTTCAAGTATTTATCCAATTCCCTTTTGAAAGTTAGTATTGAATCTGCTTTCACCACCCTTTCAGGCAGTGCATTCCAGATCAACTCCCTGCATATTTTTTTTATCCTCATCGCGCCTCTGGTTCTTTTGCCAATTACATTAAATCGGTGTTCTCTGGTTACCAACCCGTTCTCCTTATTTACTCCATCAAAATCCTTCACGATTATGAACACCTCTGTCAAATCTTCCCTTAACCTTCTCTGCTCTAAGGAGAACAGCCCTAGTTTCTCTAGTCTCTCCAAATAACTGAAGTCTTTCACTCCTGGCACCATTCCAGTAAATCTCTTCTGCACCCTCTCTAAGGCCTTGACATCCTTCCTAAAGTGTGGTGACCTGAATTGACTGCAAAACTCCAGCTGGGCCTAACCAGTGTTTTATAAAACTTTAGTATAACTTCCTTGCTTCCTTGCCAAGGATCCTGTATGCCTTTTTCAAACAGCCTTCTCAACTTGTCCTGCCACCTTCAAATATTTGTGTACATACACCCCCAGGTCTCTCTGTTCCTGCACCCACTTTAAGATTGTACCATTTAGTTTATATTGCCTCTCCTCATTCTTCCTATCAAAATGGATTATTTCACACTTCTCTGCGTTAAATTTCATCTGCCATGTGTCTGCCCATTTCACCAGTCTGTCTATGTCCTCCTGAAGTCTGTTACTATCCTCCTCACTGTTTACTACATTTCTATGAGTTTTGTGTGATCTACAAACTTTGAAATGAGGCCCTATATACCTAGGTCCAGGCCATTAACATGTATCAAAAGAGCAGTGAACCCAACATCAACCCCTGGGGGAACACCGCTGCACACTTCTCTCCATTAGAACAAAATATGCAAGTAGGCAGAAAAATAGCAGATAACATTTAATGCAGGGAAGTATAAAGTGCTGCACACAGAAAGGAAAAATAGATGACAATAGATGACAGCGGAATAGCATAAAGATGAAATAGACCTAAAAGTCGCAGTAACTTCACTCAAGGTATCCAACCCGCGCAGAGCAGTAACCACAATAGAATGTGACATGACAATGTAACAAAGACAATAGAATGTTGAACTAAGCACCTTGGGACGTTTTTACTACATTAAAGGCGCTATATAAATGCAAGTTGTTGTTGTTGTTGCACATAGCCAAAACAGTAGAATTCAAGTCGGAGGAAGTCGTGACCAAGTTGTACAGCGCTCTGGTCAGATTGAATTTTGGTTCAGTTCTGGCCACCAAGACACAAGCGAGACATTCAAGTGCTGGAGGCCATTCAGAGAAGAGCAGAAAAGCTGACCCTGCCACCCCCCCCCCCAACTCAGCGTCAAAGGTCTGAGTTATGAGGAAAGACTGAAGAAACTTGGGACTTTCACCCTAGAATGGAGGTATCTGAGAGGTGATCTTATAACATGGTATACGAGAGTTAAGTGAATGGAAAAAGTAACTCTGGAATAATACTTTTAAGTTAAATAGCAAGATTAGGACAAGGAGACACAGATTCAAGTGTGTAAATTTGGGGACAGATGTCAGGAAATTCTTCCTTACACAGAATGGTCAAAGTATGGAATAGACTTCCAGGTAGGGTAGTGCAGGCAAAAATGCTGGACTCTTAAGAAACAATGGAATTGCTGAAATGAAGGGACTTTAGGATCTTTCTGGCTGGATGAACTAATATTTTAAACCAAAATGAAGAAGTCACACTCCAAATGAGTGATAGATGGCAAGTATAAAATAGGGTACATTCATCCACTCTAAGTTCCCAGTGAGGAGCTAAATTCAAAGGGAGTGCATGGCATAGAATGAGGACGACAGAGTTATTACCCGATCTCCAACCTCAGCTACCAGCTGGCAGCACGGGGTGGGTGAATTTATCCTATAGTTTCAGAGAGAGTAGGCCCTGAAATTATACCGTGGGATATCAAAATGCAGGCGCTTCGCACGATCATTTGAAACAGAAGTGTTAGCCTGTTTATTTTAAATGGATTAAGGCCTCAGCCAAAAGTGTTTAAATGTCAGCCAAGCGTCAAGTGTTTGCACATTAGTACCACAGTGTCATTTTAATGCCAATGAGATCAAGCATGTAGCTCTCACCATTGATAGTATTGCTGTATCGTCAGAGCTGGGTGAGGTAGCCTTCCTGCTGGGTGTGGTGCTAAGATTTTTATAGGAAGCGGATTGTGCAGCTGCAATAATGTCACAAAGACGATTGCATGGAAATGCTCTTCTCAGTTTATATTATAATTGATTCATTAACTTTAAACTCAGTGCTGGCTGAACCCACTGCATCCTTGCCTTCTCGCCAGTTCAACTTGACTCTTCTATGAACTCTCCATCTCAACTTTCTCTCTCCCTCGCTCTCTCATTCCTGAAGAGGTAATTACACTCTCACTGTTCTGCATTACAAAGTAGCACAGTCTGTCTTGTGTGAGCACACCTCTGTTCTGGTGAGATTCCCTAGCGACAGGACATGAGGGAATTTGCTTCTCAGCACTTCAGTGTTTACCCAGCCGGATCCTACTGACAAAAGCTCAAAAATCCTGACTAAAGGGGCTCTGTGAGAACGCCAGTAAATTCAAAACTCCACTTCTCATTTAAATTCTCTCAGCACCATACATATCAAATAAGACAAGCAGCACTCAGGAAATCGGGATCAGAGAGAGAGAGAAGAGCTTTCTGCTCTCAAGTAGCAACACTCACTAACGTTAAATGCAGGATTGGAAAACTGCTGAGGAAAGGAGCATTTCAGTCAAGCTACAGATTGGTTTGCACAGTGTTATGTTACAGCACAAAGTGAAATCAGAATCCTCACTGAGGAAACTTGTCACACCCGGACTTTAACTTAGAGATACTTGCCATCAGAATCCCTTTAAAAAAAGATCATAATCTCAGCACCTGCAGTAAATAAAAGGCCACAACAAAAACAAAGTTACAGCTGAAACGGAAACTAGAAAGTGGGCGATTACTTGGGGTAGGTGTTTATCTTGTAGAATGTATTCTAATCACAGCAACTATCTCTCTTTGTTTATATTAATGGCGACCGTTTTGAGTTTTAAGAACAGCAGCAGCATCTAGAAGGAGTGCATCATTATTCAAGCTTGGTGGGAACATGTTCCTAATTTAACATGTTTTGCCAAGAGAATATTAAAGCAGAACCTAAAGCACTATTGCAGAGATATTTGGCCTTCACTGTGAAAGTTCAGGCCCAAAACTGGTGACCCAAAGGTAAAAAGCTGCTCCCCTCATATTGCATGCAGTGACTTATTTATTCACATATACATATGAGAGGATATTTTTGATATCTCAGTGGTTAAAGAAAAATCTATAGTTATTTTCCAGGAGCCAATCAAAGCACACTTCACCGTCTCTGGCGAGATATCTTGCAAACTTCTTTCCAATTCTTTCACTGGTCATGTACGCCCCTCTCCCACTTCCCTTTGCAAGAGGGTAACTTCCAAAGTACTGTGAAGAATGGCACAGGAGATCTGCTAACGTATCATGAAATTTGACATACTGAAGCCTTTGTCTGCCAGTTTCTGGTGTTTAGACATTGAGCATTAAAGACTTTAACCCAAGTCCTGGCCTGCAGTATTTCCTGAGCCTGAAAGAGATACAAGGGGTGAATTTCTGTGGGAGCTCTCTGACTCACCTGCTGTAGCATCAATGGAAGAGCCACAGAAATCCCGGGAAAATGACAAACACCGTTTGTGTGGAGTCTCCACAGCTTTTCTGCTGAAGGTATGATGGATTGGGAGGGGGAGCAGGGGTTGGGGGCGGAATCTATTGCAGAAATTCCCTCCCTCACGGTCATTAATTTCTGGCATTTCTACGATCTTGTCATTTGAATTGTGCCTGACAGGCTGGGTAGCTCCTCCCAGCCAACAGGACCAAGCAGTTATTGTTAATTTTATTGAAAACCTTCAAACTAACAGTCAGAGAGAAAGCAACACTACTCAGTAATGTTCAGGCACAACCACAACCTACCATGTACACTGTACATGAATGGAACATAAGGCAACACATAATTAATAACAACTTGCATTTATATAACGTCTTTAACATAGTAAAACGCCCCAAGGTACTTCACAGGAGCGATTATCAAACAGAATTTGCCACCGAGCCACATAAGGAGACATTAGGACAGGTGACCCAAAGCTTGGTCAAGGTGGTAGGTTGTAAGCCGCATCTAGAAAGGAGAGAAAGGTAGAGAGGTTTAGGGCGAGAATTCAATAATCGCTACTGTAAAGTGCCATTGCACAGCTGTAAAGACCCTCAGTATGACCTTGATTAGCCCTTCAGGATTTTGAAGTTACTCTGCTTCTTCATTTTTCCCCCTCCTCTCGTCACTCCTACCTTAATGGTGAGAATCTCATGAATTGCCTGAAGTCTGAATTCTATTATCAGTTTCACAGCATTGTGTACTGAGCACAGAGATCAATTTCAATATGCTAAAATTGATGGACTATTACACTCTAAACATCGGCAAGTCGGCCCTTTATACTGAAGGAATCACTGCGGTGCTCAGCAATGGGACTTTACAGTCGGAAAATATCTAACAATTTTATAAATGACTATAAACTATTGCTGTTGTTCTTTGGTCATAATGTGGTACCACATGTTCCATTCGTATGTAGTGTACATGGCAGCTTGTGGTTGTGAGTCAGCATTAACTAGTAGCTTCAGTAATGGTTGGCTCTGGAGACTAATTTCAGCAACTTGTGGTAGTTTTATGCTTGCATAATTTTATGATCCCAGTGGGTTTTGGTTGTGCCACCAGAGCTTTTGGAGATTACCCATTTTGGGTGGGGTGAAATGTCTTCCAGATGCTTGTTGTATGAACTACAGGGGGGTTGGGGGGGGGGGGGGTGGTGGGGTTGGTGGTCAAAGTGTAACCAGCCATTTTCAGTGGCCCAGAACAGGCAGAACTTTTCAGAGAATTTCTCCTGGTTCAGCCTTGGAGTACATGATTTTTCTCGGAGTTTTGATGACCTCCCAATCCATGTTGATCAGGTAGGAGGAGAGGTGGTTTGTTCCGTCACTGGAATGCTCAAAGGAAATCCAGGTGCTTGTCCATGTTGGATATACAGTGGGGAGAACCAAGAGGCGGTGTGCCAGAACTGGTTCGACTCTGCGCTTGGTGTGCTGCTTGACATGCAAAAGATTCTTTGTTACATCAGTCACTCAACCTAGTTCTTAGTGGCCCTGGGTCCACAGCATAAAAACGCTCTCTAACTCAGTAATATTTGCCAATCTTAGTCAAAAGGAACTACAAGATGATTTATTTGGGAAATAGAAAATTCAGGCTGGCATTAGTGGTCCCTTTTGAAGTTCAAGTTCAGGTACATGGTTGGGGCAGGCTGGAGGGAGCTTCACTCTGCATCTAGTCATCCAAAGCCTGCCTGGAGAGTGCTTGGTGCTGAATCTGTGTGCCTGAAATAGGAAAGTGTTCCATTCCCCTGCACCACCATCTCCCACCTCAGCTGGTGCTATTGAGCCATTCAGACCAAGAAAGACCCAGGTTTGAATCTCGGCCTACAATGTTGATCTCACCTGGAGAGGTGATGGGGTGATACATTTGACTGTTTGGTTTGGTTTGGGATGATATCCCTGAGCTAGTAAGGAAACAAATCAACCAGAATTTTACTTGTGCCTGCGATTCCTGCTAAAAGGTGTTCACCTTTAAAAGAACCAGAGGGGAGACGAGGAGACATTTTATTTTACACGGCGAGTTGTTATTGTTATGTCCGTGTATCTTAATATTGTGTCCTTCAATAATCAGACAACAGACTGCAGGGAACGATTCAACAGGTGTTTACTGAATGAGGGTTACTCTAGAACTAACTGTACAGATCACTACTCAGGGTTTATATACAGGTGTGGTCACTGCCGGTACGACAGTATACAGGAGCTGTAAAAAGTAGTTCTCTCCCTTAAGGTATATATACATTACATACGTTACAATTCCTCCCCTTTTAGATTAACAGTACCATAATACTCATTTAACAATTAACATTTTTAATATACAATGTTATATGAAAATAGTCCATTCATATATTCAGTCTCTGGGGAGGCTTCCTGATTCTTTCTGGATAACGCCTTTCCCGAGTGTCTCGCTCTTGGTGCGGAGGCGATTCTAGCAACCTGTCGTCAGTTGATTCATCAGCTTCCAATGCTATTGTTTCTGAGGTAGATGCGACCTGTACGTCGGGTTCCTCACCAGGTACGTATGGCCGAGACATGGGGTTGACTCGTTCCTGTGACTCTAGGATCTGGTCAGCATGGCGTCTCACAATGTTCTCGCCAACATCCACTGTGTACATTAGTGGCCCCTGCCGTATGCATAGCGTTCCTGGTTGCCATTTCTCTGTTCGGTAGTCGCGGGCCAAGACTGGTTGCCCTGCATTGAAGCTCCTTGTCGGCTTCTCATTGATTTGCTGGAATTGCTTACTCTCAACATCTCTTCGCACATTTGGTCTGAGCAAATCCAGACGAGATCTCAACCTTTGGTTAAAGAACATCATGGCCGGGGCCTGGTTGGTGACTCCATGTGTCGCATTCCTGTAGGCTAACAGGAAATTGTCCACCTTATGCTGCAGTGGAATGTCGTCATCGCACATGGCCTTTACTGCTTTTTTAAAAGTTTGTACGAACCTCTCAGCCAACCCATTTGTGGCTGGATGATACGGGGCGGATTCCTTTTCATAAATCTTCGAAACTCTTCGGACACAAACTGTGGTCCGTTATCAGAGCAAATCTGCTCTGGCAAGCCGTTCCTGGCAAAAATGGTCCATAGGACTGCAATAGTTTTCTCCGTGGTGGTGGAGGACATTTTGATCACCTCAGGCCATTTCGAGTGCACATCCACGGCTATTAAAAACATTGAGTCCATGAATGGACCAGCAAAATCAATATGCACCCGTTGCCATGGAGATGAGGGCCACTCCCATGGGTGTAGAGGGGCATGTGGTGGTGCATTTTGGACCTTCTGGCATCCTGAGCAGCTCTTTGTCAGGTCCTCGATTTGCTGATCGATCCCCGGCCACCACACATAAGCCCTAGCAAGGTGTTTCATTTTCACCCCTCCCAGATGACCTTTGTGAAGTTCATTGAGCACTCTCTCCCTTAACTTGGGTGGAATTACCACTCGGGATCCACACATCAAGGTCCCCTGGCATACTGACAGCTGTTCTCTTCTGGATGAGAATGCTGGCAACAGTGAGTCACCATGTGCTGGCCATTCCTTCACTGTCAAATCATATACCCGAGACAGTGTCGGGTCATTTCGGGTCTCCATCTCTATACCAGCGTTAGTTACTGGCAAGCATTCAATTATAATCGAATGAAATATTTTGACAGGATCCACTGCTGGTGCTTCCTCCGCAGTAGGCAGTGGCAGGCGTGATAGCACATCAGCGTTTCCATGCTGTTTCGTGCCCTTATACTCGATTTCATATTGGTGCGCCCCTAGAAAAAGGGTCCATCTTTGTAGCCGTTGCGCAGTCATCACCGGAACGCCCTTCTTTGGATTAAAGATGGAGACAAGTGGTTGGTGGTCAGTCAGCAAGGTGAACTTCTGCCTATGCAGATAGTGATTGAACTTTTTCACTCCCCACACTAGGCTGAGGGCCTCTCTGTCAATCTGGGCGTAGTTACGCTCGGCTGAGGTTAGTGACCGAGATGCAAAGGCTACTGGCCTCTCCGAGCCGTTCGGGAATTTGTGCGACAGCACCGCTCCAATGCCATAGGGTGATGCATCACACGCCAACCGAATTGGTAGTGCTGGGTTGAAATGAGCCAACACCTCTTTTGATGTGATCAATGCTTTGCTCTTCTGGAAAGCTCGTTTACATTCGTCACTCCATTTCCATGGTACCCCCGTTTGCAGTAGGGTGTTCAGTGGGTGTAGTACGGTAGACAAATTCGGCAAGAACTTATGGTAGTAGTTCACCAGCCCAAGGAACGACCTCAGTTGTGACACATTTTCCGGTGCTGGAGCCTTGACTACTGCCTCAATCTTTTCAGGGGACTTATGTAACCCCTCTTTATCAATAACGTGGCCACAATACGAGATCTGCTTCTGGAAAAACTCGCATTTGTGGTGATTAGCTCGGAGCCCATATTCCTTCAATCTAGTGAGCACCTCCTCCAGGTTGGCGAGATGATCACTGTCATTTTCGCCCGTGACCAGGATGTCGTCCAAATAACACTGTGCCCCTGGAATCCCTTGCAGGACATGTTCCATTGCCCTTTGCCAAATAGCCGGAGCTGATGCTTCCCCGAACACCAGCCAGTTGTATTGGTAGAGACCTTTATGAGTGTTGATCGTGAGGTACTGTTTCGAGGCGTCTTCTACCTCCATTTGCAGGTACGCCTGGGCCAGATCAATCTTAGTGAAGCGTTTCCCTCCAGATAGCGAGGCGAAAATATCTTCAATCCGCGGAAGCGGATATTGTACAGTGTGAAGGACGGGGTTCACTGTCACCCTAAAGTCCCCAGAGATGCGAACCTTCTTTGGTTCCCCAGGCGTATTACTCAACGACCTCTTCATTACAGGAACGATGGGTGTAGCCCACTCGCTCCAGTCCACTTTGGACAATACTCCTGATTGTTCCAAACCTTCCAGCTCTGCTTCGACGGCTGGGCGGATCGCATAAGGTACCGGTCTGGCCTTAAAAAACTTTGGGCTTGCATTTTCCTCTATTTTGATCATCGCTGTTATGCCTTTCAGTGTTCCGAGTCCCTGCTGGAACACTTCTTGTGCGTCAGTTAGCATTTTTGACAGTCGTCCAGGTGTGACGTCGTCATCCTTTTTGGCATCTACAGTCAGTGCTTGTATGGCATGCCAATCTAGCTGTATCTTCCGGATCCATTCACGTCTTAATAGTGGTGGTCCTCCATCTGGCAATACATATAGGTCCATTTTTGGTGTTTCCTTGCCGTTATATATAACGTTCACCCTTATTTTTCCTTTGGGGTAGACTTTTTGCCCCGTGTTCGTCTTCAAGACAACCTTTGTATCTCTCAAGGGTATATGTGAGAATAGCCGCTTGTAGTCCCTTCGGTTTATGACTGTTAGGGCTGATCCGGTGTCCAATTCCATTTTCACTTGGACTCCTGCTATCTTGAGCGTGACCCAGATAGTTTGGTGATCCTCCATTTTGATCACATTATGTAGTTTCAGACAACCCAGCTCCTTGCTTCCGGAGTCTGTATCACTCTTCTGTTCGTCTGAACTACTCTCTGTCACCTTATGTACCTTCTTGTACTTCTCCTGTGGAGATTTCTTGCTGCTGGTTTTCTTTCCCGACCTGCAGACTCTTGCTATGTGTCCTACTTTTCCACACTGTCTGCACACTTTGTCCTTGAACCAGCAATCATTATGGTCGTGTGTTGTTCTGCCGCAGCGATAGCACTTCACTGTTCCGTATGACATTTCATTTGTGCCATATTCTTGCGGTCTCCGTTGTATCTCTGCAGCGCCCCGTGCGGCTGCTTCGTGTGATACTTCAATGCTGAAAGCCTTGTCCAACGTAAGATCCTTTTCTGATAGAAGCCGTTTCTGGGTTCCTTCACTTTGAAGCCCACAGACAAACTTTTCCCTTAAAGTATCTGCTAGTCCCGTTCCAAACTGACAGTGTTTCGATAGCTTGCGCAGTTCCGTTAAATACTCAGCAATACTTTCATCTTTATGCTGGTTCCTTTTGTGAAACTTAAATCTTTCTGCTATCAGCAGTGGTGTGGGGTTTAAGTGGTCCTGTAGGATTGACACTATGTTTTCAAAATCCTTTTCTACTGGCTTCTCTGGGGTTACTAGGTTTCGTAGTAAGCCATACGTTTTTGTACCCATTGAATTCAACAATACCAGCGCTTTCTTGTCATCTGGCACTTCATTCGCCTTGCAGTATACTTCTATGTGTTCGACATATGTCATCCAATCTTCGACTTCATTGTCGAACACTGTGATACTGCCACTCTTCGGCATTTTTGGGTGTGGTTAGACTGGCTTAAAATGGCGTCTTCCGCGCTTTCTTTTCTTCCCCGCTGTGGCTTAAAATGGCGTCTCCCACACTGCTGCCAACGCCGCTCTCGGCAGTCCTCGTGGCAAATGGCGACGCCCTGTGGGTTTCATGCGCTGCACCTGCGCTGCTGCCAACGCCGCTCTCTGCGGTCCTCGTGGCAATGGCAGCGCCTCGCGTTTTCCTGCGCGCCTCTCTCCCCCATTGACGCTGCTTGGCCCTTGACCACCGGCTGCGCTCTGCTCTCTCTCGTCTCTCTCCCCCATTGACGCCGCTCGGTCCTGAACACCGGCTGCGCCCTGTGCGCTCTGCCCTCTCTCTCTCCCCCGTCGATGCTGCTCGGCCTTTTTCTGTGCCGCTCGGTTGGGCTCTAGCCCGCTGCTGTCTGGGAAGGGTCTGCGCAGTACCTGTTGCCAGCCCGTTTCGCTGGACCACCGTGACTGGAAAGCCAAGCCTGGCTCTCGACAGCCTCCCCTGCGATGCTCAAATCTCCGCTGGATGACTGGGTGGGTGCCCGTCGTCAACGCCCGTGCTTCTGGACTCGACCTTCTTCCACTGTTCTCCAGGAGCGAATCCCTGGGAGGTGATGCAGAGTTGCAGGTAGGTTCGAATCTGCGTCGTTGCCAATGTTATGTCCGTGTATCTTAATGTTGTGCCCTTCAATAATCAGACAACAGACTGCAGGGAACGATTCAACAGGTGTTTACTGAATGAGGGTTACTCTAGAACTAAGTGCACAGATCACTACTCAGGGTTTATATACAGGTGTGGTCACTGCCGGTACTACAGTATACAGGAGCTGTAAAAAGTAGTTCTCTCCCTTAAGGTATATATACATTACATACATTACAGTTATGATCTAGAATGCACTGCCTGAAAGAGTGGTGGAAGCAGATTCAATCGTAGCTTTCAAAAGAGAATTGGATAAATACTTGGAAAGGAAACATTTGCAGGGCTGTGAGGAAAGAGCAGGGGGGTGGGACTAATTGGATAGCTCTTTCAAAGAGCCGACACAGCCACGTGGGCGGAATGGTGGCCTCCTGTGCTGCATGGTTCTAAACGTTGGGTGAGGAGAAAATCAGGTTTACCTTTGATGCTGCCTCCCCACCCCTGTATAACCAACTAGTCTGTCAACACTCATCGGAGAATGATCATTTAAGTGAGGTACCAGAGGGCTTCCCACAATACTGTCCTTAAAAAAGAGAAACTTAGGATGAAAAGATTACTGGAAACTCATACCAAATGCACGATGAGATAGCTTTCAAAAATGAAATCACTAATGCTTTATTTTGATTATTATGGCAGCCTTAGTTGAGATTAGACTTGAGTTATTGTTAACAATGTGGATTTTCCCAGCTGGGTCTCGTTTTATGAATGTTACATTGTAGAATGTTATATAGGCGCACACCAGGTAAGCCCTGACATTACCCAAGAGACGTTCATTGCACAATTGTCCTGGCCAATATCTATCCCTCAACAACATCAGTAAAACAGATTATCTGGTCATTATCGCATTGCTGTTAGTGGGACCTTGCTGTGTGTAAATTGGCTGCCGCGATTCCTACATTACAACAGTGATTACTCTTCAAAAGTACTTCATTGATCGTAAAGAGCTTTGGGATGCCCTGGGGTTGTGAAAGACGCCATATAAATGCAAGTTCTTTCTTTACTCTAGCTTTTTGATCTAAATTTGCTTGTTCCCATTTTGGAAATGAAGTAAGTTTGTTCTTTACATACAGCAGTTCGGATCACTCTTTATTTGGCTTACCTTCACAAATTGACATATGGCCTGTGCCAACTATTTTGCTTTCTAAAGCTAAATCAAATTACACTGGAGGAACTCTTTACCCTTGCTAGAAATTAACTGTTTATAACAGTGCTATTTGTACACACATTACAATTACATTTTCATTGCTTTCAAGGACATAGGCACAGACAATAATGGTGCCGGCTTAATTCCAAACATTAGCAGTTTACACACGTCTGCCTCTCTCACTCAGTATCTCTATCCTGTATTAGAGTCGCTTGCCAGTAAACATATTGATGAAACACACATGCACAGGGATTGGATATATAATCCCAATGCATTTATATTCACAGGCTTTAGGAATTGTGAAATCAACCTACTCAACATATCAAAGCCATTTTAGTGAGGCCTCAAAGATCTCAGTACTACATTATGGCTGAAAAATTCAGTTGCTTTGCAACTCCTGTTAGGGCCCGAAAAGGGTGCCACCAACGCCTCCCGCGAAATTCAGTGGGGAGGTTAGCGGCGCCGGTAGCGCCCCCTGACTTACCACCTTTAAGAAGGGGAGGAAGGCCTGCAGTACCACGGCGCTACGTGCCACAGTGCCACGATATTCACTCGCAGCGCCCCAAGAGAGAGGCGGGGCGCTTCCAGTAACATCTCGCTTCCCTCTTGGGGCACTACCGATGAATTTCGGCTGCGGGGGCACTAATATTTTCGGGGCGCTAGAAGTAGCGCCCTGGTGAAGTTAGCAACACTTCGTAGGAGCACTAGAGTAATGACAGGCACTACGGGATTGCACAAGGGTGAATAGTTAATATTTTTGTTGTAAATATGTGTTCACTGATTTTTGATAAATTTATTAATTCAGTTTGGATTCTTTTGTGGTGTGTCTCATTTCAGCTTTGCGCTGTGATAGGGCCTGCGACAGGGATGGAATGATGGGGATGTGGTGAGCAACGGGGATCTGGGGTTTAATTCATTCGAACCACAGTCTGATGAGGCGGTCACAGACCGCCCTTCCAGAAGGCAGATTGAGTGGCTGCCTCCTCCCTCGCTCCTGTTCCTCCTCCTCCTCTTCCTCCTCCTGAGGTGGTCCTGTAATCCCTGGTGGCAAGGGCTGGGCTGTCATGATGGCCAAGTTCTGGAGCATGCAGCAGACCACCACGAAATCGGACACCCGCTCAGCCGAGTACTGGAGGGCTCCTCCCGAGCAGTCACGGCAACGGGACTGTTGCTTCAGCAGGCCGATGGTCTGCTCGATGATGTTCCTGGTGGCAGCATGGCTCTCATTATATGAGTGCTGAGCACGAGTGTTGGGGTTGTGGAGGGGAATCATGAGCCAGGCGGAGAGCGGATAGCCCTTATCTCCGACCAGCCATCCACGAGCTTGACGTAGAGGCTGGAAGAGCGCTGGCACACTGGTCTGGCACAGGATTGAGGCCTTGTGGCTGCTGCCAGGATAGCGGGCATTCACATTGAGGATTAGTTGTCTGTGGTCGCACACCAACTGGACATTAAGTGAGTGGAAGCTTTTGCGGTTACGGAAGATCTCAGGATAGTTATGCGGTGCCCGCAAAGCCACGTGGGTGCAATCAGTGGCACACTGCACCATGGGGAATCCCTCTCTCCTATCAAAACCACATGCACGCTCGTCCTGCTTCTTTCTGGTGATGGGGAAGGAAATGTAGTCCCTTCTCCTACTGTAGAGCGCCTCTCTGACCTCCAGAAGCAGCGATGGATGGTGAACTGCGAGATGTTCGCTATGTTTCCTGTTGCAGACTGGAAGGATCCGCTGGCGAAGAAATTGAGGGCGACAGTGACCTTGACTGCCATTGGGAGAGCCGTGGTCGACCTGATCTGAGGCTCGAGGTCTGGTTGCAGGGGATGGCAGAGTTCTGTGGCCACCTCCTTGGTGAAGCGGAGCCTCCTAATACACTGCTCCTCGCTTAATTGGAGGTAGGAGAAGTGCTCTCTATTAAATCCATGTGTTAATGGAGACACGGAATGCAGGAGTTGGTTTAACAAGTCTTTACTGAATGGAGACAATCTGGAAACTGAAACTACAGAAGCCTGCCAGGGCCTTTTATACAGGGTGGTCACTGCCGGTACTGCAGTCTGAGACCAGTTATTCCCTTAAAGGGACATACACAACAATTCCTCCCCTTTTAGATAAACAGTACATAACATTCATTTAACAACTAAATAATAACTAATTACAATTACAATTACAGTTGCTAGATACATTGGTTGAAGTTAAGCAATTATAAGTTCAGTCTTTGAGGAGGCTTCCTGATTCTGTCTGGATAACGCCTCTTTGGGATATCAGGTTCTTCTGGCAAGGTTGAGTCGGGATCAATGTCGTTGTTTGGTTCGTCTGCTTCCAATATCACCGATTCTGCGGTAGCTGCAATTGGTACTTCGGTTTCATCGCCAGGTGTATCAGATCGTGGTGTGGAGTTGAGGTTTTCCAGTGACTCTAGAATCTGGTCAGCATGGCGTCTTACAATGCTTTCTCCAATGTCCACGGTATACATTAGAGGTCCTTGCCGTGTACAGATCGTTCCTGGCTGCCATTTCTCTGTGCGGTAGTCCCGGGCCAAAACTGGTTGACCTATCTTAAAACTCCTGGTCGACCTTTCATTCATATTCTGAAACTGCCTGTTCTCCACATCTCGTCTGACGTTTGGCTTAACCAAATCCAAGCGACATCGTAGTCTTTGATTGAAGAACATGAACATCATGGCTGGAGTTTGGTTGGTAACCGCATGTGTCGCATTTCGGTAGGCAAACAAGAAGTTATCCACCTTGTGTTGTAGGGGTATATCTTCATTACACATTGCCTTGATAGCCTTCTTGAATGTTTGAACAAACCTCTTGGCCAATCCATTAGTGGCTGGATGATATGGGGCGGATGTGTAATGCTTAACACCATTGTTCTTTAAGAACCTCCGGAACTCTTCAGACACAAACTGTGGTCCATTGTCAGAGCAAATCTGTTCAGGCAGCCCATTCCTGGCGAATATGGTTCGTAAGACTGTGATAGTTTTTTCTGTGGTGGTTGAGGACATTTTTATTACCTCTGGCCACTTTGAATGTGCATCCACCGCAATTAAAAACATCGAGTCCATAAAGGGACCAGCAAAATCAATGTGCACCCTTTGCCATGGAGATGAGGGCCACTCCCATGGATGTAGAGGGGCTTGTGGTGGGGTGTTTTGGACCTTCTGGCATCCTGTACAGCTCTTGGTCATCTCTTCGATTTCTCTATCGATTCCCGGCCACCACACAAACGCTCTGGCTAAGTTCTTCATTTTTACCCCTCCTAGATGACCCTCATGAAGCTCATTGAGCACTCTATCCTTTAATTTGGGTGGAATTACTACTCTGGATCCACACATCAAGGTTCCTCTGCACACTGACAGCTGTTCTCTTCTCGGCGAGAATGCTGGCAGCAGTGGTTCGCCATGTGCTGGCCATCCCTTCACCGTTAAATCATAGACCCAGGAGAGTGTCGGGTCATTTCGTGTTTCCTTTTCTATGTTTGCATTCGTCACAGGGAGACATTCGACAATAGTCGAGTGGAATAACTCCACTGGATCCACTGCCAGTTCTTCTTCCACCGTCGGCAACGGTAGGCGCGACAATCCATCAGCATTCCCATGCTGTTTAGTTCCTTTGTACTCGATGTCATATTGGTGTGCCCCTAGGAAAAGGGACCACCTCTGCAGCCGTTGTGCCGTCATTATCGGTACGCCCTTCTGAGGGTTGAAAATGGAGACGAGAGGTTGATGATCAGTTAGTAGAGTAAATTTCTGACTGTGCAGGTAGTGATTGAACTTCTTCACCCCCCACACCAGGCTGAGGGCCTCTCTGTCAATCTGGTCGTAGTTACGCTCGAGTGAAGTTAACGAGTGTGACGCAAAAGCTATCGGCCTCTCAGAACCATCAAGGAATTTATGTGACAGTACCGCCCCAATGCCGTAGGGAGACGCATCACACGCCAGTCTTATCGGTAGTGATGGGTTGTAGTGAGTCAATACTTCTCTTGAAGTGATTAGGTCCTTACTCTTCTGAAAGGCCCACTTACATTCATTGCTCCATTTCCATGTTACTCCCGTTCGTAGTAGGGTGTTCAGTGGATGCAGAATTGTGGACAAATTCAGCAAAAACTTATGGTAGTAATTCACCAATCCGAGGAATGACCTCAGTTGTGACACATTTTCAGGTGCTGGAGCTTTAACTACCGCTTCAATTTTGTCAGGGGACTTATGCAACCCCTCTTCATCAATCACGTGGCCACAATACGATATCTGTTTCTTAAAAAACTCGCACTTGGGGCGATTGGCTCGTAGCCCATGTTCACGTAGTCTAGTGAGCACCTGCTCTAGGTTGGCAAGGTGTTCACTGTCATCTTCACCTGTCACTAAGATGTTGTTCAAGTAACACTGAGTCCTCGGAACCCCTTGCAGGACTTGTTCCATCGCTCTTTGCCATATCGCCGGAGCTGATGCTACTCCGAATACCAGTCGATTATACTGGTAAAGACCTTTGTGAGTGTTTATCGTGAGATACTTCCTAGAGGATTCTTCAACCTCCATCTGCAAATATGCTTGCGCTAGGTCAATTTTTGTAAAACGCTTCCCTCCGGATAGTGAGGCGAAGATATCTTCTATCCTTGGAAGAGGATATTGTACTGTGTGAAGGACTGGGTTCACTGTCACCTTGAAGTCCCCACAGATGCAAACCTTCCTTGGCTCCTCAGACTTATTGTTTAACGTTTTCTTCATGACAGGAACGATGGGTGTCGCCCACTCGCTCCAGTCTACCTTAGATAACATGCCTGCACTCTCCAGATTCTCCAGCTCTGCCTCGACGGCTGGGCGAATTGCATATGGTACCGGTCTTGCTTTGAAAAACTTGGGAATTGCATTCTCCTCTATTTTTATCGAGGCAGTTACGCCTTTAAGAGTGCCCAGTTCTTGTTGAAATACCTCTTTGGCGTCAGCTAAGATTGTTGACAATCATCCAGGAGTGACGTCGTCATCCTTTTTACCAGCCACCGTCAGTGCCTGAATGGAGTGCCAGTCTAAACTTATCTTTCTGATCCATTCACGTCCCAATAACAGTGGTCCACCATCTTGCAGAATGTAGAGATACAATTTCCGTATTTTCTTGCCGTTGTATTCGACAGGCACCCTTATTTTTCCTCTGGGGTATACTTTTTGCCCCGTATACATCCTCAAGACAATGGATGTCTCTCTCAAGGGTATGTGTGAGAATAGCCGCTCGTAGTCTCATCGGTTCATGACGGTTAGAGCTGATCCTGTATCCAATTTCATTTTGACTTGAGACCCTGCTATCGTGAGGGTGACCCAAATGGTTCGGTGATCCTCTTTTGCGATTACGTTGTGAAGTTTGAGACAGCTTAGTCTCTTGTTCCCGGATTCACTATCGCTCATCTGGTCTTCGGAACTACTGTCCATCATCTTTTGTACTTTCCTGTACGGTTCCTTAGTAGCCTTTTTATTGTCGTTGGTCTTCTTCTCAGACCTGCAAACTCGTGCAATGTGTCCCATCTTTCCGCATTGCCTGCATATTTTGTCCTTGGACCAGCAGTCCTTCTGGTCATGGTTTGTTCTGCCGCAGCGATAACATTTTGCAAATCCCCGTGTCATTTCGTGGGTGCCGTATTCCTGTGGCTTTTGTTGTATTTCCGCAGCTCCCCTTGCTGCTGCTTCGTACGATACTGCCACGCTGAAAGCCTTATCTAGCGTCAGCTCTTTCTCTGAGAGTAACCTCTTCTGGGTTCCTTCACTCAGGAGTCCACAGACAAATTTGTCCCGTAAGGTATCTGCCAGTCCTGCTCCGAACTGGCAGTGCTTTGATAGCTTGTGTAGTTCCGTAAGGTAATCAGCATTGCTCTCATTTTTATGCTGATTTCTCCTGTGGAATTTAAATCTTTCTGCTATCAGCAGCGGTGTAGGATTTAGGTGTTCCTGTAGGATAGCAACAATTTCATTAAAACTCTTCGCCTTCGGTTTGGCTGGAGTAATCAGGTCCCGCAATAGGCCGTACGTTCTTGCGCCCATTAAATTTAGCAATACCGATGCCTTTTTCCCCTCGGCTATTTCGTTTGCCTCGCAATATACCTCGACTCTTTCCACATACGTGGTCCAGTCTTCTATTGCAGTATCGAAGGCAGTGATATCGGCAGTCTTTGGCATCTTGAAAATCTAAGATGGCGTCACCCACGCTTTTCCTTCGTCCCCGATGGATCAAAATGGCGCCTCCCGCGCTTTTCCTTCTTCCCCGCCGAGTTAAGATGGCGCCTCCCGCGCTTTCCCGCCGCTGCCGCTGCTGTCAACGCCGTTCTCCGCGGTATCTTTATTTTTAACCGTTCCCGTCGTAGAGCGGACCCTCTGGGACACTTCCATCCCTCTTCTTAGGTCCGAACGCTGCCTGGTTGCGAAGCACCGGCCACGCCCTGTGTGCTCCACCCTCTCTCTCTCTCTTTGCTTCCCGACTCGCTGCCCGGCCCCGTTGCAGAGCCACCCGATCGAGCCCTAGCCTGCCGCAGCCCAGGAAGGATCAGTGCACTACCTGCCACCAGCCCGATTAGCTGGGAAACCACAGACTGGGGAACCAAGCCTGGCTCTTGACAGTCTCCCCTGCAAGTTTTCAATCCGATGATTTGGAGGGCGGTTGCCCACGGTCGACGCCCGTTTCTCGAGTTTCTTTGGATTATTTATTTTTTTTCTTTTCTGGCTTCGACCTTCAATAACGTCGTCTGAGGTGCTGCCGAGTTGCAGATAAGTTCGTTTCTTACTCGTCGCCAGTATTAAATCCGTGTGTTAATGGAGACATGGAATGCAGGAGTTGGCTTAACAAGTCTTTACTGAATGGAGACAATCTGGAAACTGAAACTACAGAAGCCTGCCAGGGCCTTTTATACAGGGATGGTCACTGCCGGTACTGCAGTCTGAGACCAGTTATTCCCTTAAAGGGACATACACAACACTCTCAGAATACCCTCGGAGGGTAAGGCCCCCTGTTGAGAGCACTGATAGTGCTCCTCCTCCCTCTGGCCACATGTTCCAGTCTTTCTCGCTGCCTCCGCTCCCTCCACCGTAGATCCTGGAGGGCGAGGTTGACTGCCAGTACAGCCCCCATTAATGTAACCAAGTGTAGTGGTTTGATTTTTTTAAGAATGTAGCTACTTTTTATTTGCCACAGCACTTCTGATACTAAATAACCTTGAAATTACGGAATGAGACTGTTGCACTATGCGAAACTGACAAGAAAGCACTGAAACTCGACTAACCTACAGCTGCGACTCATTACTGATAGAAAATAGGAGCAGGAGTAGGCCATTCGGCCCTTCGAGCCTGCTCCGCCATTCAATATGATCATGGCTGATCCTCTATCTCAATACCATATTCCCGCTCTCTCCTCATACCCCTTGATGCCTTTTGTGTCTAGAAATCTATCTATCTCCTTCTTAAATATATTCAGTGACTTGGCCTCCACAGCCTTCTGTGGTAGAGAATTCCACAGGTTCACCACCCTCTGAGTGAAGAAATTTCTCCTCATCTCAGTCCAAAATGTCCTACCCCGTATCCTGAGACTGTGACCACTCGTTCTAGACCCCCCCAGCCAGGGGAAACATCCTCCCTTGCATCCAGTCTGTCTAGCCCTGTCAGAATTTTATATGTTTCAATGAGATCCCCTCTCATTCTTCTAAACTCTAGTGAATACAGGCCTAGTCAACCCAATCTCTCCTCATACGATAGTCCTGCCATCCCAAGAATCAGTCTAGTGAACCTTCGCTGTACTCCCGCTATGGCAAGTATATCCTTTCTTAGATAAGGAGACCAAATCTGCACACAGTGCTCCAGGTGTGGTCTCACCAAGGCCCTGTATAACTGTAGTAAGACAACCTTGCTCTTGTACTCAAATCCTTTTGCAATGAAGGCCAACATGCCATTTGCCTTCCTAACTGCTTGCTGCACCTGCATGTTTGCTTTCAGTGACTGGTGTACAAGGACACCCATGTCCCTCTGTACATCAACATTTCCCAATCTATCACCATTTAAATAATACTCTACCTTTCTGTTTTTCCTACTGAAGTGGATAACTTCACATTTATCCACGTTATACTGCATCTGCTATGTATTTGCCCACTCACTCAACTTGTCTAAATCGCCTTGAAGCCTCTTTGCATCCTCCTCACAACTCACAATCCCACCTACTTTGTGTCGTCAGCAAACTTGGAAATATTACATTTGGTTCCCTCATCCAAATCATTGATATATATTGTGAATAGCTGGGGTCCAAGCACTGATCCCTGTGGTACCCCACTGGTCACCGACTGCCACCCCGAAAAAGACCTATTTATTCCTACTCTCTGTTTCCTGTCTGTTAATCAATTTTCAATCCATGCCAGTATATTACCCCCAATCCCATGTGCTTTAATTTTGCCCACTAACCTCTTATGTGGGACTTTATCAAAGGCCTTCTGAAAATCCAAATACACCACATCCACTGGTTCTCCCTTATCTATTCTACCAGTTACCTCCTCAAAAAACTCCAGTAGGTTTGTCAAACATGATTTCCCTTTCATAAATCCATGTTGACTTTGTCTAATCCGTTGATATTTTCTAAGTGTCCTGTTATCACATCCTTTTTAATAGACTCTAGTATAAGAACATAAGAACATAAGAAATAGGAGCAGGCGTAGGCCAATCGGCCCCTCAAGCCTGCTCCGCCATTCAATAAGATCATGGCTGATCTGATCCTAACTGCCAATCCACTATCACAGAGCCATCTCCTGCATCTAACAGAATTAGACACATGAAATAGGAGCAGGATCAGGCTACACGGCCCCTGGGCCCACTCCGCTACCCACAGGGCCATGACCGATCCAAACCTAGACTCATGTCCAAATTCCTGCCCGCTCCCCGTAACCCTTAATTCCCTTTACTTCTAGGAAACTGTCTATTTCTGTTTTAAATTTATGTAATGATGTAGCTTCTACAGTTTTTTGGGGCAGCATATTCCATGGACCTACCACCCTCTGAGTGAAGTAGTTCCTCCTCATCTCAGTTTTGAAAGAGCAGCCCCTTATTCTAAGACTATGCCCCCTAGTTCTAGTTTCACCCATCATCGGGAACATCTTCCCTGCATCCACCCGATCCAACCCCTTCACAATCTTATATGTTTCAATAAGATCGCCTCTCATTCTTCTGAACTCCAATGAGTAGAGTCCCAATCTACTCAACCTCTCCTCATATGTCCATCCCCTCATCCCCGGGATTAACCGAGTGAACCTTCTTTGTACTGACTCGAGAGCAAGTATGTCCTTTCTTAAGTATGGACACCAAAACTGTACGCAGTATTCCAGGTGCGGTCTCACCAATACCTTGTACAACTGAAGCAATACATCCCTATTTTTATATTCTATCCCCCTAGCAATGAAAGCCAACATTCCATTGGCCTTCTTAATCACTTGCTGCACCTGCATACTAACCTTTTGAGTTTCGTGCACCAGGACCCCCAGACCCCTTTGTACTTCAGTATTTTCCAGTTTCTTGCCATTAAGATAATAACTTGCTCTACGATTTTTCCTGCCAAAGTGCATAACCTCACACTTTCCAGTATTGTATTCCATCTGCCAAATCTCTGCCCACTTACTTAGCCTGTCCATGTCCCCTTGAAGGTTTTTTATGTCCTCCTCACTCACTACTTTCCCCCCCATCTTAGTATCATCTGCAAACTTTGATATGTTACACTCAGTCCCCTCCTCCAAATCGTTAATATAGATTGTAAAGAGTTGGGGACCCAGCACTGACCCCTGCGGAACACCACTAGTTACTGATTGCCAGTCTGAGAATGAACCATTTATCCCAACTCTCTGCCTTCTGTTAGATAGCCAATCCTCTATCCATGCCAGAATATTACCCCCAATCCCGTGATTTTTTATCTTAAGCAATAATCTTTTGTGTGGCACCTTGTCAAATGCCTTTTGGAAGTCTAAATACACTACGTCCACTGGTTCCCCTTTATCCACCCTATATGTTACTTCCTCAAAGAACTCCAGCAAATTTGTCAAACATGACTTCCCCTTCATAAAACCATGCTGACTTTGTCCTATTAAATTATGATTATCCAAATGCCCTGTTACTGTCTCCTTAATAATGGACTCCAAAATTTTACCTACCACAGATGTTAGGCTAACCGGTCTATAGTTTCCAGCCTTCTGTCTACTGCCCTTTTCAAATAAGGGTGTTACATTAGCAGTTTTCCAGTCTGCCGGGACCATTGCCGAGTCCAGGGAGTTTTGGAAAATTATTACCAATGCATCCACAATCCCTACCGCCACTTCCCTCAAGACCCTAGGATGTAAGCATTTTCCCTACTACTGATGTTGGGTTAACCGGTCTGTAGTTCCCTGTTTTCTCTCTACTTCCTTTTTTAAATAGTGGGGGTACATTTGCCACCCTCCAATCTGCAGGAACTGTTCCACAATCTATAGAATTTTGGAAGATGACAGTTGGTAGCACTCTCGCCTCTAAGTCAGAAGGTTGTCAGTTCAAGTCCCACTCCAGAGACTTGAGCACAAAAATCCAGGCTGACACTCCAGTGCAGTACTAAGGCACTGTCAGAGGTGGCGTCTTTCAGATGAGACATTAAACTGAGGCCCTGTCTGCGCTCTCAGGGGGATGTAAAAGATCCCATGGCACTATTTTGAGAAAGAAAGACTTGCATTTATATAGTACTTTCATGACCACCAGACGTCTTGAAGTACTTTACAGCCAATGAAGTACTTTTGAGGTGTAGTCACTGTTGTAATGTGGGAAAGAGCAGGGGAATTATTCCTGGTGTCCTAGCCAATGTTTATCCCTCAATCAACATAACAAAAGGATAATAGCAAAATACTGCGGATGCTGGAAGTCTGAAATAACAACAGAAAATGCTGGAAACACTCAGCAGGCCAGGCAGCATCCGTAGAGAGAGAAGCAGAGTTAACAAAATGATAGATTATCTGGTCATTATCACATTGCTGTTTATGGGAGCCCACCGTGTGCTAATTGACTGCTGCATTTCCTACATTGATGATCCCTTTAAATAACATCCCTGGAGCCAGCTTCCTGCTGCTTCACGCCAGCTCTCCATGTTGCTGTTTACTCCAGGCGCTAAGGTAGGTGGTGACAATCAATTTCACAGCTCGGGCGGTCTGTGAGCATTGCACACTCACTGATGTCATGATCCACCTGGCGTTGAGGTTCTCGGTGATAACTGTTAGCAGCGGCACTGCGGGAGGAGGGGGGAACGCGATTTGGCATGCGGCATTGGATTTGCCTCGCCCCGGCGATAATGCTCTACCGCCCCATTAGCACTATCTGCTGGTGCTAACAGGAGGCACTAAGGTACCGAATTTTTCCCCCTAGGGATGTAATGGTGAGATAATGCCACACTTATGTTTTAAAAACCTGTAGACAGGGATTTCCACAGTGGAGGTCCTGGGAAAGAATGAGTTAGAGTAGGAAAGATTCTGACGAATCTTAATTGGAACACAGCGCGGATGTAGGGAGAGGGTAGGGTGTATGCCATGATTATGCCTGCCATTGGCCACCAATGCTGACCCCACTACAGTTTGCAGGATTAGTGAAAGTGCGCTTCATTATCGTGGGGCAGGCGGGTGCAGCTCTGGTGCCTGCTTGTGACAGTGTCACGGGGGGTGGGGTTAGGGGAGGGCATTGGCCAGCCTTACTCTCCTCACCCTCCAGCCATGATCCATTCAGCCTCCACAGGTGTGCCCCCAAGGTGGGACAATTGTCTGGCCTAGACTCCACCAGAGGAGCCCATCATATGTGTCCTTGGGCATTGAATTTGATTTTTATTAAGATTCTCCTTATGGTGTTCAATGACTTATTTGGGGGCAATCATAAAACACCTGTAATTGCCTATTTGGCTCATGGGCTGTCTGGGACAACCAAAATCCATCACTGTGGGCAAGTGTCTCCAAATCAAGCAACTGAGCAGTTCATGCAAGGAGAGCTGTCATTTGCCTAATATGGAATGGATACACTCACTCTTTGTAGAGACGCACTGTACTCACTTAAGCCTAGGGAACTTAGGCAGAAGTTGACATCAGCCAAGAGTTAAGGCACCCCTCAACCCCCCCCCCGCCACCCACCCACCCCCCTCACCCCCAGGCGGGTGCAAGGGTACTGTTGGATTTTAAACAACTAAAACCATGCAGAGTCCCAGCACAGAATAGGTAGGCTTCCCAGAAGCCAGACGCTCCTGCCTAAGAGAATGAGAAATTGGAGGTTCCATCAGCCTCCACAGATCACCCTTACGAGTTGCTGGCATTTGGATGGAAAATTATATTGGCATAGGCGTGGGTGCAGGTGTTGTTGTAGGTGGCACATAGCACAGCAAAAACTAATAGGGCAAGAAAGGTGTGAAACTCCACTGATGGTTTAAGAGGCAACCTAAGGGAAGATACATTAGCCTGGGAGGAAGGGCAGCACAGATTAACCAGAATGATATTGGGGCATAGAGGATTAAATTATGAGGACATGCTGCATAAACTTGGCTTGTATTCCCTCAAACTTAGAAGAGTGAGGGGTGATCTGATCGAGGTGTTTAAAATATTAAAAGGATTCTTCTGTTGGGGGAAATCAAGAATGGGTAAGAGGAGGGGTGGGGCTGATTAGGGACCAAAAAGGAGACCTATGCAAGGAGGCAGAGGGTATGGCTGAGGTACTAAACAAGTACTTTGCATCTGTCTTCACCAAGGAAGAAGATGCTGCCATAGACATAGTGAAGGAGGAGGTAGAGAAGATATTGGATGGGATGAAAATTGATGAAAATGAGGTACTAGAAAGGCTGGTTGTACTTAAAGTAGATAAATCACCAGGACCGGATGAGATGCATCCTCAGACACTGAGGGAAGAAATCACGGAGATACTGGCCATAAGCTTCCAATCCTCCTTAGAAACGGGGGTGGTGCCAGAGGATCGGAGAATTGCAAATGTTACACCCTTGTTCAAAAAAAAAGATGTAAAGCTAAACCCAGCAACTACAGGCCAGTCAGTTTAACCTCGGTAGTGGGGAAGCTTTTAGAAACGATAATCAAGGACACTATTAACAGTCACTTGGATAGTTGTGGATTAATTAAGGAAAGCCAGCATGGGTTTGTTAAAGGCAAATCGTGTTTAACCAACCTGATCAAGTTTTTTGATGAGGTAACAGAGAGGGTTGATGAGGGTAATGCAGTTGACGTAATGTATATGGATTTCCAAAAGGCGTTTGACAAAGTGCCACATAATAGGCTTGCTTGCCAGCAAAGTTGAAGCCCATGAAATAAAAGGGACAGTGGATGCATGGATACGAAATTGGCTAAGTGACAAGAAACAGAGAGTCGTGGTGAATGGTTGGTTTTCGGACTGGAGGAAGGTATACAGTGGTGTTCCCCAGGGGTCGAGTCTAGGACCACTGCTTTTGTTGATATATATTAATTACTTGGATGTGGGTGTACAGGGCACAATTTCAAAATTTGCAGATGACACAAAACTTGGAAGTATAGTGAACAGTGAGGAAGATTGTGATAAACTTCAAGATGACATAGACAGGCTGGTGGAATGGACAGACACGTGGCTTTTAACCCAGAAAAATGCGAAGTGATACATTTTGGTAGAAAGAATGAGGAGAGGAGATATAAACTGATGGGTACAATCCTAAAGGGGGTGCATGAACAGAGAGAACTAGGGGTATATGTGCACAAATCATTGAAGGTGGCAAGGCAGGTTGAGAAAGCAGTTAAAAAAACTTATTGGATCCTGGGCTTCATGAATAGAGGTAGAGAGTACAAAAGCGTGGAAATTATGATGAACCTGTATAAAACACTGGTTCAGCCTCAACTGGAGTATTGTGTCCAATTCTGGGCACCGCACTTTAGGAAGGATGTGAAGCCTTAGAGATGTTGCAGAAAAGATTTACAAGAATGATTCCAGGGATGATGGGCTTTAGTTACGTTGATAGATTGGAGAAGCTGGCGTTGTTCTCCTTCGAGCAGCGAAGATTGAGAGGAGATTTGATAGAGGTGTTCAAAATCATGAGGGTTCTGGACAGAGTAGATAGAGGGAAACTGTTCCCATTGGCGGGTCGAGAACCAGAGGACACAGAATTAAGGTGATTGGCAGAAGAACCAAAGGTGACATAAGAAAAAAAAATTTACACAGCGAGTGGTTAAGATCTGGAATGCACTGCCTGAAAGGATGGTGGAGGCAGACTCAATCACAGCTTTCAAAAGGGAGTTGGATAAGTACCTGAAAGAAAGAAATTTGCAGGGCTCTGGGGAAAGGGCGGAGGAGTGGGACTAGCTGAAGTGCTCTTGCAGAGAGCTGGTACAGGCTTGACTGGCCGAATGGCCTCCTTCTGTGCTGTAACCATTCTATGATTCTATGAATGAGGGGGCATGATTTTAAAATTAGAGCCAGGCCATTCAGGAGTGAAATCAGGAACCACTTTTTCCACACAAGGGTTAGTATTCTCTCTCCCAAAAGGCTGTGGATGCTGGGATAATTGGAACATTCACGACCGAGATCAATCGATTTATGTTCGGTAAGGGTATCAAGGGATATGGAGCTAAGACGGGTAAATGGAGTTGCGGCACAGACCAGGCATGATCTAATTGAATGGCGGAACAACCTCGAGGAGCTGAATTGCCTACTTCTGTTCCTATGAGGCAGTCAAGTGCTGTGCAGGGGAAAACCAAATGGATGGGGAAAATGGACTCTCATCTGTACTGATCTTTGTAGGGGAAAGTAGCATTATTACACAAAAAGAAGACACAGACCCCCAGACAGAGAAATCAGGTAATTTGGTTTGAAATGTCTGTTCCCTGCTCCAAGCCTTTTCAGGTTTCCTCGACTTTTTTTTCCCCCTCTTAAATATTTAGTCAAGTGGTCCTTATACCGTCACTCCAATCACCAGCTGAGCTTTAGCAACTCTTGTACACACATCAATTGGACAGGCAAAACATGCTCTGTATTAGTTAATGTGTTTAGACAAGAAAAGGCCAAACAGAAAGAGAGCTATAAACTCAATTTAATCCCAATGAATTTTTAATGCACATTTCCATTCCATTATCTGATAGGCTGCACTAACCTAACCCAAGGCGAGATGAATGAATCCCTCAGTGAAGCCATCACAATTTTCAACCACGTTAATTTTCTACAAGAAAGAATGTCTTGGTCAAAATCCCTGCATTCCAATAAATCTTTTAACTATCAAAAGCAGTGGCTGGCTTGAATCAGTCCAAGTTGTTAATCAGGTTGTCACTGAGCCCCGTGTCATGTATCCAACTGCTGCTTTCGGGGCACATAAGACATACACTCGACTGAGAGAGTTATTGATCTTTATGTTGTTGCCTTGCAAGAATAAGCTGAGAAATTACTGTTGGTGATATCGGTGGAGGAACATTTAACTCTCTCTACTGTTCCAACGGAGATGATAACTTTTTTTTTGAAGGGGATGCCACTGAGTAAAGCATCTCGGGGATCGATATCATGACCCCTATTAGCTCGCAATTTTAGCAATGACTTGGATTCAAACTTGAGGCAAATTGGCCAAATTTATGGATGGTGCTAAACTAGGGAACAATTGAGCCTGTGACACAGCCAACAACCTACAAAATGATCTAGATAAAATCTGCAAATGAGTGGAACAGTGTCAGATGAAATTCAATACATTAGGAACAGGCATAGGCCATTCAGTCCCTTGAGCCTGTTCCACCATTTAATTAGATCATGGCTGATCTATATCTTAATTTGCATTTACCCGCTTTGGTTCCATATCCCCCAATACCCTTGCCCAACAAAAATCTATCAATCCCAGTTTTGAAATTTTCAATTGACCCTAACCGCAACAGCTTCTTGGGGGAGAGAGTTCCAGATTTCCACCACCCTTTGTGTGAAGAAGTGTTTCCTGACATCACCGCTGAACGGCCTGGCTCTAATTTTAAGGTTATGGCCCCTTGTTCTCCCACCAGAGGAAATCGTTTCTCCCTATCTATCCTATAACACCTCAATTAGATCTTAATCTTCTATGCTCAAGGGAATACAAGCCTAGTCTATATAACCTGTCTTCATAATTTAACCCCTTTAACCCCAGTCTAAGGGTGACAGTAAACTTGATGCTTAACGTATCCAAGCACCGTATAACAGAAAAACAAAGAAACTTTCATTTACATAGCACTTTTCACAACCTCAGGATTGATCTAAAAGGACCGTATGGTCTAAGCCCGTTCCTATTTCTCATGTTTCTCAAAGAAAAAAGAAAGACTTGTATTTCTATAGCGCCTTTCACGACCACCGGACATCGCAAAGCACTTTACAGCCAATGAAGCACAGTCACTGTTATAATGTAGGAAACACGGCAGCTAATTTGCGCACAGCAAGCTCCCACAAACAGCAATGTAATAATTGACCAGATAATCTGTCTTAGAGATATTAGTTGAAAGTTAAATATTGGCCAGGACACTGAGGAGATCTCCCCTGCTCTTCATCAAATAGTTCTATAGGAACTTTTGCTTCTACTTGTGTGGGCACATGTCTCATCTGAAAGACGGCACCTCCGACAGTGCAACACTACCTTATTACTTCCACTGCAGTGCCAGTTGAGATTTTGTGCTCAAGTCTCTGGAGTGGGACTTGAACCCACGACTTTCTAACTCAAAGATGAGAGTGCTACCCACTGCGCCACGGCTGACAATCAACAGAGCAACTTGATGCTGAACTAAAAAGTCACCAATACAAATGAAATAAAAAAGAAGAAATGCTGGAAATACTCAACAGGGTTGTCAGCATCTGTAAAGAGAAAAGATGGATGAATGTTTATATGTTTATATAAACCCTTTATCAGAACCCAGCAAATTCACAGGTGAATTAACCTTTTTTTTTCTTAATAGAATCTATCGACCTGCTGTGTATTTCCAGCATTTTCTGCTTTGATTTCAGGAAGCTGAAACTTGATTGGTAAAATCAATAGAATGAGTTGGTGAGTGTCATGTGGAAACTGAGCACTGCTCTGATCAGACTGCACCTTCAGTACTGGGTCACTGTGAAGCAAGAAGTGATATTCAAGTTGTAGATGTAATGATATCAGCAAATAGTGATGTTATTTGCCTGTTTGATTATCATGCCTTACCAGCATAGTTGCCTGATTGATTGCTTGTGCCTGACCAGCAGAGGTCATGTGACCGAGAGAAGCAAGGCAGTTAGTTTAGTTTCGGTTTTGTTCTAGATGCAGCACTAGCATGATGTCTCCTGAATGCTGTATAAAGAGTTGAACAGACACGTTGTCCAGAGCTGTTGACCCAGGAGAGCCCGCAAACACAGTGAAAAGACTGAAGTACAAGGCAAAAGACAGTGGAACTGACTTCTACCAAAGCATGCTTGTATACCGCACAACGCCGCTTGAGTGTGGTATGTCACCAGCCCAACTCCTGATGGGACGTCGGCTAAGGTCAAACCTACCCATCCCGGAGAACCTCCTGAAAACAAAAGAGGGGGAGAAAGTGAGGAAGTTCAAAGAACAACAGAAAGAAAAGCAAAAGTACTACTATGACAGAGGAACACAAAACCTACCTGAACTCCACACTGGTGACCAAGTAAGGTTCAAAGACAAAACAAACACATGGACTCAGAAGGGAACTGTCCTGAGTGAAGTTCAACCAAGATCATACACCATTCAGACAGATGAGGGTGCTGTTCTGAGAAGAAATCGTCGAGATCTTCTCATGGGACCAGCCACAGCAAGTCAAGAGACTGATACTGTTGAACAACCTGATCACACAGCTGAGAACCAATCATCTGAGGCAACAACTCAGATTCAAGGACAATCAATCAGAAAATCCTCAAGACACGTGAAGCCTCCTGAGAGATTCATTGAGCAAATTTAAGGACTATTGTTATAGAAGGAAGTAATGTTATCTTATTCTTTCTTCAAGTTCTAGTGTAGTTACATATTTCATGTGAACACACAAAGCAAGGTTAAAAAGCCTTGATCATGATAATGATAATGTAAGTTCATTAAGTGTTACCGTTAAAATGCAGATTAATACAAAGAAAACATGTTGTTAGTTAAACGTAAAATACTTTTGTTTTAAGAAAGGGAGATGTAATGATATCAGCAAATAGTGATGTTATTTGCCTGTTTGATTATCATGCCTTACCAGCATAGTTGCCTGATTGATTGCTTGTGCCTGACCAGCAGAGGTCATGTGACCGAGAGAAGCAAGGCAGTTAGTTTAGTTTCGGTTTCGTTCTAGATGCAGCACTAGCATGATGTCTCCTGAATGCTGTATAAAGAGTTGAACAGACTTTAGATTAAAACTCATTCTCTTTCATAAATGTCTCATCATTGAACCCACAAAGAAATCAATACAGTAGAATTGTGTCGAGAAGAGCCCAGAGGTAGATCTGTAGTTCAGAGGGTTGAGTTAGGAGGAAACCATGGGAACATTTGGACTTTTCAGTCTTGAAAGGAAATGGCTGAGAAGCTACCTTAAAAAAAGTTATCCATCTATAAACTATTCTAATTCTCATAACTACATGCACTGCCTGTGGCATTTGACTTCCTATTGTCACACTTTGTGTCAATATTTTCCATTATAAATTCCTACATCCACATTTATAATGGGTTTTTCCTTTGTAGTCATCACTCCAAGCAATCTGGCCACCAGGTTCCAATGATTCGTTCAAAATGCTTCCTGAATTTGTTGTTCATTTCTTCTTCCCTTCGGTAACTGTAATTGCTATGTCCATAAATAGCTTTTCCCAAAACCCTGGGATTAGGAGTTCATATTTTTGCCAAGACCCGTGACTCTGAATTTGGATTATACCATGTGAGCATGTGCAGTGCACCTCATTTCCCAGGATACATCACTCCGTTCTGTCATTATTACTGCTGCAATATTTTTCTTCAACCTACGGCTCTTAATAATTAAGCATTTAATGGTTAAATGATTCCAATTCTTTTGTCTAATCCAGTGAAGGGCGACCCTGCCCAGGACATTGCCGTTAGAAGGCCCAAATCAACAACTGCTGCATCTAGAACTAGGTGTGATCCATGCTAAAAATGCAGGTGACAGCAACATTTTTACTCCCCCATTGTTCTACGTGTGCCCACATCACATACGGTTGCACTGGTGGAAGATGGGCAAATGATTGGTCCCCAGGCCATTTGACGATACAGCTCCTGACCTGGTTTGTAGCTTGCGTGGTATACGGTGGTGATCTGTCCCGGCAGATTTTCTGTTACCATTGTCTATTCAGGTCATCCTCTCTGTAGCAGCTTGGCTGAGATCTAGAAGTGAGCCAGTGCCCGCACCATTCCATGATAATCTGTGTCAGCTGTGGCTCAGTTGGTAGCGCACTTGCTTCTGAGTTGGAAGGGTTGTGGGTTCAAGTCCCACTCCAGAGACTGGAACACAAAAAATCTAGGCTGATATTTCAGTGCAGTACTGAGGGATGCTGCACTGTTGGAGGTGCCATCTTTTGGCTGAGACATTAAACCAAAGCCCAGTCTGCTCTCTCAGGTGGATGCGTCTAACCACCGCCCCTTGACATTCAGTGACATTACCATTGCCGAATCCCCCACCATCAACATCCTGGGGGTCACCATTGACCAGAAACTTAACTGGACCAGCCACATAAATACTGTGGCAACAAGAGCAGGTCAGAGGCTGGGTATTCTACAGCGAGTGTCTCACCTCCTGACTCCCCAAAGCTTTGCCACACTCGACAAGGCACAAGTCAGGAGTGTGATGGAATACTCTCCACTTGCCTGGATGAGTGCAGCTCCAACAACACTCAAGAAGCTTGACACCATCCAGGACAAAGCAGCCTGCTTGATTGGCACCCCATCCACCACCTTAAACATTCACTCCCTCCACCAAAGTGGCTGCAGTGTGTACCATCTACAAGATGCAATTCACCAAGGCTTCTTCGGCAGCACCTCCCAAACCCGTGACCTCTTCCACTTAGAAGGACAAGGGCAGCAGGTGCATGGAAACACCACCCCCTCGAAGTCACTCACCATCCTGACTTGGAAGATTGTCGCTGGGTCAAAATCCTGGAACGCCCTCCCTAACAGCACTGTGCGAGTACCTTCACCTCATGGACTGCAGCAGTTCAATAAGGCGGCTCACCACCATCTTCTCAAGGGCAGCTAGGGATGGGCAATAAATGCTGGCCTTGCCAGCGATGCCCACATCCCATGAACGACTAAAAAAAAAAAGACATACAAGGTCCTATGGCACGATTTCAAAGAAGAGCAGGGGAGTTATCCCCGGTGTCCTAGCCCAGAGATTTTTTTTAGGCTGGAGGCTGTTAGTCACAGTATGGTGATATAAACTCTCGCTGCATTCAGCCTTGAGTTATTTCTGGGCACATTGAGCTTTTATATTGCAGGATACAAAAGCAGAAACATTGCAGCTGTGAGGTGAGGTGCCATCATCTGATGCAGTAAAGGATGCTCTTTGTTAATTTTAACAATGTTATGGAGCAGCCTCAAGGCTGTGCCAATATTTATACCCTTTGCACTAGCAATAAAAACAGCCAGTGGACCGTGTAAGTGCATTACTGTTAGTGTCTCTTATGGTTCTCCAATTATTAAGCATACAATATCTTAAAGTAACCAGGCTTGAAATCTGCTAAGAGCACTAATTATGTGTGCACAAACTCAGCAGTTATAGCAGTTCATTCTCACAAATAAATGTTTAGAGATTTACTCGAAAAGTACATGCGTAGAAATGTCTGCTGGAGACATTACTAACAGATACTGAAATAATTTGTATGACACATTCCTCTGCTCACTAAAAAGGTGTTAACTCATTTAAAGTAAATCTTCTCAGGAATCCTTGGTTTATTAGTGTCTTTTCCTGCTTTCTCTGCACCTTGGCCAGTTTTTCCCTTTCTTTCCCAGCCTTGTGTCCTTCCCAGTTTTTCTGTGTCTCTCTCTGCTTATTTTGTGTCTGAGCTGGTTTTTCTCCATCTCTTTCCCTGCTTTCTGTGTCTGTGGGCTGGTATTTATCAATGGGGACGCGTTGGGGGTGGGACTGCTGGTTGTCGGGTTTCAGTCCAGTCCCCGACGACGTCCAGCCAACCCATTCTATTTTCCATTGATTGACTTTGTTAAGCCTGTCCTGCGGGCTTAGCCGGCCAATTAAGGGAAACGGTGACAGAGGATGTCAGCGTATGACGTTTCATCTGTCAAAAATGTTTGATAGATGAATTGTCAGCGTTTGGCAGCTTTGAGAAGCTGTCAAACACTGACAAACTCTGTTCTAAGGTGAGCCCTTGTACTGAAGACTTACCAAACCTCTCTCCTCAACAGAAATCAGATGGCTGCTGCGTTGGAGAATGCAGCAGCTTTTCTGTCTTCTCTGCCGTTGAGATGAGGCACCTCCGATCCCCAAGGGTTGAAGCCTGCAGGAAGAAACAAAGGTAAGTAAACTTTTTCTAACACTTTACACTCGCCTCTCATACTTACCTCTCCACACTTGCACCCACCACTCACCTCCACAGCGCACTTTTCGACCCCTCTCACCCCCGCAGGCCCACTACTCACCTCGCTGACCCTAGCAAGGTTCGCAGCCGTCGGGAAGCCCGCACTCGCAGGGGTAAAATGGGGATAAGCCTCTTAACTGCCTGTTAACTACCTGTTAACAGGCAGTTAATTTGCTGTAATCCCCTTCCCGCCTCGAGGAGACGGGTCCCTGCGCGAGTCGGGGGCCCGCCTCCCAGGAAGATGGCACGGAGGCAGGTTGGGAGCGGGGTTGGTACCCGCTCCCAGTTTCTGCCATTTTCCCGGCAGTCCCGCCTCCATACCCGCCTCCCCAGAACTGGCAAAATTCCCCCCTGTATCTTTTGTAGTTTCCCCTGTGTCTCCCAGTTCCCTACTGTGTTCCTCCAAGAAAGCAAAACATTAAAGAATTAAATTTTTGTATAGTATCAAAAGATTGAATTAAGCCAGTTTCCCCAACATAATATCTAGCTTCCTGAACCTTAAACAGTTCTGGCGATGTGGTTTTCTCCTCAGACTCTTTGTAGTTCTAGTTAGTGTGATTATCACTTTCATTGATAAACATGTCATTTGACTGCAATTGCTGATCTCAGTGCATATTGATTCCTATTGATATAGACAGTGGCCAGAATTTCCCCCTAAAAAACCTGGTGGGATTGGAGCATGGGGGCAGTTACAGTGTTAAAAATGGGATTCCCGACCTGATCCCGCCTGCAACCCCCCCACTTCCGATTTTGCCGGATGCGGAACGGGGGCGGGTGACCAACCCACTCCCAAGGAGCGTTACCTCAATTTTAATATTGTAATGAGGCTGGAAGCCTCTTTTTTCACCTCCATTTTTAATTTAACTGCCTGTGGATGGGTTTCCCACAATTCGTGAAACCTGGCAGTTAAACCGAGGCGGGGACTGTTGCATCCAGAAGGTAAGTGGCTTTATACCTACCTCCTGGATCCAGGGACCTGACCATACCCACCCCCCATGATCAGAGGCCCTCCCCTGGGCCTCCAATCATCCCCCCCCAGGCCCCCACCCTCCAGGCCTCTCCCCCAACAATGATGATGAGGTCAGCCACGATCCTCCGGTGGATGGACCTGATCCTCTCTCCCGCTCTGCCGATTCCCCGGCCGAACTACCCCCACCCGCGATCCCCGGCCGACACTCCCTCCCCACCCCTGCAATCCCCGGCCGACCACCACCTCCCCGATCCCCGGCCGATGTTCTACCCCACCCTCCTGATCCCCGACCCCACCGATGCTCTCCCCCCTACTTCCGATCCCCAACCCCGGCCGACTTACAACCCCCCTCCTGCGATCCCTCCCCCGGACCGGCCCCTCGCTTCTGAGGCCTACCCGCCCGCAGCCAGCCAGCCTCTCAATCCGAGGCCTCGCATTCAATCAGGTCTTGCCGTTAAATTCGGCAGGGCCGGCGGGAAACCCAGCCTCCCGGGTTTCCCGCCCGCCTCGGAGGCCCACGGCCCCAACCCGCTTCCCTTGAGAATATTCCGGCCAGCATTTCCCAGGGGAATGCTGAATTTTTCTTTCAACTCTTTTGTGCTCATCTTGATGAGGTATGTTAATACTGGGGAATGGGATATGTTTCAGGCTCCCATTGCATGCTTTTTAAATCCCTCAATGTATCAAAGGATTCCGGATTACCTGTACCAACTCTGGACCCCAAAAGTTACAGGCATGCCTCCTGACCACAGTGCTGGATGGCCCTGGCTGCATAGTGCAGTTGGGAGGTTGTCTGAAGCACTGACAGCAACCACGTATGGTCCAAAATGGTCCCCTTCTGAATGTCAGTAAGTATTCCCAGGACAGCTATAACCAGGTTAATCTTCCACTACTCTACCCAACACTGTACCCCAGCCCCTCTACCCAACACTGTACCCCAGCCCCTCGACCCAACACTGTACCCCAGCCCCTCGACCCAACACTGTACCCCAGCCCCTCTACCCAACACTGTACCCCAGCCCCTCTCCCCAACACTGTACCCCAGCCCCTCGACCCAACACTGTACCCCAGCCCCTCTCCCCAACACTGTACCCCAGCCCCTCGACCCAACACTGTACCCCAGCCCCTCGACCCAACACTGTACCCCAGCCCCTCGACCCAACACTGTACCCCAGCCCTCTACCCAACACTGTACCCCAGCCCCTCGACCCAACACTGTACCCCAGCCCCTCGACCCAACACTGTACCCCAGCCCCTCGACCCAACACTGTACCCCAGCCCCTCGACGCAACACTGTACCCCAGCCCCTCTCCCCAACACTGTACCCCAGCCCCTCGACCCAACACTGTACCCCAGCCCCTCGACCCAACACTGTACCCCAGCCCCTTGACCCAACACTGTACCCCCGCCCCTCGACCCAACACTGTACCCCAGCCCCTCGACCCAACACTGTACCCCAGCCCCTCTCCCCAACACTGTACCCCAGCCCCTCTCCCCAACACTGTACCTCAGCCCCTCTCCCCAACACTGTACCCCAGCCCCTCTCCCCAACACTGTACCCCAGCCCCTCTCCACAACACTGTACCTCAGCCCCTCTCCCCAACACTGTACCCCAGCCCCTCTCCCCAACACTGTACCCCACCCCTCTCCCCAACACTGTACCTCAGCCCCTCTCCCCAACACTGTACCCCAGCCCCTCTCCCCAACACTGTACCCCCGCCCCTCGACCCAACACTGTACCCCAGCCCCTCTCCCCAACACTGTACCTCAGCCCCTCGACCCAACATTGTACCCCAGCTTCTCGACCCAACACTGTACCCCAGCCCCTCGACCCAACACTGTACCCCCGCCCCTCGACCCAACACTGTACCCCAGCCGCTCGACCCAACACTGTATCCCAGCCCCTCTCCCCAACACTGTACCCCTGCCCCTCGACCCAACACTGTACCCCAGCCCCTCGACCCAACACTGTACCCCAGCCCCTCTCCCCAACACTGTACCCCAGCCCCTCTCCCCAACACTGTACCCCAGCCCCTCGACCCAACACTGTACCCCAGCCCCTCGACCCAACACTGTACCTCAGCCCCTCTCCCCAACACTGTACCCCAGCCCCTCTCCCCAACACTGTACCCCAGCCCCTCGACCCAACACTGTACCCCAGCCCCTCGACCCAACACTGTACCCCCGCCCCTCGACCCAACACTGTACCCCAGCCCCTCGACCCAACACTGTACCCCAGCCCCTCTCCCCAACACTGTACCCCTGCCCCTCGACCCAACACTGTACCCCAGCCCCTCGACCCAACACTGTACCTCAGCCCCTCTCCCCAACACTGTACCCCAGCCCCTCTCCCCAACACTGTACCCCAGCCCCTCTCCCCAACACTGTACCCCAGCCCCTCTCCCCAACACTGTACCCCAGCCCCTCGACCCAACACTGTACCTCAGCCCCTCGACCCAACACTGTACCCCAGCCCCTCGACCCAACACTGTACCTCAGCCCCTCTCCCCAACACTGTACCCCAGCCCCTCGACCCAACACTGTACCCCAGCCCCTCGACCCAACACTGTACCCCAGCCCCTCGACCCAACACTGTACCCCAGCCCCTCGACCCAACACTGTACCTCAGCCCCTCTCCCCAACACTGTACCCCAGCCTCTCTCCCCAACACTGTACCCCAGCCCCTCGACCCAACACTGTACCCCAGCCCCTCTACCCCAACACTGTACCCCAGCCCCTCGACCCAACACTCTACCCCAGCCCCTCGACCCAACACTGTACCTCAGCCCCTCTCCCCAACACTGTACCCCAGCCTCTCTCCCCAACACTGTACCCCAGCCCCTCGACCCAACACTGTACCCCAGCCCCTCTACCCCAACACTGTACCCCAGCCCCTCGACCCAACACTGTACCCCAGCCCCTCGACCCAACACTGTACCCCAGCCACAATTCACAATTCAAATCGCTTTATTGGCATGATAAGTTACATCTTATGTTGCCAAAGCATCAAAATACATTTATGGTTTAGCACATAAACGCAGTTCTATTCATACAGTGTATAAACAGGTATATCCCTGAGTGTATAAATATACATTCGCATTGTTTATATATATTCTTTTCTTAGTTTACTGGTTGTCCCTCTGTTCATGGCAAGCTGTAACATAGTGTGCCGCCAGTGTTATACAGCTTCTCTCCTCTCCCAGTAGGAATGGGAGTTTTTGGTTGTCATTCAGATTTCTGAAATCAGGGCATATTTGTGAGAATTTTTGGTCGAAATTCTCCCTGATGCCCTGATATTTTCCGCAGGCTGTGAGGAAGTGCATCTCTGTCTCCACTACTCCCTGACTGCAGTGAGAGCATATCCTGTCTTCTCTTGGTAGCCTGGTCTGCCTTTGTCTGCCTTTTTCGATCGCTAGGCTATGTTCGCTGAGTCTGTACCTTGTCAAGGTTCTTCTCAGTTTGTTATCCTTTACCATGGTCAGGTAATCAGCTATGTTGTATTGTCTGTTTAGGGCCAAGTAGCAATTGAGTTTGCTTTGGGTTTTTGTTGTTTCTGCCCAATATGTCAGATATTTTTCCTTTTGCTTAGCGACGATTGTGTTGGGTCGAATTCTTTGTGTTACCCTGTCACTGTCCTGGGGCTGGTTATTGTTAGTATTGTTAGTAGTTACTTCACTGAGTCCCAGGACTAGTTGACTGAGGGTATTCTTCTTTATGGTCAGCCCTTGGCATTTCAGGGCGTCGTAGTGATAGCATTGGGGATTGCTCATTTGTAGGTGATTCCAAAATTTGGTGGCTCTTTTTTGGATAGTGATTATTAATGGATATTGGCCTAGTTCCGCCCTGCATGCATTGTTTACTGTTTTCCTTTGAGTCCGGAGGATACTTTTACAGAATTCTGCATGCAGGATCTCAATTGGGTGTTTGTCCCATTTTGCAAATTCTTGTTGAGTTAGCTGTCCCCATACCTCACTGCCATAGAGTGCAATTGGTTCAATTACTGATTTGAAGATTTTGAGCCAAATGCTAATTGGGATTTCTATTTGGATTGATTTTTTGGTGGCATAGAAAGCCCTTCTTGCTTTCTCTTTCAGTTCATTCACAGCCAGTTTGAAGTTTCCCGTAGAACTGATTTTTAAGCCCAAGTATGTGTAGTTAGTGGTTTGTTCAATTTTGGTTGTTCCTACTGTGAAATTTATTTTGGGTCCCTGATGTTTGGATCTTTGCTGGAACACAAGGACTTTGGTTTTTTGGGGATTTATTGTCAGGGCCCAAGTCTGGCAGTACGACTCCAGCAGGTCCAGGTTTTGCTGTAGCCCCTCTTTAGTAGGTGACAGCAGAACCAGGTCGTCTGCATAGAGGAGGAATTTAACCTTGGATTCATATAGGGTGAGGCCGGGTGCTGTAGATTGTTCAAGTAGTTTTGCCAATCCATTTATGTAAATATTAAAGAGTGTCGGTGAGATTGGCGAGCCCTGCATCACCCCCCGCCCCTGTGGGAAGTATTTTGTTTGTTTGTCTCCAATTTTAACTGCACATTTGTTGTTTGTATACATTGATTTAATTACATCATATGTTTTCCCTCCTACCCCGCTTTCGATAAGTTTCAGCCCCTCTCCCCAACACTGTACCCCAGCCCCTCTACCCAACACTGTACCCCAGTCCCTCGACCCAACACTCTACCCCAGCCCCTCTCCCCAACACTGTACCCCAGCCCCTCGACCCAACACTGTACCCCAGCCCCTCTCCCCAACACTGTACCCCAGCCCCTCTCCCCAATACTGTACCCCAGCCCCTCGACCCAACACTGTACCCCAGCCCCTCTCCCCAACACTGTACCCCAGCCCCTCGACCCAACACTGTACCCCAGCCCCTCGACCCAACACTGTACCTCAGCCCCTCTCCCCAACACTGTACCTCAGCCCCTCTCCCGAACACTGTACCCCAGCCCCTCTCCCCAACACTGTACCTCAGCCCCTCTCCCCAACACTGTACCCCAGCCCCTCGACCCAACACTGTACCCCAGCCCCACTAACCGACACTGTACCCCAGCCCCTCGACCCAACACTGTACCCCAGCCCCTCGACCCAACACTGTACCCCAGCCCCTCGACCCAACACTGTACCCCAGCCCCTCGACCCAACACTGTACCCCAGCCCCTCTACCCAACACTGTACCCCAGCCCCTCTCCCCAACACTGTACCCCAGCCCCTCGACCCAACACTGTATCTCAGCCCCTCGACCCAACACTGTACCCCAGCCCCTCGACCCAACACTGTACCCCAGCCCCACTACCCAACACTGTACCCCAGCCCCTCGACCCAACACTGTACCTCAGCCCCTCGACCCAACACTGTACCCCAGCCCCTCGACCCACTGTACCCCAGCCCCTCGACCCAACACTGTACCCCAGCCCCTCTCCCCAACACTGTACCCCAGCCCCACTACCCAACACTGTACCCCAGCCCCTCGACCCAACACTGTACCCCAGCCCCTCGACCCAACACTGTACCCCAGCCCCTCGACCCAACACTGTACCTCAGCCCCTCTCCCCAACACTGTACCCCAGCCCCACTACCCAACACTGTACCCCAGCCCCTCGACCCTACACTGTACCCCAGCCCCTCTACCCAACACTGTACCCCAGCCCCTCTCCCCAACACTGTACCCCAGCCCCAACCTCAGAAGAATACCGCCTAAAGCCTTAGTGTGACAGTTTTCCATTTCCCATACAACACCAGTCGTCCTGTCACCTCTCTGAGTGAGATTACCCATTTAGTATTGAAGTAGGGGTGGTTCTGTACTATCGCTCCATGCTTGCTAGTTACAAGAATCCTCAAACTCCTAACATAGGACCCTTACAGTCAGCAGACAGAGACACTATCTTCCCATCAGTCAGATCTGAAACAAAAAGGTAATGCATCACCCAATCCCCCAAATGTTGTTGCTTTAAAATTGATCAATGGAAAAGAAATACGAGGCCTGGAACCAAACACCATGGAGGGTTCCGACTCAGGAAAAAGCCATTCAACCCATTGTATCTGCTCCAGCTCTTTGCTGGAACAATCCAGTACTAATCTTATTGCACTGCTTTCTCCTCATAGCCCTGTATCTTCCTCAGCTTCGAATGTTTATCCACTATATCTTTTAAAGATGAACGGTACTTCAATATAAAAGATAAGCTCTTTAAAGAATTTTCTCCTAATCTCTCTCCTTCGCTCTTTTATTGAGAATTTTAAATTGATGACCCATTGTCATAGACTACTTTCCTACTCATGTGATAAGATTTAACAGAACTTATTAAAATTCACAACTTTCTCTACACCAAAAAGAAATAAATGGATAACATTCAGAAAACCTTACGATCCCCCTTAATTCAACAATTGAATCTGCATCAATGTCACTTCAAAAAGGAACAGTTGTACAGAGTGATGCAGGCTGCAGTAACACTGGATACAATGAGATTATTGACACACCCTCAGTAAACTCTAGTTTAACCACGTATGCCCTTTAAAGTTTGACATATCTCCAGATTCTTCATCTAGTTTCCCATGTGCACGAGTTATCTTTTCTGCATATTGGGAAGACCTTGATATTAAAGTACCAGGCTACCAGCAAGCAGCTGTACAGGGGTCAGAGATAGAGCCACAAACACTGGAGCCCCAATTCAGCACTCCCTTCAGGACCAGCTCCCTACTGGAGTCACAGGATTGAACAATTTATCCTCAAGTGCATTTGATTATTCCACAATAAAACAATGGAAAAATGAACACTAGAACTCACTTAAGTCTGAGAAAAATTTCTCTTGCTTCCTCCCAATAGCTCAATTGGTAAAAGCACCATCCAACAGCACGGGACAGTCCAAATTTAATCCCTTACCTGTGCCGAGTTAGTTGATGCCCAGTGATTCCTGTTGGACAGTACACCTGGGTGAACATAGAAACATAGAAGATAGGAGCAGGAGTAGGCCATTCGGCCCCTCGAGCCTGCTCCGCCATTCAATGAGATCATGGATGATCATCCAAATTCAGTACCCGGTCCCTGCTTTCTCCCCATACCCCTTGATCCCTTTAGCCTTAAGAAATATACCCAACTCCTTCTTGAATATATTTAATGCCTCAACTGCCTTCTGTGGTAGAGAATTCCACAGGTTCACCACTCTCTGGGTGAAGAAATTCCTCCTCATTTCTGTCCTAAATGGCTTACCCCTTATCCTTAGACTGTGACCCCTGGTTCTGGACTCCCCGACCATCGGGAACATCCTTCCTGCATCTAGTCTGTCCAGTCCTGTCAGAATTTTATAAGTTTCAATGAGATCCCCTCTCATTCTTCTAAACTCCAGTGAGTACAAGTCCAATCGACCCAATCTCTCCTCATACATCATTCCTGCCATCCCAGGTATCAGCCTGGTGAATCTTCGCTGCACTCCTTCCATGGCAAGAACATCCTTCCTCAGATAAGGTGACCAAAACTGCACACAATACTCAAGATGTGGTCTCACCAAGGCCCTGTATAACTGCAGCAAGACATCCTTGTTCCTGTACTCAAACCCTCTCGCTACGAAGGCCAACATACCATTTGCCTTCTTAACTGCCTGCTGCACCTGCATGCTTACCTTCAGCGACTGGTGCACAAGGACACCCAGGTCTCCTTGCACTTCCCCTTCTCCCAATCTATTGCCATTCAGATAATAATCTGCGTGCCTGTTTTTGCCACCAAAGTGGATAACTTCGCATTTATCCACGTTATATTGCATCTGCCATGCTTTTGCCCAATCACCCAACCTGTCCAAATCATCCTGGAGTTTCTCGGCATCCTCCTCACAGCACACACGCCCACCCAGCTTTGTGTCATCTGCAAATTTGGAGATATTACATCTAGTTCCCTTGTCTAGATCATTAATATATATTGTGAATAGCTGGGGCCCAAGGACCGATCCCTGTGGTACCCCAATAGTCACTGCCTGCCACTCGGAAAAAGACCCGTTTATTCCAACTATTTGCTTTCTGTCTGCCAACCAGTTCTCTATCCAAGTCAATACCTTGCCCCCAATCCCATGTGCCTTAACTTTACACGCTAATCTCTTATGCGGGACCTTATCGAAAGCCCTCTGAAAGTCCAAATACACCACATCCACTGGTTCTCCCTTATCTATTTTACCAGTTACATCCTCAAAAAATTCCAGTAGATTAGTCAAGCACGATTTACCATTTTCTAAATCCATGTTGACTTTGTCCGATCCTGTCACTGTTTTCCAAGTGCTCTGCTATTACATCTTTTATAATGGACTCTAGAATTTTCCCCACTACCGATGTCAGGCTTACCGGTCTGTAATTCCCCGTTTTCTCTCTACCACCTTTTTTGAATAGTGTGGTAACATTAGCTACCCTCCAATCCATGGGTACTGCTCCCAATCCTTAGGTTTACTGCTTTTTCTGGCCAATTTATATGTCCTCTCCTTGGATCTTATGCTATCCCTAATTTCCCTGACATTGGGTGAAGATAGGATTAGTTACAACTGTGATGCTTTTCCCCCCTCAGTCGGATATCCTGCTAACATTCACTGTTTAGGCTCAGACTTTGGCTCCTGTTAAACTATACCTCAGCACCAGTCAGAGCCTTCAGGACAGTAGGCAGAATTGGTTAACCCCATGTCTGTAGGTCACACTGGAATGTAGCAAGAGCATGTTAAGCGTTTGAACATGATCTTTGCCAGTTCTACCTTCTTGACTTTCCAGGCTACTTGTACACAACATCAGCCCAGAAATGATGGTCTCCACTATTTAAGCAGGTGTTAACACATTTGAAATGAATGGGTCAACATTTAAAAAAGCACACAGAGGAATGTTACAAAGGTGTTAAGTGCCTGTGCGATGATGTCACATAGTACCTGAATGAGAAAAATAATAGCTGAAAAAGTACTGGAAAATGTCACCGAGCTCAACAAGGCCTTTCCTTCCAATAGGTTTTACTACCCCAGTCTCAGCATTAATATCCAGCTATGACTTGTATTTATAGAATATGACCTGCAGGAGGGTTCTTTGTAAATTGATCAGAAGTGAGCATTAAACAAGAGAGTGTGTGCTGTGTCATTGCACATTGACAAGACATATTGCGGGGTAAAGTGTTAACACTATTGCTAAAAATACAAAATCAAGATCACAGTACATTGTTGTATTTTACACCCTCAGTCCCTCCTATTACTTTCACACTGCTCCCTTCTCTTGCCCCCAGTTTGTCAAACTGTCATCTCCCATCTCTTTAGGTTTTCCTGTAGCATATTCCGATATCGAGAGGACTGGCTGTGGCCTAATTCTGGAACCCCACCAAACACCCTCCTGAGCACGAGCACCATTCTGCTTTTCCTTTCCTGCTGTGAGCAACCGCCTCACTCCCCGGCTCAACAGTTGGCCATTTTCTTCAACCAAACACTCCAGTTTCTGAGTGGGTTGTCTGAACATTAGCCGACACGGAAACCCGACAACAATTTACTTGTTACATAGTAATTACAGCACAGAAACAGGTCACTCAGACCAACAGGTCCATGTTGGTGTTTATGCTCCACATGAACCTCCTCCCACCCTTCTCCATCTAACCCCATCAACATGTCCTTCTATTTCTTTCTCCTTCATTTATCTAGCATCCCCTTAAATCCATCTATACTAGTCGCCTCAACTACTCCTTATGGTAGTGAGTTCCACATTCTAACCACTCTCTGGCTAAGAATGAATTCCCTATTGGATTTATGAGTAACTATTTTATATTTATGACCTCTACTTCTGGTCTCCACTGCAAGTGGAAACGTCTTCTCTATGTCTACCCTATCAAACCCTTTCATAATCTTAAAGACCTCTATCAGGTCATCCCTCAGTCTTCTCTTTTCCAGAGAAAAGAGCCCCAGCCTGATCAATCTTTCCTGATAGGTATAACCTCTCAGTTCTGGCATCATCCTAGTAAATCTTCTTTGCACTTTCTCCAGTGCCTCTATATCCTTTTAAAAATATGGAGACCAGAATTGTTCACAATACTCCAAGTGTGTTCTAACCAAGGTTCTATAAAAGTTTAATATAACTTCTCTGCTTATCAATTCTATTCCTCTAGAACAGTGGTTCTCAAACTGGAGTCCGCGTACCCCTGGGGGTCCGTGGAGACTTTCCGGGGGTCCACGAACTAAACCGTCTCCGTCACAAGGAAACATATTGAAATAAAATAAAAAGGTTTCTAACTGGAGACTGCTTAATAACGATAAATTAAATGTTACAGGTAGACTACCTTTTATCCGAACTTCCGAAAACCGAAACCCTCTAAAAACCGAAGGTTTTTTCGTTCAGCGTAAGTCGTGCGCACGACATGACCAGAGTGGCGCACGACTTACGCTGAGCAGAGGGTCAGGGTAAGTCATGCGCACGACCCCGACCCCCGCCGACGACCCCCCGCGGACCCCCGCCGACCCCCCCCGCGGACCCCCGCCGACCCCGACTCCCGCCGACCCCCCCGCTGACCCCGCCGACCCCCACCCCCGACCCCCCCGCCGACCCCGACCCCCCGCCGACCCCCCTGCCGGCCCACCCCCGACAAATTTCCCAGTCTTATAAAATACCTTCCGAAATCCGAAATTTTCCGAAAACCGAAACACGGCTGGTCCCGAGGTTTTCGGATAAAGGATAGTCTACCTGTATTAACACTAATAATAACCTTCCCCCACCCCACCAACCTCGATAAGCACCACCTCTCTGCGCACTGATTAGTTGGAAAGCTCCAGATAGGAACAGAGATTCACCATTTATTCACCGCAGATTGGGTGATCGCTTTGCGGAACACCTCCGTTCAGTCCGTAAGGGTGACCCCGAGCTTCCGGTCGCCTGTCATTTTAATTCACCGCTCCATTCCCACTCGGACCTCACCGTCCTTGGCCTCTTGCATTGTTCCACGGAAGCTCAACGTAAGCTCGAGGAACAGCACCTTATCTTCCGATTAGGCACTCTGCAGCCTTCCGGACTCAATATCGAGTTCAACAATTTCAGATCATAAGCTCGGCCCCTATTTCATTTTTTCTTGTAATTTTTCCACTCCTTTCCCCCCCCCCCTTTCCTTTTGTTTCTCTCTCCCACCTGGCAGCTATCTTTTGCCCTGCCAGTACACTTTACACCTAATCTCAGCCTATTACCATCTCGTCTAGCTTCTAATCTCTTTTACTTCTTTTGTTTCTTTTACTCTTTTGTCCGATCGCAGCCCTGCCTTCGATCCAGTTTCTTTTCGTTCCAGTTTTGAAGAAGGGTTCGACCCGAAACGTCAACTCAAATTTCTCTCCATGGATGTTGCCTGACCTGCTGAGTTTTTCCAGCATTTTCTGTTGTTATTTCACCATTTATTGGTTCTTTGTCATGTCAATCATACAACATGCTAACATCCGATTTGTGGAGAGGAATAGATAGAATTGTATTTTAAAAACTAGGCATAGGTTTTAACCAATGGAAAGAACTCTGGAGTGCATCTATCTATAATTAATTTTTAATTATTGTAATATACAAACTCACACACACACATACATATAAAAATCATTTATGTGTTTTTTAAAATTCCATAAAATGATCCCGCCCCTTTTTCTGATTGGTGAGAGAACAATCATTGGAGAGCGTTGATTGGATAAAGCAGCCATCAATCATTTATGAGTGTCATTGTCAAACATCACACCAAGGATAGACAGACTCCGCAGTGGAAGCGGGCACACTATTGTTACTGATATCTGTAAGAAAATACCTGTTTTCTTAAAAGCATTAGTAAAACATCCTTTACATGCAACACTTTCATATTATGAGTGTTATATAGTATAATTTAGATGGGGGGTCCATGATCACTAATCCATTTGAAAAGGGGTCCTTCAACCAAAAAGGTTGGGAACTGCTCTAGAAATAAACCCCAGTGCTTTGTTTTAATGGCCTTTTTAGCCTGCCTCACTACTTTTAGTGATTTGTGAATCGGTACTCCCAGATCCCTTTGCTCCTCTACCCCATTCAGACTCTTATTTTCCAAGGAGTATGTGGCCGCCTTATTTTCCTACCAAAATGTACCACCTCTCACTTATCTAAATTGAAGTTCATTTGCCAATGACATGTCCATTCTGCAATGTCTTCCTGTATTTTGTCACAGTCCTCCTCTGTATTAACTATACCCCCCCGTATTTTGGTGCTTCCTGCTAATTAACATCAGCAGTGTGGAGAATTTGTGGTGTAACACGTTCTTTCCGGCGCTAAGCTCAGCAGGAGGTCGAAGGTTGGGTCTGTGTCCCGCTTTCAGTTAAGGAGAACGAGGAAGAAACTAGTTAACCTGTAGGCCATGTACGGAACAGTTGCGGTATTTGTTGCAACAATTTACCTGCCACCCGCTCACCAATCAATGTTACAGCATTGCCTTCAGCTTTTGTGGACAAAGCTCCCTCTTGTTTAAAGTGCATCAAAGTGCATCAATGGAAGTCACTTTATAAATCAGCTCAGGCTCGGGCTCGCAAAGCTTCTACAGATGGAAAAAGGGTTCGGCAAATTGTTTGTGCATTTGTGGGGAGTCTGTCAACTGCGCAGGGGGAAGTCTGTGGTTTGATCAGACTTTGGGTTTTATGGGATCGGAGGAGAAGGGGGGAGGGTGTGGGTGTACAACAGAGAAAATTAATTATCGGAAGTCTGCACCTCTCATTGAGCTGAAGAAGGCACGCAGCGTTCAGTGGTGTTGAAAGGGAACACAGTTCATTTTTTGAAATTAAGCCAAGATGGCCCATTAAATGCTTTCAAGGACTCTCCCCTGTCACTTTACCCACACATCTCATTCTAAAGGAATAGAGACGAAGCCAAGCTCTTTATTTTATGCCCACTTTGAAGAAGTTCTGCTCTTCTCTCCGACGGGATTTCCGTTTGTCTCTTTTACCTTGTTCATCTTCATTGCTTTCTGTCTCCCTTCCCTTTTGTACTTTACTCCCCTCCCCCCTCTCCCTGCCCCTACACTTGCTTAAAAACCTGTTCCATCTCCAGCTTTTTCCAGTTCTGACGAAGGGTCATCGACCTGAAACGTTAACTCTGTTTCTCTCTCCACAGATGCTGCCTGACCTGCTGAGTATTTCCAGCATTTTCAGTTTTTATTTCTTTATTTGAAATGCTTGTTTAAATTTTCATGAAGCAGGAAGAAAAAGATATAGGACAGGAATGAGCATATCCAGCGTTTTGTAGTTTTTGAAACCGTTATACGGTAGTCATTATTTCATTGATATGCTGAGGTCAGTTTAGTCACTGGCTTAGGAGGGTCTGACAACTGAGGTCCTTTTACTATTCCATGCTGAGGACAGAGTACTCACATGTCATAACTAAAGGAATTGAATTCACACTTCAGATTTCAGAGATCGAAACATTGAACATCCATAGGTGATTCCTAATCCAATCCTCAAGTTTATTCTTACAGCCACTCAGAAGTAATCACTTGCAATATTCTGCATCTTCCCACTTGTTGCGCGTTCAGTATTACAATCTCAGGCAGGGCAGTTTCAAATAAGCAAACCACCAAAAAAACATAAACTTTACCTACAAATCTCAAGGGTTAGCTAGTAAGATCTCGGCTTGCGATTAATATAAACACTGCTACGTGGAGATAATAGTCCTGTCTGTCTTACATTTGTCACTTGAACCGTCCTCATGGCTGTTTACGCAGCTGAAGCAGTTTTAGCAGCTGCACGCACGGGCGTGCTATGGCGAGGGCGGCAAGAGGAGCAGCGATATCCAAAATAGATGAGTGGGCGTCAACTTGGCATTGCATGCCGATTGACGTCACTCTCCGACTAATTACAATAGTTTCGGCGCGCGCAGGCAACGGCAGCGCTGCTGACGACTAAAAATGGTGGCCACAACAGGACCCACCAGCAGCGGGCTGAAGTAAGACAGCCGCCATTTTTCCCCCAAAACGGGCCTTAACGTCCAGCGCAAACACTTCGAATATGTTTTTTCTATTACATCTTTGAGTAAGGATTCCATTTTCTTTCCTACCACCATCATTATACTAATTGGTCTGTTCCCTGGACTTGTTCTATCTCCCTTTTTAAATACAGGAATCATATTAACTGTCCACCAGTCCTCTGGCACTATTGGTCCAGATGGCTTGTGTGGTGTATGTGCCTTTAAGAGCCCCTGTGTACTGTAATGCCGGTAGTGGCCACTCGGGTTATATAAGCCTGTATAGTGTCTTGTATCTGTTAGTTCACCTCCAGACTTTGTCCAGTAAACACCTGTAAACCAACTCCTGCATTCCGTGTCTCCATTAACACACGGATACAACAGTGGCGACGAATTGGAAACGGACTTACCTGCAATTCGGCAGCACCTCAAGGAGATCGATTCCTCAGACGAAGGAAGAAGAAAAAAGAAAAAAAACTGTGGTTTCACCAGCTAGCCGGGCTGGTGGCAGGTACTGCAATAATCCTTCCTGGGCGGCGGGCTGGGGCTCGATCGGCTGGCTCTACAGCGGGGCCAAGCAGTGAAGGCGCAAGCAAACAAAGATGAAGGGTGGAGCACTCGGGAGACGGCCAGCTCTGCAAAGCAGGGCAGCGTTCGGACCACGCAGAGGGCGGGGAAAGTCCCAGAGAGTGGGGCGGGAACAAGTCTCCGACTATAAAAAAAAAATATTTGTATAAATAAAAACCGCGGAGAACAGCGTTGTCAGCAGCAACAGCGGTGGGAAAGTGCGGGAAGCGCCATTTTTTTCAGCAAGGAAGAAAGGAAAGCGCGGGAGGCGTCATTTTTTTTCCAGGATGCCTAAGACTGGCAATATTACTGCTTTCGATAGTGATGTAGAGGATTGGACCACATATGTGGAAAGAGTGGAGGTATATTGCACAGCAAATGAAATAGAGGATGATAAAAAGGCATCGATACTCCTAAATCTAATGGGCGCAAAGACATACGGGCTGTTGCGAAACTTAATCACTCCAGCCAAACCGATGGACAAGAATTTTAAGGAATTTGTTGATACCCTACAGGAGCACTTAAACCCAACACCGCTGCTGATAGCGGAACGGTTCAAATTCTTCAGGAGGAATCAGCACAAGAATGAAAGTAACGCTGATTACCTCACCGAATTAAGGAAGCTATCAAAGCACTGCCAATTCGGAGCAGGACTGGCAGATTCTCTTCGAGACAAATTCGTCTGCGGTCTCCTAAGTGAAGGAACACAGAAAAGGCTACTTTCTGAGAAAGATTTAACACTGGACAAGGCTTTCAGTATGGCTGTATCATACGAAGCAGCAGCAAGAGGAGCTGCAGAGATACAGCAAAAGCCACAGGATTTCGGCACCCATGAAATGACACAGGGTTTCGAGAGATGTTATCGGTGCGGCAGATCCACCCATGACCAAAGGGACTGCTGGTTCAAGGAGAAAGCATGCAGGCAATGCGGAAAGATGGGACACATTGCACGTGTATGCCAATCTGGAAACAAAAAATCCACTGACAAAAAAAAAATCAATAAAGAAAAGTACAAAAAGGTACAAATGATGACGGACAGTAGCTCCGAAGACCAGAAGAGCGATAGCGACTCCGGAAACAAGAGACTAAGCTGTCTCAAATTACATAATGTAATTGCCAAAGAAGATTACCAGACCATTTTGGTTACCCTCACGATAGCAGTTAAAATGGCGCTAGATACAGGATCAGCTCTGACCGTCATAAGTCGACAGGGTTACGAGCGGCTATTTCCGCATATACCCTTGAAAGACACATCCATTATCTTAAAAACATATACGGGGCAGAAAGTATACCCCAGAGGGAAAATAAAGGTGCCTGTTGTATACAACGGCAAGGAAATACAGAAGTTGTATTTATACGTTCTGCAAAATGGTGGTCCACCGCTGTTGGGATGTGAATGGATCAGAAAGATACGTTTAGACTGGCACTCCATTCAGGCACTGACGGTGACCAGTAAGAAAAAAAGTGATGATGACGTCATACCTGAACGATTGAAAGACATCTTGGCCAACGCCAAAGAAGTGTTCCAACAGGAACTAGGAACCTTGAGAGGCATCACCGCCTCAATAAAGGTGGAAGATGCGGCAATTCCCAAGTTTTTTAAGGCAAGGCCGGTGCCATACGCAATTCGTCCAGCAGTCGAGGCAGAGCTGGAGAATTTGGAAAGGACAGGCGTGTTATCCAAGATAGATTGGAGCAAATGGGCAACACCCATCGTCCCGGTCATGAAGAAAACTTTGAATAATGATAAATCTGAAGAACAGAGAAAAATTCGCATCTGTGGGGACTTCAAGGTGACTGTAAACCCGGTCCTTCACATGGTACAGTATCCTCTGCCGAGGATAGAAGATATTTTCGCCTCACTATCCGGAGGGAAACGTTTCACAAAAATTGACTTGGCACAGGCATATCTACAGATGGAGGTGGAGGAGGCCTCTAAAAAGTATCTCACAATAAACACACACAAAGGCCTGTACCAGTACAATCGACTGGTTTTCGGAATAGCATCAGCTCCAGCTATCTGGCAAAGAGCTATGGAACAAGTCCAGCAAGGGATTCCTGGGACTCAATGCTACCTAGACGACATCCTTGTAACAGGAGAAAATGACAACGAGCACCTTGCCAATTTGGAGCAGGTGCTCACTAGGCTGAGAGAACGGGGCCTACGAGCAAACCGCCCCAAGTGTGAATTTTTCCAGAAACAAATATCATATTGTGGCCACATAATTAACGAAGGGTTGCATAAGTCCCCTGAAAAAATTGAAGCGGTCATAAAAGCCCCAGCACCTGAAAATGTCTCACAATTAAGGTCGTTCCTGGGATTGATAAATTACTATCATAAATTTTTACCGAACTTGTCAACTGTTCTGCACCCTCTTAACGAACTGCTACAAACGGGAGTAATTTGGGAATGGAGCGAGGACTGTAAACGTGCCTTCCATAAATGTAAAGGCTTGATCACGTCCAAGGAAGTTTTGGCTCATTACAACCCATCACTGCCAATCAGACTGGCGTGCGATGCATCCCCTTACGGCGCAGGAGCAGTATTATCGCATAGATTCCCTGATGGCTCGGAGTGGCCGATAGCTTTTGCGTCACGCTCATTGAACTCAGCTGAGCGTAACTATGCCCAGATCGACGGGGAAGCACTCAGCCTGGTATGGGGAGTGAAGAAATTCAACCATTACCTACACTGGCAAAAATTTACCTTGTTGACTGACCATCAACCCCTCGTCTCCATATTCAACCCTAAAAAGGGCGTTCCCATTATGACAGCACAAAGGCTACAGAGGTGGTCCCTTTTCCTAGGGGCACACCGATATGACATAGAATACAAAGGATCAAAACAGCATGGAAATGCTGACGGTTTATCGCACCTACCGTTGCCAACGGTAGAAGAGACACCTACAGTGGACCCAGTGGAGATGTTCCACTCAACCATAGAGAATGTCTACCAGTAACAAATTCTACCATTGAAAAGGAAACAAGAAATGACCCGACTCTCTCTCTCGAGTCTACGATTTAACGGTGAAGGGATGGCCAGCACATAGCAAACCACTGTTGCCAGCATTCTCGCAAAGAAGAGAACAGCTGTCAGTGTGCCGAGGAACCTTGATGTGTGGATCCAGAGTGGTGATTCCACCCAAACTCCAGGATAAAGTGCTAAAGGGGCTTCACGAGGGGCATCTGGGTGGAGTGAAAATGAAGAACCTAGCCAGAGCGTTTGTGTGGTGGCCAGGTATCGATGGAGACATCGAAGAAATGACCAAGAGCTGTCTAGGATGCCAGGAGGTCCAAAACGCCCCACCACAAGCCCCTCTACATCCATGGGAGTGGCCCTCATCTCCATGGCAAAGGGTACACATCGACTTTGCTGGTCCATTTATGGACTCAATGTTCTTAATCGCAGTTGATGCACACTCCAAGTGGCCGGAGGTAATAAAGATGTCCTCCACCACCACGGAAAAAACCATCACAGTATTAAGGACCATATTTGCCAGGAATGGGCTGCCTGAACAGATCTGTTCTGATAATGGACCACAATTTGTGTCCGAAGAATTCAGAAAGTTCTTAAAAAACAATGGGGTTAAGCACTATACATCAGCCCCATACCATCCCGCCACCAATGGATTGGCTGAAAGGTTTGTCCAGACCTTCAAGAAGGCCATAAAGGCTATGGGTAATGAAGGCATTAATCTACAGCATAAGGTTTGCCTACAGGAATGCAACACATATGGTTACAAACCAAACTCCCGCCATGATGTTTTTCAATAGAAGACTAAGATGCCGGCTGGATTTGATCAAGCCAAACATCAGAAGGGACGTAGAGAACCGGCAATTTCAAGGCATGAATGAAAGGCCAACTAGAACCTTCCAGATAGGTCAACAAGTTTTGGCCCGGGACTACCGTACCGAGAAATGGCAGCCTGGAACTATTTGCACACGACTAGGACCACTGATGTATACCATGGACATTGGAGAAAGCATAATAAGGCGCCATGCTGACCAGATCATAGAGTCATCCGAAAAGGGACAACCTACACCACCACTCTATACACCTAATGATGACGTAGAGATACCCATAGTATCTACCTCTGATCCGGTGATACTGGAACCAGATGAACCCGACACTGGCATTCAAGCCGAATCAACCTTGCCAAAAGAACCTACTACACCACCGAAAACTACTACACTACCGAAAACTACTACACCACCGAGGCGTTATCCGGACCGAGTCAGGAAGCCTCCAGAGAGACTGACTTATAATTGATTAACTGCAGCAAATGTTTAGATTATTGTTCTTGTACACATGTTAATAACAATTACTTAAAATGTTATGTACTGGTTATCTAAAATGGGAGGAATTGTGGTGTATGTGCCTTTAAGAGCCCCTGTGTACTGTAATGCCGGTAGTGGCCACTCGGGCTATATAAGCCTGTATAGTGTCTTGTATCTGCTAGTTCACCTCCAGACTTTGTCCAGTAAACACCTGTAAACCAACTCCTGCATTCCGTGTCTTCATTAACACACGGATACAACAACTTGCATCCCAGGTTGCTAAGGGAATTGGAGGAGGAGATAGCGGAAGGGCTTGCCATAATTTTCCAATCTTCCCTAGATGCGGGGGAGGTGCCTGAGGATTGGAAAGTGGCAAATGTGACACCATTGTTCAAGAAAGGGTGTAAGGACAATCCTAGTAACTACAGGCCGGTCAGTTTAACATCAGTGGTGGGTAAAGTTTTAGAAACAATAATCAAGGAAAAAAATAACGAGCACTTGGAGAGGTTTAAGTGATTAAGGAGAGCCAACATGGGTTTGTAAAAGGCAGATCGTGTTTGACGAATCTAATTGAATTTTTTGATGATGTAACAGAGAGGATTGATGAAGGGAATGCAATGGATGTTATCTACATGGACTTTTGGAAGGCGTTTGACAAAGTACCACATAGAAGGCTGGTTAACAAAATTGAGACTCATGGAATAGGTGGGTCAGTGGCAGCTTGGATAAGGAATTGGCTTAAGGGCAGAAAACAGCGAGTTGTGGTAAATAGCTGTTTTTCAGACTGGAGGATGGTAGACAGTGGTGTTCCCCAAGGGTCAGTGCTGGGGCCACTGCTTTTTTTGATACATATAAATGACCTGGATATTGGAATACAGAGTAGAATTTCTAAATTTGCCAATGACAGCAAACTTGGGGATGTGGCAAATAGTGATGATACCAATCGACTGCAACAGGACACAGAAAGGCTAGCAGAATGGGCAGACAAGTGGCAGATGGAATTTAATACAGAGAAGTGTGACGTGATGCATTTTGGCGGAAGGAACAGGGAGAGGCAATATACACTTAATGGCAGAGTTTTAAAGAGTGTGCAGGGACAGAGGGACCTGGGAGTTAATGTACACAGGTCCTTGAAGGTGGCAGGACATATTGAGAGAGTGGTTAACAAAGCATATGGTATCTTGAGTTTCATAAATATAAGTATTAAGTACAAAAGTAGAGAAGTTATGCTGAACCTTTATAAAGCGCTGGTTAGGCCACAACTGGAGTATTGCATCCAGCTCTGGTCACCACACTTTAGGAAGGATGTGAAGGCTCTTGAGAGGGTGCAGAGGAGGTTTACCAGAATGGTTCTGGGGATGGGGGATCTTAGCTACAAGGACAGGTTGGAGAAGCTGGATTTGTTTTCATTAGAGCAAAGGAGGTTGAGGAGTGATTTGATAGAGGTGTACAAGATTATGATGGGTTTGTATAGGCTAGACGGGGAAAGGCTGTTCCAACTAGTTAATGGTACAAGGACTAGGGGACACAGATTTAAGGTTTTTGGCAAAAGATACAGGGGGGATGTGAGGGGAAACTTTTTTACGCAGTGAATGGTGAGGACCTGGAAGTGGTGGAAACGGAGACACTCATGTTTTCAAGGGGAGACTGGATAGGCACTTGAGGGAAATAAACTTGCAGGGCTACAGGGGTAGAGCGGGGGAATGGGACTGACTGGATTGCTCTACAGAGAGCCAGCATGGACTCGATGAGCCGAATGATCTCCTTCTGTGCCGTTATGACAGTATGACTCTATTCCCTTTTCTAATGAGAAATTCAGTAGCGCTCCACCTTTAGAAATCTTGAAAAATTAGCACCAGGTGCTAATGATTCTCAGCTTCCAGTAAATTGGCTGTTAGTGCTCCAGGAAAGAACTGGAGTGCTAAATCAAGCGCTAATGACCTCAATAGGGCGCTACAGGGGCGCTACCAGCAGAGGATTAATGAATATCAGGTGCAATGCAATCGGGAATGATCCTTCACACTGGCCCCTTCCAGCTCTTAAAATGGAGATTGCATCATTGTGCAGATCCTCATTATCAGCAGGAGGTGGCAGAGCTCTGTGACCACTTCCTTGGTGAAGCGGAGCCTGCTAAGACACTGATCCTCAATGAAATAAATGTAGGAGAACTGCTGCCGGAATACCCTGGTAAGGTAATACCCTGTTGAGAGCCCTGTTGGCCCTCCTCCCTCTGGCCACATTTTGAAATCTTTCTCTCTGCCTCTACTGCCTCCGACGGTGACACTGGAGGGCGAGGTCCAGTGCCAGTACAGCCCCCATTAAAGTATGGCAATATTGCACTTTGAAATCTCATCTAAATGAATGTAAATAATTTTTCTGAGGCAGAAGACTCCTTCAAGTGAAAAATGCTGAAATCACTCAAAACGCCTGTTTGCCTATGTGAAACTGACAAGGCAGTCGTCTTTGCTGAGTAAAAATAAACGGGATGTTGACGCCTTTAAATATCACTCCTCCAGCGGCCATCCGACTGCTTACCGTCTCCTCTACCTGTCGTTGCTAACGGCAGGCGCTCAGGCAGGGGGCGAGAGGGAACTTCTGATCCGGGGCTCTAATGGGGCGCTGCGCACCGGATGACATCACGATCACTGGGGCGCTAGGGACCGAGGCACGAAACGGCGGGGAATTTTGCGGGCGGGCGTTGCTCAATTCGCTGCGCCCGGTCGCAAACCCATTTGTTCCCGGTTATCGCCCCCGGTGGTGCTAACGGGAGGCGCAAAAGAGGCCAATTTCCTCCCCCGTGGTGCCTGCAGTCTTATGACACCAGTTAATAAGGTTGTCGATGAATTTTCAGCATCAATGAGCCACGATTCTGCCACGATTCTGCCTCCTGCCCCAATTATACCTCCATTCAGTTTTGAAATTGGCAAAAATTGGCAGCTTTAACTTTCCCCCAGCCAATGGGACTGAGATTAGGAACTCGTCATATGGAGGCGGCCTCCTCAGCCACACCCTAGCACTTTTACCTGCAGTGAACTGATGCAACAATTCACTGTGTCATTCGGCCAATTTTTAAGCAGAACCCCATTTATTTTTATCAGACAGTACCCCCGATTTAAGGTCAGCCACACTTCACAGAATGCACCAAGTTGTCAGACACCAATGGAATTTTTTTTCATAAATGACTCATGTCTCCGCAGCCCCTCTCAAACTAGCAATATCATAAATATCATCAATACATTCGTAGCGCAGGCATGGCACTGGAGGACTCACTGATAAACTTTAATTGAAAAATAGTTCATTTTTAGTGTTTCTATCTATCAGAAAATTACAGTGCCGAAAAAACCTATGAGCATAACTTCATGCTCATCATCATGTCCGATGCTGGGAAATTTGATGTGACAGAGAAAGGCTCCGGCTATAATTGAATAATCAATGTACTGAACACGTGTCATTTTGAGCAGACCATTTGTGAGTGACAAAGATAGCTCATTGTTCTGACCTTTGACCTGTACTGGATGAAATTCTGTATCCATTACAATGTGGCAGTCTATTTGGTAAAGCCATCGTACGTGGCTAATGGATTTCTCTGGTACATTAGCTGCAAAGTAACCATAGACAGGCTTCAGGAAAAACTGGTCTTTATTCAACAGGCAGAATAAAGCAGAGATAGTTGTATGGCTGAAACAAATTGATTGCAGGAGTGATTGTACACACAGTCAGTACAGCACTGTGCTCATACTGGCTTAACATTACTCGGTGTTTACATAAAGTGAATGAATAGGGTCTGTTTTTGGAAAATAAATCTGCTCTTGCTGGAGTGGGCTAAACTCATCTGTGAGGCTGAGGTTCAAATCACAGCACAGAATGATGAGACCTGCTGCCTGTAAGGATCCTATGTAAAAAAGTGAGCCTCAAGGATTAATCAGGGATAGTCAGCATGGCTTTGTCAGGGGGAAATCATGTCTAACTAATTTGATTGAATTTTTCGAGGGGGTGACTAGGTGTGTGGATGAGGGTAGTGCAGTTGATGTAGTCTACATGGACTTCAGTAAGGCTTTTGACAGAGTCCCACATGGGAGACTGGTCAAGAAGGTACGAGCCCATGGGATCCAGGGCAATTTGGCACATTGGATCCAAAATTGGCTTAGTGGCAGGAGGCAGAGGGTGATGGTCGAAGGATGTTTTTTTGACTGGAAGCCTGTGTCCAGTGGTGTACCGCAGGGATCGGTGCTAGGTCCTTTGCTGTTTGTAGTGATTAATGATTTAGGTATGAATGTAGGAGGTATGATCAGTAAGTTCGCAGATGACATGAAAATTGGTGGAGTGGTAAATAGCGAGGAGGGAAGCCTTAGGCTACAAGACGATATAGACAGGTTGGTTAGATGGGCAGAACAGTGGCAAATGGAATTTAACCCCGAAAAGTGTGAGGTGATGCATTTTGGGAGGACTAACAAGGCAAGGGAATACACAATGAATGGTAGGACCCTAGGAAGGACAGAGGATCAGAGGGACCTTGGTGTGCATGTACATAGATCCCTGAAGGCAGCAGGACAAGTAGATAAGGTGGTTAAAAAGGCATATGGGATACTTGCCTTATTAGCCGAGGCATAGAATATAAGAGCAGGGAGGTTATGATGGAGCTGTACAAAACGTTAGTTAGGCCACAGCTGGAATACTGTGTGCAGTTCTGGTCGCCACACTATAGGAAGGATGTGATTGCATTGGAGAAGGTGCAGAGGAGATTCACCAGGCTGTTACTTGGGCTGGAGCACTTCAGCTATGAAGAGAGACTGGACAGGCTGGGGTTGATTTCCTTAGAGCAGAGAAAGCTGAGGGGGGACCTGATTGAGGTGTACAAAATTATGAGGGGCATAGATAGGGTAGATAGAGGGGAACTTTTCCCCTTGGTGGAGGGGTCAATAGCCAGAGGGCATAGTTTCAAGGTAAGGGCCAGGAGGTTTAGAGGGGATTTGAAGAAAAACTTTTTCACCCACAGGGTTGTTGGAATCTGGAACTCACTGCCTGAAAGGGTGGTAGAGGCAGGAACCCTCACAATGTTCAAGAATAGGAAGCCACACAACACCAGGTTATAGTCCAACAGCTTTATTTGAAATCACAAGCTTTCGGAGCGCTGCTCCTTCGTCAGGTGAAGTGAAGAGAAGCATACAGGCACAGCATATATAGTCAGAGAAAACTGCCAGATGATTACAGGTAATTTTTCTAACTGCCCTTTATCACACCTCGGCAGAGAGATAATCGCAGCAATCAAAGGTGTGAATGGTGTCCAAACAGGTCAGTCAGGAATTACATCAAAGAACAATGAGGTGGGGTCACAAGGGGTCAAATGTTGCAGATGCTGGGGTCTGTATGAAAAACAGAAAACAAACAGATGCGGCCGGACCCGCTGTGATTTCCAGCAACATTTTTTTTTTTTTTTCTGTTTTTGACTGCATGCATGTGGCTTTGCGGGCGCCTCTAGAGAATGCCAAGGATTACCGCAATCGGAAGGGGTTCCATTTGTTGAACGTGCAGTTGGTGTGTGACCACAGGCAGCTGATACTAACTGTCAATGCCTGCTTTCCAGGCAGCAGCCACGATGCCTTCATCCTGCACCAGACTTCTGTGGCAGACCTTTTCGAAGCCCCGGCTCACCCAGGAGGGTGGCTTCTTGGGGACAATGGCTATCCTTTGTGCACCTGGCTGATGACCTTGCTCCGTGCGCCCAGCACCCCTGCTGAAGAGCGATACAATGACAGCCATCAAGCAACCAGGAACATCATTGAGCACACAATCGGCGTGCTAAAGCAACGGTTCCACTGTCTGGACCATTCCGAGGCAGCCCTTCAGTACTCGCCTGAGTGAGTCTCCCATTTCGTTGTAGTGTGCTGCATGCTGCACAACCTGGCTATCCTCAGGACTCAGCCACTGCCAGCAGACATTGGAGGACCACCAGAGGAGGAGGAGGAGGAGCACCAAGATGGGAGGGAGGCACAAAGTGCAAGGGCCGTCCGTCAGCAGCTTATTGCAAGTCGGTTCTAGGCCCCCTCTCAGGGAATGGCTTGTGCCATTGAAAGAACATGAATGGAACCATTCCGCAACCCCTGAGCCGCTCAAGGCAACAAATATTTCAAAGTGCAAACATGCACAATCTGAATAAAGACAATTATTTATTTAACAAACTCTGTGCCCTTCCCGCATGACAAACAAATACAAAGAAACCCCCCAAAAAACAGTCAGACACATAACTGGCTCTCACAACCTGGAGACAATGAACAAAAGAGTTAAACAAAAATGACCATGATCCTCGGCCTTCACAAAAAAAAACAGCATTTTGCCACACCTCCTACTTTTTGGCCTGCGAGGGTGATCTGCCTTGCTTGCGAGATTGGCCCCTTCCCACCCTGCAGCTCCTCCGCAATGGGACCCCAGTGGCTGCAGCAAGACTGGGGGAAGGCTGCTGAGGGTCAGATAGTGAGTCAGCAGATGCCCTTGGGGGACGGCCTGGACCAGCTCTGGGCCTGGAGGGCCCGGCTGCTGACTGCTCCAACTCTGCTTGGGCGGCAGCAGTCTATCCAAGCTTTTCGATATTCATTGGGCAGTGGCCTCCTGCCACTGTCCGGAAAGAGGATAGGTCACCTGCACTCCACTGCGCCAACCAGAACCTTCAGGGCCCCCTCACTGAAGCGCTGCGCTCGCTCCCTGGCACCCTCCATGGTTGTAGGAGTAATGATGTTGCAGCAGGACTGTCCAGGCCGAGAATCAGGGCTCCAATGTGCAGGGCGTGGCTGCAAGCCAAATCGACACTCCCCCTTTAAGAGGTGACCGGCGCCAGCGTGTCTGCCCGCAATCACTAACTGGCCGCACCTGCGCTGCGCCCGCCCTCGGTGGTAGCGCCTCACCTCTCCGGCTTAGCGCCTTAGGATAGTCATGCAGCGCCTGCTTTAGCGCAGCAAGAACCTCTTGGGGCGAAGCAACTCAATTTCGCTGAAGGTGGCGCTAAGTTGCGCCGGGCGCTAAATTTAGCGCACGCTCGACTGTAGCGCCCCAAACGTGGCGATACTGAATTTCTAGGCCAATGAGTTCCCTTTGAAAATTTAGAAAACTAACATCTCAGCAGTAGCATTAGGGATCGGAAGAGAGAGTGAATCTTATCTATCGATAATGAAAGAGGATTTCAATTTGTTATTTATGCTAAGTGTACTATGCATTAAGAAGAGCACCTTTGGTGCTTTACATTTTTCTAATGTATCTCTAGTTTATAAGGGGGCTAGTTTGGATCGCCCCCGAAAACAGGCACGGGGATCGCAATGCGCGATTAACCCATCTCGTTCAGTGTGATGTAGGTAACTTTGTGCTGCCTGCTCATTATAATGATTTCTGCGTGCAGCCAAAAGGCTTTCAACTTTCCCAATCACTGAGGATTGTAGGAAATGAAAGTGAGGTCTGGCTGAATCTATACTTCCCGACTGCAAAGCTATTACTTATCCAATTACCTCTTTGTTGGACATATACATATCACATGACAGTTAAACACATACATGTATGTGTGCGAGTTATATATCAACACTTTCTGTATACACACACATCCTCTCCATCAGACATTGCATACTGTCTAATGCAAATTTCTGGGTCGCATATGAAGAACAAATAGTTATTTGCTTTGTATGAAAAAGCACACTGAGAACACAAAATGTCTGCTTGTTCATAAATGGCTTTGCCACAAACCAAACCAGAGCTCTCAGCTCCAGTTTGTGCAGCAATTAACCTTCAAATGAACTGACCCCATGTTCACTTATCTTCAATATAGCCTTAAATGTAGCCTTCAAAGGGACAAACGCCAACACTCTATCAGCAGAGTAATGCATTATCTTTTGCACTTTATAAAATGTCCTTATAAAAAAGAATGTTCTGACTTTTTGTGAGCAGCGTCACATGAGACTCACCAGCACATATAAAAATCTTAGGAAAGAGAAAATGGATGCCTTTGCGCTTCCCGTTAGTGCCTCCGGGGGGTGCCAACGGGGCGCTACCGACTTTGCGACCGGGCACAGCGCTAGTACCGACGCCCACGAGATTGGGCTGGAGGTTTGCGGTGGTGGTAACCACGAGCGCCACGATCTCCTGCGCCCGGAGATCATGATGTCATCCGGGTGCGCAGTGCCCCGGCTCAGAAATTCACTCTCGCCCCCTGCCTGAGCGCCTGCCCTTAGCAGCGACGGGTAGAGGAGGCGGTTTGCAGTCGGATGAGTGCTGGAGGAGCGCCATATAAAGGGGTCAACTTCCGGTTTCTTTTTTGTCGGCAAACAATGCTGTTTTGTCAGTTTGACACAAGCAGACAGGCGTTTTGACCCATTTGACCGTTTTCAACTTGAAGGAGTATTCTGGCTGAGAAAAATTTATCACTTTCATTTGGGTTACATTTGATAGTGCAACATTTCCATCACTTAATGGGGGCTGCATTGGCACGGGACCTCGGCCTCCAGCTTCACCATCGGAAGCAACGGAGGCAGAGAGAAAGATTGGAACATACGGCCAGAGGGAGGAGGGCCAATAGGGCTCGCAACAGGAGGACTTACCCTCCCAGGGTATTCCGGGAGTACTTCTCCTACATTCATCTCTCAGAGGAGCAGGGCTTTAGAAGGCTCCGCTTCAGCAAGGAGTTGGTCACAGAGCTTTGCCACCTCCTGCTCAGCTCAGGACCAGGATGTCTCTCTCAGTGGCAGATAAGGTCACAGTCGCTCTCAATTTCTATGCCAGCAGCTCCGGCAAGGCTTCAACAGGTGATATTGCAAACATTTCGCAGTTCGCTGTCCATTGCTGCATCTGGGAGGTAACAGACGTTCTCTACAGAAGGAGAAGGGAGTACATCTCATTTCCCATGACCAGAGAGAAGCAGGATGAAAGCTCATGTGGTTTTTTAAGGATAGCGGGCTTCCCTATGGTTCAGGATGCCGTTGTCTGCACCCACGTGGCATTGCGGGCACCTCATCACAATGCAGAGGTGTTCCGCAACTGCAAAGGCTACCACTCTCTGAATGTTCTGTTGGTGTGCGACCACAGACAGTGCATCCTCACCATCAATGCCCACTATCCTGGCAGCAGCCACGTGTATTCATCCTGTGACAGACTGGTGTCCCAGCACTGTTCCACCCACCACATGAAGCTTGCGGCTGGCTGCTCGGAGACACCACTCGCCACCTGGCTGATGACACCCCTCTGCAACCCCAACACTCCTGCTCAGCACGCATACAAAGACAGCCATAGCGCCACCAGGAACCCGACCGAACAGACTATCGGGGTGCTAAAGCAATGGTTCCACTGCCTTGACCGCTCTGGAGGTGCCCTGCCGTACTCCCCTGATCGATTATCCCTTTTCATCTTTGTGTGCTGCATGCTGCACAACCTGGCCATTCTGAGGGCCCAGCCATTACCACCAGGGATTGCTGGTCCACCTCCGGAGGAGGAAGAGGGAGAGGAGAGGACAAGGCAGAGGAGGAGGATGAAGAGGAGGAGGAGCAGCAGCAACGGAGGAGGGAACCACTCAATGTTGCTTCTGCAAGAGCCGTTCGTGATCGCCTTATTAGACAGCGCTTCCAATAAATGATCACATGGCGTTTGCACAGCACAACCAATAAATCACATGGCGTTTGCACAGCACAACCACATCATTACAGTCAGCTTGCAGCCCCTATCACCGGGCAAAGGTCAAATGATAAACATCACAAAATGTGCAATGTCAAATTAGCAATTCATTATTAAACTCAACTCTCTCTTATGAAACACAACTATTCACAAAGAAACACAATATATTTACAAACACATCAATTTATTAACACACACTACCCCATTTGCTAATAAAGTATTCTTTACTCCCCCTTCTTCAATGGTTTCCCTTCCCTTTGGAGATCCCGCCTCCCAACCCTGCTGCTCCTCCGCAATGTGGACCCAGTGGCTGCAGCAAGGCTGATGGAAGGCTGCTGAGTCTGGGAGCCAGAGACTTCAGATGGCCTTGCAGGACGCCCTTGACCAGCTCTGGGCCTAGAAGGCCCGGCTGCAGACTGCACCACCTCAGCATGGGCGGCAGCAGTCTGGGATGGCTGTGACAAGTGCAATGGCAGGGTGGCAGTGGTGGGAGCAGGAATGCTGTCCTCCTGAGAGAGGACAGCAGCTTCCTGCTCCACTAACCCACTGCCACTCCCCCGGGGCAGCACCTCAGCATCCGGAGCAATCTGCTCGGCACCGTGAGATGGCAACAGTCAGCGCTTGCGTGGCATCAAGCTGAGAATGCATGAGAGCAGTCTGACATTGGATGGCACCAACCAATGACGCCATTACAGCACTAAGCCATTGTGTTGCTTTGGCCTGTGCTGCAATATCTGCTGCCACCTCACCCATGACATGCAGCATGAGGTCTGGGTCCCCACTTTCTCTCTGTGAGTCGACCATCCTTTGCAAACTGCCAAGGATGGGCTCGATTGTGTGCGCAGATGAGTGCAATGCTGGAGGCGGACTCCTCCAAACTCCTAGCCAGTGCATTCATGCTATTGCACCCATGAGCTCAGTGTGCATGTGCATCGCCCGTGTGGTCATCACCTCCACATCGAGGTCCTCATCTGAGTCCTGTGCAGCAGAACTCACGTGCGAACTCACCCTCCGGGGAGATGGCCCACGAGCTTCCCTTTCCCTGTAGCATTGCTGCAGCCTGCTGGGTCCCGGGGCTTCACCCACATTGGACCCATGCACTAGGCTCCCCGCCAGCGACTGCGTCACCCCATTATGGGACCTAACGTCTTCGGGAGACACAGGCAGTGAGGCTCTGGCTTGTTCTTCCTCCTCCCCTCCCGCGTCACTGCCACTGGGAGGCTGAAGGACAGGCTGGTCATGTGGGAATCAGGGGGAAAACTCTCCACTAGCTGGAGTCATACCTAGCATAAAGGAAGATGGTTGTGGTGGTTGAAGGTCAATCATCACAGCCCCAGGACATCGCTGCAGGAGTTCCTCAGGGCAGTGTCCTTGGCCCAACCATCTTCAGCTGCTTCATCAATGACCTTCCCGCCAACATAAGGTTAGAAATGGAGATGTTCGCTGATGACTGCACAATGTGCAGCGCCATTCACAACTCCACAGATAATAAAGCAGTCCACGCCCGCATGCAACAAGACCTGGACGACGTTCAGGCTTGGGCTGATAAGTGGCAGGTAACATTCGCGCCACAGAAGTGCCAGGCAATGACTATCTCCAACAAGCGAGAGTCTAACCACCGTCCCTTGACATTCAATGGCATTACCATCGCCGAATCCCCCACTATCAACATCCTGGGGTCACCATTAACCAGAAACTTAACTGGACCAGCCACATAAATACTGTGGCAACAAGAGCAGGTAAGAGGCTAGGTATTCTGTGGCGAGTGTCTCACCTCCTGACTCCCCAAAGCCATTCCACCATCTACAAGGCACAAGTATGGAGTGTGATGGAATACTCTCCACTTGCCTGGATGAGTGCAGCTCCAACAACACTCAAGAAGCTCAACACCATCCAGGACAAAGCAGCCCGCTTGATTGGCACCCCATCCACCACCGGCGTACTGTGGCTGCAGTGTGTACCATCTACAAGATGCACTGCAGCAACTCACCAAGGCTTCTTCAGCAGCACCTCCCAAACCCACAACCTCTTCCACCTAGAAGGACAAGGGCAGCAGGTGCATGGGAACACCTCCACCTCCAAGTTCCCCTCCAAGTCACACACTATCAAGACTTAGAATTATATCGCCGATCCTTCATCGTCGCTGGGTCAAAATCCTGGAACTCCCTACCTAATAGCATTGTGGGAGTACCATCACCACACGGACTGCAGCGGTTCAAGAAGGCGGCTCACCACCACCTTCTCAAGGGATGGGCAATAAATGCTGGCATTGCCAGCGACGCCCTGATCCCAAAAATGAATAAATGTGGTGGCTGATTAACTGAAAGAATAAAGGCACAAGAGTGGGGTTAAGGTCATGGGAAGGGGGCAGGAAAGGAGAAAGGAATGGAGACACTACTTAGATGGAAAATGGGAAAGGCTTGAGGTATGAGGGAGAAGTGATATAAGAGAAGGAGAGGTGATGAACATACTGTTGTTGTCCCCAAGAGGGGTCGATGTCTCCGACGGCAATGATGTGGGCGGCAATGATGCGGCCCACTCACTCCTCCAGGTCTGTTAGGGGTGTACAGGTCCGCCTCACCTCCTCCCATTCGTACCTGCTCCCTTCTGTTGTGGGCAAGCTGGGCTTGCAAGAAAAAGGAAAGCGTGTGAGTGAATGTGCAGCTATGTGTTTGGCACATGTTCCTACCATAGTTGAATGGCTGTTAATGTATGCAAGGTGTGAGATGTGCATGTCACTTTTAGTAGGTGGGCATAGTTGGTGGGTGAGTGTTGGGGATGTGGCTGTTTATACAGTGTGTGCACAGAGTGAGGTTGAGTTGGTGGCATGTAGAGATTTTTGAAGCATCTACACACCCTGACCACCCGAGTGAGGTCGTTGAATTTCTTGCGGCACTGGATGGGAGTTCTGGGGAGCACGCTTCTGGCCAACACGTGCTGGGTGACCACCCTCCACATCCTCCTAAAGACCTGTGGCAATGGCATCCTGCTAGTGTCCGGGAAGAACACTGCCCGTCGGCGTTCCATGGCTGCAACCAGAGCCTCCAAACCGTGGTCGCTGAACCGGCGAGCTCTCTCTCTGGGCCTCTGATCAACCATTAGTTGCTTGAATGAAGGCTTGCAGCATGATTGAACCTTCCCTTTAAGAACTGGAAGGCACCAGTCTGTCTGAGGACTCTCTAATTGACAGCACCGGAACTTGATTAGCGCTCTGAAGGTAGCGCCCCGCTCGGCGACGTTAGCGCCTTAAGAGAAGTGTATAGCGCTTGATTTAGAGCTCCACTTCCCTCTTGGGGCGCTAAAGCTCAATATTGCATTTGGCGGCGGGTAGCGCCCTACAGGTTTTGGCACCCCAATTTGATCGATAAGGAATTTTTTCCCCTTAGGGTTGATTTTAACACCCAGCGGATACGGACTGCATTCCCAACCGAGAGTTTGAGTTGGAGACCTGGCAAATTTTAACGACTGGTGAATGCCACCAGTCAGCTGCTTGCCTGTTCTGGGCAGAAATGGGCAGCTGGCCAGCGGGTGGGTGACAAAGACTGAGCGGCCCGGAAGCTGCCTGCTAGTACCATGATCACTGTTGGCAGCAAGGTAGGCTGCTGGGAGGGGGGTGGTGTTCCGAAGGTCTCGCAGCTGGAGGGGGGTGCCCGGCACAGTGTGGCCTGGAGGAACACTCCTGCCCCTCTTGGCCTGTGCACCGAGGAAAATGTATTCACTTCCCTTCAGTGCCCTTGCTGGCTTCCTCACAGCTTTACCTGCTGTGGATCCCCATTCAGGAGCATTGGGTGCCATCAGAATCCCAGGCGAGTCATGGCACCCCCAACTGGCATTGATTAGTGAGGCTGTATCAGTGGAAGTGGAGCAGGAAATGGAGCCACTCCATGTTAACTGCTCCTCCGCTCCTCTCCCACCGATTGGGGAGCAAGCTGCACATCAACGTATAAGGTCAGCTCAGTTGGGCATGACCAGTGCCTGATGAGCAGCAGCCACGAAGAATTGGATTGTGATTGGTCAAACTTACTTTACTCAGGCACCTGACAACCTGCAGAGTGAAGGCTTTGGTTCCATTAGCCGGGGTTTGATTTTACATCCCATGTTACATAGAAACATATAGAAACATAGAAGATAGGAGCTGGAGTAGGCCATTCGGCCCCTCGAGCCTGCTCCGCCATTCGATGAGATCATGGCTGATCATCCAAACTCAGTACCCCGTACCTGCCTTCTCCCCATATCCCTTGATACCTTTAGCGCTAAGAAATATATCTAACTCCTTCTTGAATATATTTAAAGACTTGGCCTCAACCGCCTTCTGTGGTAGAGAATTCCACAGGTTCACCACTCTCTGGGTGAAGAAATTCTTCCTCATCTCTGTCCTAAATGGCTTACCCCTTATCCTTAGACTATGACCCCTGGTTCTGGACTCTCCGACCATCGGGAACATTCTACCTGCATCTAGTTTGTCCAGACCTGTCAGAATTTTATAAGTTTCAATGAGATCCCCTCTCATTCTTCTAAACTCCAGCAAGTATAAGCCCAATCGACCCAATCTCTCCTCATACGTCATTCCTGCCATCCCAGGGATCAGCCTTGTGAATCTTCGCTGAACTCCTTCCATGGCAAGAACATCCTTCCTCAGATAAGGTGACCAAAACTGCACACAGTACTCAAGGTGTAGTCTCACCAAGGCCCTGTACAACTGCAGCAGGACATCCTTGCTCCTGTACTCAAACCCTTTCGCTATGAAGGCCAACATACCATTTGCCTTCTTCACCGCCTGCTGCACCTGCATGCTTACCTTCAGCGACTGGTGCACAAGGACACCCAGGTCTCGTTGCACTTCCCCTTCTCCCAATCTATTGCCATTCAAATAATAGTCTGCCTTTCTGTTTCTGACACCAAAGTGGATAACCTCGCATTTATCCGCGTTATATTGCATCTGCCACGCTTCTGCCCAATCACCCAACCTGTCCAAATCATCCTGGAGTTTCTCGGTATCCTCCTCGCAGCACACACGCCCACCCAGCTTTGTGTTGTCTGCAAACTTCGAGATATTACATCTAGTTCCCTTATCTAGATCATTAATGTATATTGTGAATAGCTGGGGTCCAAGGACCGATCCCTGCGGTACCCCACTAGTCACTGCCTGCCACTCGGAAAAAGACCCGTTAATTCCTACTCTCTGCTTTCTGTCCGCCAACCAGTTCTCTATCCAAGTCAATACCTTGCCCCCAAATCATGTGCCTTAACTTTACACGCTAACCTCTTATGCGGGACCTTATCGAAAGCCTTTTGAAAGTCCAAATACACCACATCTACTGGTTCTCCCTTAACTATTTTCCCAGTTACATCCTCAAAAAATTCCAGTAGATTAGTCAAGCACGATTTATCTTTTGTAAATCCATGTTGACTTTGTCCGATCCTGTCACTGTTTTCCAAGTGCTCTGTTATTACATCTTTTACAATGGACTCTAGCATTTTCCCCACTACCAATGTCAGGCTTACCGGTCTGTAATTCCCCGCTTTCTCTCTACCACCCTTTTTGAATAGTGGGGTAACATTAACTACCCTCCAATCCATGGGTAGAGTTCCAGATTCCAGCGAATTTTGGAAGATGATCAGCAATGCATCTACTATTTCTAGGGCCACCTCCTTAAGTACCCTAGGATGTAGATTATCAGGCCCTGGGGATTTATCGGCCTTCAATCCCGTCAATTTCCCTAACACCATTTCCCTACAAATACTGATTTCTTTCGGTTCCTCCTTCTCATCAGACCCTATGTTCTCCAACATCTCTGGAAGGTTATTTGTGTCCTCCTTTGTGAAGACAGAACCAAAATATGCATTTAATTGGTCTGCCATTTCTTTGTTCCCCATTATAAATTCCCCTGCTTCTGACTGCAAGGGACCTACACTTGATTTCACTAATCTTTTTCTCTTCACATAGCTATAAAAGCTCTTACAGTCAGTTTTTATGTTCCCTGCAAGCTTACTTTCATATTCTATTTTCCCCTTCTTAATTAATCCCTTTGTCCTCCTTTGTTGAATCCTAAACTGCTCCCAATCCTCAGGGTTACCGCTTTTTCTGGCCAGTTTATATGTGCTCTCCTTGGATCTTATGCTATCCCTAATTTCCCTTGTTAGCCACGGTTGAGTCACCCTTTTTGTTTTATTTTTATGCCAAACTGGGATGAACAACTTCTGTAGTTCATCCATGCTGTCTTTGAATGTTTGCCATTGCCTATCCACCGTCAACCCTTTGAGTGACATTCCCCAATCAATCCTACCCAATTCGCGCCTCATACCATCACAGTTTCCTTTATTTAAATTCAGGACCCTAGTCTGCGAGTCAATTACTTCACTCTCCATCCTAATGAAGATTTCTATCATATTATGATCGCTCTGACCCAAGGGGTCTCGTACAACAAGATTGCTAATTAATCCTCTCTCATTACATAATACCCAGTCTAAGATGGCCTGATCTCTGGTTGGTTCCTCGACATATTGTTCCAGAAAACCATCCCGTAAACATTCTAGGAATTCCTCCTCCATAGTATTTTTACTAATTTGGTTAGCCCAATCTATATGTAAATTAAAGTCACCCATGGGGCAGCACGGTGGCATAGTGGTTAGCACTGTTGCCTCACAGCGCCAGGGACCCGGGTTCAAATCCAGCCTCGGGTGACTGTCTGTGTGGAGTTTGCACATTCTCCCTGTGTTTGCGTGGGTTTCCTCCGGGTGCTCCGGTTTCCTCCCACAGTCCAAAGATGTGCGGGTTAGGTTGATTGGCTATGATAAAAATTGACCCATAGTGCTAGGGGGATTAAATACATGGGGTTACGGGGATAGGGTGGGATATGTGTTGGTGTAGGGGTTACGGGGATCGGGTGGGATATGTGTCGGTGCAGGCTCGATGGGCCGAAATGGCCTCTATCTGCACTGTGGGGTTTCTGTGAAATGATGACTGCTGTGCCCTTACTGCATGCTTCTCTAATTTCCCTTTTAATGCCATCCCCAACCTCCGTATTACTGTTTGGAGGTCTATATACCACTCCCACTAACGTTTTCTGCCCCTTGATATTTCTCAGTTCTACCCATACAGATTCCGCATCATCAGAGTTAATATCCTTCCTTTCAATTGTGTTAATCCCCTCTTTAACCAGCAATGCTACCCCACCTCCCTTTCTTTTTTGCCTAAATATTGAATACCCCTGGAAAAATCATAGAGCAAGTTATTATCTTAATGGCAAGAAACTGGAAAGTACTGAAGTACAAAGGGATCTGGGGGTCCTGGTGCACGAAACTCAAAAGTTTAGTATGCAGGTGCAGCAAGTGATTAAGAAGGCCAATGGAATGTTGGATTTTATTGCTAGGGGGATAGAATATAAAAATAGGGATATATTGCTTCAGTTGTACAAGGTATTGGTGAGGCCGCACCTGGAATACTGCATACAGTTTTGGTGTCCATACTTAAGAAAGGACATACTTGCTCTCGAGTCAGTACAAAGAAGGTTCACTCGGTTAATCCCGGGGATGAGGGGATGGACATATGAGGAGAGGTTGAGTAGATTGGGACTCTACTCATTGGAGTTCAGAAGAATGAGAGGCGATCTTATTGAAACATATAAGATTGTGAAGGGGTCGGATCGGGTGGATGCGGGGAAGATGTTCCCGATGATGGGTGAAACTAGAACTAGGGGGCATAGTCTTAGAATAAGGGGCTGCTCTTTCAAAACTGAGATGAGGAGGAACTACTTCACTCAGAGGGTGGTAGGTCCATGGAATATGCTGCCCCAAAAAGCTGTAGAAGCTACATCATTACATAAATTTAAAACAGAAATAGACAGTTTCCTAGAAGTAAAGAGAATTAAGGGTTACGGGGAGCGGGCAGGAATTTGGACATGAGTCTAGGTTCGGATCGGTCATGGCCCTGTGGGTAGCGGAGCGGGCCCAGGGGCCGTGTAGCCTGATCCTGCTCCTATTTCGTGTGTCTAATTCGGTTAGATTCAGGAGATGGTTCTGTGATAGTGGATTGGCGGTTAGGATCAGGTTAGCCATGATCTTATTGAATGGCGGAGCAGGCTCGAGGGGCCGATTGGCCTACTCCTGCTCCTATTTCTTATGTTCTTATGTTCTTATGTTGAGTTCCCAGCCTTGGCCACCCTGGAGCCATGTTTCTGTAATCCCAATCAAATCATATTCGTTTACCTCTATTTGCGCAGCTAATTCATCCACCTTGTTCCGAATGCTCCTTGCATTAAGACACAAAGCCTTCAGGCTTGTTTTTTTAACGCTCTCAGACCTATATGAATTATTATTTACTGTGACCATGTTTGATTTAAACCGTTGAGTTCTTTGCCTTCTAATTTTGTTTTTCTCCTTCCTGTATTTTGCTTTCTTCCTTGTTTCCCTTTCCTCTGTCTCCCTGCTCAGGTTCCATATCTATTTAGGCTCCCTCATATCGTGTCAGAAACCATTTCTTTGCCAGGAAAGTAGTGCAGGCAATCTACTAGGAGTTGTGCAATGGTGGACCAAGAAGAATTACTCTCTGATTTCCTCTTCCTTCCCAAGGTAAATTACCTAACCTCTAATGGAGCAAGGAAATCAGAAGCAAGAACCTGTGTCCGATCATTCAGGGTGGCCATATCTTGAAGTCAACCCACTGTATAAGATTTGGTAATATTTACAATATGCATGTGATCATTTCTTGCCATGTACAGCAGTATGCTTTAACTACATGGTGGTTCCTCTGCTGTTCGGAGCATGTTCTTATGTAGAGGTGATGTATTTCTGCAGCCTACACTTCCTAGGTGCAGTACAGCCTAGCACTAATGGTGTGTCCATGTGCCAACTCCATCAAATAACATTAATAAAATTCACTCATTTATCCCTGATCAGAGATTTGAATTGAAACTGAGGCACCCTCTTCCACAGCTTCCCTAGTTGGTTTATTCTTCAATTAGAGGTCATGCTTACTTGGGTTCAACTTTGACCGGCTGTCAGTTCACCAGCATTGGCTCACAGTATTGGTAGATGGGACAGATTAGGCAACCAAAAAAGCAAGGAAGGCCATCACCATGATGAGTCCCAGTATGAAAAGGCATTGGCATCAGCCCATTGGAAATGCAAGTCTGAGATCCTCCAAACCACTTTAAGGAGTGATGGATTGTCCATAGGTTGATTGTCCATGATAAAAAAAAAAAAATTGTCCCTTAGTGTTAGCGGGGGGGGGGATTAAATATGTGGGGTTACGGGGTTACGAGGATAGGGCTTGGGTGGGATGGCAGTTGGTGTAGAGACCGGGTGCTAGGGTTTGGATGATCAGCCATGATCTCGTTGAATGGCGGAGCAGGCTCGAAGGGCCGAATGGCCTACTCCTGCTCCTAGTTTCTATGTTTCTATGGAAATAGATTAGATTATTTCAAACATTGGCCCCATCTACACGATTCCCTGCCTTGAGCAAGACAGAATGACATACAGTATACCTCTGGGTAAATCCCCCTCAGAATCGTATATGTTTCTCAGAGATCACTTCTCATTCTTCTAAACTCCAGAGACTATAGGCCCAATCTACTCAATCTCTCCTCATTGAACAAGCCTCTCATCCCAGGAATCAATCTAGTGAACCTTTATTGCACCGCCTCCAAGTCAAGTATATATTTCCTTAGATAAGGAGACCAAAACTGTGCACAGTACTCCAGGTGTGGTCTCACCAAGGCCCTGTACAATTGTAGCAAGACTTCCTTACTCTTATACTCCAATCCTCTAGCAATAAAGGCCAACATGCCACTTGCCTTCCTAATTGCTTGCTGTACCTGCATGCTAACTCTCTGTGTTTCCTGTACCAGGACACCTAAATCTCTCTGAACACCAACATTTAATAGTTTCTCATCATTTAAAAAATATTCCACTTTTCTATTCTTAAGGTAAGTTTTGTGTAAGTATGATCTAAAAATATCTTTCTTTGAAGTCAAATATATAGGCTAGTAAATATGACATTGTCTACAAGATACAACATTACCATAAATGCAACCCTTATTAATGGTAGAGCCATTGCTCTTATTTAAAAACCAATTTCAATTCATCTGAGCAACAAATAGAATTTCATCTTAACTAAAATTGTTATTGTTAGAATGTAAAACTGAACTTTACAGAGTAATCTGTTGTTATACTAAAATGACTTGCAATACTTGTTCTTAAATGACATAACATGCATGTGGTTTTGGTCGTATAAAACCGCTTCTTTCTTTAGAATAAATTAAGCCTTTGAGCAGTCCACTCCCCCAGAAACTTTCAAAATGTGCATGTAGTTTCCTGTATAAAATCAGGAACATGTGATATTCTATGAATGCTGAATAAAAGGGGTGAGAGCAAACCACAGAACATCTCCATATGCACAGCATTCTCTGAATAAAATCAGAAACAAATCCATAACTTGCTACATTTTGATGTTGTGAATGAAATACAGCGACAGACCTGGCACCATTAAAGATGTGCAGCTCTTGCTACTGCATCTTCAAACATTCCCTGTTATATGGCTCTGCTAATAATAAACCGTGGTGTGGAGATGCCGGTGTTGGACTGGGGTGGACAAATGTAAGAAATCACACAACACCAGGTGATAGTCCAACAGCTTTATTTGAAATCACAAGCTTTCGGAGCGCTGCTCCATCATCAGGTGAAGTGGAGAGATGCATAAAAACACAGCTTATATAGTCAGAGAATAATGTCAGATGTTTACAGGTAATCTTTCTAACTGCCATTTATCACACCTCGGCAGAGAGATAATCACAGCAATCAAAGGCGTGGAGGCGTGGGGATGGCCTTAGCGAGGTGTTCGTCGTCATCAATGACATGTTGAAGGCTGCGAAGAACATGGCGTAGTTTCTCCGCTCCGGGGAAGTACTGGACGACGAAGGGTACTCTGTTGGTTGTGGTCCGTGTTTGTCTTCTGAGGAGGTCTATGCGATTTTTCGCTGTGGCCCTTCGGAACTGTTGATCGATGAGTCGAGCGTCATATCCCGTTCTTACGAGGGCGTCTTTCAGCGTCTGTAGGTGTCCATCACGTTCCTCCTCGTCTGAGCAGATCCTGTGTATTCGCAGGGCTTGTCCATAGGGGATGGCTTCTTTAACGTGGTTAGGGTGGAAGCTGGAGAAGTGGAGCATCGTGAGGTTGTCCGTGGGCTTGCGGTAGAGTGAAGTGCTGAGGTGTCCGTCTTTGATGGAGATTCATGTGTCGAAGAATTAAATCGATTCTGAGGAGTAGTCCATGGTGAGTTTGATGGTGGGATGGAACTTGTTGATGTTATTGTGTAGTCTTTTCAGTGATTCTTCGCCGTGGGTCCATAGGAAGAAAATGTCGTCGATGTATCTGGTGTATAGCGTTGGTTGGAGGTCCTGTGCAGCGAAGAAGTCTTGCTCGAACTTGTGCATGAACATGTTGGCATATTGGGGTGCGAATTTGGTCCCCATGGCTGTTCCGTGTGTTTGGGTAAAGAACTGGTTGTTGAAGGTGAAGACATTGTGGTCAAGGATGAAGCGGATGAGTTGTAGGATGGCGTCTGGAGATTGGCTGTTGTTGGTGTTGAGTACTGAGGCTGTCGCAGCGATGCCGTCATCGTGGGGGATACTGGTGTAGAGTGCCGAGACGTCCATCGTGGCGAGGAGTGTTCCTGGTTCGACTGGTCCGTGGGTGCTGAGTTTCTGTAAGAAGTCTGTAGTGTCACGACAGAAGCTGGGGGTTCCCTGTACGATGGGTTTCAGGATGCCCTCGACGTATCCAGAGAGGTTCTCACACAGGGTTCCGTTGCCTGATACGATAGGACGTCCGGATGTGTTGGCTTTGTGTATCTTTGGGTGGCATAGTGGTTAGCACTGTTGCCTCACAGCGCCAGGGACCCGGGTTCGAATCCAGCCTCGGGTGACTGTCTGTGTGGAGTTTGCACATTCTCCCCGTGTTTGCGTGGGTTTTCTCCGGGTGCTCCGGTTTCCTCCCACAGTCCAAAGATGTGCGGGGTTAGGTTGATTGGCCATGATAAAAATTGACCCTTAGTGTTAGGGGGATTAAATACGTGGGGTTACGGGGATAGGGTGGGATATGTGTTGGTGTAGGGGTTACGGGGATCGGGTGGGATATGTGTCGGTGCAGGCTCGATGGGCTGAAATGGCCTCTATCTGTACTGTGAGGTTTCTGTGATTTCTGTGAAGTCTCCCACGCGGGGAGTACGTGGGATGAGAGCGCGTAGGATGCTTTGAAGGTCTGGATCGAAGGTCTTGATCAGTCTGTTGAGTTGGCGGGTGTGTTCTTTGGTCGGATCTGCGGGTTACTGTCTGTAGTGTTCCTGGTTTTCCAGTTGTCGGTATGCTTCTTTGCAATAGTCCGTTCTGTTCTGTATGACGGTGGCTCCTCCTTTGTCTGCTGGTTTGATGATGATGTTGCAATTGGTCTTGAGAGCGTGGATGGCATTGCGTTGTGCTTGGGTGACATTCTGCACTGTCTTGTGAGTGCGGCTGATGAATCTGGCGTTGATGCATCTCCTGACAGCTTGAGCATACATGTCAAGCTTAGGGCAGCGACCCGCCGGAGGGGTCCAATTTGACTCTTTCTTCTTTGGTTGCTGCACTAGTTCTCTCCACACAGATGTGGCCGGACCTGCTGTGATTTCCAGCAAAAAAAATGTTTTTTGTCTGTTTTTTTGTTTTTCATACAGACCCCAGCATCTGCAACATTTGACCCCTTGTGACCCCACCTCATTGCTCTTTGATGTAATGTTTTCCTGACTGACCTGTTTGGACACCATTTACACCTTTGATTGCTGTGATTATCTCTCTGCCGAGGTGTGATAAATGGCAGTTAGAAAGATTACCTGTAAACATCTGACATTATTCTCTGACTATATAAGCTGTGTTTTTATGCATCTCTCCACTTCACCTGATGAAGGAGCAGAGCTCCGAAAGCTTGTGATTTCAAATAAAGCTGTTGGACTATAACCTGGTGTTGTGTGATTTCTTACAATAATAAACCGGACTTTGAACTCTTAAAATAGAAATCTTTAGGAACAAGATTGAAATGACTGATTCATGCTTTTTATATGGATTGTACTATTCAAGAATTACTGCAGTGACATTGTGCACCTGGTTGAGATTATGATGTGAACAACTGTACAACAGCCAGTATGGAAGAACTGAGAGAAATGAACTAAGTCTGGTGTAAACTCAATCAACAACTTTAAGCCTTTTGACTTTATTCATATCCTTCACTGAGGGTGCAAGTGACTTAATTGAGCTGTGAACAAATCCAACCTTTTATAGTGTTGAAGAGATTTTTGTGAGAGCTCTCTAAACAAATAAAAGAGAATGATTTTTAAAAGAAACCCACACAACTTGAATAGCACCTTGGACTGTAAGTCGTTGCAACTTTCAAACTAAGGGAAAGCTGTTCTGCAAGTGTCAGTCAGAGGGAGGTTTGGTTTGTGGGTTAAGTGAGTTGCAAATCAAAAACCCAACAAAATCTCCACCTTTGAGCTTTCTTTCCTTTTGGCATGGATTTTTTTCTTAATTTTTCCCCTTTTTGTATCACTTCTGGGTTTTTTTTGCTACCGGCAAGTTAACCTGACTATAGTCATTGAATTTTCAAGAGGTTTCAGTTTTGGTTCTCAAAGCATATGTTTCTGATTCAGATTAGTTGTGGGAGCGTGAGTGTGGGGGATGGGAGTGTGGGGGATGGGAGAGTGAGTGTGGAGGATGGGAGAGTGAATGTGGGGGATGGGAGTGTGGGGGGTGGGAGTGTGGGGGGTGGGAGTGCGGTGGGAGAGTGAGTGTGGGGGATGAGTGTGGGGGATGGGAGAGTGAATGTGGGGGATGGGAGTGGGGGATGGGAGAGTGAGTGTGGGGGATGGGAGTGCAGTGGGAGAGTGAGTATGGGGGATGAGTGTGGGGGATGGGAGAGTGAGTGTGGGGGATGGGAGTGTGATGGGAGTGTGGGGGATGGGAGTGTGATGGGAGTGTGGGGGATGGGAGTACGATGGGAGAGTGAGTGTGGGGGATGGGAGAGTGAGTGTGGGGGATGGGAGTGTGAGTGTGGGGGATGGGAGAGTGAGTGTGGGGGATGGGAGAGTGAGTGTGGGGGATGGAAGTGTGAGTGTGGGGGATGGGAGAGTGAGTGTGGGGGATGGGAGAGTGAGTGTGGGGGTGAGGGACAGGGAGTGTGGGGGATGGGAGAGTGAGTGTGGGGGATGGGAGTGTGAGTGTGGGGGATGGGAGAGTGAGTGTGGGGGATGGGAGAGTGAGTGTGGGGGTGAGGGACAGGGAGTGTGGGGGATGGGAGAGTGAGTGTGGGGGATGGGAGAGTGAGTGTGGGGGTGAGGGACAGGGAGTGTGGGGGATGGGAGAGTGAGTGTGGGGGATGGGAGTGTGAGTGTGGGGGATGGGAGAGTGAGTGTGGGGGATGGGAGAGTGAGTGTGGGGGATGGGAGTGTGAGTGTGGGGGATGGGAGAGTGAGTGTGGGGGATGGGAGAGTGAGTGTGGGGGATGGGAGTGTGAGTGTGGGGGGTGGGAGTGTGGGGGATGGGAGTGTGGGGGGTGGGAGTGCGGTGGGAGAGTGAGTGTGGGGGATGGGAGTGTGGGGGATGGGAGTGTGGGGGTGGGAGTGCGGTGGGAGAGTGAGTGTGGGGGATGAGTGTGGGGGATGGGAGAGTGAATGTGGGGGATGGGAGTGGGGGATGGGAGAGTGAGTGTGGGGGATGGGAGAGTGAGTGTAGGGGATGGGAGAGTGAGTGTGGGGGATGGGAGAGTGAGTGTGGGGGATGGGAGAGTGAGTGTGGGGGATGGGAGAGTGAGTGTGGGGGATGGGAGGGTGAGTGTGGGGGATGGGAGAGTGAGTGTGGGGGATGGGAGAGTGAGTGTGGGGGTGAGGGACAGGGAGTGTGGGGGATGGGAGAGTGAGTGTGGGGGATGGGAGAGTGAGTGTGGGGGATGGGAGGGTGAGTGTGGGGGATGGGAGAGTGAGTGTGGGGGATGGGAGAGTGAGTGTGGGGGATGGGAGAGTGAGTGTGGGGGATGGGAGAGTGAGTGTGGGGGATGGGAGAGTGAGTGTGGGGGATGGGAGGGTGAGTGTGGGGGATGGGAGAGTGAGTGTGGGGGATGGGAGTGCGATGGGAGAGTGAGTGTGGGGGATGGGAGAGTGAGTGTGGGGGATGGGAGAGTGAGTGTGGGGGATGGGAGCGCGATGGGAGAGTGAGTGTGGGGGATGGGAGAGTGAGTGTGGGGGATGGGAGAGTGAGTGTGGGGGCGAGGGACAGGGAGGAGGCTTTCAGCAGCAGATGGGCCGAGGCCAGGTGGAGACGACCAAGGATGGGAAGGGGGGAGTCGGCCGTGTTTGGTCCTGTGGAGAATGTGACTCTGTGACTGGTCCCATGTGACCCTGAATGAAGCTTCCACTCACCTTTGGCGGAGCTCCTTTCCCGGGATAGCGCTGCTCTGGGTCTCCACTCTTTGCCTCACTCCAATCTCTCTGAATCGCCCTCAGTTTCCCATTGTACAGTTTTGGTCCCCTTACCTAAGGAAGGATATACTTGCCTTAGAGGTCCATTCGACTGATTCCTGGAATGAGGGGAATGTCCTATGAGGCCTATATTCCCTACCGTTTGGAAGAATGAGAGGTTGTCTCATTGAAAATTATGAAATTCTTAAGGGGCTTGACAGGGTAGCTGCTGAGAGGTTATTTCCCCTGGCTGGAGTGTCTAGAACTAGGGGTCATAGTCTCAGTTTTGGTCTCCTTATCTAAGGAAGGATATACTTGCCTTGGAGGCAGAGCAACAAAGGTTCACTAGATTGATTCCTGGGACGAGAAGGTTGTCCTATGATGAGAGATTGTGTAGAATGGACCTATACTCTCTGGAGTTTAGAAGAATGAGAGATGATCTCATTGAAACATACAAGATTCTGAAGGGGATTGACAGGGTAGATGCTGAGAGGTTGTTTCCCCTGGCTGGAGTGTCTAGAACTAGGAGTCATAGGGGTTGATTTTCAGTGTGCCGTGAGGTGGGCTTTTAGGCGTGCAGGGGGCTAAAATCCCGAATTCGGGGGTCCCGACACCATCCCGCCCAAAACCCGCCTCCATGTAAGTTTCAAAGGAGGCGGGTACCTGCCCCGTACTGGGACCCGCCGACCCGCGGCGGGAAGGGATTAGTGCCAATTAACTGCCTGTTAACAGGTAGTTAACAGGCAGTTTTTAGCCTAATTCCTATTTTGAAGGTTGTCGTGTGGGATTCCCGATGGCTCCAAGCCACGCCAGGTTAGAGGAGTCGGGCCGTCGGGTTGAAGGACTTGGAGGGGTCGAGATGTCGGTGTTCAGGTGAGTGATGGGTGCATGAGTGCAAAGGTAAATGTGTTTGGTGTGTCTAAAGTGTGTAAAGAAGTTTAAATTACCTGTACTTACCTTTACAGCCTTCCTTCCTCTAGGCTTCGGGAGTCCATCATTCAGCCGACACAGAAAGCAGAATGGTTGCGATCTGTCAAAAATGACAGCCTGCAGCTTTCAGTGCCGGTGAGATTCCTAACTGAGTCTGTGTAGAAGGACTCAGGTTAGAAGTAAGACTGTCAGTGTTTGCCAGCTTCAAACAGCTGTGAAACACTGATATTTCATCTGTGAACACGTCTTGACAGATGAAAATTTCAGTCTGTGATGTCACCTGTTGCCGGGTGGCCCTTAATTGGCCTGCTGAGCCCGCTGGGCGGGCTCAACAAGGCCAATCAAGTGAAAATCGCATGGATTGGCTGCATCTCGATGGAGGCGGGACTACAACCCGAAAGTTGTAGTCCCGCCTCCTTCCCGACTTCTGAATGAAAATCCAGCCCATAGTCTCAGGATAAGGGATCAGCCATTTAAGACTGAGATGAGGAGAAATTTCTTCACTCAAAGGGTTGTGAATCTTTGGAATTTTCTACCCCAGAGGGCTGTGGAGGCTGAGTCTTTGAGTATATTCAAGGCAGAGAGCGATAGATTTTTGGGCACTAAGGGAATCAAGGGATATCGGGATAGGGTTGAGGTAGAAGATCAGCCATGATCTAATTGAATGGCGGAGCAGGTTCGAAGGGCCAAATGCCTACTCCTGCTCCTATTTCTTATGTTCTTATGTATCCCTCTCACCCTGACCCCCATTTGTTAGTCTCCCTCTCACCCTGACCTCATTCATCTCCCTCTCTCCCTGACCCCCATCCCCTAGTCTCCCTCTGTAATCCCAGAGGTCCATACTCAACTCACATTTCCCCTCTCTCTCCAAACCCCCCATGCCCTGCTCTCATTCCATAGTCACCCTCTCTCCCCTCCATCCCAGAGCCCATCTCCCATTCCCCTCCCCCATTTCCCTCACCCCCCCCACCTGCCCAGTCCCGATTGTGACCCAGATCACTACAGCAGCCATGGATGAGGCTTCTCTGTGAAGGTAGCCGGTGACATCATGGAGCGGGTGGGGGGTGGTGGTGGTGGGGGAGAGGAGCGCAGCAATTTAAAGCGTGAAGATCTCCCTGGTTGCTAGCAGCGGCGCCCAGGAGAGCCATGCCCCATTCTGGGAGACTCCTGGTTAATCCAGGAGGTTTTAAGACCCCAACCTGCAACCGATTTTCAGAGTTGTCGGCTTAGATCCATGTGTAGCACATTAGTAGTGCTGTTCTCTTTGCTGACCCTTGTGCCATGTAACCGTGGGTGAAATCAGCTCCATTCATATTCTAGAAAGTGTAGTGGAATATTTCTCACAGCTCGATATTACATGTGCATGTGGTTATAATACACTTCTATTAAAAGGAAAAAGTTAGCATATTTCTTGTACTATGTGGCATAGGTATGCTTAAGTGTCAACTCCTGTACATCTGCGGCAGACAACATGGTGAAACTCTTGTACCTGCTGCTATGCGATTTGTGTATGTCTCCAAAACATTGATACATTAAAATGTCTGCATATAATATATTGTACAAAAGAACAGCCAGTATTTGAGAGTAGGGTGAACTGTTAGTGATGGAAAGACCAACAGATACAGCTACCATATAAAAAGCATTTGTTGAATGAAAAGTATACGACTCAATATACAACAATGTATGAAACACTGTTTTCTTGATATATATATACATATTAGTAAATCTCCCATGACATAACTCACTGGTATTCAGAGGCCTGAAGTGTGGTTTATGATCAATGTCGCCGTCCTGAATTCTTGATAGTTTTGTGAGGTGAGGATCTCCCAATCACAGCATGCAGCAGGGCACAATCCTTGGAGTAAAGCAATAGGAGCGGGAAGCCGCAGTGAATCAGAAGTGAGTGCCAGCCTGAAGAGGGCAGGGGGAGACAAATGCCAGCGCGATTTGAGGAGATGTGGTAGAAAAAAAGTGGCTGCATGAATGGGACTTGAGAGGGAAGAAGAATAGTGAACTGGAATAAAACGAGTGTCTCTGTGAGTGAGAGGGAGAAGAATAATGTCTGTGAATGAGAGTGAGTCTCCATGAACTGTGGAGAGCGGGGAGAAGAGCAGCAGCATGAAGAGAAGTGGAGGGTGGAGCAGGGTGCCTTTGTGAACTTGGTGGAGAGAAGAAGAGTGCCAGCTTGAAGTGGAATAGTGGGAGAAGAATGTAAGCATTAAATTGGGAGGACTGAGGAGAAAAGGAGTGCCTCATTAACGGAGGGTGGGGGTGAGTAAAAGTACCTCTGCGAACTGGGGGCAGTGGGGAGAATAAGAGTAACTCTGTGAGGAAGATTACCTCTGAACTGTGGGGAGGAGTAAGCAGTACAAAGTTCCTCCACAAGAAATGAGGGAAAATTCCTGCAATTATTACCACAATTGTCCAGTGGCCCTGGTTATTGCTAGAAAATCCGATGCAAGACTAGAACCAAATACAACCTAATTTGTGGCCATTCCACCACACTGCCATGAAAGAATTTTGATCCCTTTTTGCTCCTCCAGCCTATCTGTAAGGATTTTAGGGGGTTTCTTTTAAACTGGTTTAAAGTAATTTTCCTGGTCTTGCAGCCTTTGCCTGCACATCAGACCATTTCCAATAAAACCAATTTACAAACAGTGGTTTTGAATCGCCACCCCTCCTTTTGTTCTGAGTGGAGGAACTTATAATTAATGATATTAAAACGGAACACGTGGTTTGGATGAGAGAAAAACATCAAGCTTTATTAACTAAAAGAAACTACAATCACAATATCAAACTATCCCACACGAACACAGTAAAATTGTAAAACTATACAGCAGGGGGGTTGCAGACGGTGAAAACGAGGGGTACAATGGCTACAATGTATTTAAACAATCTTAGCAATTCCCTTAAATCACCATCCCCCCTTAACTCCTGCTAGGTTGCCTTGTGTGGAGTCAGAAACTCTGCCGACATGTGGTCCAGCGAAGAGAGAGAGAGAGAGACAGAGAGAGACAGAGAGAGAGCTCACCTATGTCCCAGGAAGTCAAGAGCCAAGAGCCAAGAGTCAAGAGCGCGAGCTGGCTGCTCAGCCCTTTTTTTATACCTGGTGAGCCCCTCACATCCTGCCTTGCAAGGGCTGTGTGCAAAATTAACCCCAAAGCTGTGATAGGCTAACTCAAAGTGGTTAGATTGAGTTAATGTGATTTTCAGAGCTCCCTTTGCTGAAACAAAAGGGAGATCCATCTGCTCTATAGTCCAGTACTGGGTGATTGGAAACCCATTCAAGATACAAAGAGTCTCTTCTGCAGTTTAGGTGTATCCACTCGATATACAAACAAATGCTAATAGCATTCAATTGCTTTATAAACAAAGCATTGTCCTTTGTCTTCATTGAACCTTACTTCCAGACACAGAAAGCTGCATTCCAAACCTCTTTTGTCATTCGGCCATGTGGTGTGACAGCCATTTTATCCCTGGAAATTTAAAAAGCACATTGCCCAGGGATACTTTAATCAAAAAACATGAATCTTCAGAACTGTAAATTATTGCGAATTCTTACAGTCCGCCCTTGGATACTTCCAGCTTGCTTGTAGTATCCTCTTGAAGAAATGAGCAATAATTTCTGACCCCCCACAAACAACCATCCCCTGTATTTACCTAATAGCTATCTGCCACTGATCCCCGTCCTGTCTATTCCCCTTAAATTCAAGAAAAAAACCATGGTACGGTAGGCATCTTACAGATACTTCAGTTTTCACTAAGGGGTCTCATACCCCTACACGCTTGTAAAATTATACAGTGTAAACCAAATTTACAATCACCTTTTTTTTTTACATCATAAGTTATTACAAAATGTTGCAATCTTAGTTACACAATGTACTCAAAAATTATCGCAAGCACGGAGAGGGTCCTACGCCTCTGCTCAACTTGGAGTTGTCACAAACTGGTCCCAAGCACGGAGAGGACCTCACGCCTCTGCTCAACTTGGGGCTGCAACACAAAATACAAAAGATCATTAAACAACATGCTTATGAACCCCGATCATCACGGGCCGATGATGGGTCGCGAAATTCGAGTGGGTATTGCTCCTCCCACTCGGGCAGTAAAAGTACCTTCCACCCCCCTTTGATCGGCTTAAACTTTAAAACAGGCAGAATGGATTTAGCGACCAGCCTGCTCCGACAGCCCCGAGCCGTTCCCTTGTCCTTTTGTGGAGGCGGGGTACCCCTCACGTTTAAAATTACCTTCCACAGACCGAGACCGGGGAGTATGGGATCTCATGACTCCCAGTCCCTCCCCCTCCCGTCTTCCCTCGACTGGCTGCAGAAAATGATGGGTGCCTGTGTGGCGGCACTCTCTGGCCCCACACTGATCCGGCCACCCACTCATCCTTCCCAGCCACACTTATCCTCTTTGCCCCTGGGCCCCCGGGTGAGTTCCTCCCTCCCCCGACCGCACCCACGTGACTCTAGGGTCTCCCCCTCCTCTATACAATCATTCCCGGGCCATCACCACCCACCCCCGGGGAACGCGTCCCTATGACCAGGCGCCCGCGCTACCCCATCGTGACTCCTCGACAGCGAGGTCTCCCGCATGTGAACTTCGGTCAGGATAGTGCTGGGTTGGGGGCCGTGCCCCACCCAGCTGGGGCCATCTCCTCCCCGTAGGAGGAGTAGGCAAGTTCCTCCGGACTCTGTCCGGTTTTTCCCGAAGATCGCTGCGGGGTCTCCTGGATTCGTCCAGTGGCGAGGTGATCCCCAACATTCCGTATCTTCATTCGATGCCCAGCTCGGGCTGGGCGAACATGGCTGCTTCATTTTCCCATCTCCTGCAAAACTTAAAAGGGACATGCAGCCAGGTCTCACTGACCTGCTGCCTTAGGTGGAGACATGGTCGGGTCCCTCGACCTCGGACCAAAATACAAACATTCGGCACACATGTAAACTTAAACTCTTTGCACTTTAACTTGAAACTAGTTAAATCAACAAAACTTAAAATACACCTTAAAAGCACACTATATACGCACACATAGCTATCATACAAATGCCGCCCGTCTCCGGACGGCCAGTCTAATCTCTATCACTGTTGCAGATTGCTGCTGGCTGCAGCGAAGCTGGACTGTCTCCTGTCTCTGGTCCCCCGCAGCTTATGGCTGTTGAGTGGGGGCCTCTGTTCTCTGGCTTTTCCCTGGCTCGGGAAACCGTCCTACTCCACTGTAAAGTGGGTGACCAGGCTTTCTTAGGCTGGGGCACCCTCTGAGACCTTCTGAGGGGTGTCTCTCTGGGGGAAACTTTGGCTGGCAGACCCTGAGCTTGGGTCACAGCCCCAGCTGGCTGGGAACCTTCTCCCCCATGTCCAAATAGCCCGCACTGTATAATGTATCTGGAAGCCTGCTGGTACAAATCTCTCTCTCCTGATCCAAAACCTGGTGTCAGCTCCCTCCCTATGTCTCCTACCACCCCATTGTCCACCCCTCCTCGCTGCCAGAGCTCCTCAAGACCCAGAGCTGTGGGCTGCTGTCTTGGGATCTCTAATTCCCAATCCAGCACCGTTCTGGGTGTTGCCTGTGGGATGGTTCTACTTGGGCTGCCAGTAAAATCCAGCTGACCTGCCTTCGGGCTGATCAGACAAATCATCCCCTTTGGTGCATTTAAAGCCATGTTAAGGCTTTCTATCTCTGCACTACAGGGGCCATGATCAGCTTCCTCATACCTTAGGGCACAGGCCAGCTTATAAGCTGCCTTTGCTTCCCTAAACCTTTCCTCCTGCTCTCTCTTCACAACCTTCCTAACCCAGCCACCTATACCCTGATAGGTCAGCCTACACGCTGCTGCTAACATCCGCAGGGCTACCCACATACTGAAAACAACGAGAGAAACAAGAGCTGATGCTTTCACCAGATCCAGACCACTTATTAAATCAAAAACTGCCTCCACTCATACCTGGCTCGCCATTGTAAGGATTTCGGGGGTTTCTTTAAATTGGTTTAAGGTAATCTACCTGGCCAGCAGTCCTTTTTGCTGCTGCACTATAAACCAATTTTAAAACAGCGGTTTCGAATCACTACCCCTCCTTTAGTTCTGAGTGGAGGAACTTATAATTAATGATATTAACGGAACACATGGTTTGGATGAGAGAAAAACATCAAGCTTTATTAACTAAAAGAAACTACAATCACAATATCAAACTATCCCACATGAACACAGTAAAATTGTAAAACTATACAGCAGGGGGGTTGCAGACGGTGAAAACGAGGGATACAATGGCTACAATGTATTTAAACAATCTTAGCAATTCCCTTAAATCACCATCCCCCCTTAACTCCTGCTAGGTTGCCTTGTGTGGAGTCAGAATCTCTGCTCACATGGTCCAGCGAAGAGAGAGAGAGAGACAGAGAGAGAGAGAGCTCACCTATCGTCCCAGGAAGTCAAGAGCCAAGAGCCAAGAGCCAAGAGAGCGAGCTGGCTGCTCAGCCCTTTTTTTTATACCTGGTGAGCCCCTCACATCCTGCCTTACAAGGGCTGTGTGCAAAAATTAACCCCAAAGCTGTGATAGGCTAACTCAAAGTGGTTAGATTGAGTTAATGTGATTTTCAGAGCTCCCTTTGCTGAAACAAAAGGGAGATCCATCTGCTCTATAGTCCAGTACTGGGTGATTGGAAACCCATTCAAGATACAAAGAGTCTCTTCTGCAGTTTAGGTGTATCCACTCGATATACAAACAAATGCTAATAGCATTCAATTGCTTTATAAACAAAGCATTGTCCTTTGTCTTCATTGAACCTTACTTCCAGACACAGAAAGCTGCATTCCAAACCTCTTTTGTCATTCGGCCATGTGGTGTGACAGCCATTTTATCCCTGGAAATTTAAAAAGCACATTGCCCAGGGATACTTTAATCAAAAAACATGAATCTTCAGAACTGTAAATTATTGCGAATTCTTACATATCCTTAAAGTAAAGATCATCATTTTGCCTGTTATTGATGTTGGTCTAATGAGTCTGTAGCTGCTTGATTTAGATTTGCCATCCCTTTTAAATATATCTACTTGCTTCCAGTCCTGTGTAAACTCACCAAAGCCCAATGACTCCTTATAATAATAGCCAGTGTCCCACAACTTTCCTCCCTAGTCTATGCTATGGCTAGGTTTGACAGTAACATTTTGCACGGTACAATGTGTCACATGTCTGATATAAACCAGATCTCCCTATCCCTGCAACAGGTACTGAATCAAAACTCCATTCTCATGACAGAACCCACTGCTATACAAAGCAGCATTACCATTTTTCACACTGAGCTTTACTCATTTTACAGTCTGCTGGCCAACTGTTTGCTCTTAAAGTTTCATGAGCAGAATCCTGATGTTGGCACCATCCAGTCAATTTATCATCCCTTCAGCTGTGTTCATCAAAAGCAAATAGTGTACTTCCTTAGAACATAGACTTGATTTTATAGACACTTGGTGGTTTTTGTACAGCTTGATGTGTCAGAATAGTACCAGGCACCATCTACTATGTACAGAAGATAACTTGGATGATTTATGTTTAAGCTTGTAAGCCAAGTTGCAAAAGTGAATGAAAACTTCCAATAAAAAACAAAAGCCCTGCTCTATGTTTGTAGCTAGATTGAAATTTGGTTGTGTTTGTCCTTTTCAAATACATTTCAAAGGAACTCTAGCTTCATCTTCGCTCATTATCTTCTTATCATCTCACTATCCTTTCATCATCTCCTCATTCCACTATACAATCATCATCTCTCATAATTTCTTCACCATCTCCTTATCATTTATTATTTCAACGTATTCTCATCATCTCCCTATCTTTCTGTTATCTCTTCATTTCAGCATATCTTTATCAGCTCCTCATATCGATTTGATATCTCCCTAACATTATCTTACCATTCCACATCATCTCCTCATCATTTCTTTGTCATCTCATCATTTCTTCATTATATCCTTACTGTCATTCCTTCATCACCTCATCACCTCATCACCATCTCCTCAATATTTTGAAACCATCATTTGTTAGCACCTTGTCATCATCATCTCCCCAGTTTCTCAACAATTCCCAATTGCAGCTCACAAATTCACATATGAAGATGATTCAAAAGCAGATTGTTGACCTTGCAAATGTGAAATGCCTTATCTCATTCCATCTTCTTATCCTGATCAACACCATCATTTCCTCATCATTTCCACACCATCTCATCAATTTTCAATTGCAGTTCATAGACAAAGCTGAAAATAAATCAAAATCAGCTAGTAAACTGTAAATATGAAATCTTATAACAATCTCAATGTCTCCTCACAATGCCCAGAAATTCGGGTCGGGGGCTTCCCGCGGGTGCAAGCCCCCGACCTGCACTTACCTACTGCGCCGGCCGTTGAGCCGTGGGCCCGCGTGGGATTCCGATCCTGGGCCTCCTCCAACTGCCGGCGCGCAGTGCTTGCGTATCCCAGGGGCGCAGTTAGTTCGATGCGTCCCCTGGGATCACGTGGGCCATGGAGAGCCAATGGTAGCAGGGAATGCTTCATTCATAAGTTTGACAGGAAGGGCTGTCAAACCTATAAATACTATAAGCCCCAAAACATCACTAAATCTTCAAATAATTTTTTTTTTAAATCACATTTTTAAAATAAACTATAAATTACATGAAATAACTATTTTAAACAATAATTAAAATTTTTGAAAAAATTAATTACCTTTTCTAACAGGGCTAAAAATAAACTTACCTTTCTTTAAAGTATTTAAAAATAATAAACATGTGGAAAAAATGTTTTAATTTTAATTAATTCACCACGTACCTTGTAAAAAGCAGGCCTTGCAACTGCTTTTTACATGTCTAACTTCTGGAGACATACCCTCCCGGGAAAACCTGCAAAAAAAAACGTAAGTTCGATGTGCATGCGCAGCCTCTCCTGCGCACGCGTTCGACCTCTGAACCCCTTCTTTCAGGGGAACGGAAGTGCTGGTTTCCCACGCATGCGCAGTGCATGCACGAAACCGGCACTTCCATTGGGCTTACGGGTGAGTACCCCATGCGTACTCACCCGTGGCGACCCGAATTTCTGGGCCAATATCTTATCCATATCATCTTCCCATCAGCATCACTTCATCTTTATCTTATTACCATTATCTCATCCTTGTCACTATCATCTGATCAGCTGCTCATCATCATCTCCCCCTCTCTTCACCATTGAGGAAATCTACATGATATAAGGGGTTAATTTCAAGTGCTTGCTGGGTAAAAGTTTTCAGACTTGACACTGGGCAAGTGTCGATGTGTAACTAGAGCTAGTGCACGTACTTAGATTACAGCCAAGAACAGATGTCTGCCCACTTAATGAGAATGTAGAAGTGAAACAATGGGTTCCTTTGAAGTAACCAGTGACCTGACAACTCGTGACCGTAAGCAAACCTAGCCTCCCAATACATGATTAAGATTAAAGAGGACCTCCGGTTACACGATTCATGCCCTGTTATAGATTAACGGTTGACTTATGTGTCCAGGATCCTTCTGTCAATATGTCATTAATACCTGATGATTAATCTAAAATGTATCCTGATAGAGGAACAAAGGAATGTCAATCAAACTTGTTTGTTACACTGTATAAATATGGAACGCTTACGCTGTATCATTGGAATAGTAGCCTCACCCCTTGAGTAGAGGTGCTGATTCCCCTTGCAAGAGAAAATAAAAGGCCTGTCCGTCTGACGAATCCAAGTGTGTATTGAGTCATTACCCAGAGCTAAGAAGTAAGGCACTTCTACACCATCCCATAAATTCCCAATCCCAGCTCATACATTCAAATCTGGAGATAAATGAAAAATCTGCTTGCAGTCATTGTGCATCTGGAATTTGCTCATTGTCTCCTCACCATCTCCTCAGTGTCATTTTAATTAAAACAAACAGGTTAACTGTCTCATTAAAATTGAAAACAAAATAACATCACACCAATGGGTTAAGAATTGCTATGTTAATATTGCACACAGTAATTTCTTGGCTTTAATGTTGTCCCAGTGCTGTGGATTCTGCCTCACAGGACCGAGAGTCTGGTGAAGAACTATACATACTATAATGGGTGCTAACTGTAGGCAATTGGATAAATCTGTGATTATAAATAATGGCACTTATAGATAGAGGTTGCTACAGTCTTGGCAACTTGAAGTCTTCCTGTCTCCTAGTCTCGGCTGATGACTGAGAGTAACAGTTACTGACAATTGAAATTCAGTGACTGGTCCAGCAGCCACTGAATGTAAATGTACAGAAGTCATAGGGGAGGAAGATAGTCAGCATTCTTATCTCATTAACTTTCACACACAAGCTTGTCCAATTCTGCTGTCATGTTGTGACATTTGTAATAAACTTTTTAAAATGAAACTCATTTCTCCCTGGATGTGCAGAGCTTCCATCTCTTGCACATTATAGAATAAATAGTCTTTAAATAGTCATTAGTATGACTCCAAGATTTTCTAATCACATTTGTCACTTCTGATTTACTTTTAATTCCTTTTGCCGTCTGGGCAGCTTGTGATCCCGGTGCTGCCTGATTTATGCTAATTTCCCCAAATAAATGACAATTATACTTGTACAGAAGTTTATGGGTTAGAAATGTTCCATTTCTCTCCTTCTTTCCTGAATATTATTCTTCCGCCTGAGACATCAGTTGCCCTCCACTACCACACCCAAGTCATCATTCTTCATGGGCTACATTTTCCAGGCATACGCCCATGATCTTCTGAGTGAAGTTCTTCTCCAGCAGCATATACTCAGGGAATTGCCCCCCATATGTGAAGGTAGACCGTAAGTTTTGGAGGCTTTCTGACTGCAGGTGACATCACAGCCAGGTTGGGCCCCGCCCTCAATTATTCTCCACGCAGGAACACTTTCCAGCAGGAGTCAATGGATTGTGATCAGGAGTATGAAACCAATGCTGATTTTTTTTCCTTCCCTAGTCCAGGGTCATCGCAGCACCCTACTTAATGCCATGGCTAAGATCAGCTAACCGCAGCCCATGAACGTAAGCTGGAACCTTCCTGGCCTCTGTGGTTCGGTAGCGCACCACACAATACATTTGCCTACTACTGAGGGGGAGTGGAATTATGAAAACTCTCGGCTGGAACCCGCTTCCCCAGTTAATCTATGCACACAATAAAACAAAATGGGGCCAATGTTATGGGTCAGCGCTCGTGGTATGGAGCCTTGCAACTGAAGGCAAATCAGACAATTCAGTGTGGAGGTGAACACACCTGGTTCGCAGCTCTCCCAATTCTAATGATTGAAAAGTCAGGAATCGGATTCACTGTCCTCCTCACCCAATGTATGATTCAGCCTGCTTGCTAATAAGGATCCTCTCCGGGAGTGCTAACTCCAGTGGGACAGTGGTAAGGGTGCTTCCTTCTCTCTATCACCGTTCTTAAAGTGCAAAATCAGAATCTAGCGACAATTCAGCCCAGCCAATTGCATCCAACAGACAGTAAGCTTATTGCTCGCAGATTGAGAGCCCACTGTGGGTGTGGTGGAGACACCCAAGCAAAACTTGCTTCAAAATAGGGCAGAGCCACCCCCCAGTGTGGGGATAAAACTTTTGTTTCCAATGTAAGAATTTATCCACCTTTCAACAAAGGCTAGGTGTACTCAGCAATCTTCTGCCATCCGCCTTTGACCTGCAGAGCAATACCACAGCACACCTCCATTAGAGAGAGGGACAGGCTGGGGGCAAACCACCACCTGCTACAGATGCTACACAAATATTTTGACCTGCCCAAAAACACCTCCAGACTCTGGGCTTCTGCCCATCTATGACACTCTCATGTTTATGGTCACCACCAACAAAATACCCTGCTCTCCAACTATCAGTTATCAATATGTACAGTTCTTACAATAAGATTGGATAGGTTTTCCACCTGAGCATATCAGAAGTCAGGCAATGAAAGAAGAGTGCCCAGCTAACTAATGTGTTGATGCAAAGTGTATTTATCATTACAATTAATCTGGCTGAGCTCCTGGTGTAGGAAACACCTGTGATTGGGAGTTTGTCCTTGGGAGGGTGAGAAATCTGGTGCTGCTGCACGAAATAGCAGCTTGATGTGGTGCTCACTTTGAGAAACAGGAAGACAATTAGTCAAGATTATTTGTAAAGAGTGCAGAAAGCCAGAGATCAGCACGTTCCTCTGATGGAGGGCCATTGAAAAGTTCCTTCAGGGCAAATGATCATTTTGAGATAGGGAGAATGGGAGGAGATGACAACTGATGGTACGTCCACCAATCCACATATATGGGAGCAGTGCCACAATAAGTCTAGTGGTCTTACCATGTCAGCCAAGGTAGGAGAACAATCACACAAATACTTCTCCGCACACTGTGTTAAAGTAGTTTCAGGGCTTACTGTGCTTATCCATTATGCATTAGAAGATTCTTTTAACTGCAGCCTTCACCTGGAAATACTTCTTCACTGATATCCTTACATGCATTCAGCTCAAAATAATCCTCCCATGCATGGTGCATGTACATGTCATGACAGCCATCGGCATGTTGACACTTGGACATCACTTTACGTCAACACGAACTTTTCACTTATTGTACTATGGTTGCAAGAGAAGGCAGCCCATGACAAAAGGGAAAGAACAAGAACATAAAATCCATTAAATCAACATGGAGGTAAAGCTCTGTCAGCCCTCAGTTGGAGTCTATAGAGGGTGTCAAAGATTGAGACGTTGGCGGACAGCGAGCAGCGGTGAGTTAGTACAAACCTTCTCATCTTTCTTCCCATCCTCATCGCTTTCTCACTCATCTGCGCCAAAATGTATACCAAACCACTTTGCCATGTTACTCCCTCTACTGAAAGCCAAATGTAAAGGCTGCTCATAAGGATACCATTGTAATCTGAATTCCTCATACCTTCACTGGGTTTTCCACAGAAAGGAGAATCAGAGCCAAATGCATCCAACTGTACCAGCACTTTACAGCATGCACTGCCACTCACTTTATCTCAAGCACCAGCCCAGATATATTCATCCCATGAGATATAGAGGAGAGAAGACTGGAAAAGGCATATGAGCAGGAACAACTGGTGGTGGCAGAGGAGGAGCTGGAACCTGTTGTCTGGCGAACCAGTTTGAATGCCACCATAGCTGATGAGGCTGGGGATGTGAATCTTATGGGACCTTAAAAAGATGTTTTCTGAGCATTGAGCATTGGTGTGTTTATTTAGGATCATATCAAGCAGCACAATGCAGATTGTGGTTTGAGTGTGAGAGCCCATAATCCGTGTGTGCACAACCTCGAATGATGGTTTCACAACACTGCAGTCTACTGTGGAGCATGTGGCAACTCCAGGGCAACTGCAGCAGGGTGTCATACCAAAAGCCCCAAGAGCAATTTGACCTTCTCCCACATGTGCTCAAGGTGTTGCTACAGAAGCCAAATTGGAATGTGTTTTGCTTTCCAGCTTCCACAGGTTTGGGGATCACCTCGAGATAATCATGAGATTCTCATTATAAGATTCTCATTATAAACAGAAAATGCTGGAAAGACTGAGCAGGCCAGGCAGCATCTGTGGAGAGAGAGACAGCGATATTGTTTCAGGTCTGTGACCTTTCGTTAGAATTGGAATATGTTACAGAGGTAAGAGTTTTTAAGCAAGCACAGAGGCAGGGAAAGGGGGAAGGGAGGAAAGAACAATAGGGAAGGTCTGTGATAGGGTGGAAGGCAGGAGAGATTTAATGAACAGCAGAATCATTACCAGCACCTGTTGTTTGCACAAAATGGGAACAGGGGTTATGAACAAGGTAAAAGAGACGAACGGAAATCCCGTCAGGGAGAAGAGCAGAACTTCTTCAAGGTGGGCATTCCTGGAAGAGAAGTGTGGTGTATGTAACCTGTTCCACCTTAAGAGAACTTAAGCCTGTTCCACCTTAAGAGATGTACTACTTTCTCTGGCTGCTGTATACGTAATACCGGTGGTGACCACCGGTATATAAGCACTGTGTAGTAAGATTGTATTTCATATAGTCCTGACCTCCAACCAGTAAAGACCTGTTGAACTTTAATCTTGTAGTCTGTGTTAGTAATTACAACTAGAACATACAGACTTTACAGTGGCGACGAGTCAGATTCTTACCCTGCGGCAGTTATATCCACGGCGGCTTCGTCCACAGAACGGACGTCGAAGAGAGGCTTCCACCCTCATCACCCTGCTGGAAGACACGTCGCGCGGCAGACATCGAGAAACCAGAGTGCAGAAGACATCCTGAACTCGAAGCCTCCATCAGCGGCTGTCAGCTATCTTCTTTCTACGTCGGTAGTGGGTAAGCCGGGCAGCGACGCGACCAGAAAATCGGCCGCGTTGGCTGTACAGACGGGGAGGGAAGATGGAGGAATAAGGGCGGTGAGATCGATCGCGACCGGAGATAAGGGCCGGGCCGCATTCGGGCCGAAAGGCGCAGCGCGGGGACATCGATCGCGGCTGGTGATAAGGGCCGGGCCGCATTCGGGCTAAAAAGGCGCAGCGTCTGGGGGCAACTGAAGGCACGAGAGCCGCGGTGAAGCGGAGACAGCGTCGGGGGAAGGGTGAAGACCGCCAAGCGTGCGAAAACCGCCATTTTGTAGGCGGAGGACAAAGACAAGAGCGCGGAAGCCGCCATCTTGGATAAAAATAAAAATAAATTAAATTGCAACGATGCCTAAACATGGGAACATTAATACCTTTGATAGCGACATCGACAAAATTATTGTAATTATTGTAAAGCAAATAAAATCCCAGATGAAGAGAAAGCACTAACATTATTAAACTTAATGGGTGCGAAGACATATGGGCAATTGAAACACCTTTTATCACCAGATGAACCGGCGGATAAGACGTTCGAGGAGATTGTTACTGTCCTGAAAAATCACCTAAACCCCACGCCGCTGATGTTAGCGGAACGATTTAAATTTTACAGCAGAAGGCAGCTGAAGGATGAAAGCAATGCTGAATATTTAATGGAATTGCGTAAGCTAGCAAAGTACTGTCAATTCGGAACGAGATTGACAGAGGCGCTACGAGATAAATTTGTGTGTGGTTTATTAAAAGAAGATACACAAAAGCGATTGCTCGAGGAGAATGAGCTGACGCTTGAGAAAGCGGTCACTATGGCAGCAGCACACGAAGCCGCAGCGAGAGGCATGGCAGTAATGCAGCTACGGTCACCGGAACTCAGTACAAATAAATTGGGTTTGAGTACTGTAAAATGTTATCGTTGCGGAAAGACAACGCACGATCAGAACCAGTGTTGGTTTAAAAACCAAGAATGCAGAACGTGTGGCAGGCTTGGCCACATAGCTAAAGTATGCCGGTCAGGAAAGAAGACCAGCAACAAAAAGTCACCGCAAGGAAAATACATAAAGGTACACAAGGTGACAAAGAACAGTTCGACCGAACAGAAGTCCGATTCAGACGCTAGCAGTAATGAACTGGGTAGCTTAAGAGTACACACGTTGGTAAGGATGCAGATCTCCAGACAATTTGGGTCACCCTTCAGATAGCAGGAGTCCAAGTAAAGATGGAATTGGACACTGGATCGGCATTGACGGTCATGAATAAGAAAGATTACAAAAGGTTATTCCAACATATTCCCCTACGGGATACGGAGATTATATTGAAAACATACACGGGGCAAAGAGTGTACCCCATCGGAAAGATAGAGGTAAAAGTGGTCCACAAGGGCGAAGAAAGCCAAGTAATGGACTTATATGTGCTGTCTGAAGGAGGTCCACCACTACTGGGACGGGAGTGGATTAGGAAAATGAATATGGACTGGCACTCCTTGAAGGCACTAACGGTAGATTCCGGGGAAACAGATGTCAAACCTAAACGATTGTCCAGAATATTGGATGATGCTAAAGCGGTGTTCCAGCAGGGACTGGGAACACTGAGAGGAATTACGGCAAACATCAAGATTGATGAACATGCACAACCAAAATTTTTTAAAGCCAGACCGGCACCCTATGCAATACGACCTACTGTAGAAGCGGAACTGGAAGCGCTAGAACGTTCAGGTGTACTGTCTAAGGTAGATTGGAGTGAGTGGGCTACGCCCATTGTTCCCGTTATGAAACGTCCTTCGAGCAACAAGCCAGGAGAACCAGGGAAGGTTCGCATCTGTGGAGATTTCAAAATCACCATTAATCCGGTGCTTCACACGGTGCAGTATCCGCTTCCGCGGATTGAGGATATTTTTGCTTCGTTGTCTGGCGGGAAACACTTCACCAAGATAGACCTGGCGCAGGCGTACTTGCAGATGGAGGTTGAAGAAGAGTCATGCCAATACCTCACGATCAACACGCATCGAGGTTTGTACCGGTACAATAGGCTGGTTTTTGGAGTGGCATCAGCTCCAGCAATTTGGTAGAGGGCCATGGAGCAGGTATTACAGGGAATTCCAGGCACACAATGTTACCTGGACGATATTCTGATTACAGGTGATGGTGATGAAGAACACCTCGCAAACTTGGAACTGGTGCTCAACAGACTGAAAGAGTATGGACTTAGAGTTAATCGGCAGAAATGTGAGTTCTTCCAGAAGCGGATCTCGTACTGTGGTCATGTCATTGACCGGGAGGGGCTTCATAAGTCTCCTGACAAGATAGAGGCAGTTGTAAAGGCTCCCGCTCCAGATAATGTCTCTCAGTTGAGGTCGTTTCTAGGATTGATTAACTATTACCATAAATTTCTACCAAATCTATCCACGGTACTGCACCCGCTAAATGCTCTTTTACAGAAGGGGGTACCATGGGAATGGAGCGAAAACTGTAAGAAGGCATTTCGCAAAAGCAAAGAATTGATCACCTCAGAGGAAGTGTTGGCTCACTTCAACCCGACACTGCCTATTCGGTTGGCTTGTGATGCTTCTCCATATGGTATTGGGGCAGTACTCTCACACAAGTTGCCAAATGGCACGGAAAGGCCAGTCGCGTTTGCATCCAGATCATTGACCTCCGCTGAGCGCAACTATGCGCAGATCGATAGGGAGGCTCTCTGCCTTGTATGGGGAGTGAAGAAGTGTAATCATTACCTGCAGGGCCAAAAATTCACACTTCTGACAGACCATCAGCCGTTGGTATCCATTTTTAACCCTAAGAAGGGTGTTTCAGTGATGACAGCACAGCGTCTCCAGAGATGGTCCCTTTTCCTAGGGGCACATCAATATCAAATAGAATTCAAAGGTACGAAGCAGCATGGCAATGCTGATGGGATGTCGCGCCTGCCACTACCGGAAGAAGAAGAAACGACGAAAGTTGACCCTGTTGAGTTATTTCATTCGACCATCATCGAGTGTTTACCAGTCACCAGTGCAAGTATTGAAAGAGAAACCAGGAATGACCCGACACTGTCCAGAGTCTACGAGGTGACAGTGAAAGGATGGCCAACACGTGGTGATCCTCTGTTACCGGCATTCTCGGCAAGGCGAGACCAGCTGTCCGTCTGCCATGGTACTTTGATGTACGGGACAAGAGTGATTATTCCTCCCAAGTTAAGGGAAAGAGTTCTAAAAGAACTGCATGAAGGTCATCTGGGGGGAGTTAAGATGAAAAGTCTTGCTAGGGCTTATGTATGGTGGCCGGGTATTGACCAACAGATAGAGGAGTTGACGAAAAGCTGCGCTGGGTGCCAAAAAGTGCAAAATGCACCTCCGATCGCACCACTACACCCATGGGAATGGCCTTCAGCCCCATGGCAACGCGTACATATTGACTTTGCTGGTCCATTCATGGACTCCATGTTCCTAATTGCGGTGGACGCACATTCCAAATGGCCAGAAGTGATCAAGATGAATACCACTACTTCAGAAAAGACAATTGCGGTGTTAAGAACAATATTCGCAAGGAACGGATTGCCAGAACAGATCTGTTCGGACAACGGACCACAGTTCGTGTCGGAAGAATTCCAAAAATTCTTAAAGAAGAATGGGGTGAAACATTATACCTCTGCCCCATATCATCCGGCGACAAACGGGTTGGCCGAGAGATTTGTCCAAACATTCAAAAAGGCAATAAAGGCCATGAACGATGACCAGATTCCGCTACAGCACAAGGTGGACAATTTCCTAATGGCATATCGAAACGCCGCTCATGCAGTGACTAACCAAAGTCCTGCCATGATGTTTTATAACAGGAGGTTGCGGTCCAGGTTGGACTTGTTAAAACCAAATGTGCGGAGGGAAGTGGAAAACAAACAGTTCCGGCATATTAATAACAAGTCCACTCGAAGTTTCGAAGTAGGACAACCAGTGTTGGCAAGGGGCTATGGAAACGAAAAATGGCAGTCCGGAACAATTCGGGCCAGACAAGGACCTCTGATGTACACAGTAGATATTGGTAACAATGTGATAAGGCGTCATGCGGATCAACTGGTAGAATCAAGAGCAAGGGTCGAACCCATGGTTACGACAGAGACAACTGTGGAAGACGTTAATGAACCTGAAGCATCTACCTCGGCAGGGACTGTACCTGATGATGACGTCCAATACATAGGAAACCAACAAGAAGAGTCACCTCAGCAACAAGAATCAGAGACCACTGAAAGGCGTTATCCAAACCGAATCAGAAGGCCTCCTGAGAGACTGAACCTTTGAACTGTTTATACCTGAAGTTATATATGTATATATGTTATGATGTTATGTTAAATGGGGATATGACTATTAAGCTAAAAAGGGAGGATTGTGGTGTATGTAACCTGTTCCACCTTAAGAGAACTTAAGCCTGTTCCACCTTAAGAGATGTACTACTTTCTCTGGCTGCTGTATACGTAATACCGGTGGTGACCACCGGTGTATAAAAGCACTGTGTAGTAAGATTGTATTTCATATAGTCCTGACCTCCAACCAGTAAAGACCTGTTGAACTTTAATCTTGTAGTCTGTGTGTTATTAATTACAACTAGAACACACAGACTTTACAAGAAGTGGCAGTGAATTAAACACTAATACAAAGGCAAAGTATTGCGGATGCTGGAAATCTGACTTTCCCTTAATGACTTAATGAGAAAGTTAACTTTCCCGGCCTCAGTGCTTGCTTAAAACCTGTTACGTCTGCAACATATTCCTGTTCTGACAAAACTCTGTTTCTCTCTGCACAGATGCTGCCTGACCTGCTGAGTATTTCCAGCGTTTTCTGTTTATATTTCAGATTATATCATTGTTGTCTTTAGGTTTGCTGTTGCATTGATTAGTCACCCACCAACATTCGGATCCTGGTTGCAATAGGCACAGATGATGATGCTCCCTCTCAGGATAGCCACACATTCTGCAAAACCCCTCTGATACCTGCACATGTGTCAGAAGGCATGCAAGCTAAATTAACTTTACTGCTGCGGAAATGGTGGATCCACGTCAGACAGATGCTGGAGAAAGAGGCTCACCTTAATCCTAAGAGGCTTTTATGGATGTCCAACAACCAGCTACCACCTGCCACTAAATTAACACATAGGTGAAGCACTAGAACAGGTGGAAGAAGATATATCAGCCATTGTCACCAAGAGGAAGCATTGGAGACCTAAACAGTTGGCGCTCATGCGCATCACATATAGGGTTATTAAAAAAATTGGTTGCACTGCAGTTGGACTGTATTCAGGGAATATTTATCTAAGGTCTTGTATCATGTTTCAGCAGCTGGCAGGAATTGAAGTTTTGAGAGTTAAGGCTCTGTAGGTGAAAGCTGACTTGTGGAAGGCCTGGGGAAGGTGTAGGTAGGATCGTTAATACAATGGGCAGATTTTCACAATACGAGAAGTTTATTAGGAAACCGTGCCAAATAGATTTCATAGCTGCAGTGTATGTACCTTTAAGAGAGAACTACTTTTACAGCTCCTGTATACTGTAGTACCGGCAGTGACCACACCTGTATATAAGCCTTGAGCATGCCTCTGTACCCCCAGTCTTGAGACTACCCTACTCCAGTAAACACCTGTTGATTGTTAAGTTACAGCATCCGTGTAGTTATTTGGAAACATCATACTCTCAGAATCACGGATCTAACAGTGGCGACGAGTGTCGATTCAAATCTACCTGCAACTCTGCATTTCCCTTCAAGGATTCGCTCCGGGAGGGCGGTGGAAGAAAGTCGAGGCCAGAAACACGGGCGTCGACCACGAGCAACCGCCCAGTCGTCCGGCAGAGAGTGAACATCACAGGGGAGGCTGTTGAGAGCCGGGCTTGGTTCCCCAGCCACGACGATCCAGCAACAGACTGACAACAGGTACGGCGCAGACCCTTCCCGGACAGCGGCGGCTGGAGCCGACCGACGGCAGAGAAAAAGCCGAGCAGCGTCGACGGGGTAAGAGAGAGGGTGAAGCGCACAGGGTGCAGCCGGGGGTTGAAAACCGAGCGGCGTCGAGGAAAAACAAAAGAGAGAGAGAGAGGGTAAAGCAGCAGCCTGGTTCAGGACCGAGCGGCGGAAACCGGAAAGGCGCACAGAAAAAAAAAATGCGCAGAGCACAGCCAGGGCTCAAGGGCTGAACAGTGTCCGTGGGGAGAAGAAGGGAGAGCGCGGGATACGCCACTGAGCCGCGGAGAAGAAGGAAGAGCGTGGGAGACGCCATTTTTAGAAGCCGCAGCGGAGAAGAAGGGCGAGCGCGGGAAGAAAGGAAAGCGCGGGAGACGCCATTTTGTGCCAGCGGAGAAGAAGGGAGAGCGCGGGAGACGCCATTTTTGACAGTTAAATCACACCCAGTGATGCCGAAGAGTGGCAGTATCTCTACGTTCGACAATGAAGTCGAAGATTGGGCGACATATGTGGAACATATTGAGGTGTACTGCAGGGCGAATGAAGTGCCAGATGCTAGGAAAGCACTGGTTTTGTTAAATTCCATGGGTGCAAAAACTTATGGCTTACTGCAAAATCTAATAACCCCAGAGAAGCCTGTGGATAAGAATTTCGAAAGCATAGTAGAAATCCTACAGGACCACTTAAACCCCACACCGCTGCTGATAGCAGAAAGATTTAAGTTCCACAAAAGGAACCAGCATAAAGACGAAAGTAATGCTGAGTACTTAACGGAACTGCGCAAGCTATCGAAACACTGCCAGTTTGGAGTGGGACTAGCAGATACGTTAAGGGACAAGTTTGTGTGTGGGCTTCAAAGTGAGGGAACCCAGAAACGGCTTCTATCAGAAAAGGATCTTACGCTGGACAAGGCTTTCAGCATGGCAGTATCACACGAAGCAGCCGCAAGGGGCGCTGCAGAGATACAATGGAGACCACAAGAATATGGCACCAATGAAATGTCATATGGAACAGGGAAGTGTTATCGCTGCAGCAGAACAACACACGACCAGAAGGATTGTTGGTTCAAGGACAAAGTGTGCAGACAGTGTGGAAAAGCAGGACACATAGCAAGAGTCTGCAGGTCAGGGAAGAAAACCAACAGCAAGAAATCTCCACAGGAGAAGTACAAAAAGGTACATAAGGTGATGGACAGTAGCTCAGACGAACAGAAAAGTGATACAGACTCCGGAAGCAAGGACCTGGGCTGTCTGAAACTACATAAGGTAACCAAAATGGAGGATCACCAGACTATCTGGGTCACACTCAAGATAGACGGAGTCCAAGTGAAAATGGAATTGGACACAGGATCAGCCCTAACAGTCATAAACCAAAGGGACTACAAGCGGCTATTTTCACACATACCCTTGAAAGCTACAGAGATTGTCTTGAAGACGTACACGGGGCAAATGTCTACCCCAAAGGAAAAATAAGGGTGAAAGTGATATACAAAGGCCAGGAAATACCTAAAATGGACCTATATGTATTGCCAGATGGAGGACCACCACTGCTAGGACGTGAATGGATCCGGAAGATACAATTAGATTGGCATTCCATACAGGCACTGAAGGTTGAGGCCAAAAAGGATGACGACTGTCAAAAATGCTAACTGACGCAAAAGAAGTGTTCCAGGAGGGACTCGGAACACTAAAAGGCATAACAGCAACGATTAAAATAGAGGAAAATGCAAGCCCAAAGTTTCTTAAGGCCAGACCAGTGCCTTATGCGATCAGACCAGCCGTCGAAGCAGAGCTGGAAGGGTTGGAACGTTCAGGAGTACTGTCCAAAGTAGACTGGAGCGAGTGGGCTACACCCATCGTTCCTGTAATGAAGAGGTCATTGAGTAATACGCCTGGGGAACCAAAGAAAGTTCGCATCTGTGGGGATTTTAAGGTGACAGTGAACCCAGTCCTTCACACGGTACAATATCCACTTCCACGAATTGAGGATATTTTCACCTCGCTATCTGGAGGTAAACGCGTCACCAAAATTGATCTAGCCCAGGCGTACTTGCAAATGGAGGTAGAAGAAGCCTCGAAACAATACCTCACGATCAACACTCACAAAGGTCTCTACCAATACAACTGGCTGGTGTTCGGGGTAGCATCGGCTCCGGCTATTTGGCAAAGGGCGATGGATCAAGTCCTGCAAGGGATTCCAGGGACCCAGTGTTATTTGGACGACATCCTGGTCACGGGCGAAAATGACAGTGATCACCTCGCCAACCTGGAGAAGGTGCTCACTAGATTAAAGGAATATGGGCTACGAGCTAATCGCCACAAGTGCGAGTTTTTCCAGAAGCAGATCTCGTATTGTGGCCACGTTATCGATGAAGAGGGGTTACATAAGTCCCCTGAAAAGATTGAGGCAGTAGTCAAGGCTCCAGCACCGGAAAATGTGTCACAACTGAGGTCGTTCCTCGGGCTGGTAAACTACTACCATAAGTTCTTACCAAATTTGTCTACGGTATTACACCCACTGAACACCCTACTGCAAACAGGGGTACCATGGAAGTGGAATGACGAACGTAAACGAGCTTTCCAGAAGTGCAAAGAATTGATCACATCAAAAGAGGTGTTGGCTCATTTCAACCCAGCACTACCAATTCGTTTGGCATGTGATGCATCACCCTATGGTATTGGAGCGGTGCTGTCGCACAAATTCCCAGACGGGTTGGAGAGGCCAGTAGCTTTTGCATCTCGGTCACTAACCTCAGCCAAGCGCAACTACGCCCAGATTGACAGGGAGGCCCTCAGCCTAGTATGGGGAGTAAAAAAATTCAACCATTATCTGCATGGGCAGAAGTTCACCTTGCTGACTGACCACCAACCACTTGTCTCCATCTTTAATCCAAAGAAGGGCGTTCCGGTGATGACTGCACAACGGTTACAAAGATGGTCCCTTTTTCTAGGGGGGAACCAGTATGAAATAGAATATAAAGGCACGAAACAGCATGGAAACGCTGATGGGCTATCACGCTTGCCACTGCCTACTATGGAGGAAGCACCAGCAGTGGACCCTGTCGAGATATTTTATTCGTCAATAATTGAACGATTGCCAGTAACTAACGCGGATATAGAGAAGGAGACCCGCAATGATCCGACACTGTCTCGGGTATATGATTTGACGGTGAGGGGATGGCCAACACATGGCGACTCACTGTTGCCAGCATTCTCATCCAGAAAAAAACAGCTGTCAGTGTGCCAGGGGACAGTGGTGTGTGGATCCTGAGTGGTGATTCCACCCAAGTTAAGGGAGAGAGTGCTAAATGAGCTTCATGAAGGTCATCTGGGAGGGGTGAAAATGAAAAGCTTTGCAAGGGCTTATGTGTGGTGGCCGGGGATCGATCAACAAATCGAGGACCTAACCAAGAGCTGCTCAGGATGCCAGAAGGTCCAAAATGCACCACCACATGCCCCTCTACACCCATAGGAGTGGCCCTCCTCTCCATGGCAACGGGTGCATATTGATTTTGCTGGTCCATTCATGGACTCAATGTTCTTAATAACAGTGGAAACTGATGAACTAACCGACGAAAAGGGGCCAGAATCGCCTCCGCACCAAGAACAAGAACCTCAGGAAAGGCGCTATCCAGAAAGGATCAGGAAGCCGCCCCAAAGACTGAATCTATAAATGGACTATTTTTGTGCAATGTGCATGTTAAAGTGTTAATTGTTATTTGAATATTATGGGTACTGCTAATCTAAAAGGGGAGGAATTGTAGTGTATGTACCTTTAAGAGAGAACTACTTTCACAGCTCCTGTATACTGTAGTACCGGCAGTGACCACACCTGTATATAAGCCTTGAGCATGCCTCTGTACCCCCAGTCTTGAGACTACCCTACTCCAGTAAACACCTGTTGATTGTTAAGTTACAGCATCCGTGTAGTTATTTGGAAACATCATACTCTCAGAATCACGGATCTAACAATAGCCAAGAAGGATTCTCTTCTGCAGCCTCTTTAGGCTCCACCTGCTCTGCTTGTTGGAGCTCTCCTGGCCGGCCTGCCACCTTGCACCCTCCGTAAACTCATCCAAATCTCTGCTGCCCGTATCCTAACCCACACCAAGTCCCGGTCATCCATCGCCCCTGTGCTGGCTGACCTACATTGGCTCCCAGTCTGGCAATATCTCGATTTTAAAATTCTTAGACTTGTTTTCAAATCACTTCATGGCCTTGCCCCTCCCTGTCTCTGTAACCTTCTCCAGCCTTACAACGCTCCGAGATCTCTGCGCTCCTCCAATTTTGGCCTCTTGCACATCCTGATTTTCTTCGCTCCACCATTGGCGGCCATGCCTTCAGCTGGTTAGGCCATAAGCTCTGGAATTCTCTCCCTAAACCACTACACCTCTCCTCTTTTAAGATGCTCCATAAAACTTATCTCTTTAACCAAGCTTTTGGTCACCTGTCCTTATGTGGCTCTGTGTCAAATTTTGTTTGATAACCCTCCTGTGAAGCACCTTGGGACATTTTACTATGTTAAAGGTACTACATAAATACAAGTTGTTGTTGTTGTTGACAGTGATGCCACCCCACTCCATGTTAATGCCCTTAAGCAGGCAAAGTTGTGCAGTATGCAATGAACTACCATGATCTTTTGACACCTTAGCTGGGCTGTTTTTGGAGGTTATCCCCAGATCTGGCCAAGCATCTGAAGCTCTGCTTCAATGTCCCAATGAGTTGCTTGCTGATTAGTCTGGTGGAAGCATGCACCTCATTGTACCTGTTTTTAACTGGTGTCCTTGGATTGTACAAAGGTGTGCTCAGCCATGGCTGCAATCTCTGGAGTGGGACTTAGAACCCACAACCTCTGACTCTAGAGGTGAGGGTGCTACCCACTGAACCACTGCTGACACTGTTAAAATTAAAGGATTGTGATCACAGCCTGGGAAGTGAGCACTGACTTGCATGATCTGCTGTTGATGGCCACAAATAATCTGAATGTTGAGAGACTGGGATCCTTTCAGATTCATAGATGTAGTAACTTTGTGTAATGGAGCACAGAGGGCCACAGGGGTGCAATCTATAACCCCCTGGACCGCCACTCTAAAACAATGAATAGGCCCCTCATGCTAATGTTATGAGGGAAGAAGTAAAATTGCTTGCTCAAACAAACAAGGCATATATCTATCTATATATATAAATCGGTACTTCTGTCTGTCATTCTGTCTGTCATTCTGTCTGTCATTCTGTCTGTCATCGCCTGTGCGTCTGTCGGGCTATGCGCTCGAAAGTTACAGGGCGTACCTACGCGCGCGTTACCTCCAAAGAAAGCTTACGCTTCCGAGACGGTTTTAAGCGTATTTACGTTGTGGCCGGGCTAAAATCGCGCCCGCGGTATCCCAAAAACCTTCAACATTCCGCTCATTAGCATCTCATTATCCGCTCATTAGCGACAGAGTGACCTCGAGCTCGACCAATCGTACGCCGGGTTGCTGGCGTGTGCCGCCGGGCCAATCGGTGCGTGTGTGGCCGGGCCTTATCGTTCTGAACCGAGGTGAGTCGCCGCCATCTTGCTTCCATTCTTTTTCCTGCTTTCTGCGTCTTTCTTTTCAAATATACATTTCCACCAAAATAAAATTGAATTTATTAAATTGTTTTTAAAAAAATCACTCATTTGTAAACCTAACTTGAACATTCTTTTTCCTACCTTTCCCCGTTTTTTTCTTAGGCCTCAAAGCCTGCGCCTTTCTTGCCCAGCCAGGCCCGAGCTAGGTGATTGCGCTTCTGCTAAGCTCCTCACCCCCCCCGCCATGTCACGTTACCCAGGGCAACGGCGTCAGCCACGAGGGTCGGGGTGCGCGCGCAGCAGGAGCAGGTGAGACGCGGCGTCTCTGTTCCTCTGTTCCGTGCTCGGCAGGGGGGGGGGCGGGGCTCGGCCGCCGGCCATCTCTCAGAGCTGCAATCGGCCTCGGCCGGGGGGGGGGGCGTGGCTTGGCCTCCGGTCGTCTCTCAGAGCCGCAAGCGGGCTCGGCCGGGGGGGGGGCGGGGCTCGGCCACCGGCCGTCTCTCAGAGCTGCAATCGGGCTCGGCGGGGGGGGGGGGGGCGGGGCTCGGCCGCCAGCCGTCTCTCAGAGCCGCAATCGGCCTCGGCCGGGGGGGGGGGCGTGGCTCGGCCGCCGGCCGTCTCTCAGAGCCGCAATCGGGCTCGGCCAGGGGGGGGGGGCGTGGCTCGGCCGCCGGCCGTCTCTCAGAGCCGCAAGCGGGCTCGGCCGGGGGGGGTGCGGGGCTCTCGGGAGTGGAGTGCGGGGCGGGGTGACGCGGCCGGTGCTCGGGAGGATGGGGGGCTCGGAAGGGGGGGAAGGGTTACCCCGGCAACCGGGCGTGGCCGTCTCTCAGCCTCAAGCCGGCTCACGCCTGTTCTTGGGGCTTGGCTCCATTTGCGGCCGCGGGCCACTCGCCCTCTCTCTCTCCTTCCCTCTGTCTCTCTCCCCCCCTCCTCACCCCCTCCTCTCCTCCCCTCCCCCCCTCCCCACCCTCCGCCCCCCCCTCCCCGCCCTCCTCCCCTCCCTCCTCCCCCCCCGCCCTCCTCCCCCCTCCCCGCCCTCCCTCCCTGCCTGCCCTCCCCCCTCCCCTCCCCCCTCCCCTCCCCTCCCCCTTCCCCTCCCCCCCCTCCCCTCCCCCGTCCTCCCCCCCGCCCTCTCCCTCCCCGCCCTCTCTTCCCCCCAGTCGCTCTCTCTCTTCCCCCCAGTCGCTCTCTCTCTTCCCCCCAGTCGCTCTCTTGCTTCCCCCCAGTCGCTCTCTCGCTTCCCCCCAGTCACTCTCTCTCTCTCTTCCAACAACAACATGCCCTCAAAAGACCCTCGGCACCGCCGGGCACTTTAGCTAGTTTTATATATCTAAGGACAGTTTATGCTACTGATGTCTTCAGTTGCAGACTGAAATTATGCTGGCGCATAAAAGTTAAGGCCAGTTGTGACCTTGACACACATCAAGCCAGTGATGGATTTCGGCTACATCTGTTGTGGTCTTCTGTGTAAATCTAAGCTCCCAAGGGCACTGTTTCTCTAACAAATGGAGCATTGTACACATATGCCTGTAGATGGAAGTGTGAGGGTACTGGTGGGAGGGACCAGAGTGCCCAGCTCTGGTTCACTTGGCCTGACCAACATCCTTGCATTGGTCCTCTTCTTCTTTCTCTAGAAAGAAAAGTAAAGGTGTATTCCCATGGGGAAACCCATTGTGATACTATTCCCCCCAAAATTGACAATGCTCTAAAACTTAACACAAAGATACCTGGCAGGCTCAGTGGACAGAGTGAACCCCCCCTCCCCCGCCGCCCAATCCCCCACAAAAGTAAGATGCAGATAAGGCCTCAAAATGGTACCACAAACCTTCATAAGAGGCTGTTTCAATCCATTTTGGTAAACAATTCAGTTCCTAGCAATGCTGGATGTCCATTTTAAATGAGTAAATGGATAAATCAACAAAATCAGTCTCAAGAATTCCAGGAACGTGCATGAAGGATTCTCCTACCTCACTGTGGCTTCAGTTTAATATTGTGAGCAGCACACTGGCAGATACTACTGGCACTAGTGTGAAATCTGACTGCACAATTGGATGTGGTGCCAAATGGTATGACGGACCTGTGCCCATCATTCTGATCAGTTCTACCCACTATTTATTGGGTGTCACTGATAGGAAAATCCAGGCTCCTGTATCATCCTGTACATGAAGCTTGAGCAAAATATGCAACTTCATTAATCAGTAAAATACTGAAAAAATTCCACTTGGCCCCAAATAAAAATGTCCTCAACATGAGACAGACCGATGGTGCAATGGGTTCAGCACGTGTCTTTCACCTCTGGAATCTGGGTTTTAATTCAGAACAAACTGATGGGATGAAAGCCTCCTATGTTTTCTGACTGTTGGGATTCTATGTGAAGTGAGTTTTGGGTGGTCTTAATCCAATTCCTCATGAGCATGGGCCCATAGCAAAAAGTGACCCTAACTGGCAATATCACTCAGAAATGGCGAGGTGTGGCAAATGGAAAAATGTCATACCAATGAAGTGGGGGTTATTTTTCTCAGGGTGGGGCTAAGGTATATTATTCAGGGAACTTTACTAGATATCCAACCATCCTTTCCCTGATGCTGAAAATGAAGGGGCACCTGAATTTCTACTAGGAACTCAAAGTCAGTAAAGTACCACTTCATCATGCTATTCCCTAACACGAAGATCCTCCTGTTGATAAGCACAAAAATTCACACAAATGAAGTTAAAAAAATCCTTCACAACAACCAAGCTGCAAGCACACTGAGGAATTGCTCACGCTCTCTCCTTCAGTGCGTTTGTATTGGAAAGCTGCAGGCCGCGTCTTTGTGGTTGATGTCTGGGGATGACATTTTGGTTAGTTCACAACAGGGATCAATTTGTAAAATGGATTAGCACAGTTTGAATACAGAATGCAACAGTAGTGCAATGTTCACCTGTTGTTTATGCTGTGTGCTCCCGAGTCAATATTAGAACTTGTGTGACGTACTTTTGTTAAGGGATAGACTAGGACGAGGACTGGAGAGGGGAAGGTGCCATATTTCAGAATACATTGAATGCACAGATATCGCCACAGTGTTCCAGCCCTGTGCTATCTGGGACGGGCTTCCATTTAATCACAGCCAAGAAACTGATGTATTCAAATTCAAATCCCTAGATTCTCCCCTCCCCTCTCAACAAGCCGTATTGGCTGCAGAATTTGCTGGTAATAACGAGCCTTATAGGAAACTGATTGAAAGGTAGAGATTTGACAGGCAGTGACAAGTGGTATCTCTCAGGGGCACCATCTGTAGAGGCTCTTAACTTTTCACTCAATGTATAAATGACCTGCAATTGGGAGTAGATCCAAGTTTGGAGCTGATATAAAGCTAGGAAGGATAGTAAACTGTGCAGAAGAAAACAGAAAATTGTGAAAGGGTATAGGTAAATTAAACGAGTAACTCGTCGATGGGAAGATTGATGCATCATACTGGTTATGCTGCTTTAATAAATCCTGGAATGAAGTGGGCGGTAGCACATTTTGAATATAAGAATGATAGATACACTATCAGGGTACATGAACAAAGGATTTAGGGGTCGAGCTATACAAGTCATTAAGTGCTAGCTCACAGGTCAAAAAGGCTAATGGGATGCTACACGTCATCACAAGAGATTCAGGGCTAGAAATTCATTACTGCCCAAGAATGGGAGGTATCATTAGAAAAGTTTGAGATTTAGCGCCAGGCGCAAATGCTTTAGACTGCACGCAAAATTCATTCTGACTGCTCAAACAAATGATTGGGGCGCTAATTCAAGTCTTAAAGGCCTAGCTCATTGGCATTACATTTAAAGAGTGGGCCAAATATCGGGTGCAGTCTAATCGCAACTCGTCATTGCCACAGGCTTTTCCCAGTTCTTAAAGGGGAGGTTCATTGATGCTGCAGTACCTCATTCTCAGCATTGCTGGCTGTGCAGCTGCCTCAGCAAGGAGAAGCACAACAAGGAGAAGGAGCTGGAGGACTGAAGCAGGTGTGCTCATGGCAGATCCCCCTGAGTCGAGTGGTCAGAGTGATTGAATGCTTCAACAAATGCTATATACCACCATCTGTACCACAAACTTCACACACTGCCCAAAGCACCACACCCCCAGCACTCACCCATCAACAATCTACCTATCAACATTCACACATTTTCTCCACTATTTTAATGCAGGTGTTAGCTCATTTAAAATAAATGGGTTAATATATCCACTAAAACAATAGAGAGAGGAATTTCAGCTGGAGGTAGTAAGTTGGTATCCACAGATTATTCAATACTTACTTTTTAGTACAATGTGTTCCTATTTAATTTGAATGAACCAGAATAATGCGGAACTCATTCTTCCTGCTCTGCTGTAAGTGGACAATCTCCAATGCTTACAGCATAATGGCTGAGACAGAGGGGGAGTTCTTGCTGTCAATCTTACTGAGAGTCAGGGTGAGTAAAAAACAGGGATAACATACAACTGTAAGTGGTTACATGTTGGACAACATATAGCTAGGAACCTGTAAGTTATAAAATAACATGTGTACGCATCTGTTAAGAACAGGATAGCCCAAAGCTCAGTGTATGTTGTATACGGTAGCCCATGACTAGGATTATGTTAAATACTGGAACATGCATAGCTACAAATGAGTTACATATAGAGGAATGCAAAGCTAGGAGTGTGTTGCATACAACAGATGGACAGCAAAATCTCCTCTAAACAGGCAATCCTACAATGTAAATGGGTATTACTGTAGGCTCTGTACATCAACAGCACACATATATGGCTCAGTGCCAGCCCCTGTGGACCTTCTGCAAAGACCTTCTGGATAGTGTTTGCACCTCCCATATCAGAGAACCTGATGCTTGAGAGCAGGGTGGGCTCTCTTGATACTAGGGGTTTCAAGACTCGTTTGTCCAGCATGCCAGGTAGGCACAGTAAGCGTATATAGGTGGGGACATACTCAGTCTGATGTGATATATGAGTGATATCAATACTAGCTTTGAAGTGGGACATAGTATAAAAGTAAAGAATGAGGATCCCTGTTGGGTCATTAGTGAGAGCTCTGTAATTAGCCTCGGTACCTGTGGGCTTACCTGTGGGCTACGAATGAGGGCGAAAAAATCAGCCAGGCCTCTCATTCCTCAGTACCATCCAGGGATCCTTGTTGAAATGTGTGTGGATTAGAGTGAGGATAGGATTGAACCTGGCGGAAAGAGCTAGTTTAAAATAAACGGCTTAATGTCGGTGTTAAAATCATGACCTTCAGGACAATCCAGGCTTCACTATATGTAGGTGTGAATTAGCTGGGGTGAGGTGTCAGAGGCTGACAGCAGCTATGGAACTGTACCCAAGCCAGCATTAGCTGCTTCAGGACAGGAGCTGAGAAAATTGGAAGAAGCAAATAAGCAACTTGATGCTGCTGAGCATCTGGATGCCAGCTACAGGCCCGATAGGGAACTCTTGGACGGCTGTCAGTCCTGTCCACTTGCCTAACCCTGTACAGGATGGATGAGCTCCCTGCTTTTCTCTTTCGCAGCAGTCGTGACAGACCCCTCTGGTGTAGCAAAGGAAAGTGGGGGGAGGAGGGGGGCGGAGGGAAGTAGCAGCGTTTATTCCTCCACTCACATCAGTGCTTTTCTATTCAAATGCACTCATCATAAGCCACCCTTGTGTCAAGAGGGAGAGGGGGGAAAAAAACCGACAGGGCTATCAAATCGAGCTCTGACAGCCGCTTCAAGTCGTAAATTGATTGTTACACTGGAGCATACTGCGGATGTTACTTCAGGGGGTGAGGGGCACGGGTTGCAATGAATGTCATACCTGAAGCGAGATGGATTGCTAGGCTTCACGCACACTGAGCACACATCACCTGTCACTGGCTGATAACAGACACACAAAAAAAATGCCAACAAAAAGGAGCTCCCTGACTTGATTCATATTAAAAAATACCCAGTTATCACTGCTGATGCTCAAAGTGGTTTGATCATTACTGGAGCGATAGAACCTGTCAACCAACGGAGAGTTTGCTGTTGAACTGGAGTATTTTTTACACCGTGCTAGCTGATGATAAAGTAATCCGACATACATTTGAACATTGGGTCCAAATCAACCCTTTCAGAGCTTTGCTAGTGTTATTTATTTCCGATTTTACAAACTTGCGCTCCTTGCTGGAGCAGGAGTGCGTATCCAACATTCAGATCGGTGCCGCTGGGCTTTCCATCTGAGTAATCAGCAGATCCTGCACAACTGCCCGATCTCTGCACCTGAACTCCTGATCCACACGAAGCTCGGCATCGAGAGCATTCATTCGTAAAAATCCACCTGATGTTTTACAAAAAAAAAACCCAGAAAATTCTGGAAATGTCTGTTTTTAAAAACAAAAATCACCATTAATTTTTTCCTCTTCTTCTGCAGGTGTTGACTCACGATGGGGTTCCAGTCCCGCAGGTGCCTCAGCCATTCTGCAGTACCTCACTCAAGTGACCATTCTTCCTGTGTGAGCCTCAAGACAGTGGTGAGGGAGACATCACACCCGCTCTCACTCGACGTCTACACACTACCAGCAGGAGTTCATTGAAAGACAACCAGGAGTGGGGACGCTGTCAGAATGGGGGGGAGCTGAGCTCAATGGCAGTGCCCCTACCACCACCCTGGCTTGATCCCACAGACCAACGATCAAACCTGGGACCTCCCTGCTCTTTATGGCTCAATGGCAGTGCCCCTACCACCACCCTGGCTTGATCCCACAGACCAACGATCAAACCTGGTACCTCCCTGCTCTTTATGGCTCAATGGCAGTGCCCCTACCACCACCCTGGCTTGATCCCACAGACCAACGATCAAACCTGGTACCTCCCTGCTCTTTATGGCTCAATTCCAGACAGATTTATCAACTGAGCCATCGCAGCGCTGTTTGCGAGATATTTTTCTCAGGATCTGAGCAGCCAACAACTTCATTACCAGTGTATCATGCGACTGCCAGGATGGTAGCAGCCGAACTAGATGGACCTTGCTCTGTCATTGTTTAGCAATTCCTATGTTCCTCTGATTTGAACCCTCCAGCAGTGTGTTGCAACTTCCTGTTGTAGAAGACTGTTCCCTTGGTAACTCTTCCTGTCAAACTTACTGAGTGACAGGTTGAAAAATGCAGCATCTGGCAGCTACCCAGATGAGGAGCTACTGCGACTGGCTCTATCATCTTCCATTCCTCTTCCCTCTCGCCTATATTACCATCCTAAACACATGGAAAGCAGCCCCTTCGTAAGAGCGCCAATTTCATTGTGCCAGCCAATAGTCTTCCTGGTGAGCTTCAAGTCAAGGCCAAGACCCAGGCCTGTACACTCCTGTGGGACCCTTATGCCTCTCCATTGCCCTGGATGTAAGTATTTTGCCAAGATGTCCAAGGTGCTAGGCACGAAGGTAGGTGGAATTGTCGGCAGTGTAGATGGGAGCATAAAATTACAAAGGGACATCGACAGATTTAGTGAATGGGCAAAACTGTGGCAATTGGATTTCAATGTAGGCAAATGTGAGGTCATCCACTTTGGACCTAAAAAGGATAGAACAGGGTACTTTCTAAATGGTGAAAGGCTAAAAACAGTGGCGGTCCAAAGAGGCTTGGGGTCCAAGTACATAGATCATTAAAATGTCATGAACAGGTACAGAAAATAATCAAAAAGGCTAATGGGATGCTGGCCTTTATATCTAGAGGACTAGAATACAAGGGGGTAGAAGTTATGCTGCAGCTGAACAAAACCCTGGTTAGACCACACCTGGAGTACTGTGAGCAGTTCTGGGCACCACACCTGGAGTACTGTGGGCAGTTCTGGGCACCACACCTGGAGTACTGTGGGCAGTTCTGGGCACCACACCTGGAGTACTGTGAGCAGTTCTGGGCACCACACCTGGAGTACTGTGAGCAGTTCTGGGCACCACACCTGGAGTACTGTGGGCAGTTCTGGGCACCACACCTGGAGTACTGTGAGCAGTTCTGGGCACCACACCTGGAGTACTGTGGGCAGTTCTGGGCACCACACCTGGAGTACTGTGAGCAGTTCTGGGCACCACACCTGGAGTACTGTGGGCAGTTCTGGGCACCACACCTGGAGTACTGAGAGCAGTTCTGGGCACCACACCTGGAGTACTGTGGGCAGTTCTGGGCACCACACCTGGAGTACTGTGAGCAGTTCTGGGCACCACACCTGGAGTACTGTGAGCAGTTCTGGGCACCACACCTGGAGTACTGTGGGCAGTTCTGGGCACCACACCTGGAGTACTGTGAGCAGTTCTGGGCACCACACCTGGAGTACTGTGGGCAGTTCTGGGCACCACACCTGGAGTACTGTGAGCAGTTCTGGGCACCACACCTGGAGTACTGTGAGCAGTTCTGGGCACCACACCTGGAGTACTGTGAGTAGTTCTGGGCACCACACCTGGAGTACTGTGGGCAGTTCTGGGCACCACACCTGGAGTACTGTGAGCAGTTCTGGGCACCACACCTGGAGTACTGTGAGCAGTTCTGGGCACCACACCTGGAGTACTGTGAGCAGTTCTGGGCACCACACCTGGAGCACCGTGAGCAGTCTGGGCACCACACCTGGAGTACTGTGAGCAGTCTGGGCACCACACCTGGAGTACTGTGAGCAGTTCTGGGCACCACACCTGGAGTACTGTGAGCAGTTCTGGGCATCACACCTGGAGTACTGTGAGCAGTTCTGGGCACCACACCTGGAGTACTGTGAGCAGTTCTGGGCATCACACCTGGAGTACTGTGAGCAGTTCTGGGCACCACACCTGGAGTACTGTGGGCAGTTCTGGGCACCACACCTGGAGTACTGTGGGCAGTTCTGGGCACCACACCTGGAGTACTGTGAGCAGTTCTGGGCACCACACCTGGAGTACTGTGAGCAGTTCTGGGCACCACACCTGGAGCACTGTGAGCAGTTCTGGGCACCACACCCTAGGAAGGATATATTGGCCTTGGAGGGAGTGCAGCGTAGGTTTACCAGAATGATACCCAGACTCCAAGGGTTAAGTTACAAGGAGCGAGTACACAAATTAGGGCAGTATTCCCTAGAATTTAGAAGATTAAGGGGTGATCTGATCCAAGTTTTCAGGATATTAAGGGGAACAGATAGGGTCGATAGAGAGAACTATTTCCACTGGTCGGGGAGTCTAAGACTAGGGGGCACAGTCTAAAAATGAGAGCCAGACCTTTCTGGAGTGAAATTAGGAAACACTTCTACACACAAAGGGCAGTAGAAGTTTGGAAATCTCTTCCGCAAACGGCAATTGATGCTAGATCAATTGTTGATTTTAAATCAGAGATTGATAGCTTTCTGTTAACCAAAGTATGAAGGGATACTGGGCCAAAGGTGGGTATATGGAGTTAGCTCGCAGATCAGCCATGATCTCATTGAATGGCGGAGCAGGCTCAAGGGGCTGAATGGCCTGCTCCTGATCCTATGTTCCTATGCTCCTAGGTGCAATGGGAATTCTGGTAGGTGATGCCATCCAATTAGCCCCACCTCCTTTTACACATCAGACCAATAACGAGTCAGACTGAACATCCACCTGCCCCCTTCACCCAGCCCTGCTCCTCCGCAGCGTAGCCATCTTTGGAGCAGAGAATGGAATTTCTGGCTCTTGCCCCTGGCAGGCCTCACCAACCCGAGGAAATCTGGGACTCGTCTTTTCACCTCCCTATTGCACTGTGGGAGCCTAATTTAAATATGTTAATGAAATGCCCCGCCTCTCGAGGGCGGGCACATGCACGACATGAAACCCGTCACTGCAAAAACGGCAACGGGTGCATAGGCGGCGGGTTGGGGTGCGTTCCCTTTTTTTTCATTTCTAAACCCCCGACCCTCTCCCGCCCATCGTGGGGTGTTAATGTCATGATCAGTGTCTCAGTAAATTGAGTCCAGAGGGGTTGGAGTGACTCTGTGAACAAGGGCAGGTCTGGTTGGATGTGGGACAGTGACAGCTGAGCTAACTTTTGGGTAAGTGATGGGCCAGTTGGTCTATTGAGAATCCAAATGCCACTTTATTTTTCCTTTATTTTAGATTAAAAGCCAATCAATTGTGAAGTGGAAAAAGTGTTTAAAATGAACCAGTGTGCAAAATTATTAATCAAAAATGTTTTTTTTTAATTCCAGGGAAGCATGCTCCCAAACCTCCCTCAAAAAGTACCACCAATCTCAACATTTGGATTTCCCCTCCTTATTTATTTTTCCTCCAATGCATGTGAAGCAACGTTAGGTGTGCTTACAGTTTACGGAACAAAGCCTGGGCAACTACTTGTTTTCACTTATCAGAGACTTATAATCACCTTTTTGCAGACTTGGTCAACTTTTTTGAAGCTGTTGGTTGACTTTTGCCAGTTTCTAGGCTGCTGTGTATTTGCAGTGTAAACGTGCCTTTATTTATTTTACAGGCTTTTTCCATCAATATTTGACAATCTTTACAGCCAGCTGGGCTCATTTAGAAAGGGCATGTTACCCATTTCTGAGCCAGTAAGCTGATTAATTGACACCGATATTTCTTGTTGATTACATTTTATTGTCACCTGTAAAGCATATATATATTTGATTGCCATGGCCACTGTTTTACTGTAGCTCAATAAGTCAAAATCCATTTTTATTATTATTTCAGGATTTTTACTGGTGTTCTGGTGATCGTATTCTACAAAATCGCAGCCTGGCTTCTCCGATTGGGGCATCAGAGGAGCAGGACTTCTACCCGTCACAGAGATGCCCTCCGCCACCCCCCCCCCCCGCCATCTGCCCGACCCTGGCTGAATTTCCAGGATAGCAGCTAGCTGGCCGTCACCGGGGAGTCAAGCCTGACCAGGGGTGGAGACTTGCTGCAGCAGGCCTGGAGGTCCACTCAGCTGCCTGAAAAAAATTACTTTTTGTTTGTTTAAAGCTTTTCTGGGGGGTGAGATTGGGGGGGGGGGGGCGGGGGTGTGCAAGCCAGGAGGAACAACCAGGATGGGGCAGAGTAAATGCTTTGCTGGGAACAAGGCCACCAAAGGTAGAGGTGGAAGAATGGTTCAGCAAAGCAAAGGCTGTAGAAGTATCGTGGCGATTGAAAGGCCAAAGGCAGTTGGGAGTTTGAAAGTTCAGTTGTAAGTGACTTGGCAAAGAGTTTGTTTCCAGGTCCAAATGCGAGAAGGAAGTGGAGTTGGAAGGAGTTAGGGGAGTGTGGGTGGTGATGGCTTTATCTGTGATCAAGACCATTGGTGCAGGAAATCCATGGGAGATCGCCAGATCGAAGGGGTGTCTGTGAATATGGTATGGGGCGTTTATATGGAAGGAACTACAGCACAATACCATGCCATGGCTTGGAACGGTACACAGCATGAAACTGTACATTTAGTAAGGACAAACAAGATTCCTGGCCCGTGACCTCGGACACACTTACATTGATCCCCCGATCCCCGGCCCTCGATGCTCAAGCTCACTTACTTTACGCTAGCAGCGGACAGATTTTCCACCATGTCATAGCATGGAATTGTACCACAGAAATGTAACCATAGATTGAGTTACTGCCTCTAAGAAAGGAAGCAAAAAAATTCAGGGGGAATTTTTTTTTTTATAAGTATTTAAAATCTGTGGGCTCTCATGAAATCTGATGGAACATTACACTTACACTCAAAATGAAACACGTGCAGCTCCACTAATCAAATGAATAAACATATTCATGTGGTCCAACCCTTTTGTTCAATTTCCTTCAGAGAATAATCTTCTTTCACAACTTGTGCTGTTTTCTCTGAATTACAAGGCTGCTTCATCAATTACTCTCATTTGACATAGAATGAAAGATTTTGGTTTCATGCCTCATTCATTCACAGACATGTTTGCTCAGGTCTTGTATTATTCTGCTTTGTGTAACATCTCCTTCCTTTCATGATTATTATTCCACAAAATCAAGTCCCTTTGTCATAACCCATTCGTTCACATTAATTCCAAGATCACGTGCTCTCAGAATGTAATTCTCAATTAACATTGATCTTTAGTTACAATATTAATGAATCCCTTAGTAATTGAGTGGAAGGTGCCAATGCAGAGCTTAGCAGCTCTTTTCTTGATTGTTAGGAATGAATTGCTAAGTCTATGCAATAGCTTCAGATGTTACGAGTTCACCTGAGCTATTAGCTAGGCCCGCAGACAATGAGGAATTGAAGTCATTACCAATATTGATTATGAGATGAGGACAGCGGGTTCCTGGACTGTTGTCGTACTCTGGTAGCAATCTTTATTCAATTGTTCTGTTGCCCGAGTCCGATTTACAACAAAAACTTCTATAGCTCCTTTAACGTAGTAAAACATCTCAAGGTGCTTCACAGGAGTGTTAAAAGACAAAAAAAATGTAGGTGCCAGGCGTGGCTCTGAGGTAGCACTCTCGCCCCTGAGTCAGAGGGTTGTGAGTTTTACTGTGGGTCACACTCCAGAGACTTGAGCACAAGGTCTAGGCTGACACTTCAGTGCAGTACTGAGGGAGTGCTGCAATGTCAGAGGTGTCGTCTTTCAGATGAGATGTTAAGCCAAGGCCCTGTCTGCCCTTTCAGGTGAATGTAAAAAATCCATTGCCTTATTTCGAAGAAGAGTTCTCCCTGGTGTCCTGGACAGTATTTATCCTTTAACCAATATCACTAAAACAGATTATCTGATCATTTTCTCATTGCTGTTTGTAGGACCTTGCTGTATGCAAATTGGCTCCCATGTTTCCTACATTACAATAGTGACTAGTACATTTCAGAATGTATTTTCCTTAAATGGGTGTAATGACATTTGGGATATACTGAGGTTGTGGAAGGTGCTATATAAGTGCAAATCTTGAGGTTCTGTTTCTGTGCTGCATATTGTTGTAGAAGTTTAACAATACAAAAACATCTCTCAGATGTTACAGTGGATGGGCTCAGGTATAAATAGGTCCATCCTCCTGAAGTCAAATGTCCACATAGTAGTGGACTGTAGAAAGTCTAATACTTGGTTTAATGGGGAGGTCACTGAGCTGATCTCGGCCCTCACAACTTCTCCTCAATTGGAGGCTGGGAAATGCAGTTGTCATGTGTTTTAATTTCCATTAGGCGTGACTGTTGTGTCCTATGTAGGTGTGATGTGTGGTGTAAAATGCCCCTTGCTTAACATTGGTTTCCAAAGTTTGTGCTATAAAAGGGGGGGTGACATTGGGTGCCTTTGCGCCTCCCTGGGGGACACTAACGGGTCGCAAATGGCATTGCGACTGGGCGCGGCACTGACATCGACTACCGGCGGGGGATTTGCGGCGGCGCTACGGTGTTGTGCCCCAATCTCCTTCGCCCGAAGATCATGACGTCATCGGCGTGTGCATTGCCCCAGTAGCGCCCCGGACCCAAAATTGACTTCTGCCCCCTGTGGCAGTGCCAGTCAAAAACACCGACGGCTGCAGGTGACGTGCATCGGGCGGCCGGCCGCTTCCGGGGCGATGATTAAAGGCGAGGTGGCCGAGGTAAGTAAAAAAAAAACGCACCTTTCCTGTTATAGTTTTTTTTGCGGGTTCCTGCCCGCGATCGATCAGCCCGGCACTTTGCTTGAGTGCACGGCTGATCGCATGGGATCGCGGCTGCCTTGGTGGTCCAGGTAGGTACTTTTTATATTGCAGAGCCTGCAGTGATGGCCCTTCCCTTTAAGGGAGGGAAGGAGCCTTTGAACACGGCAGCGATGCACGGCCCAGTGTGCAGCGCTGCTGAAGTCTCCATCCTGCTCTCCGACGTTAGCGTCCTAAGAAGGAAGTGGAGTACTTGATTTAGCGCTCCACTTCCTTCTTGGGGTGGTAAAACACAAATTTGCGGTCGCCAGACACTAATTACCACCAGGCGCTAAAGCTAGCGCCCCGAAATGGTCGATACCGAATTTTTCCCCCAGGGTGTGATGTCTTTTCTCTCCTCACTTACTTGACTCTATGGGCAGGATTTTCATTGGGCCGCGGAGGCGGGATTGGTGGCGTGTGGGGGGTTAAAATTGCGAAATCGGGGGGCACGGACCCATCCCGCCCCCAACCCGCCTCCATGCCAGTTTCAAAGGAGGTGGATACCCGACCTGTGCTGGGACCCGCCTCCCCGAGGCGGTAAGGGGATTAATGCTAATTAACTGCCTGTTAACAGGTAGTTAACAGGCGGTTTTTAGCCTAATCCCTATTTTTATTGCTGAAGTGTGGGATTCCCGATGGCTCTAAACCACGCCAAGTTAGCGAGGCGGACCGTCAGGCTGAAGGACTTGAAGGGTTCGAGATGTCCGGTATTCAGGTGAGTGATGGGTGCATGAGTGCAGAGGTAAGTGTGTTTGGTGTGTGTAAAGTGTTTAAATAAGTTTTACTTACCTTTACAGCTTTCCTTCCTTCCTTCAGGTCTCGGGAGTCCCTCATCTCACCGACACAGAAAGCAGAATGGCTGCGAGCTGTCAAAATCTGCAGCATTCAGCTTTCTGTTCTGGAGAGATCTCTAAATCAGCCTGAGAGGAAGGAATTAACTTAGTGTACAGATTGTCAGTGTTTGACAACTTCAAAGAGCTGTCAAACGCTGATATTTCATCTATCAAAAGTTCTTGACAGATGAAATGTCAATCTGTGACGTCACCTGTTGCCGGGTGGCCCTTAATTGGCCTGCTGAGCCCGCTGGGCGGACTCAACAAGGTCAATCAAGTGAAAATCGTGTGGGTTGGCCACAACTCGATGGAGACGGGACTACAACTCTGAAAGTTGTAGTCCCGCCTCCTACACGCCTCCAGAATCAAAATCCAGCTCTATGTGTTGTACATTAAACAGAGATAGCTCATTGCTTCTCTGTGGAACTGACTCCTACAGACCAGGAAAGATGCAGACTTGATTCCCGTTATGTAATGAGAAAACTCATCTCAGCTCAGGTGGCAGTAGGGTCACTATAATTGACCTCAGTGCTCCTGGTCTAGGCAATGGTAAAATTCCCAAAGTTCCCACTTCTGATCCTTATGCAGTGTCCTCTGGTGGAGCATGTACCAGTGCCTTAAAGGGGAGGTGCTTTTTATTCTGGGGGATAGATTGTGCAGCAGCAGGCTGACTTCCAACAGGGTCCTGAGGTTCACTGATGCAGCGGTGGAGGTGCTGATTGAACAAGTGACTGGCACGAAGGAGATCCTCTTCCCAGTGAACGAGCAACAGAAGCCAAGACAAATCAGTCAACAGGCATGGCGGGAGGTGCCAAAAAATGCCACTTCCCCGGGACCTGGCTCCAGTGCAGAAAAAAGTAATGGGCCCGATTTTGTGGATCGTGCGGGAAATTTTCGGGTTCCCCGAATGCCGGGTTCCCACCCGAAAAAAAATGGGTCAGCCAGCTGCACGCAATTTTCCCTCAAGTAGCCAATTAAGTTCCAGCGTGTGCACAGCCTTGCTAATTGTCCATTTCCAGTCAGAAAGCCCCACAGTATGATGTCATAATTCGTGGTGCTTTCAAGGTCCACAGCAAGCATTGCTTCCTCTGTTGGCTTCCAAACAAACCATGCAGGATGGCAGAGGAGCCTTCAGCAGCTGTGGCCAGTGCCAGACCCCGAGCTGCCTCCAAATTCGACAAAGCTTCACTGCAGGCATTATTGGATGGGGTTAGGGCCCACAGGGAGGTCCTCTTCCCTAGGTCAGGCAGGAAGAGGCTGCATGGATGCAGGTGTCAGCAGATGTCAACTCGAATGTGCATGTAACCTTGGCATCACATCTCTAACTCCTTCCTTTACTCCCCCACAGGAAGAGGCCTCCCACTGAGACCAAGGCTGCATGGATGCAGGTGTCAGCAGATGTCAACTCGCTGGGAGTCACCAGAAGAACCGGGATACAGTGTCGGAAACGATTCCATGACCTTCACCGTACAGGAAAAGTAAGAATGAAGTTTCCAACACCCTCAGCCTGATCCCCATTGCCTTTCCCCACCAGCACTCAGTTTTAGCACTCTCTTCCTCCACATCCCACTTCACAGTCACATCCATGCACCCTTACCCATTTCAACTCTCTCTATGCTCACATTCACATAACTATTCCACCATGCAGCCCTCACACTCCCTCTCACTATGATGCTTTGAACACAGCTGACAACACATAGGGAGGGCCCTTGGTCTTGCAGCCTCACACCATCTTCGTCTCCCTCTAAGTATCTATGCTATGCAATCTCTACGCTCACTCCTTCCTTCTCACTCAACCTCCACTTGTTTCCCTCATTGCAGGAAAAGAGAACTCACAACAACAGAGAGCGAGCCAGGACTGGAGGAGGCCCACCCTCAGTAGCCCACCTGACCCCCTGGGAGGAAGGAGTGCTGGAAATTGTTGGGGCTGATGTGGCCGCGGAAGTTGGGGAAGGAGAGACGGGGGCAGTCCCGCAAGCTGGTGACAGAATAGTTTGCCATCTCTCTCATTGACATAGCATGAGTCGCTGTTATGATTCTGAAGCTACATCATTTGGACTTATGAACATCTGCCAACTCCAATGTGCATGTAACCTTGGCATCACATCTCTAACTCCTTCCTCTACTCCCCCACAGGACCATCCAGAGCCCCCGTTCCCACTGTGGAGGAGGAAGAGGCTGTGCAGCCACACTCCTCAGAGGAAGCTCCAACCTCTGAGGGCACAGCGTCAGCAGAAGTAAGCGCACCCAGCACCAGCGCAGACACTCACACCTCGGGGGACCTTCGGGACATAGAGTAGTGTTGTCACCTGGTGTTTCACAGCTCACAAGTGAGCCTCAGCAGATTCTGGAGACAGGGACAGCAGTGGAGAGTCCTCGTCGGAGGGCACAGGACTCTGCCAGCTCAGCTCAGCTGCGCTGCATGTCGACCCTCTGCTTCTGGGTCCATCCGCAAGAGAAGAGGTGATGGATCTCCATGCACAGATGCAGGAGTCTCTGGCAGGTTTTGTCTCCAGGGTCGCTGCGAGTGTGGAGTGAATGGAGGAGTCCATAGCGACCATGAGCAGAGCCTTTGTGGAGTCATTGGCGCATGAACGCATCACCATGGAAAGGTTGGCAACCTCCATGGAGGAGATAAGTCGCCAGGGTATGGAAAACATGGTGAGTGCTCATAAGAGAATGACATCTCTTGAGGAGCGATGGCCATCTATTGAACAGAGAAACCAGACCTTCATGGAAGTCCTTCTGAGTAGGACTGCCAGTGCAGATACGGGTCCCCATGGCCCCCTTAAGCACAGCAAGGTGCTCTCAAGCCACTTCCAAGCGCTGGCCCCTTCTGGCCTGTGCAGCTTCAGGTGAGTGAGTAGCAGCCTAGTGCTCCTGTTGCTGATCCTGCTGTTCCTGGTTCTGCTGCTGCCGCCTCTGCTGCTGGAGATCCTCTAATGGCAAGAAGGGAAGGAAAAAAAGGCGTCCCATGCTTCTGGTAGATGCCTCCGCTGAGGAAGCGCTGAGTGAGTGTGGCGAGAGGGGCTTCCCGGGAGCTCACATTGGAGAAATGTGTGAGGCTCCAACCTTCCACAGCTGTGCCTAAGCCTTGAACAAGCAGCCCCCAACCTGCAACAACAAGGTCCTTCAACATACAAATGCTCTCGGATTAAATCTCAGCTTTCCCGAATGACCTGCAGCTGAGAGCAAGCAAGCCGGAATGCTTCACGCCAGGTTTCATCAGCGGGGTTCCCCGCAGGCGTGTTTAGCGTGGGAAACCCTTGAAAATAGCAAGGGCCCCTTAAAATGGCATTAAACATGCCAATAATTGCTGATTAGGGTCCCGACAGCCAGTCCCGCCAGCGGCGGGCGGGACTGATTCCGGTCGGAGAGAAACTGCGGTCCGAAAGTCGGACGGGGCGGGGAATCAGGCGGGGGGGTCGCGACCCCCTGTTTTTGCGATTTTCAGCCCCCGCCCGCCTGAAAACCCGCCCGACGGCTGAGAGAAAATCGGGGCCAATGATCTGACCAGGGCTAACAAGGTAAGACTCACCTTTGCATCTCTCACACTTTCTGAATAGCCCTGTAGAACCCTACTTTAGCCCCTGCATGCTCAATCCTTCCCTTCCCCATTTCCTATGCTTTCCTCAAGTCAGCAGAGAACAGATCACTGCATCCCCTTGCTGCTTGCTCTCACCCCCTCAAAATCTACAACTTTCCTCTTCTCCCTTTTGGCCACACTTGCTACTTCTTCCTGTCATCATGCACGCGATGCCAAGGTTCCTCAGATATATTGAAAACCCTTAAACAGGGCACGTATTAACCCACTTCCACTCTTCCTGCAGGACAGGCTGGCACACAGCAGGAGGGAAACAACCAGATGGAGGAGTTCCTGCCACACTACTGACATTGACAGCAGTGGAAGAGGCTGCAATCGACATTACTGGCAGCCGAAGGGCATGTAGCATTGGAGATGGCCAGACGGGAAGCCAGGCCCATCAGGGTGTTTGGGAAACTTCCCTTCCTTTTCTCTTTCTAGTTAACTCTCTCTCATACATCACACAGTCACACACTCAGCAGGACAATCTGGTGGTCATTGCACTGCCACTGAACTGCTACTGTTTGCCCTTGCTAAGATTTGTCCCTCTCCCTTTCTTCCAGGTCATTAGATGACTCAGGCTATGTAGTCAGACAGACTGAGGAGCAGAGCCCTCCAGAAGACACTCCATCACTCGCTTTTCTTCTTCCAAGCACTTTTCCTCATCCTTATCCAATGGTGGCTCCATGTGTTGTTCCCATTGCAGAGCAAGGTTATGCAACATACGGAAAACCACGGTCGTAAGGGACACTCTTTCTGGGCTGCAATGGAGGAAGCCACCAGGCCTCTCCAGGCATTGGAATTGAAGACGCCAATGGTCTGCTCAATGAGGGCTTTCTTTGAACTATGGGTCTTATTGTAGCGTATTTCTGCTGCCAAAAGTGTGAAAGTATTTGCTCTCGCAAAAGAGGCATCAATCACCTACTTAATGCCAGTATGGATTGCAAACTGACTGAGAATACTGATATCCCCTGTGGCCAAAGATGTTCAGGGGTGCAGTGACCTTGACTGCAATAAGCAATGCTGTGCTAGCTGTGGCGCTTGGTTTTGTCACAACACCATAGTGAAGCAAAGCCTCTGGTCCTGATAGCTGCAGGTATACTGTCCTGGGTTTATAAACTCTTTTGGGGGGAGTAAGGATCCCTGCGAGCAGACTTCCTTCTACTTGCCCTCCCTGCAGCTGCAGTTCTGCTTGCTTCTTTCTCCTCCTCCTGCTCTGGTCACAATGGGAGTGCTAGAAGAATGCCACCCCCACCTCCCCCCCACCCCACCTGCCCACACACATGAATCATACGTTCAGAATGTTCTACAGCTCCTTCACCTGTCAGTGCCTTCACATCTGTCAGTGCCATCACATCTGTCAGTGCCTTCACATCTGTCAGTGCCTTCACATCTGTCAGCACCTTCACATCTGTCAGCGCCATCACATCTGTCAGCGCCTTCACACCTGTCAGCGCCTTCACATCTGTCAGCGCCTTCACAACTGTCAGTGCCTTCACATCTGTCAGCACCTTCACATCTGTCTGCGCCTTCACATCTGTCAGTGCTTTCACATCTGTCAGCACCTTCACATCTGTCAGCGCCTTCACATCTGTCAGCGCCTTCACATCTGTCAGCGCCTTCACATCTGTCAGCGCCTTCACATCTGTCAGTGCCTTCACACCTGTCTGCACCTTCACATCTGTCAGCGCCATCACATCTGTCAGTGCCTTCACATCTGTCAGTGCCTTCACATCTGTCAGCACCTTCACATCTGTCAGCGCCATCACATCTGTCAGCGCCTTCACACCTGTCAGCGCCTTCACATCTGTCAGCGCCTTCACAACTGTCAGTGCCTTCACATCTGTCAGCACCTTCACATCTGTCTGCGCCTTCACATCTGTCAGTGCTTTCACATCTGTCAGCACCTTCACATCTGTCAGCGCCTTCACATCTGTCAGCGCCTTCACATCTGTCAGCGCCTTCACATCTGTCAGTGCCTTCACATCTGTCAGTGCCTTCACACCTGTCTGCACCTTCACATCTGTCAGCGCCATCACATCTGTCAGTGCCTTCACATCTGTCAGTGCCTTCACATCTGTCAGCGCCATCACATCTGTCAACGCCATCACATCTGTCAGTGCCTTCACATCTGTCAGCGCCTTCACATCTGTCAGCGCCTTCACATCTGTCAGCGCCTTCACATCTGTCAGCGACATCACATCTGTCAGTGCCTTCACATCTGTCTGTGCCTTCACATCTGTCTGCGCCTTCACATCTGTCAGTGCCTTCACATCTGTCAGCGCCTTCACATCTGTCAGCGCCTTCACATCTGTCTGCGCCTTCACATCTGTCAGTGCCTTCACATCTGTCAGGGCCTTCACATCTGTCAGCGCCATCACATCTGTCAGTGCCTTCACATCTGTTTGCGCCTTCACATCTGTCAGTGCCTTCACATCTGTCTGCGCCTTCACATCTGTCAGTGCCTTCACATCTGTCAGCGCCATCACATATGTCAGTGCCTTCACATCTGTCAGTGCCTTCACATCTGTCTGCGCCTTCACATCTCTCAGCACCATCACATCTGTCAGCACCATCACATCTGTCAGCGCCATCACAATGGAGGGCAGAATGTTGCGAAAGGAGTAAGAACAGGTTAGTAGATTTTCCAAGACTGCCTGTGAGAGAAGCAGCTACAGATCTATAAATATCTCTGTTTATTGGCACTTAAAATGTATTTCAATTACTTGTAATCAAAGAATACGGGTATAATATTGCCTGTGCTCTTTTTGACAGCTTTTGAAATGACTTTCTATTAAACAGAAATATTAAATAAATCTTCCACATTAGCTGGAATTCTTTGTGACAGCTGATGTGCTGCACAAGTTAATTCTCAGTAAATCTCAAATCCAATCTTCAAAGGGAAGTGTGCAGAGAAAGAGGTAAAGCAAGGTGTGTACTCACCCTGACACCAGGATCCAGTGATGGGTACAGTGATTGGTGTGTACTCACACTGACACCAGGATTCAGTGAGGTGTACCGTGATTGGTGTGTACTCACCCTGACACCAGGATCCAGTGAGGTGTACAGTGATTGGTGTGTACTCACCCTGACACCAGGATTCAGTGAGGTGTACAGTGATTGGTGTGTACTCACACTGACACCAGGATCCAGTGAGGTGTACAGTGATTGGTGTGTACTCACCCTGACACCAGGATCCAGTGAGGTGAACAGTGATTGGTGTGTACTCACCCTGACACCAGGATCCAGTGAGGTGTACAGTAATTGGTGTGTACTCACCCTGACACCAGGATCCAGTGATGGGTACAGTGATTGGTGTGTACTCACACTGACACCAGGAATCAGTGATGGGTACAGTGATTGGTGTGTACTCACCCTGACACCAGGATCCAGTGAGGTGAACAGTGATTGGTGTGTACTCACACTGACACCAGGATCCAGTGAGGTGAACAGTGATTGGTGTGTACTCACACTGACACCAGGATCCAGTGAGGTGTACAGTGATTGGTGTGTACTCACACTGACACCAGGATCCAGTGAGGTGTACAGTGATTGGTGTGTACTCACACTGACACCAGGATTCAGTGATGGGTACAGTGATTGGTGTGTACTCACACTGACACCAGGATTCAGTGATGGGTACAGTGATTGATGTGTACTCACACTGACACCAGGATTCAGTGAGGTGTACAGTGATTGGTGTGTACTCACTCTGACAGACCAGGATTCAGTGAGGTGTACAGTGGTTGGTGTGTACTCACACTGACACCAGGATTCAGTGATGGGTACAGTGATTGGTGTGTACTCACACTGACACCAGGATTCAGTGAGGGGTACAGTGATTGGTGTGTACTCACTCTGACAGACCAGGATTCAGTGAGGTGTACAGTGATTGGTGTGTACTCACACTGACACCAGGATCCAGTGAGGTGTACAGTGATTGGTGTGTACTCAAACTGACACCAGGATCCAGTGATGGGTACAGTGATTGGTGTGTACTCACACTGACACCAGGATCCAGTGAGGTGTACAGTGATTGGTGTGTACTCACCCTGACACCAGTGTGGGGGACTACGGTCTCCTGCGTAAAGAAATAGGCAACACAGCGAGCTAAAAGAAATAGGTCTTTACTCCAACTCTCACAATACAGTACTGAATTCGTAAAGCCCGCGAACCTGTGATGACTCACGGATTGGTTACCTGCTGAAACCTGATTGGTTTTCCTTCTCTCAGCAGCAGGCAAGTCTGAACATGCCTTATTCCTCTCAGCTTGCAACTGTCTTGCGGGGGGAGGGGAATACAGCAGTTAAAAGGGGATTATACAGGTTTATCTACATACACACAGTGTTTCCCCAATGTGGCAACGCCACATACGCCCCCCCAGAATCCTCGTTAACTGTAAAAGTCAGTCTCTGTGAAGGTTTGACCAAGCGGCCGTAGCGGCTGTAGTAGCCATCTGGCGTGTGAGGAGGGCTGTCTGGGAGGTCGGCCGGTTGGTTCGTCGGCTGGTCTGGCGGCTGGTCTGCCGGTGGGCTGGCATCACGGGCTGCCGGCGAAGGTGGGGCGGCGGCCGGGAAGTAAGGTTCTGGCGTGTCTTGGTCCTCTTGTGGGGCCGCCGCCAACGCGGGAGGTCTGCCCCGCCGTGGGGGAAGAGCCGGCCGAATCGGGAAGCTGAGGTCCAGGCGTGCCGGTTTGAGGCGGTCTACTGAAATAAGGTCCGGCTTCCTGCCGACGTCGATAAGAAAAGCTTTGTCCCCCGTCTCCAATACTGGAAAGGGGCTGGTGTATGGTGCCTGCAGCGGGCCTCTGTGCGCGTCCCGGCGCACGAAGACGAACTCCGCATGTCGTAAGTCTCGAGGCACGTAGGACGGCTGCGGGCCGTGTTGCGAAGTGGGCACTGGACAGAATTGCTGGGCCGCGTCCTGGTGCAGGGAAAGCTGTCTGGCGGCCGACCATGGCTCCGTTGTCAGGGGGAGGAAGTCGCCTGGTACTCTGAGCGGTTGGCCGTAGACCATCTCGGCCGCGGAGGCGCGGAGGTCCTCTTTGGGCGCGGTGCACAATCCCAGGAGGACCCAGGGTAGTTTGTCGATCCAGCTGGTGTCGGCCAGGCTAGCGCGGAGGGAGGCTTTCAAGGAACGATGAAAGCGCTCGCAGAGCCCGTTGGCCTGCGGGTGGTAGGCTGTTGTCCTGTGCAACTTGGTGCCGAGGCCGGCGGTGATGGCATTCCACAAGTGGGAGGTGAACTGGGGGCCTCTGTCCGAGGATATGTCGGTCGGCGCGCCGAACCGGGCCACCCATGTCGAGACGAATGCTCGCGCGACGTCGGTCGTGGTGGTGGAGGCGAGCGGAATCGCCTCGGGCCATCTGGTGGTGCGGTCGACGATCATGAGCAGGTGTGTGAAACCGTGCGACGGCGGCAAGGGGCCTACCAGATCGACGTGGACGTGGTCGAAACGCCTCTCGGGCACCGGGAAACACTCCAATGGCGCCTTGGTGTGCTGCTGGACCTTAGCGTGCTGACACGCCACGCATGTGTTGGTCCAGTCTCTCACATCCTTGTGGAGTCCAGGCCAGACGAACTTGGCGGACATGAGTTTCTGAGACGCACGCATCCCTGGATGTGAGAGGCCGTGGATGATGTCGAAAACTCGCTTGTGCCAGGCGGATGGGACGACCGGCCTAGGCGAGGGGACTGAGACGTCGTACAGGAGGGTTGTGCCTGCTGCGTGGAAGTGGATGTCGGCCAGAGTGAGGCTGGTGGTTGACGTCCTGAGGGCCTGGATCTCCGCATCGGCGGCCTGGTCTCTCGCCATGCTGGCGTAGTCGACGCCCAGGTGCACTGCGTGGAGCGAGGGTCTTGAGAGGCAGTCGGCCACCAAATTGTCCTTGCCGGCAACGTGGCGGATGTCCGTGGTGAACTCCGAGATGAAATTGAATTGGCGCTGTTGGCGCGCGGACCAGGGTTCGGTTACTTTGGCCATGGCGAAAGTGAGCGGCTTGTGGTCCACAAATGCAGTGAACGGCCGGCCTTCCAGATGAAAACGGAAGTGCCGGATTGCCAGGAACAGGGCCAGGAGCTCTCTGTCAAACGTGCTGTAGGCCTGCTCGTTCTTGCGCAGCTGTCGGCTGAAAAATGCCAGTGGCTGCCACGCGCCTTCGACCCACTGTTGCTGGATGGCGCCAACGGCGTAGTCCGAGGCGTCCGTGGCGAGGGCGGTCTTGGCGCCCGGGATGGGGTGGGCCAGTAGTGTGGCGTTGGCCAAGGCGCTTTTGGTCTGGTGGAAGGCTGTCGCCATCTCGCTGGACCAGGTGAGTTGCTCTTTGCCCGTTTTGCCCCTGGTGGCTTCATAGAGGGGGCGCATGAGTGAGGCGGCCTTGGGCACGAAACGGTGATAGAAATTGACCATCCCCAAAAATTCCTGCAGCGCCTTGACCGAGGTGGGCTGGGGAAAATCCGCCACCGCCTGCACCTTGGAAGGTAGGGGAATGGCTCCCCTTGGCGAGATTCTGTGGCCGAGAAAGTCAATTTGGGCTGCTCCGAACTGGCATTTGGCCGGGTTGACGATTAGCCCGTGTTGGCTGAGGCGCTGGAAAAGAGAGCGCAAATGCACGATGTGCTCGGCCTTGCTGGTACTAGCCACGAGGATATCATCCAGATAGACGAACGGGAAGCTCAGGTCCCGTAGGACAGAGTCCATGAGCCGTTGGAAGGCCTGTGCGGTGTTCTTGAGCCCGAAGGGCATGCGCAGGAACTCGAACAGTCTGAAGGGGGTGATGATCGCCGTCTTCTGGACGTCTGCGTGGTGGACGGGGACCTGATGGTAGCCGCGAATCAGGTCGACCTTGGAAAAGACCGACTTTCCTGCTAGGTGTGCCGAGAAGTCTTGGATGTGCGGAATGGGGTATCTATCGGGCGTGGTGACATCGTTGAGCCGTCTGTAGTCGTCGCAGGGGCGCCAGTCACCGCCCGGCTTGGGCACAATGTGGAGGGGGGACGACCAGGGGCTGTTCGAGCGGCGGATGATGCCCAGTTTCTCCATCGTGGCGAATTCTTCCTTGGCCACCGCCATCTTGGCTGGGTCCAGGCGTCTGGCTCGGGCGAACACTGGTGGTCCCGTAGTGGCGATGTGGTGCTCGACACCATGCGTGACTGCCGCGGCTGAGAAGGTCAGTTGTGTGAGCCTCGGGAAATCTGCGAGTAGGCGGGCGTAGTTGTCATGCGCCGGGGCGGAGCAGGACCCGACGAGGGCCGGGCTGTTGCTCTGCTGGCAGGCCAGTGAAGCGAAAGTTGCTGCGTCGATCAGGCGCCTATCGCGGACGTCGACCAGGAGTCCGTGGGCACAAAGAAAATCGGCGCCCAGCAAGGGATGTGCCACCGAGACCGTCACGAAATCCCACGTAAATCGCTGGCCATTGAAACAAACCTCGGCCCGTCGCTTTCCGAAAGTAGCGATGGCTGCGCCATTTGCCGCCAGGAGGGGTGGGCCGCTGCGGCCTGCCTGGATGTCGAGCTGGGAGGCAGGAATTATGCTGCATTGGGCTCCGGTGTCTGCGCCCTGAAAGGGAGTCGGTTATGTACAGCAGTTTACCTGTGGTGCTGATGGCCATCGTGGCGGCAGGGGTGCGGTCGAGCGGGCCTAGGCGGCGGCGCGGGGCTGGTGCGTTGGGCCGGGCGGCCATCTTGGTTTGATCGAAAGAGCAGGGTGCTCTGCAGCGTTGGGCCTTGTGGCCGAAACGCGCGTGGTAGTAGCATAGTTCTGCGGCCTGGCATGGCGGCGCGCACTTGGTGGTGTCGGGGAGCCTCGCGGCTGCACAGCCGAGTTGGGCGACGATGAAGACTTTGTCCGCGGCGGCTGCCAGTTGTACGCAGTCCGTGATCGGGGACCCCGCGAGGGCAGTCTGTACCCGCTGAGGGAGCAGGCTGAGGAAAAGGGCCCGAAACAAGAAGCACTGCGGTTCTGAGCCCAGGAGCGCAAGCATCCGGCTCATCAACTGGGTCGGGGTAGAGTCGCCGAGGCCTGGTAGTGAGAGAAGCCCGCGGGCCCTCTCCTCACTGGACAGGCCGTAAGCCTGCAGCAAGCGGCCCTTAATGGTTAAGTACTTGCCGGTCTGTGGTGGGTTCCCCAGCAGGTCGAGAATTTTGGCGGCGGTGGAGCTTGCTAGTGCTGAGACTACGTGGAGGTACCTTTCTTCATCGTCTTGAACCCTGCGAAGGGTGAATTGGGCCTCCGTGTGCGCGAACCAAGCTGGTGCTTGGTGTTCCCAGAAGGTGGGGAGCTACAAGGACACGGCGCCAGCCGACATCGGGCTGCTGCTGGTTGCCGTCGGGCCATTGCTGGCCTCTGTAGGGCTGCGTGAGTCGGGGGCTTCGGCCACCGACATTCGGGGTCACCAATGTGGGGGACTACGGTCTCCCGCGTAAAGAAATAGGCAACACAGTGAGCTAAATGAAATAGGTCTTTACTCCAACTCTCACAATACAGTACTGAATTCGTAAAGCCCGCGAACCTGTGATGACTCACGGATTGGTCACCTGCTGAAACCTGATTGGTTTTCCTTCTCTCAGCAGCAGGCAAGTCTGAACATGCCTTATTCCTCTCAGCTTGCAACTGTCTTGCGGGGGGAGGGGAATACAGCAGTTAAAAGGGGATTATACAGGTTTGTCTACATACACAGTGTTTCCCCAATGTGGCAACCAGGATCCAGTGAGGTGTACAGTGATTGGTGTGTACTCACACTGACACCAGGGTTCAGTGATGGGTACAGTGATTGGTGTGTACTCACACTGACACCAGGATTCAGTGATGTGTAATTAAAGTGATGGCATACACCAAGGTTTTAGGACGTCGCACTGGAGGCCTTGGTGGAAGAGATGGAAAGGAGAGATGTCCTGTATCCTCAGTGGGGCCGAAGTCCCTCCAGACACATGCACAGAAGGCTGTGGCAAGAGATAGCTGCGGAGGTCAGTGCCAGGAGTGTAACCCCAAGGACCTGGATGCAGTGCAGGAAAACGTTTAATGATCTCACACAAGTTGTCAAAGTCAGTGAGTGCATCTTCAAATGCCATTTCCTACCAACTGCACCACTAGCTTCATCCACTGCTCAATTCACCACACCCCCATCACTCACCTACCAACAATCTCTATCAGTCAGGGCTCATACCTAACATCCATATGCTTTACCTCACCTTCACACACTTAACACTGTTGCAAGCCTCGCACCCACACCTCAGAGCTTGCACACACTGGCAGCTATTCAACCATGACAGCCACATCACCCATATTGCACGACACTCACTGACACACTTCCCTCTTTCTTGCAGGAGAAAGTGGCACACAACCGGAGGCAGCAGTAACTAACCGGAGGGGGAGAGGCATGCCTGCATGTTTTAACCCCCATGGTGGAGACAATTGGCCAATCTAGGGAATGGTCATTGCTGAGGTCGTGGACACCGGCGGGGCTGAATCAATTGAAGATGAGGGTATCCACATAACTAATCCTCCTTCTCTCATCCCACTTCTCCCTCATCCCTCAATCACATCTGGTGTAAGCATGCACTTCTTAATTTCTCCTCTTCCCTCGCCACAACCCAATATTTGTCCATTTTCCATTTCAAATATTCAAGAACTGGAACCTGCACAGGCAGTGGAGGAAGAGCAAGAAGAAAGTGAAGATGAAGGGACACCACCACTCGATTTCAAAGTGACAGCCATCAGCTCAGAGACTGACACTGTGCACAATTTAGAGGATAGGGTTGGGGCAGGATCTGCACGTGGTGAGACACCGGGCAAAAATGGGCTGAAGCCAGGGCTGGGGAAAAGGATAGCGCAGGCGCCAGCTCACCAGAGGGCACACAGAAATGCCTGCTCCCTCTTCTAGCAGCTTGGCCTGCTCCGTGTGGCCTCTGCTCATTCTCCCAGTTATGCCCCATGCCAAGAGGAAGCCGTACAAGGCCACCCATGTCCGGAAGCATCCGGTTTGTGCACAACCCTTTAAGCCACCAAAAAAGTACTTCAGTACCAGCCAGACCATTCCCTGTAGACTACTGAAACTTTTAACAAATAGGGAAAAGCACCTAAATGTGTAGAATTGCAGCAACAGCCAGAATAATCCAGCAACTAACCTGCAAGTATTTGATGATCCCATTAAATAGCACTGGTGGGGGGCCCATCAGGCCATTTAACACCGTGTTCAGCTGTGCGAGATTAAGAGAGGACATAGGCTGCAGTGTGGCGCTCCAAAATGGCAGCGCTGGCGTCAAATAAGCATGACCCATCAAAGACTTGGCAGTCATTAGGTGTGCACGTGCAAACACCTTTTCAAATATGGTGGCTGGCGCACTTCCCGTTGGAGGCGTGTGTACGTGTCACGGGCACCATTGTTGTAGTTTAAGAGGCCTTGTAGCGCCCAAAGAATGGACACTACTGAGCAAAACTCCACCCTCAGTGAAAGGTGTGTACTCACACTGACCCCAGGATCCAGTGATGGGTAAATATAGTGAAAGGTGTGTACTCACACTGACCCCAGGATCCAGTGATGGGTAAATACAGTGAATGGTGTGTACTCACACTGACCCCTGGATACAGTGATGGGTAAATACAGTGAATGGTGTGTACTCACACTGACCCCAGGATACAGTGATGGGTAAATACAGTGAATGGTGTGTACTCACACTGACCCCAGGATTCAGTGATGGGTAAATACAGTGAATGGTGTGTACTCACACTGACCCCTGGATACAGTGCTGGGTAAATAGAGTGAATGGTGTGTACTCACACTGACCCCAGGATTCAGTGATGGGTAAATACGGTGAATGGTGTGTACTCATACTGACCCCAGGATTGAGTGATGGGTAAATACAGTGAATGATGTGTACTCACACTGACCCCAGGATTGAGTGATGGGTAAATACAGTGAATGGTGTGTACTCACACGGACCCCAGGATTGAGTGATGGGTAAATACAGTGAATGGTGTGTACTCACACTGACCCCAGGATTGAGTGATGGGTAAATACAGTGAATGGTGTGTACTCACACTGACCCCGGGATTGAGTGATGGGTAAATACAGTGAATGGTGTGGACTCACACTGACCCCAGGATTCAGTGATGGGTAAAGACAGTGAATGGTGTGTACTCACACTGGCCCCGGGATTGAGTGATGGGTAAATACAGTGAATGGTGTGTACTCACACTGACCCCAGGATTGAGTGATGGGTAAATACAGTGAAAGGTGTGTACTCACACTGACCCGAGGATTCAGTGATGGGTAAATACAGTGAATGGTGTGTACTCACACTGACCCCAGGATTGAGTGATGGGTAAAATACAATGAATGGTTGTGGTGATTATTCCTTGTTTAGTAAAAGTATTGTGATTGGTTGTTTGTTAACTGCCTTGGGATATATGTTGTAATCTCATTGGTAGTTGATGTCACATGATGTGTGGTGGCCACCTTAAATTCAGTTCTTTTCCAGCTTTGGTTGGGACTGGATGTGGAAAGATGTGCTGTAGATTTTAAAGTTAATAAAGCCTAGCTTTGGAAGGCAAATCTATTCTTTATTTCAATTTATTAACTTTATGTTAGAATGGAGCGATATCTTCAACCAGAACGATTCAAGGCTGACCCCAATTCTGCTGGAGTGGATGATAAATGGAAACATTGGTATTGTACATTTAAAAACTTTTAGGGCGTGTTGGATCAAGAGTCTCTAAATAAGCTGAATATGCTGATCAACTACATTGCTCCGGATGTATATAAATATATTTTGGACTGTAAAACTTATGAAGTGGCTATTTCTACATTGGAAAAGATTTTTGTTAAACCAAAGAATGAGGTATTTGCACGTCACCTTCTATCTGCCCATAGGCAGCAGGTGGGAGAATCTTTGGATACTTATTTACAAGCACTTCGGTGCCTTAGTGTTAACTGTAATTATAAGGCCGTGACGGCTGAAGAATATAAGGAAGAATCGGTACGGGATGCTTTTATTAATGGATTACTGTCTAGATCAATTCGTCAGCAGTTGTTAGAAAATAAGACTTTGGATCTTAAAAGTGCTTTTGAGCAAGCTTCTACATTGGATGTGGCTCAGAGAAGTTCGGATTCTTATGCTCTTTTTAATCGGCCTGCGACTATGGTTTCGGCAGTTTCGGATGAAAAGGAATTATGTGGACTTAATGGGAGTGGTTTACTAGATTCTGAAACAGTTTCTACTTCGGCGGCTGTTGCCTCTAAGATTCAGAAGTGTTATTTTTGTGGGAATATCCGGCACCCTCGTCTGAAGTGTCCTGCTTGGGAGGCTGTGTGTAGTAAATGCGGCAAGAGAGGTCATTATGCACGCATGTGCAAATCATCAGGTTCAATTACCTCCTCCTCTCCTGGTGTGGGAGGGCCCTCCTCTACCACCTCCTCCTCTGTGACTATTCAGCCTTTAGATAGGGCGTTTATTGCATCAATTTCTGCTGCATTTGCTCATGGCCTAAACAAAGCTATAGTTACGGCTCAAGTTAATGGGTTGGAAGTGAAGGCCCTTATAGATATGGGCAGTACTGAGAGTTTTATAAGTCTTCAGTTTGCGAAGGAGAAGCATTTGAAAATTTCACCTGTTATGTATCAGGTGTGTATGGCTCAGACGACCCTTACTTCACAAATAGCTGGTTGTTGCTTTGTGAAAATGATTCTTCTCGGTAATACATATACTGATATACGCCTATCTGTTTTGCCTAATCTCTGTGCGGATATTTTGATTGGACATGGTGTGCTTCAGTTACACGAGTCTCTTAGTCTTTCATTTGGAGGGACTAAGCCACCTTTATCTATTTGTGGATTAACCTCTTTATCCATTTCTCCATTATCACTTTTTTCCAATTTGATGCCGGATTGTAAGCCAATTGCTACCAAGTCAAGAAGATATAGTAGTCAGGATGGAGAATTTATTAATTCTGAAGTTCAACGTCTCTTATTGGAAGGAATCATTGAACCTAGTTGTTCGCCTTGGCGAGCACAGATAGTTGCCACGACTAACGAGAGACACAAGAAACGAATGGTGATAGACTATTCCCAAACTATTAATAGGTATACTCAATTAGATGCGTACCCTTTGCCTAAGATTGATGAGCTTATCAATAAAGTATCTCAGTATAAGGTTTTTAGCACTATTGACTTAAAGAGTGCTTATCATCAGATTCCTATTGTTAAGAAGGATCAACCATATACGGCCTTTGAGGCTGGTGGAAAGCTGTATCAGTTTTGCCGAATACCATTTGGTGTTACTAATGGTGTTGCTTGTTTTCAATGGGCAATGGATGCTTTTATAAGTGATAACTCCCTCTCTGACACCTTTTCATACTTAGATGACATCACAGTGTGTGGCAAATCAAGGGTGGAGCATGATTCTAATTTAAAAAGATTCCTTCAAGCTGCGGAAAAAGTTGGTTTAACTTTTAATAAAGAGAAATGTATCTTTTCGACTACTGAGGTAAATCTATTGGGGTATATTATCTCGGGAAACAAGATTAAACCAGATCCAGAACGTCTGCGACCATTGATTGATTTACCTTGTCCTACTAATTCTAAGGCTTTGCAACGAGTTGTTGGACTGTTTTCTTATTATTCTAATTGGATTGCAAATTTTTCACAGAAGATCCGGCCTCTTATTCGGGTTACGACATACCCTCTATCATGGGAGGCCAGGACATGTTTTGAGAATTTTAAAAAGGATATTTTAGGAGCAGTTGTGCATTCTATTGATGAGCAGGTTCCTTTTGTGATCGAGACGGATGCTTCTGATTTTGCAATTGGGGCTACTCTGAACCAAAATGGAAGACCTGTGGCCTTTTTTTCACGTACTTTGAACAATAGTGAAAAAAGACATTCTTCAATAGAGAAAGAGGCATACGCAATAGTAGAAGCATTGCGTAAATGGAGACATTATTTATCGGGGCGACATTTCACGTTGGTAACTGATCAAAAATCTGTGTCCTTTATGTTTGATGTTAAACATTTTGGAAAGATCAAAAATGATAAAATGATGAGATGGAGGATTGAGTTGGCATGTTACCATTTTGACATAGTTTATCGTCCGGGGAAGGATAATGTTGCTGCTGATGCACTGTCGAGGGCTTATTGTTCTGTGATTCACGGAGATACGCTTATTAATCTTCACAATGCCTTATGTCATCCTGGGGTTACGAGGATGATACACTTCGTACGCAGTAAGAATTTGCCCTTTTCAGTTGAAGACGTCAAGCGGATGACTTCATCATGTTCTATCTGCGCTCGGTGTAAACCGAATTTCTTTAAGCCTCAACGAGCTCATCTTATAAAGGCTACTTCTCCTTTTGAACGTTTGAGCGTCGATTTTAAGGGGTCTCTTCCTTCAACTACTCAAAACCGATATATTTTTACTGTTGTGGATGAGTTTTCAAGGTTCCCTTTTGCTTTTCCTTGTGCAGATGTATCAGCTGCTACAGTTATCAAATGTCTGACTCAACTTTTTGTCATCTTTGGGATGCCTGCGTATATCCATTCGGATCAGGGAAGTTCTTTTATGTCTTCCCAGTTGAAGGAATACCTTCAGAGTCGGGGAATTTCTACTAGTAGAACTACCCCATATAATCCCCAGGGTAATGGACAGTGCGAACGATACAATGGGGTGATCTGGAAGGCAGTTATGTTGGCTTTGACATCCCGGAACCTTAAGAATACACAGTGGGAAATGGTACTGCCTGATGCCCTGCATTCCATTAGATCATTGCTTTCAATGGCTACTAATGTGACCCCCCATGAAAGGCTCTTTAACTATCCGCGGAGATCTACTACGGGATATTCGGTACCTTCATGGCTTACTATGCAGGGACCTGTGCTGCTTCGACGCCATGTTAGATTGTCAAAATATGATCCTTTAGTGGAGGAGGTGGAGCTGTTGGAGGCAAATTCCCAATATGCTCATATTCGATTCCAAGATGGGAAAGAAAGTACCGTTTCAATTAAAGACTTGGCTCCTTGTGGTGGCCAGCCCTCTTCTGAGGATATTAACAATAGTCATGATTTAGATAATGTGGATGCTGTTACAGATACTACGAATGTCTCCAATCCGATTGCAGATAATTATACTTCTATTAGTCAGCCCTTGATGGATGTTTATGACCGTCCCAGTTTACCTTCTGATGGGATTTCTAATCCGGAAACCGTTGAAAATCGGGATATGGATAGCCTTCCTGCTGAAGATACTTCTGTGCCTTCTGGTGTGGGAGGGCAAGGAATTTCACCAAGGTTAAGAAGGTCGACACGAACAAGATATCTGGTCGACCGATTGAAAATTGACTTTTAAATTGATAGTAATGTTTTAAAATTGTTGAAATATTATATTATTGTTTTAGTTGAGAGATACTTAATACTTATGTGCAATGTTATTATTTGTTGTTGTTCACTTAGTATTGTGTCATGTAAACAGTTTTACTCTTGTTGTGCATAGTTTTAGTTGTAAGTAATTAATTATAAATTGTAAAGGTTATTTAGGTTGGAGTATATTTTAAAAGGAGGGGTGAATGTGGTGATTATTCCTTGTTTAGTAAAAGTATTGTGATTGGTTGTTTGTTAATTGCCTTGGGATATATGTTGTAATCTCATTGGTAGTTGATGTCACATGATGTGTGGTGGCCACTTTAAATTCAGTTCTTTTCCAGCTTTGGTTAGGACTGGGTGTGGAAAGATGTGCTGCAGATTTCAAGTTAATAAAGCCTAGCTTTGGAAGGCAAATCTATTCTTTATTTCAATGGTGTGTACTCACACTGACCCGATGATTCAGTGATGGGTAAATACAGTGAATGGTGTGTACTCACACTGACCCGATGATTCAGTGATGGATAAATACAGTGAATGGTGTGCACTCACACTGACCCTGGGAATCAATGATGGGTAAATACAGTGAATGGTGTGTACTCACACTGACCCCAGGATTCAGTGATGGGTAAATACAGTGAATGGTGTGTACTCACACTGACCCCGGGATTCAGTGCTGGGTAAATACAGTGAATGTTGTGTACTCACACTGACCCCGGGATTGGGTGATGGGTAAATACAGTGAATGGTGTGTACTCACAATGACCCCAGGTTCAGTGACGGGTAAATACAGTGAATGGTGTGTACTCACACTGACCCCAGGATTGAGTGATGGGTAAATACAGTGAATGGTGTGCACTCACACTGACCCCAGGATTGAGTGATGGGTAAATACAGTGAATGGTGTGTACTCACACTGACCCCGGGATTGAGTGATGGGAAAATACAGTGAATGGTGTGTACTCACATTAACCCCGGGATTCAGTGATGGGTAAATACAGTGAATGGTGTGCACTCACACTGACCCCAGGATTGAGTGATGGGTAAATACAGTGAATAGTGTGTACTCACACTGACCCCGGGATTGAGTGATGGGTAAATACAGTTAATGGTGTGTACTCACACTGACCCCAGGATTGTGTGATGGGTAAATACAGTGAATGGTGTGTACTCACACTGACCCCAGGATCCAGTGATGGGTAAATACAGTGAATGGAGTGTACTCACACTGACCCCGGGATTGGGTGATGGGAAAATACAGTGAATGGTGTGTACTCACACTGACCCCAGGATTGAGTGATGGGTAAATACAGTGAATGGTGTGTACTCACACTGACCCCAGGATTGAGTGGTGGGTAAATACAGTGAATGGTGTGTACTCACAGTGACACCAGGATCCAGTGATGGGTAAATACAGTGAATGGTGTGTACTCACACTGACCCCAGGATTGCGTGATCGGTAAATACAGTGAATGGTGTGTACTCACACTGACCCCGGGATTGAGTGATGGGTAAATACAGTGAATGGTGTGTACTCACACTGACCCCAGGATTGTGTGATGGGTAAATACAGTGAATGGTGTGTACTCACACTGACCCCAGGATTGAGTGATGGGTAAATACAGTGAATGGTGTGTACTCACACTGATCCCAGGATTGAGTGACGGGTAAATACAGTGAATGGTGTGTACTCACACTGACACCAGGATTGAGTGATGGGTAAATACAGTGAATGGTGTGCACTCACACTGACCCCAGGATCCAGTGATGGGTGAATACAGTGAATGGTGTGTACTCACACTGACCCCAGGATCCAGTGCTGGGTAAATACAGTGAATGGTGTGTACTCACACTGACCCCAGGATTGAGTGACGGGTAAATACAGTGAATGGTGTGTACTCACACTGACCCCGGGATTGAGTGATGGGTAAGTACAGTGAATGGTCTGTACTCACACTGACCCCAGGATCCAGTGATGGGTAAGCACAGTGAATGATGTGTACGCACACTGACCCCAGGATCCAGTGACAGGTAAATACAGTGAATGTTGTGTACTCACACTGACCCCAGGATCCAGTGATGGGTAAACACAGTGAATGATGTGTACGCACACTGACTCCAGGATCCAGTGACAGGTAAATACAGTGAATGGTGTGTACTGACACTGACCCCAGGATTGAGTGATGGGTAAATACAGTGAATGGTGTGTACTCACACTGACCCCGGGATTCAGTGATGGGTAAATACAGTGAATGGTGTGTACTCACACTGACCCCAGGATTGAGTGATGGGTAAATACAGTGAATGGTGTGTACTCACACTGATCCCGGGATTGAATGATGGGCAAATACAGTGAATGGTGTGTACTCACACTGACCCCAGGATTGAGTGATGGGTAAATACAGTGAATGGTGTGTACTCACACAGACCCCGGGATTGAGTGATGGGTAAATACAGTGAATGGTGTGTACTCACACTGACCCCAGGATAGAGTGATGGGTAAATACAGTGAATGGTGTGTACTCACACTGACCCCAGGATTGAGTGATGGGTAAATACAGTGAATGATGTGTACTCACACTGACCCCGGGATTGAGTGATGAGTAAATACAGTGAATGGTGTGTACTCACACTGACCCCGGGATTGATTGATGGGTAAATACAGTGACTGGTGTGTACTCACACTGACCCCGGGATTGAGTGATGGGTAAATACAGTGAATGGTGTGTACTCACACTGATCCCAGGATTTTGTGATGGGTAAATACAGTGAATGGTGTGTGCTCACACTGACCCCAGGATTGAGTGATGGGTAAATACAGTGAATGGTGTGTACTCACACTGACCTTGGGATTGAGTGATGGGTAAATACAGTGAATGGTGTGTACTCACACTGACCCTGGGATTGAGTGATGGGTAAATACAGTGAATGGTGTGTACTCACAGTGACACCAGGATTGAGTGATGGGTAAATACAGTGAATGGTGTGTACTCACACTGACCCCGGGATTGAGTGATGGGTAAATACAGTGAATGGTGTGTACTTACACTGACCCCGGTATTGAGTGATGGGTAAATAAAGTGAATGGTGTGTACTCACACTGACCCAGGATCCAGTGATGGGTAAATACAGTGAATGGACTGCACTCACTCTGACCCCAGGATCCAGTGATGGGTAAATACAGTGAATGGTGTGTACTCACACTGACCCCAGGATTGAGTGATGGGTAAATACAGTGAATGGTGTGTACTCACACTGACCCAGGGATTGAGTGATGGGTAAATACAGTGAATGGTGTGTACTTACACTGACCCCGGCATTGAGTGATGGGTAAATAAAGTGAATGGTGTGTACTCACACTGACCCCAGGATCCAGTGATGGGTAAATACAGTGAATGGAGTGTCCAGACACTGACCCCAGGATTGAGTGAAGAGTAAATACAGTAAATGGTGTGTACTCACACTGACCCCAGGATCCAGTGATGGGTAAATACATTGAATGGTGTGTACTCACACTGACCCCAGGATTGAGTGATGGGTAAATACAGTGAATGGTGTGTACTCACACTGACCCCGGGATTGAGTGATGGGTAAATACAGTGAATGGTGTGTACTCACACTGACCCCAGGATTGAGTGATGGGTAAATACAGTGAATGGTGTGTACTCACACTGACCCCGGGATTGAGTGATGGGTAAATACAGTGAATGGTGTGTACTCACACTGACCCCGGGATTCAGTGATGGGTAAATACAGTGATTGGTGTGTGCTCACACTGACCCAGGATCCAGTGATGGGTAAATACAGTGAATGGCGTGTGCTCACACTGACCCCAGGATCCACTGACGGGTAAATCCAGTGAATGGTGTGTACTCACACTGACCCCAGGATTGAGTGATAGGTAAATACAGTGAATGGTGCGTACTCACACTGACCCCGGGATTGAGTGATGGGTAAATACAGTGAATGGTGTGTGATCACACTGACCCCAGGATTCACTGATGGGTAAATACAGTGATTGATGTGTACTCACACTGACCCCGGGATTGAGTGAAGGGTAAATACAGTGAATGGTGTGTACTCACACTGACCCCGGGATTCAGTGCTGGGAAATACAGTGAATGGTGTGTACTCACACTGACCCTGGGATTGAGTGTTGGGTAAATACAGTGAATGGTGTGTACTCACACTGACCCCAGGATTCAGTGATGGGTAAATACAGTGAATGGTGTGTACTCACACTGACCCTGGGATTGAGTGTTGGGTAAATACAGTGAATGGTGTGTACTCACACTGACCCTGGGATTGAGTGATGGGTAAATACAGTGAATGGTGTGTACTCACACTGACCCCGGGATTGAGTGTTGGGTAAATACAGTGAATGGTGTGTACTCACACTGACCCCAGGATTCAGTGATCGCTAAATACATTGAATGGTGTGTAGTCACACTGACCCCGGGATTCAGTGATTGTTAAATACAGTGAATGGTGTGTACTCACACTGACCTCAGGATTCAGTGACGGGTAAATACAGTGAATGGTGTGTACTCACACTGACCCCAGGATCCAGTGATGGGTAAATACAGTGAATGGTGTTTACTCACACTGACCCCGGGATTCAGTAATGGGTAAATACAGCGAATGATGTGTACTGACACTGACCCCAGGATTGAGTGACGGGTAAATACAGTGAATGGTGTGTACTCACACTGGCCCCAGGATTGAGTGATGGGTAAATACAGTGAATGGTGTGTACTCACACTGACCCCGGGATTGAGTGATGGGTAAATACAGTGAATGGTGTTTACTCACACTGACCCCAGGATTGAGTGATGAGTAAATACAGTGAATGGTGTGTGCTCACACTGACCCCAGGTTTCAGTGATGGGTAAATACAGTGAATGGTGTGTGCTCACACTGACCCCTGGATACAGTGATAGGTAAACACAGTGAATGGTGTGTACTCACACTGACCTCAGGATTGAGTGATGGGTAAATACAGTGAATGGTGTGTACTCACACTGACCCCGGGTTTCAGTGATGGGTAAATACAGTGAATGGTGTGTACTCACACTGACCCCGGGACTGAGTGATGGGTAATACAGTGAATGGTGTGTACTCACACTGACCCCAGGATCCAGTGATGGGTAAATACAGTGAATGGTGTGTACTCAAACTGACCCCGGGATTCAGTGATGGGTAAATACAGTGAATGGTGTGTACTCACACTGACCCCAGGATCCAGTGATGGGTAAATACAGTGAATGGTGTGTACTCACACTGACCCCAGGGTTGAGTGATGGGTAAGTACAGTGAATGGTGTGTACTCACACTGACCCCTGGATTCAGTGATGGGTAAATACAGTGAATGGTGTGTACTCACACTGACCCCAGGATTCATTGACGGGTAAATACCGTGAATGGTGTGTACTCACACTGAAACCGGGATTGAGTTAAGGGTAAATACTGTGAATGGTGTGTACTCACACTGACCCCAGGATCCAGTGACGGGTAAATACAGTGAATGGTGTGTACTCACACTGACCCCAGGATCCAGTGACGGATAAATACAGTGAATGGTGTGTACTCACACTGACACCGGGATTGAGTGATGGGTAAATACAGTGAATGGTGTGTACTCACACTGACCCCAGGATTCAGTGATGGGTAAATACAGTGGATGGTGTGTACTCACACTGACCCCAGGATTGAGTGATGGGTAAATACAGTGAATGGTGTGTACTCACACTGACCCCAGGATCCAGTGATGGGTAAATACAGTGAATGGTGTGTACTGACACTGACCCCAGGATTCAGTGATGGGTAAATACAGTGAATGGTGTGTACTCACACTGACCCCAGGATTGAGTGATGGGTAAATACAGTGAATGGTGTGCACTCACACTGACCCCAGGATCCAGTGATGGGTGAATACAGTGAATGGTGTGTACTCACACTGACCCCAGGATCCAGGCATGGGTAAATACAGTGAATGGTGTGTACTCACACTGACCCCAGGATTGAGTGATGGGTAAATACAGTGAATGGTGTGCACTCACACTGACCCCAGGATCCAGTGATGGGTGAATACAGTGAATGGTGTGTACTCACACTGACCCCAGGATCCAGTGCTGGGTAAATACAGTGAATGGTGTGTACTCACACTGACCCCAGGATTGAGTGCTGGGTAAATACAGTGAATGGTGTGCACTCACACTGACCCCAGGATCCAGTGATGGGTGAATACAGTGAATGGTGTGTACTCACACTGACCCCAGGATCCAGTGATGGGTGAATACAGTGAATGGTGTGCACTCACACTGACCCCAGGATCCAGTGATGGGTGAATACAGTGAATGGTGTGCACTCACACTGACCCCAGGATCCAGTGATGGGTGAATACAGTGAATGGTGTGCACTCACACTGACCCCAGGATCCAGTGATGGGTAAATACAGTGAATGGTGTGTACTCACACTGACCCCAGGATCCAGTGCTGGGTAAATACAGTGAATGGTGTGTACTCACACTGACCCCAGGATCGAGTGCTGGGTAAATACAGTGAATGGTGTGCACTCACACTGACCCCAGGATCCAGTGATGGGTAAATACAGTGAATGGTGTGTACTCACACTGACCCCGGGATCCAGTGATGGGTGAATACAGTGAATGGTGTGTACTCACCCTTAAAAACCAGTGTTTCTCCAACGAAAGCACGTCGTGATCTCAATCCCTGTCCCGTAACCCTGAGATATGCAAGCATGAATCAAAAACCGGCGATCACTTTAGCCGAACTGGATTACAAAGCCTGATTGGGTACAAAGTAAATATTGTTATTTTCCAATTTTGCATTCCCAAGAAGGATCTTTAACCTCAGTGACCGCAGTCGGAAGTTCTGATGTACGCTGTACATAATTTTTCCATCTAAATTAAGCAAAAAATTCCAAAAGAAACCGAGCACAATCGAATGTCTGATATGAACTCCCAGCAGGCAAAGCTTTCAGTCAGCAGTGAAAAACTCTAAAAAAATCCCCGTACATTTCAATCGACAAAGCATTAGATTATATTTATCTGTATTTTAAGAATATAGGAGCCAGAGTAGGCCATTCAGCCCCTCGAGCATGCTACAACGTTCAATTGTCAGCCAGTGGCTCGGTGGGTAGCACGCTCTAGGTGGGAGGGGCTTGGAGTGAGCCAGGTGTGACTGGTTGCCTAATTGCAGCTGGGTGTTGGAGGGAGTTTTGTAAAAAGTTGGTGGAGGGTTTCAGGGAGTTGTTTTCAGGTTTTAGGGCCTTTTTGGCCCACAAAAAACAGCCAGATGGCTGCTGAGGGATCCGGAGTGCCGGGCCCCTCAGAGGACAATATTCCCAAGAGGGATTTTATTGGGGAAGAAACTGTGGTGGGAAGGGGGAAAAAAAGGGCCAAAGATTTGGGCCGGGACCTCAGGAGGTTTGGTAAAGAAAATAGGGTGGTGGTGCAATGTGAAGATAAGAAGATTCGAGCCTGGGATATAATTCAGGCGGTTCATGAGGACTGTGGTTTTATGAAGGGGAAGTCATGTTTGACAAATTTGCTGGAGTTCTTTGAGGAAGTAACATATCGGGTGGATAAAGGGGAACCAGTGGACGTAGTGTATTTAGACTTCCAAAAGGCATTTGACAAGCTGCCACACAAAAGATTATTGCTTAAGATAAAATATCACGGGATTGGGGGTAATATTCTGGCATGGATAGAGGATTGGCTATCTAACAGAAGGCAGAGAGTTGGGATAAATGGTTCATTCTCAGACTGGCAATCAGTAACTAGTGGTGCTCCGCAGGGGTCAGTGCTGGGTCCCCAACTCTTTACAATCTATATTAACGATTTGGAGGAGGGGACCGAGTGTAACATATCAAAGTTTGCAGACGATACTAAGATGGGAGGGAAAGTAGTGAGTGAGGAGGACATAAAAAACCTGCAAGGGGACATAGACAGGCTAAGTAAGTGGGCAGAGATTTGGCAGATGGAATACAATACTGGAAAGTGTGAGGTTATGCACTTTGGCAGGAAAAATCGTAGAGCAAGTTATTATCTTAATGGCAAGAAACTGGAAAGTACTGAAGTACAAAGGGATCTGGGGGTCCTGGTGCACGAAACTCAAAAGGTTAGTATGCAGGTGCAGCAAGTGATTAAGAAGGCCAATGGAATGTTGGCTTTCATTGCTAGGGGGATAGAATATAAAAATAGGGAGGTATTGCTTCAGTTGTACAAGGTATTGGTGAGACCGCACCTGGAATACTGCGTTCAGTTTTGGTGTCCATACTTAAGAAAGGACATACTTGCTCTCGAGTCAGTACAAAGAAGGTTCACTCGGTTAATCCCGGGGATGAGGGGATGGACATAGGAGGAGAGGTTGAGTAGATTGGGACTCTACTCATTGGAGTTCAGAAAAATGAGAGGCGATCTTATTGAAACATATAAGATTGTGCAGGGGTTGGATCGGGTGGATGCGGGGAGGATGTTCCCAATGATGGGTGAAACTAGAACTAGGGGGCATAGTCTTAGAATAAGGGGCTGCTCTTTCAAAACTGAGATGAGGAGGAACTACTTCACTCAGAGGGTGGTAGGTCCATGGAATATGCTGCCCCAAAAAGCTGTAGAAGCTACATCATTACATAAATTTAAAACAGAAATAGACAGTTTCCTAGAAATAAAGGGAATTAAGGGTTACGGGGAGCGGGCAGGAATTTGGACATGAGTCCAGGTTCGGATTGGTCATGGCCCTGTGGGTAGCGGAGTGGGCCCAGGGGCCATGTAGCCTGATCCTGCTCCTATTTCGTGTGTCTAATTCTGTTAGATTCAGGAGATGGTTCTGTGATAGTGGATTGGCGGTTAGGATCAGATCAGCCATGATCTTATTGAATGGCGGAGCAGGCTTGAGGGGCTGATTGGCCTACTCCTGCTCCTATTTCTTCTGTTCTTATGTTCTTATGTGGTGAGGGAAGCTGTTTTGTCTGCCGACCAAAACCAAATGTGGGATTTGAGGTGATGGTCAGTGGCCATGAGGAGGTGGAAAAACTGCTGCTCAGTCTGGAAGTTGGGGAGAAATTCTTGGAGGTGACTCTGCTATATTCAGAGTAGGTGGTGGTTTCATTTTTGAACTTGCCTGTGTACATTGAGGACGAAGTGCTGAGCAAAAAGTTGGAGTCGTGGGACATTAAAATCTGTTCCGAAATAAAGAGGAGGTACTATCCGGGAACACGGGTAGCAGACGGAACCCGGTATGTAAAGGTATGGTTCCCAGAGGGGGTGAGGTCTTTGCCGTACAGTATGAAGTTCGAGACACTGGAAGGAGTGCAGTACTTTCGTGTGCTGCACGATAACCAAGTAAAGGTGTGTTACTATTGCCTGGGACATGACCATCTCGTAAGAAACTGTCCTGATTTGTATTGTTACAATTGCGGTGAGCTGTGGCTGGGCAGCATCAGTCTCTCCAGCAGCTCGTCGCAGCTTTGCTGGGGGAGTGGCAGTGGCGGCTGCAGCAATGGGGGCAAGCTGGCTGATGCCAGGCGCTCGCTGGTCGCCAGAGACACTGGCAGTCGGCCGGGCTGGCACTGCAGCAAGCGCAGCAATCTGGTGAAGGACAGACCGCTGTGCTGCAGCAGCGCGGCGGGTGCCCTGGCGATGCGTCCGTGACACAGCGAGTGTGGCAGAAGTGAGTGCCCGTACTGCCCTGGTCTGTGCCCGCATCAGACCAGCCAGTGTCTGCACGGCACCACTCATGAACTCTCGACTCGCGTCCTGTGATGCCTTGAATTCTGCCCGACTCGCGTCCTGTGATGCCCCGAATTGTTCGACACCCCTGGCCTGTGCTGCCGCGAGTTGTTCGAAACTCCTGGCCTGTGAGTCCCCGAAATTGGCCACACTATGAGCCAGGGACTCAATGGCCTGAGGCAACTGTGCCACAACCCCCATGAACTCGGTGTGGCGATGCTCCGAGTCCGCGGACATTTGATCAAGGAGGCGCACCTCCTGGGCAAGGACCGTCTCCGGACTGGAGGCCGGACTCTCCCTCTGGGGAGAAGGCGGCCGAGCTGGCCGACCCTTCCCGCGTGGCTGGACGCCACTGGGCCCAGCAACTGCCCTCCCCTACAACACTTTCCCCCCTCTGGGGAGAAGGCAGCCGTGCTGGCCGACCCTTCCCGCGTGGCTGGACGCCACTGGGCACAGGAGCTACACCCCCCTGCAACACTTCCCCCTGGCTCTCCTCCAGACAAGACGTGTCCCCTCCATTGCCATCCCCTGGCGCGGATGAGGGTTCCCCCGATGTGCCGCCTTCCTCTTGCTCCTCGTCGTCCTCCTCTTCCGAGGGACTGACACTCGCAGCTTCAGGGACCTCCTCCTCACCAGCTGAAAGCAGGAAGGCACAAGAGGAACTTTAGAGTGAGGACAGGGCGTCAGCGAGGGAGGCATGAGTGGTGGCATTATGCGCATTGGTGGGACAGTGGCAAAGGATGTAGATCTGAAGCGCAAGGGGACTGAGAGAGGTCCAAACGGTCATGTCCTTACCATTGGGGCCCAGCACAGGGTCGGCATCTCCAATAGCAACGGGGCCAATCACCCGGGCACGCATGAGTTGAGCCACACGCTCCTCCAGGTCACTGAGCTCCTGGAACTGGGAACGGCCTCCCCCGGTGACAGTCCGGCTCTTCAGATTCTGCGCCAGCTTGGCCTGCAAGAGAAAGGACGGCCTCTAAGTCCAGTGTGGTGCACTGTTGGTGTGTGCATTGCCTCCCATGGTCGAATAGCTTGGCCAGTGTGTAAAGTGCAGAAAGTGCTATTGATGAACATGCCAGTGCCATAGCTGCTGGAGGAGGGCTGGCCATTAGGCCTTTGAGGTCCCTTTGCCCATAATGTGAGGTGCACATGCAAGGATGAGGAGGACACTGGAAAGGGTACTCACCCTGACCAACCGAGTGAGGTCGTTAAACTTCTTCCGGCATTGGTCAGCAGTCCTGGGGACATCGCTGTTGGCTGTGACCCTCTGGGCGATTTCCCTCCAGGCTCTCCTGTACAGCCTCTTGGGAGCCTTCTTGCCACTGTCCGGGCACAAGATATCTCTTCTCTTCTCCAAACCCCTAAGCATCACCTTCAAATCATGGGCAGAGAAGCGCTGCGCTCGCTCACGGGCCCTCTGCATCGTTGCTGGCGCTATTTCTCTCCAGCAGCAGTGTTTAGGCCTAGCTGGAGGGCTGCAGTATCCAGGGCGTGGCAGCAGACCAAGTCGACCCTTCCCCCTTTAAGAGCTGGCCGGCGTCAGGGTGTCTGCTGTCAATCAAAACATGACTGCACCTGCGCTGCGCCCGGCCTCGGCGGTATCACTCTGCACTGCCGGCTTAGCGCCTAAAGAGAGGGGTGCAACGCCAGTTTTAGCGCTCGCCCAAACTCCTTGGCCAAAGCTACTGAATATCGGCGAAGTGGCCTCCACTTTCCGGCGGGCGCAAACTTTAGCGCCCGCCCGACTTTACCGCCCCAAAAGTGGCTATACTGAATTTCTAGGCCTGGGTCCCTGGAATCCCTTGCAGGAGTTGTTCCATTGCCCTTTGCCAAATAGCTGGAGCTGATGCTACCCCGAACACCAGCCGGTTGTATTGGTAGAGACCTTTATGAGTGTTCATCCTGAGGTACTGTTTCGAGGCTTCTTCTACCTCCATTTGCAGGTACGCCTGGGCCAGATCAATCTTAGTGAAGCGCTTCCCTCCAGATAGCGAGGCGAAAATATCTTCAATCCGCGGAAGTGGATATTGTACAGTGTGAAGGACTAGGTTCACTGTCACCTTAAAGTCCCCACAGATGCGAACCTTCTTTGGTTCCCCAGGCGTATTACTCAACGACCTCTTCATTACAGGAATGATGGGTGTAGCCCACTCGCTCCAGTCCACTTTGGACAGTACTCCTGAACGTTCCAAACCTTCCAGCTCTGCTTCGACAGCTGGGAGGATCGCATAAGGTACCGGTCTAGCCTTAAAAAACTTTGGGCTTGCATTTTCCTCTATTTTGATCGTCGCTGTTATGCCTTTTAGTGTTCCGAGTCCCTGCTGGAACACTTCTTGTGCGTCAGTTAGCATTTTTGACAGTCGTCCAGGTGTGACGTCGTCATCCTTTTTGGCATCTACAGTCAGTGCCTGTATGGAATGCCAATCTAGCTGTATCTTCCGGATCCATTCACGTCCTAGTAGTGGTGGTCCTCCATCTGGCAATACATATAGGTCCATTTTTGGTGTTTCCTTGCCGTTATATATAACGTTCACCCTTATTTTTCCTTTGTGGTAGACTTTTTGCCCCGTGTACATCTTCAAGACAATCTTTGTATCTCTCAAGGCTATATGTGAGAATAGCCGCTTGTAGTCCCTTCGGTTTATGACTGTTAGAGCTGATCCTGTGTCCAATTCCATTTTCACTTGGACTCCTGCTATCTTGAGCATGACCCAGATAGTTTGGTGATCCTCTGTTTTGATCACATTATGTAGTTTCAGACAACCCAGCTGCTTGCTTCCGGAGTCTGTATCACTCTTCTGTTCGTCTGAACTACTCTCCGTCACCTTATGTACCTTCTTGTACTTCTCCTGTGGAGATTTCTTGCTGCTGGTTTTCTTTCCCGACCTGCAGACTCTTGCTATGTGTCCTACTTTTCCACACTGTCTGCACACTTTGTCCTTGAACCAGCAATCATTATGGTCATGTGTTGTTCTGCTGCAGTGATAGCACTTCACTGTTCCGTATGACATTTCATTTGTGCCATATTCTTGCGGTCTCCGTTGTATCTCTGCCGCGCCCCGTGCTGCTGCTTCGTGTGATACTGCAATGCTGAAAGCCTTGTCCAGCGTAAGATCCTTTTCTGATAGAAGCCGTTTCTGGGTTCCTTCACTTTGAAGCCCACACACAAACTTGTCCCTTAAAGTATCTGCTAGTCCCGTTCCAAACTGGCAGTGTTTCGATAGCTTGCGCAGTTCCGTTAAATACTCAGCATTACTTTCATCTTGATGCCGGTTCCTTTTGTGAAACTTAAATCTTTCTGCTATCAGCAGCGGTGTGGGGTTTAAGTGGTCCTGTAGGATTGACACTATGTTTTCAAAATCCTTTTCTACTGGCTTCTCTGGGGTTACTAGGTTTCGTAGTAAGCCATACGTTTTTGCACCCATTGAATTCAACAATACCAGCGCTTTCTTGTCATCTGGCACTTCATTCGCCTTGCAGTATACTTCTATGCATTCGACATATGTCGTCCAATCTTCGACTTCATTGTCGAACGCTGTGATACTGCCACTCTTCGGCATTTTTGGGTGTGGTTAGACTGGCTTAAAATGGCATCTCCCGCGCTTTCCTTTCTTCCCCGCTGACGCTGCTCGGCCCTTGAACACCGGCTGCACTCTGCGCGTTTTCCTGCGCGCCTCTCTCCCCGTTGACGCTGCTCGGCCCTTGAACACCGGCTGCGCTCTGCTCTCTCTCGCCTCTCTCCCCCGTTGACGCCGCTCGGTCCTGAACACCGGCTGCGCCCTGTGTGCTCTACCCTCTCTCTCTCCCCCGTCGACGCTGCTCGGCCTTTTTCTGTGCCGTCGGTCGGCTCTAGCCGCCACTGTCCGGGAATGGTCTGCGCAGTATCTGTTGCCAGCCCGTTTCGCTGGACCACCGTGACTGGAAAGCCAAGCCTGGCTCTCGACAGCCTCCCCTGCGATGCTCAAATCTCCACTGGATGACTGGGGGGTTTCCCGTGATCGACGCCCGTGCTTCTGGACTCGGCCTTCTTCCACTGTTCTCCAGGAGCGAATCCCTGGGAGGTGATGCAGAGTTGCAGGTAGGTTTGAATCTGCTCGTCGCCAATGTTAAATCCATGTATCTTGATGTTGTGTCCTTCAATAATTAGACAAGAGATTGCAGGGAACGATCAACAGGTGTTTACTGAATGAGGGTTACTCTAGAACTAACTATACAAATCACTACTCAGGGTTTATATACAGGTGTGGTCACTGCCGGTACTACAGTATACAGGAGCTGTAAAAAGTAGTTCTCCCCTTAAAGGTACATACATTACAGGAACAAAGACAGCAGCGGGCAGTGAGGGTCGAGTGCAGACTCGAGCCTTAGTGCAGTTTGGCTCCCCCTGGGGTGTCTGGTGTCTGCGGGGGGAGAGGAGGCAGGAGCGGGGTGTGTGGTGGAAGTGAGTGCTCCGGGGAGAGGCGGGGAGTCGGATATTTTGGTGAGCGGGAGGGGGCAGGGCGGGGAGAGGGTGCAAGAGGCAGGAGCCTTAAATGGACAGCAGGTTGGGGTCGGCGAGATAGAGACGTAAGAAGGGAACAATTTAGGTGCGCCATTGTCCCATGGAGTGAGGGAACAAGGTGCAAGGATCAGAGGTGGCGACGTGGTCGAAGGGGGCGGCACAGTGGGCGAAACTGCAATAGCAGGAAGACTATGGGAGTTGAAGTATCTGACGGGGAGCAGGATTATGTATCTGACGGGGAGCAGGCACAGGGGGTTGCAGAAGAGATTGAGTGTGAGGAATTAGAGGGGGACAGAGACATGGAAGTCAGGGATGGGGTGGCATCATGTGGAAAGGGAAAGGTTAGTGAGGGGCAGAAGGAGGGAGAAAGGGCAGCTCCTGGGTCCAAACTTAAGGCAAGGAAGAGGTTGAAACAGCAGGGAAAGTTTAAACAGGAGGGGAAAAAGAGTCGGAGGCTGCAGGAAAAAGCAACAGCTGCCCGAAAATTTGAGAAGGAGCATGAGAGGAGGGAAGAGCCAGAGATTAAATGATGGGGAGATTATTGGGCATACTTCCCTTCTTTGGAGCCATGATTACATTGGTCTCGATTAATGTGAACGGACTGAGGGGTGAGAAGAAATTGCAGCAGTTGTTGCAGGGTTTTAAAGGCACGGACTTGTTGTGTCTGCAAGAAACCTTTTGGGATGAGGATATTCTAGAAAGAGTTCAGAAGGTTTGGAAGGGAGAGGTGTTTGCAAGTTGTGCAAACAATAACCGTAGAGGGGTGGCTGTTCTGGTGAGTCTGTCCATAGAAGAGAATGTTGCCTTGGTGGACAAGGACACTGAGGGGAGATTTTTACGGCTAAGGGTAAAATTGGAGGCATTTAATTGTGATCTCTTTAATATCTATGCACCGAACGACCATTGCAAGCGTCGCGAGTTTTTTCGGGGGTTATTCACTGAAGTGGCAGAGGTGGAAAATCCTTGTATAGTGGGGGATTTTAATGTATTTTTATCTTGGATGGACATTTCAGCCCAGATGACCTTTAAAGATGATAACTCCAGAGGGATGATTGTAAAAATGATGGCAAATTTAAATTTGAGAGACTTATGGAGGGACCGGAACCCCATAAAAAGGGAGTTCTCCAGAGCAGGTTGGGTGGGTGATGTTTTAAAACCGAGCCAAATAGATTTTGTGTTAATGCGGGAAGGGTTAAGTTCGGGGGTGATGGAGATTTATTATAAAAAAGTTTTTTTTAGTGATCACTCGGCTTTGGTTCTTAGAATTAGGAACAGCAGAGTTAAGATCGGTTCAGGGGTGTGGATTTTAAACAATCAATACCTGAAAGAAAGTGCTTATAAAGAAGGGATTATTATAAATATAATAAAGAATGCTCGGAAGGAACTTTTGTTCTTGAAAGAAAGAAGAGTTTGGTGGGACAATTTCAAATATGAGGTAAAAGTTTTTTCGGTACGTTATGGGAAAAAGAGGGCGGCAGCTAACTGGCATCGAGAAGAGAATATAAACAAAAGGTTTACGAATGTCTGTAAAGCAGTTGACGGAGGGGATAAGGGAGCAAAGACTAAGTTCCGGGTGCTAAGGGAAAAGTGGGAATTATTGCAAGCTGAAAAATGCAAGGGGGCCATTCTCCGTGCAAAGGCTAGAGATGCATTGGAGGGCGAAAGATGCACTAGATATTTTCTAGAGCAAGAGAAGCTGCGACAGAGATTATCGTTAATTGAGGAGTTGAAGGTTGGGGAGAAGATCATTCATGAAAGTGAGGAGATTTTGGAGGCGGCTAGCAGCTTTTATCAAGAGCTATATACAAAAGAAGTCATTTCCAATTTGGAGATGGAGAAGGTTACTGCTTTTATTGAAAAGGGTTTAAAGGAGGACGAGAGAAGCATGTGTGATAAAGAAGTAGGATTAGCGGAAATAAAAATAACAATAAGTGGAATGAAGGGGGGGAAAAGCCCAGGGTCCGATGGACTAAGTGCAGAATTTTATAAGGAATTTTTCGAGATTTTAAGTCCATTGCTCTTAGGAGTTTTTAAGGAAATTAATATTGAGGGAAGCCTGGCCCCATCTATGAGGAGAGGTATCATAAGCTTAGCTTATATAAAAATAAAGGGGATAGACGGGATCTGAAGAATTGGAGGCCCATCACACTATTAAATGTGGATTATAAGATCTTGGCGAGGGTTATGGCAAATCGTTTGAAGGAGGTGTTACCGGAGATAGTTTGGCCCTCTCAGTCCTGTGGAGTCATAGGCCGGGACATCGCAGACTCTGTGGTCTCAATCCGAGATGCGATAGAGCTCATGGAAGAGAGTGGGTGGGAGGCTTATGTATTAAAGATAGATCAAGAGAAAGCCCTTGATAGGGTCTCTCATGAGTTTTTATTGAAGGTTTTGGAAGTATTTGGTTTGAAGGAAAATTTCATTCAGTGGATAAGGATTTTTTATTCAAACATATTTAGCTGTGTTAAATGTAATGGTTTTTTATCTAAGTATTTTCCAATACAGAGATCAGTGAGACAGGGTTGTCACCTGTCCCCATTGCTGTACACATTGGTAGCAGAACCATTAGGTTACATGATGCGAAAGAAACAAGGTGTAGTTGGGATTGTGGTACCCAGTTCTGGGCTGGTGTCGGTGATACACGAATATGCAGATGACACAACCTTAACATTGAGAAATGGGGAGTCAGTGAGGAAAGCTATGGAGGTAGTGGAGGAATATTGTAGAGCTTCAGGAGCCAGAGTGAATTATAGTAAGTCCCAATGCCTGGTTGCAGGGAGGGGTAGGGGGGAATGGTTGGGGGTGTGTCCCTTTAAGGTGGTGGAGGTTTTGGAAGTTCTGGGGGTGCATATGGGGTGCAAGAAAGACAGGGAAGAAGTGGATCGAGTAAATTAGGAACCGAAGGTTATGAAAATTAAAAAGATTTTGGGAAGATGGGAAAGAAGGTGGTTGAAAGTGCAAGGAAGAGCGACAGTGGTGTCTGCTCTCCTGCTATCTAAGCTATGGTACTTATTGACGGTGGAGTATATTCCTGAGTGGGCAGAAAAGTCCATCCGAGAGGCTTGTGTGAGGTTTTTATGGGAAGGGAAACCAGCCTTGGTGGCTTACAATACCATCATTAGACAGAGAAATCAGGGAGGACTCAATTTCCCAGATAATGATTTGAAGAAAAATCCTTTAGAATCAAATGGGTGAAGAGATTTCTTCAGAAGTCAAATACAAGTTTTTGGAAGAGTTGTTTTGAGCATTTTTTAAAACGAAGTGGGATAGGAGGGCAGGGGATATTGTATATGGAATACAATAATATGTTTTTGAAATCGATTAAGCTTCTCCCTAGGTTTTATAAGGGGGTTGTAGAGACTTGGGCTCAATTTTTAAAAAGTGTGCTGTTTATGTCCAAGGGGGCTGAGGAATTTTTAGAACAGCCCTTATTTTTGAATAGGTGGGTCAACATCGAAGGAGAGGTTTTATTTAATCAAGCTTTTATAAAAGCTGGGATTATATCTGTGAAAGATGTATTATACGAGGTGATTCCAGGTTGGTTGCCGGAAGCGATAGTGAGGGACATGGTGTGGGAGGAGGATCAGGAGGTAGAAGGAAAAGCAATAGGAATCATGTATGAGAAGATTGTGAGGGCAATGCCACAGGATTGGATGGAAGAAATAAATGCGGAAATCTCCAAAGGAAGTAAAATGCGTCCTGCTTTTCCAAGCTTTGTACTGGAGAAAGGGGGAGAGTTGGTCCAATTTGACAACTGTAACACTCGAGATTTCTATGAGGTATTCAGAGAATGGAGAGTCAAGACACCTGCTGGTCAGGAGTTTTCGCAGAGTATATACCCACAGCTGGACTTCAACAGGATTTGGAAGGGAGTGTGGGCGAATTTTAAATGCCCAGAATGGTTTGAACTGGATTTCAAATTGGCTCATAACCGGATTTTTACCATGACGGTCTTGTGCAAGATTGGACGAATGGAGGCGGTAACTTGCCCAATGTGTGGGACACAGGATGAGACTCTGTCCCATTTACTGGTGTTATGTCCGCAGTTAAATGACTTTAAGTACTAGTTCGACAGTTGTGTGAAGCTTTTTTGCTGGGTGAGGACCGAAGAGCGAGAATGGGAATTCCGTGGGACTCAATTTTGAGATGGGGATTGCAGGAGAGTCTGCCCGAGTCTAGCGGAGCAGCAATTAATTTAATGTTCAGTTTGGCTAGATTCGTGATTGTGCAAAGAAAGAATGCTCTGTTTTTTAAGGGGAGGAGAATCAATCTAAAAGAGTATTTTAAATATAAGCTAAAAGATCATTATAAGGCTCTGTGGATGTTTTATTCAGAAAGGAATTTAAGGACAGTATTTTACAACCAATTTTTAAAGTACAATCGATTAATATATGTTGCAGGTGACAAATTAAACTTCAGGTTTTGATGTTAAAAGGTGGCGGCGGAATGGTTGTGCAGAGCGGTGGAATTGATTTGTATCATACAATGTAATGATCACGATGTTGTAAATGTTCAATAAAGTATAATATAAAAAAAAGTGGGTAGCACACTCACCTCTGAGTCAGAAGGTTGTGGGTTCAAGTCCCACTCCAGGGACTTGAGCACATAAATCTAGGCTGACACTCCAGGGCCGTGCGGAGGGATTGCTGCACTGTCGGAGGAGCTGTCTTTCAGATGAGATGTTAAACTGAGGCCTCGTCTGCCCTCTCAAGTGGACGTAAAAGATCCTATGGCGCTATTTCGAAGAAGAGCAGGGGAGTCATCCCCAGTGTTTTCACCAATATTTATCCCTCAATCAACATAACAAAAACTAGATTATTTGGTTGTTATCACATTGCTGTTTGTGGGAAATTGGCTGTTGTGTTTCCCACAGTACTACACTTCAAAAGTACTTCATTGGCTGTAAAGTGCTTTGAGATGTCCGGTGGTCGTGAAAGGTGCTATATAAATGCAAGTCTTTCTTTCGTGGTTCATCTGTACCTTAACTCTATTTACTCCCCTTGGTTCCATATCCCTTAATACCCTTGTCTAACAAAAATCTTTCAATCTCAGTTTTGCAATTTTCCTTTGACCCCCCAACCTCAACAGTTTTTTGGGGGAGAGAATTCCAGATTTCCACTACTCTTTGTGTGAAGAAGTGCTTCCTGACATCCCCCCTGAACAGCCAAGCTCTCATTGTAAGGTTCTGGCCCCTTGTTCTGGACCCTCCCACCAGAGGAAATAGTTTCTCTCTCTCTATCCTATCAAATCCTTCAATCATCTTAAACACTTCAATCAGACCACCCCTTAATCTTCTAAACTCAAGGGAATAGAAGCCTAGTCTCTGCAACCTGTCCTCACAATTTAACCCTTTTAGCCCTGGTATCATTCTGGTGAATCTGCGCTGCACCCTTTCCAAGGCCAATATATCTTTGTAGATAGCCCCAATACCACGCCACCACTCTACCAGCTCTCATCTGCCTGTGGGGTTTCACATTTATTTATATTGAATAAAACAAGAGAAAAAAACAATTTCTTGTGCGATGTTTCTCCTCACCACATAGATGCCATTCCCTCTTGGCTGAATAATATAATTAAGACGGAGCCAATAGGTGTGGTGAATTGATAGTCTGCGGTCTCGGTGAGAATGATAAAGCCAATGCAATGGCTGTGGAATAGAATACTTGGCAAGGTGAGGGCAGGCAAATGATCGATGAAAATCAAGGAAAGGTCATTAGAATGATTGGTGAGAGATACGTACGATAGAGGGAGACCAAGGGCAATTAAATTAAAAGAGGTAGGTGGATTATCATTAGGAAGGGCATAAGGCACAAGGAATGATTCATCTTCTGCTGTGCGATAGATGGTATTTATTGCAATTCTAGGATTGAGAATAAAGGTAATGTATAAATCAGATACCGGCTATCAGGCACGGGTGTGGATTGAAATATGGGAGTCTGCTTGGTTCTAACTGCAGGTATTAGGATTTTAAAAAATCCAGGTCAGGTTACCAATATTTCAGGAAGAAAACCCCAGCATGATTTACAGCCCATGGAAAGCCCACACAGGACATGCCAGAACTGATTGCGAGGGAACTTTAATCTGTTCTGATACTTTCTGAAGAGAATCAATGTTTTTATTTGAAAGAAAAAGCAACAGCAAATCATTTTATTTTGACACTGGCAGATCTCCTCTGGCGATGCTCACTGTAAGTCAGACCCTGCACTGTTTTATAAAGGCACGTGTGTTATACTGTGTAATCTGCAATGGGAGCCCTCGCTGGGAGTGGGTGGCAGAAGCACGGATCACAACTAGGCCGGCTAACACGATAGAGCTGCTTCTGCGACCCACACGCCAACCCGTGAGGCTCCGTGGAGGGAGTAGGGGCTCACAAAATTTACCCTAACTTATTATTGTGCTGCTAAAATGGAGATGTGTTTAAAATAGCCTGCCCCTTTAAGGCCACAATATGCACATACTGAAGTCAATCAGGAGGTAATTGTTTCTCTATAGATTTGGCAACTGCTTTTCAATCAACATAACAAAAACAGATTATCTGGTCATTATCACATTGCTGTTTGTGGGAGCTTGCTGTGCGCAAATTGACTGCCGCGTTTCCTATATTACAACAGTGACTCCACTTCAAAAAGTACTTTATTGGCTGTAAAGCACTTTACATACGAACATATGAACATACGAATTAGGAGCAGGAGTAGGCCACTCGGCCCTTCGAGCCTGCTCCGCCATTCAATAGAATCATGGCTGATCTGATTACTCCACATTCCCGCCTACCCCCTGATAACTTTTCACCCCCTTGCTTACCAAGAATCTGTCTACCTCTGCCTTAAAAACATTCAAAGACTCTGCTTCCACCGCCCTCTGAGGAAGAGAGTTCCAAAGACTCACGACCCTCTGTGAGAAAAAATTCTTCTCATCGCTGTCTTAAATGGGTGACCCCTTATTTTTAAACAGTGACCCCTAGTTCTAGATTCTCCCACAAGAGGAAACATCCTCTCCACATCTACCCTGTCCAGACCCCTCAGGATCTTATATGTTTCAATCAAGTCACCTCTTATTCTTCTAAACTCCAGCACCTTACCTCATAAGACAACCCGCCCATTCCAGGTTTTAGTCTAGTAAACCTTCTCTGAACTGCCTCCAACGCATTTAGATCCTTCCTTAAATAAGGAGACCAATATTCTACACAGTACTCCAGATGTGGCCTCACCAATGCCCTGTACAACTGAAGCATAACCTCCCTACTTTTGTATTCAATTCCCCTCGCAATAAACAATAACATTTTATTAGCTTTCCTAATTACTTGCTGTACCTGCATAGTAACCTTTTGTGATTCATGCACAAGGACACCCAGATCCCTCTGCATCTCAGAGCTCTGCAATCTCTCACCATTTAGATAATATGCTTCTTTTTTATTCTTCCTGCCAAAATGGACAATTTCACATTTTCCACATTATACTCCATCTGCCAGATCTTTGCCCACTCACTTAACCTATCTATATCCCTTTGTAGCCTCCTTATGTCCTCTTCACAATTTACTTTCCTACCTATCTTTGCGTCATCAGCAAATTTAGCAACCATACCTTCATCCAAGTCATTTATATAAATTGTAAAAAGTTGAGGCCCCAGCACTGATCCCTGTGGCACACCACTTGTTACATCTTGCCAATCAGAAAATTACCCATTTATGCCTACTCTCTGTTTCCTGTTAGCTAGCCAATCTTCTATCCATGCCAATATGTTACCCCCTACACCATGAGCTTTTATTTTCCACAATAACCTTTGATGTGGCACCTTATCAAATGCCTTCTGGAAATCTAAGTACAGTATATCCACCAGTTCCCCTTTATCCACAGCACATGTTACTTCCTCAAAGAACTCCAGTAAATTGGTTAAACATGATTTCCCTTGCACAAAACCACGTTGACTCTGCCTGATTACTTTGAACTTTTCTAAATGCCCTGCTATAATGTCTTTAATAATAGCTTCTAACATCTTCCCTATGACAAATGTTAAGCTAACTGGCCTGTAGTTTCCTGCTTTCTGTCTCCCTCCCTTTTTGAATAAAGGAGTTACATTTGCTATTTTCCAATCTAATGGAACCTTCCCCGAATTGAGGGAATTTGGGAAAATTAAAACCAACGCATCAACTATCTCATTAGTCACTTCTTTTAAGACCCTAGGATGAAGTCCATCAGGACCCGGGGACTTGTCAGCCCGCAGCTCCAACAATTTGCTCAGTGCCACTTCCCTGGTGATTATAATTTTCTTGAGTTCCTCCCTCCCATCCATTTTCTGATTTATAGCTATTTCTGGGATGTTACTTGTATCCTCTATAGTGAAGACCGATGCAAAATACCTGTTCAATTCAACTGCCATCTCCTTATTTTCCATTATTAATTCCCCAGACTCACTTTTTATAGGACCAACGCTCACTTTGTTAACTCTTTTCTTTTTAAAATATCTATAGAAACTCTTACTATCTGTTTTTATATTTCTAACTAGCTTTCTCTCGTACTCTAATTTTTCTCTCCTTATTAATCTTTTAGTCATTCTTTGCTGTTTTTTATATTCTGTCAAATCTTCTGACCTGCCACCCATCTTTGCGCAATTATATGCTTTTTCTTTAAGTTTAATACTCTCTTTAACTTTTTTAGTTAACCACGGATGGTGGGTCCTCCCCTTGGAATTTTTCTTTCTTATTGGAATGTATATATTCTGTGTATTTTGAAATATCCCCTTAAATGTCTGCCACTGTAACTCTATTGACCTATCCCGTAACCTAATTTGCCAGTTCACTTTAGTTAGCTTTGCTTTCATGCCCTCATAATTGCCCTTATTTAAGTTTAAAATACTAGTCTGGGACCCACTCTTCTCTCCCTCAAACTGAATGTAAAATTCAATCATATTATGATCACTGCTACCTAGAAGCGCCTTCACTATGAGGTCATTAATAAATCCTATCTCGCTGCACAATACCAGGTCTAGTATAGCCTGCTCTCTGGTTGGCTCCAGAACGTGCTGTTGTAAGAAACTATCCCGAAAACATGAACTCCTCATCTATGCTACCTTTGCCCATCTGATTTTTCCAGTCTATATGCAGATTAAAATCCCCCATGATTATTGCCATACCCTTCTGATAAGCTCCCATTATTTCTTCCTTTATACTCCATCCTCCCATGTGGTTACTGTTAGGGGGCCTGTACACCACTCCCACAATTGACTTCTTGCCTTTATTATTTCTCATCTCTACCCAAACCGCTTCTACATCCTGGTTTCCTGAACTTAGGTCATCCCTCTCTATTGTGCTAATACCATCATTAATTAACAGAGCCATCACTCCACCTTTTCCCACCTTCCTGTCCTTCCTAAATGTCATGTACCCTTCAATATTCAGGTCCCAATCTATGTCATCCTGCTGCCATGTTTCTGTAATGGCTATCAGATCATATTTATTTATTTCTATTCATATTTATTTATTTCTAATAATAAACTTTGGGATGTCCTGAGATCATGAAAGGCTCTATAGAAATGCAAGACTTTTTTTTTCAATCCCTAACTGTTCTCCCAGGTCAGAAAAACAGCAGGAAGTGATTAGTTTTCTTTACATACAGTTGACACTTTGAAGTGTGACAGACATGTGATATATGCATGGGGATATATATAATATATCCTGTGCTGTTGCTCACAGTGAGGTGGAGGATTCGAAGATCTCCTTAACCACGACTCTGTCTTCAACACGAGTGTCCTCAACTCCATCCCACAGCATGCTACCTGTCACCATCTCAACCCCAGCCCGGCATGAGGTTGAAAACGCCATCCGACAACTGAAGAACAATAAGGCCTCAGGAGCAGATGGAATCTCTGCCGAGGCACTAAAGCATGGTGTAGAAGCACTACTGGCGCGAATTCATGAACTCATTTCTCTTATCTGGAAGGAGGAGAGCATGCCAGGGGATCTCAGAGATGCCGTAATTGTGACCATCTTCAAGAAAGGTGACAAGTTCGATTGCGGTAATTACACAGGAGTTTCCCTGCTGTCTGCCACAGGGAAAGTCATCGCAAGAATCCTTCTCAATCACCTTCTCCCAGTGGCCGAAGAGCTCCTCCCAGAGTCGCAATGCGGATTCCGCCCACTAAGGGGCACAATGGACATGATCTTCACCGCACGTTAATTACAAGAGAAATGCAGGGAACAGCACCAACCACTGTACATGGCCTTCTTTGATCTCACAAAGGCCTTCGACACTGTTAACTGTGAGGGATTATGGAGTGTCCTCCTCAAATTCGGCTGCCCTCAAAAGTTTGTCACTATCCTCCACTTGCTTCATGACGACATGCAAGCCGTGATCCTGACCAACGGTTCCACCACAGACCCAATTCACGTACGAACTGGGGTCAAGCAAGGCTGTGTCATCGCACCAACGCTCTTCTCGATCTTCCTTGCTGCAATGCTCCATCTCACCCTCAGTAAGCTCCCCACTGGAGTGGAGCTAATTTACAGAACAAACGGGGAACTGTTCAACCTCCGTCGCCTCCAGTCCAGATCCAAGGTCGTCCCATCCTCTGTCGTCGAATTACAGTATCCAGACGACACTTGCGTCTGCGCTCACTCGGAGGTCGAACTCCAAACCACCGTCAACACCTTCACCGAAATGTACGAGAGCATAGGCCTTACACTAAACATCCGTAAGACAAAGGTCCTCTACCAACCTACCCCCGCCACACAGTACTGCCCCCCCTTGGTCAACGTGGACCACGTTCCATACCTCGGGAGCCTACTGTCAACAAGGGCAGATGTCGACGACGAAGTCCAACACCGCCTTCAGTGTGCCAGTGCAGCCTTCGGTCGCCTGAGGAAGAGAGTGTTTGAAGACCAGGACCTCAAACCCGGCACTAAGCTCATGGTCTACAGAGCAGCAGTGATACCCGCCCTGCTGTATGCCTCAGAGACATGGACCATGTACAGCAGGCACCTCAAAGCACTGGAGAGGTACCACCAACGCTGCCTCCGCAAGATCCTGCAAATCCATTGGCAGGATAGGCGCACCAACGTCAGTGTTCTTGCTCAGGCCAACATCCCCAGCATCGAAGCTTTGACCATGCTTGATCAGCTCCGATGGACGGGTCCCATTGTCCACATGCCCGATACGAGACTCCCAAAACAAGCGCTCTACTCGGAGCTCCGGCATGGCAAGAGAGCCCCAGGTGGGCAGAGGAAACCCTTCAAGGACACCCTCAAAGCCTCCTTGAAAAAGTGTAAACTCCCCACCGACACCTGGGAATCCCTGGCCCAAGACTGCACAAAGTGGAGGAGAAGCATCCAGGAAGGCGCCGAAACCCTTGAGTCTCTTCGCCGGGAGCAAGCGGAAGCCAAGCGCAGGCAGCGCAAGGAGCGCACGTCAACCCAAGCACCCCACCCACCTGCCCCTTCAACCACCGTCTGCCCCACCTGTGACAGAGACTGTAGGTCCCGCATTGGACTAATCAGTCACCTGTGAACTCATTTTTAATGTGGAAACAAGTCATCCTCACTTCCGAGGGACTGCCTAAGAAGAAGGAGGATTCGCTGTTTATAAGAGTTTAGTGTCATGCTTACCAAGAGACCTTTAGTATACTTTTGGGAAGAAACAAAAAGAGTTCACAGAAAACAGCAGATCAATTTTTTTTTAATCACTTGATATAAAAAGTTGTGATATGTGTCAGACAGGCAACTTGAACCAGCCATTTTTTCCTTAACTTCTTTATTTACAATGATGATTTAATTTCAACTTTTAGTGTTTATATCTATTGAACTTCCCCTTCCATACACGCGGACATTGATTTTCCTATTTAAGCTCTCCTCTATACACACATAAACACACAAACTGTCTAATTTCCGAACTCAAAAGGCAGTCGACCCATTCCCCAGCCTCTGGCAGTGCTCCCCTCACCGATGTGTGAGTACGCCAGTGGTGAAAGTGGTCAACATAGTTTTGGTTGTTCCCTTTCTTCCTCTGAGGAAGCATTTCCCTGGCACTCCCCTCAGGTACACTTGCCAAGATCAGGAGTTCACCTTGTTGGGACACATTGGCTGTTGGACCAATTTCACTTGGATACTAGGCTGCGAGAACTAGAGTAGCAAAGGGATGAGTCAACTGAATGGCCTTTTCTTATTGTGCACTTTTCTTATGTTCTGTTCTTAACTGTGTCCCAAAGCTGCCCATATGTCATTATTAGGTCACCTATCCTAATTCCTCATCAAAGGCGCTATATAAATGCAAGTTGTTGTCATTTTATCATTTCTTTCCTGAAAGTGATGACTCCTTTTTAGAAACCTGTGCTACAGGTCAATGCCAGCTCCCTGGTACCTCATCCAAGTGACTATACTTCAACAGCAAGCCTGGGCAATGAATGTCAAGTGAGCTATCTGACAATTGAGGCCATGAGAATCAAGCATGATCCTCTAATCAACATATCTCTAACCAACAATCTAGTCTTCCAGCAAGGGGTTACTGGAAAATATCCAGGATCAGGGTCTCTGGTTCATTTTTCCTTCCCTGGATAATGGTTGTGATGATCAGCACAGATAAAGGTTTAAACCAGGGACCTTGTGTGAGATGGTGCAGGAGCTTCTGCAGTGAGATACCAGGAGAACCAATTGTGAAGATCCAACACCGAAAGTCTAAAGTGCCTGTCCTGAAATAACTGCGAGAAGAAGCAAGGAAAATCTCTTATTTGTCTTCATTAACAACTTCAGTACGCCGCAATGCGCTGTTTGGTTGTACAGAGACCCATGTCAAGCTCCTGGAATCAGAAGTGTCCAAAGCTATGGACCAGGAGATTTGATGAAGATGGTCCATTCCATGTCAGAGTTTACCCTCTATGCCTTTAGAGAGATGGAGCTGAGCTGTCGGTGTTCAAGGTCATGACCAGAGCACGCTGCTCTTTAAACCAGAAAGCCAAGAGCTGCAGCATCTCCATCCCAACACTTTTGCATCAATCAAGTGTCACAAGGGATTAGGTATTTGGTTTTAATGAGTCCTACGTGCAGTGTTTCTACATTTGTTTCTACATTTGTTTCCTCAATGGGTCTCTCTTCATTAACTCTTCCCCTCAATTAGGCACAGGTTTCAGCCAAGTGTGATTAAAAAGAACTTTAATTGGTCACTGAAGTGAGCCCATTGAATTGGGCACACTAGAATAATCAGCAGAATGATAGAAAACAAACATTTTCTCAGCAAACCAAAAGTCTCATATTTATTAATCAGTCCTATTTTTCCTTCCGTGCTTCCTGCACAATTAGACCAACAAAATACAATGGGGGCAAAATTCATTATAGCCCAGGAATGGGCGCTAATTTCTGAAAAGTTTAAGATTTAGCGCCAGGTGCTAATGAATCTCGCTGCATGCAAAATTCAGTGTCATCGCTCAAAGAAAGGACTGGAGTGCTAAATCAAGTGCTAATGACCGAGCGCAGTGGCGTTAGACTCAAAGCGCTGACCAATTTCAGGTGCAGTCTAATCGCTGGTCATCATTGCCACAGGTTCTTTCCAGTTCTTAAAGGGGAGGTTCAATCATGCTGCAGAACCTCATTCTCAGCATTGCTGGTTCTGCAGCTGTCTCAGCAAGCAGCAGAAGGCCAAGGAGAAGGAACCAGACCACTGAAGGAGGTGTCATTGTGGCAGATCAACAACCCAGGGAGAGAGCTCGCAGATTCTGCGACAAGGCATTGGAAGCCTTGGTCCTCGATGTGGAGAGACTGAGGGCGGTGCTGTACCCGGCAAGGGGCAGGAGGCCCTCGCCGCAAGTCTTCCGTGCCATGTGGAGGGAGGTTGCCCAGCAGGTCTTGGGCAGCACTATGGTTCCCCAGGACCCACACACAGTGCAGGAAGAAATCTAACAACCTCACTCGGGCCGTCAGGGTGAGTCAATGCTTCAACAAATGCTACATACCACCATCTGAACCTCAGTCTGCACACACTGCCCAAAGCACCACACCCCCAGCACCCACCCACCAAAAATCTCCACCTACATCTCACACCTTGCACACAATGACAGCTATTCAACTATGGCAGGCACATCACCCAAACACATTGCTCCACACTCACTCACACACTTCCCTTTCTCTTGCAGGCCAAGGTGGCTCACAACAGGAGGGAGCAGGATCGCACAGGCGGGGGACAAGCCGACACCCAACCACTGTCTGCGCTCGAAAATAGAGTGCTGGAGATTATTGGGCACCAGGAGGTGGGCGCCGTGGCCAACGGGGACGTTGACCCCTTTGGAGACAACAATGGTATGTTCATCCCTACTCCTTCATCTCACATCTCACATCCCACATCCCCCTCACCCCACAAGCGTTTCGCACTTTCCAGCTAATCATGCTGTATGCATGCCTTTCTCCCTTCCTGCCCCCCTGCCCTCACCTTAACCCGAATCTTCTGCCTTTATGCTTTCAGATAATGAGCAAGCAGCTGAGCAGCCTGTCCCCGAGGGCACCGTAGAGAGCGCGGCGGGAGAAGAGGAGGAGGAAGAACACACCTCGTCACTGCATGTCTCACCCGCAGGTACCAGTTCAGATACTAGCACTACACATTCCTCATAGTAGTGGGATCTTCACAGGGTGATACACCAGGGACGAGCGGGCTGCAGTAAGGCCAGGGGGAAAGGATAGTTCGGGAGTCAGCTCCCCGGAGGGTGAATTCGCGCGTGAGTTCTGCTGCACAGGACTCAGATGAGGACCTCGATGGGGAGGCCTTTAGAAGAAGGGTGATGGGCATTCACACGGAGATGAGAGGTGCAATGGCAAGGGTGCCCGAGAGATTCTCGGCAATGGTAAGGAGCATGGAGGTGTCCACCTCCAACATTGTACAGAGCTCTGCGCACACCATGGAGCCCATAATTTGCAGTCTGGAAAGGATGGTAGACCCTATAGAGACCATGGCGACCCAGACCTCATGCCGTGTGTGATGGGTGATGTCGCAGCTTCCATTGCAGCACAGGTGGAAGCCACGCAACGTCTTAGTGCTGTAATGCAGTCTATGCTTGGTGGCATCCAATCTCAGACTGCTCTCATGCAGCCACAGCTTGATGCCACGCAAGCTCTTGACTGCTGCCATCATGGCTGGGTCGACCACCGTCCACCGGGGCTTTCACGGTGTCGTAGCAGGCCAGCAATCTGTGCTCCAACAGATTGGTAGTGATGCTGAGGTGCTGCCCCAGGGGAGTGGAAGTGGAGCAGGAGGCTGCTGTCCTCTCAGGAGGACAGCACTCCTGTTCCCACCACTGCCACTCCGCCATTGCCCTTGTCGCTGCCTGTCATCCAGCCAGCCCAGACTGCTGCCGCCCATGTTGAGGTGGTGCAGTCTACAGCCGGACCTTCCAGGCCCAGAGCTGGTCAAGGGCGTCCTGCAAGGCCATCTGAAGTCTCCTGCACGGACACTCAGCAGCCTTCCAACAGCCACACTGCAGCCACTGGGCCAACACTTCGTAGGAGCACTAGAGTAGGCAAAAGCACTGTAACGAGAGGCACTAAGGGATTGCACAGGGTGAATAGTAAATATTGCTGTTGTAAATATGTGTTCACTGATTACTGATAAATGTATTAATTAGCTTTGGATGATTTTGTGGTGTGAGGAGCTAAGGCAGGGGGCGATGGTCAATTTGGCAGATCGAGCATTAAGTGAGCATTGACGTCACGATCTGCCTGACGCTAAAGCCCCAGGCGCTAGCTGTTAGCGGCAGCGCTAAGGGGGCGACTGGATTTGGCGTGCGGCGCTGGATTTGCCTCGCCCCGGCGCTACTTCATTAGCACCCCTGCCAGGCGCTAACGGGAGGTGCTAACCAACTGAATTTCTCAATGTTCCGAACAGAATAATACATTTCAGAGACAGAAGGAATAAGTTAGGGCTTACCTACAATCATCGAGTAAGCAGACTATTCCATCATACTGAGAATCAATAACCCAAAATATAAAATATTAAACTAACTGCCAGCTTCCCTTCTTCACCAAATATCTCTGCATCAGGACCTATTGTTACTAAAATGTTCCTGTTTATATACCATAGCTAAATGCCAGGCCTTGTATACAGATCTCCCCATCTTACTCAAAAAATGGTACAGGCTTTTCAAGATTCCCTCGCTTTAAGTTAACCCTTTCTCTGCTGTTCTTGCTTTTGTGTTCTCCCTGAGGTAAACAAAGAAACACATGAATGAAAGAGATTCAAACCCTAAAGCAGAGGTTCAGGCGTCTTGACAGGTCTGTGGGCTCCTGACAAAGTGCCCCAGGAAGAGTCTCCTACACTGTAGTAGTATACTTCATACCGCACAACCTTGCCAGACAGAGAGGCCTGCGTTTGGAGGAGGTGGAGCAGCAGCAGCAGACTTCAACAGACAAGGCAAGGGAATACACAATGAATGGTAGGACCCCAGGAAGGACAGAGGATCAGAGGGACCTTGGTGTGCATGTACATAGATCCCTGAAGGCAGCAGGACAGGTAGATAAGGTGGTTAAGAAGGCATATGGGATACTTGCCTTCATTAGCCGAGGCATAGAATATAAGAGCAGGGAGGTTATGATGGAGCTGTACAAAACGCTAGTTAGGCCACAGCTGGAATACTGCATGCAGTTCTGGTCACCACACTATAGGAGGGATGTGATTGCATTGGAGAGGGTGCAGAGGAGATTCACCAGGATGTTACCTGGAGCTATGAAGAGAGACTGGACAGGCTGGGGTTGTTTTCCTTCGAGCAGAGAAGGCTGAGGGGGGACCTGATTGAGGTGTACAAAATTATGAGGGGCATAGATAGGGTAGATAGAAAGGAACTTTTCCCCTTAGTAGAGGGGTCAATAACCAGGGGGCATAGTTTCAAGGTAAGGGGCAGGAGGTTTAGAGGGGATTTGAGGAAAAACTTTTTCACACAGAGGGTGGTTGGAATCTGGAGCTCACTGCCTGAAAGGGTGGTGGAGGCAGGAACCCTCACAACATTCAAGAAGCATTTAGATGAGCACTTGAAACGCCATAGCATACAAGGCTACGGACCAAGTGCTGGAAAATGGGATTAGAATAGATAGAGCTTGATGGCTGGCGCGGATACGATGGGCCGAAGGGCCTCTTTCTGTGCTGTATAACCCTATGACTCTATAGACTCTAGGAAGACCAGGAAAGTTGAGGAAGCAGCAGAGGAGGGAGAACCACCTCAACACCACCTCTTGCAGCATGAGATGTGAGGGACCAGATAATTTCTCAGCCAGCCTGCTGCCCTCCTTCTCCTGCCCTGAGAACCTACACAGAGCCCCTCTGCTGATCTATCCTGGATACCTCCTTCCCCACTCCCTTCATCCTGCAGTAAAAAACATTCACACCATTCAGACAACTTCCAATATGAACAATGCAGACTCAGAAGCTGCCATCAAACCGCACTGCAGACCAAAGTGCCAAATGTGATAAAGGTGAATAATATAATGCCAAACATATAATTGCCTCCCATTCATTTCCCACCCAGGTGATCAACCCATAGTGCTTTTCTTAAAAGAAGATTTATTAACTCTACCACTCTTATTAAGAGCTCCCCTAGTAGCCTCAGCAAAGCTGGTGGAAAAAGACAGATTTGCATTTCACAACCTCAGGATGTCCCAAAGTGCTTTACAGGCAATAAAAACTTTCGAAATGTAGTGACTGGAAACATAGCAGGCAATTTGCAAACAGCAAGGTCCCACAAACAGCAATGTGAGATGACCAGATAATCTGTTGTAGTGATGTTGGTTGAGAAATAAATATTGGCCAGGACGCCCCTGCTCTTCTTCGAAATAGTGCCATGGGATCTTTTACATCCTCCTGACAGAGCAGACAGGGCCTCAGTTTAACACCTCATCTGAAAGACGTCACTTCTAACAATGCAGCACTCCCTCAGTACGGCACTGGAGTGTCCGCCTAGATTTTGTGCTCAAGCCTCTGGAGTGGGAATTGAACCCATGACCTTCTGACTCAGAGGTGAGAGTGCAAGCAACTGAGCCATGGCTGACACTGAAGGCTACTGTTCCTCATGTTGAGACCGTTGAGATGCTCATGGTCGGTCACTTTTGAGTGCTCAAGCTTCTGTCAGGACAGTTTTGTCCGGCTGTCTTGCTGGCACTGTGGTGGGTATTGGTTGTGGCGAAGAAGCAGTCATGCTGACATCCTGAGAGAGGGCAACACGTACTGCTCCTGCTGTGCCACTTCCACTCCAGTGGGGCTGGGGCTCACCACTGCCTCTATTTTGCGGGACAGGAGACTGCAGAAGATGAGTGATTCCTTGAAAGCCTCTGTCCACGTAGCATTCTGTGCAAGGCCAGCTGGAGCCCAGAGCCTGTATTGCAACCATTTGAGCTTCCCCCAAAGCTGCAAGGCATGTGAACATGGACTGTTGTAAGGACCTGGCTGCTGCGTCCATGGAGATGTCCACACTTTCCAGGGTAGTCTGAAAAGTGTTGATGGAAAATGACACCACACACGCTGGAAACAGACTCCCCCACACTCTCAGCTATAATGCTGAAACTCCTTGGCAGGACTTCCAATAACTCATATAACTGCTTGTGTGAGGCCAGCGGTTTTATTTTCATGGTTGGGGCCTCATCTCTGTCCTCTTCAGCAGAGCTGGGAGAGGACCATCGCCCTGAGGCAAGGCCTCTCCTGGGCTGTTCCACAAGTACCGGCTGCTGCTCACCTGTGTCTGAATTCTTCACCATGTGCAGATCTATCTAAACCATGCGGGATGCCAGTGTCTGAACTGGTTCCTGGGAGGGATGGATTGACTGATGGTTGTCCTCCTCTGAGGTGTCTTCTTCACAAGGCTGTTGCTGCTGAGAAGGACCTAGAAGAAAGAAAAAAGAGATAAGAGTTAAGATGATACTGAGAACTTGGACATTAGCTCGCGAGAAGTTGTGAAGGTTGCTGCATGTTTGCTGTGGTTACAAGTACAGACACCCCGCTGCAGTAAGCCACCAGCCTCTCCTTCCCCGATACTCATGGTTCTGCCTTGGCCACTCATCTCCAAGGCTTTTGCTCTGCTTGGGTAAGGGCAATTATGTTGGCAATTTCTCCCTTGGGTCATTATGTGATGTCTTATCCTGCAGAAAGAGAGAGGTAGCGTTAGTAAGTGGCTGTTTAACAGGAAAGTGGAGATGTGTCGGGTTTCTACCAGTCAGTACATGTGCTGAGAGGTGGGAAACAAGCAAGATGGAATGAGGATGGTGAGGTGATGAATGTAAGGAAAAGTGTGTGGAATGTGAAGTGAGGAAGGAGTGCTGGGAGAAGTTGGTGGTCGTGCAAGTGCTAGGATGTGAGAAGAGAATGGCAGTGTGTGGCGTGAAGAGAGGAAAGGAAGGAGTGAGTGTGTTTGGAATGAGAAAGAGAGCTGTTTTAGTGTGCCCTTGTGATTGTATGATGAAGGATGCGATGGAGGGGAGGGAATTATTGGGAGTGGTGGGGGAGGGGGAGAAAGGGTGTTGTGAGGTGCTGTTGCGAGGTGGAAAGGTGAAGAATTTGCTGCTCTTCTGAAGTCATTGAACCTTTTCCTGCATTCAACCTGGGGTTGATGCTGAGCACAGACCCTATAAGTCACCTCTGTCTCGGCCTGCTTAACAGTGGAATTGGGGGTGCTCCTGTGGAACAGTACCATCCGCCGTGCCCTGACTTACTCCACCAGGACCTCTGGGGGTGGGGCGGAGAGGCATCAGAAAAGCTGAATGGGGCAGTCCATTTACTCATTTCAGTAGCCACAGACATCTTTGTGATATCTTGGGACACAGCATATATATACAACTGCACAACATAGCTTCCGGTAAGAACTGCACTGCAGATGGCTTTATTATTATATACATCAGTAGTCACCAGGTGGTGCTATTACACTTCTCCCTCCCTATTGAAGAAGTTACTCATAGCAAATAATCATTGTACATGACTTGCATGGTATGCACAACTCTTGGTATACATTTCTCAAATGGAACCCATTTTATGTTTCCAAATTCTACTATAGAATTCTGTAACACAAACAAAAGATATGAACTTATTTCCCATCTTTACAAATTAAACTTTGCCACTGGTTTTATGTTTCGAAAAGGATACCTTCTTCCTTGAACAGAACTTTCAGATCTTGTTGTCGGACTCATTCTAGGCTGAGCCTGTGGAGAATGTTTCTCCAAGGGCTGACCTTGATCTACATTTGGACTCTCTACACTTTCAGTCTGTTTGTCTGCCTGACTCGGGCTCAGACTTAAATTCTGACTTTCTCTTGTACTTGTTTCTGGTTCGTCTGATGTAGGATTTGCTACTGGCACTCTACTGGTAACAAGACTTTCTGACTTATTATCAGAATAAATTGAATCATCACAGCTTTCAACTCCTTCCACATCTATAGGTAAGATATGATCAACTTGAACAAACCTAACCTTTCCATAGTCAATAATCTTGACCAAATATGTGCGAGTTCTACACATCTTCACTACTCCTCCTGGTAACCACTTTAACCATTTATGGTGATGGTTCTTCACTCTAACCTTCTGGTTCAACTTCACACTTCTCTCTCTAACTCTATCTTTTTCATGACTCTCTTTCTGCCTTGATTGTTTCTCTTCTACGGACTGTGCCAAGTTTGGTTTTAATAACGAGAACCTGGTTCGTGGCTGTCGTTTGAGAAACAACTCTGCTGATTTTCTACCAATAGTGGTATGAGTATTCCGATAGGTAATCAGAAAATTTGCCAGTTTGTGGTCCAACGACAACTGGCGTTTCTTTAGATTTGGATCCAACATTTTCTTGATGAGGGCACGTTTGACAAATTGTACTGTGCGCTCTGCTGCACCATTTGAAGCAGGGTGGTACAATGGAACTTTGGTACGTTTCACACAGTTTCTGCTCATGAACTGGGTGAACTCTAATGAACAAAATTGCGGCCTATTATCAGACACAATTTCTTCTGGGAGGCCATATGAAGAAAACAATCTTCGCAAATTGTCTAGTGTTTTGCTTGTTGTTATTATCCGCATCAGAAACACCTCTACCCACTTCGAGTGACTATTTATCACTGAATAATTGCTGTCCTTCTAACTCAGCAAAATCTACATGTAACCTTTGCCACACTCTGGGAGGTCATTTCCATGGCTGTAATGGTACTGATGGTGGTTTCTTGCTCACCGATTTGACATGTTGTACACTGACTGACTATGTACTCTAACTCTTTATCTAAACCTGGCCACCATAAGTAACTGCGTGCAAAACTCTTGGTCAAGCACATTCCCAGGTGAAAGTCATGAAGATCTCCTAACAATTTAGACCTGAACCTATTTGGGATAACCACTCTTGCTCCCCACATGATACAATCTTTATCCACTGACAATTCATTCCTATAAACAAAGTATGGATGGATATCTTCTTCTGATACCTGGTTTGGCCATCCATTTGCTATGTAATCATACACCTTTGACATAATTGGGTCCTGTTTGGTTGCCCTACCAATCTCTTCAGCTGTGACTGGCAGCTCATCAATGTATGAGAAATAGAACCCTTCTTCCCTATTGGGTGTAACTTGTGATGGGGATGGCAAGCTAGACATAGCATCAACATTACCGTGATCAGCTGATCATCTGTACTCAATGTCATACATATACGCTGACAAAATCAAAGCCCATCTCTGCATTCGGGCTGCAGCTAAGGCTGGGGACTTTGGATGGAGGATTGCTGTCAGGGGCTTATGGTCAGTAACTATGGTAAACTTACGACCAAACAAGTATTTGTGAAACTTCTTGACCCCAAAAATCAATGACAAAGCTTCCCTTTTGATCTGCGCATAATTCCGCTCACTGGCACTGAGAGGGCGTGAAGCAAAAGCAATTGGTCTCTCCTCCCCACTATCTAGTACATGAGAGATCACTGCCCCAACTCCATATGGAGAGGCGTCACACGCTAGCTTGATCTCTTCAGATACATCATAGTGAACTAACATGGTACTCTCTACTAATTGGCTTTTACACTCTTTGAATGCTGTGTCACATTCTTTTGACCACTTCCAAGGGACCTGTTTTCTCAACAGCTCAGTTAGTGGATGTAACAATGTAGACAAGTTTGGGAGGAACTTTCCGTAATAATTCAAAAGATCCAAAAATGATCAAAGTTTAGAGACATTCTTGGGAGTGGGTGCATTTCTGATTACATCCAGCTTTCCCTTGATTGGATGTAAACTATCTTTGTCTACTCTGTGCCCTAAGTACTCCACTGAGTTTTGAAACAACTCATACTTGTGAGTTGTCACTCGTACTCTGTGCTTCTCTAGCAGTTTGAGCACTTCATTCAACACCTCCTCATGGATTCGTCTGTTTGGTGCTGAAATGAGTATGTCATCCAAATAGCACACTACCCCTTCAACCCCTTGAAAAATTTGGTTCATCACCCCCTGGAATTTGTCGGGGGCAGAAGACACTCCAAATGGTAGCCTATTGAACTGATATAGGCCTCGGTGAGTATTTATAGTCAAGCATGACTTGGACTCCTCATCTAACTCAAGTTGTAGGTAGGCGTTTGTTAGATCTAACTTCAAAAAGATCTGACCACCTGTCAGCATTGTGAACAAATCTTCCACATTTGGCAATGTATTGGGTAGATTACACTCTAGAACCTGGTTTACGGTTACCTTATAATCACCACACAACCTTAACTTACCATCTGACTTAGGTACAACAACAATGGGTGTAGCCCAATTACTCAGATCTACCTTAGGGATAATGTTCTCAGTTTCTAGTCTTTTGAGTTCTTCCTCAACTTTCTCCTTGAGTGCGCATGGTACGGGACGTGGCTTGCAGTAAACTGGTCTTGCGTCCTTCTGCACTCTGACACTCACCTTGAAGTCTTGGATTGGACTGCCCATTTCGCTGAACACCTTTGGATACTGCTTGATGACATCAACTTTCGATGCAAATTTCGCTTCCACACGGAAAATCTCATTCCAATCCAGCTTCAGTGATCCCAACCAATTTCTACCTATCAAGGCAGACTTGTCTCCTGCTACTACTATGAGAGGCAAGCTCTGACACTAATCCTTGTATTTCGCTGGTATGGTGACACTTCCTACTACAGGGATTTGCTCACCCGGTAGCCTCGCAGCTCTACCTTCGATTACTCTAGTCGATAATCACACAACTTGTCGTGATATAGTGATTCCGGTACTACACTCACGATGCACCAGTGTCGACTTCCATGAGTATCCTGCTTCCTGCGACATCTACTTGGATGATGATAACTTGCGAATCGCTGTTAGATGCCTTCATGCTCCTGAAACTCCTTGTCCTGCTGCTTCTCTTCAACGGTATGTAGCGTCTGGTGATTTCTACTTCTAGCATTGCCAGTCGGTTTACTCTTCTGTCGGCACGCCTTCGCAAGATGCCCAGTTTTCTTGCAGTAGAAACACTCTGCCTTCACATATGGACAGCTTTGAGTGATGTGTTGTCCCAGGCACTGATAGCACGACTTCAATGCAGTGTTACCTTGGCCAGTTGCTGAGACCCTGGGGCCCAAACTACCTTTTACTTTTAGCCTGCAGCCGATTCACCTCAGTTGTCTGACAACTGGAAATGGCACGAAACTCTCGGGAGTATCGGTCAGCCCTATCCATTGACATAGCTGTCTGACAAGCTAAGTCAAAAGTCCAGTTAGGGGTTGCCAACAATTTACTTCTGATACATTCATTTTTAACCCACAGACAAAGCGACCACGCAAAGTTTGGTCATGAAAGTTTCCGAAATGGCAGTGAATGGATAGCTTCTTTAAAGCTACAATGTACTCACTGATAGCCTCGTCATTTAATTGATCACATGTTCCAAAACAATAACTTACAGCAATTTCCAGGGGCTCAGGACTGTAGAACCTCCTTCAGTGGCGTGTCCTTCGGCTTGGTGGGAACAAGCACATTTTTCAGGGTTTCATACACCTCGGGGCCTGCTTCAGTCATACAAATAGCCCATTTAATTTCTAAAACCGCCTGGTTATGGTTTGCATCATCGGGGACTTTGACGATACTGTTCGCAGTGAAAAACATTTCTAGCCGCTCCACATATGCTGTGAAAGTCTCTCGGTCGTGATGGAACTCACCCAAGCGCCCTATTATTCCCCTAGGCGCAGCCATCTGGACTCTGGCAACGTCGACAGTTCAACCACGTTTGCTCGAAATTACCTCAGATTTTTAAGTTTTTTCTTCAAAAACGAAGAACATCTAACGGTCCTTCTGTCGGTTGGCAGGATTATCCTCCAACAAAAATTTTAGCTAGGGAGCCCGCAGTCCCATCCTCATCGCCAATTCTGTGTTCTGTGATATCTCGGGACACAGCATATATATACAACTGCATAACATGGCTTCCGGTAAGAACTTTACTGCCCATGTGCTTTATTATCATATACATCAGTAATCACCAGGTGTCGCTATTACAGTCTTGAAGAGCAGAACAGTGAAGAATCGAAGCAGGGGATGCAACCTCGCTTTAAGAGGAGCGCCCCACTTTATATAGGCCTGTCAGTCAAATGGAACTGAGACCCAGGAGTTAAGATCACCTGGATTAGATTGCAGCCTGTAACTCATCCCCAGGTATCCACTATTCTATTTATAAACCATCCGAACCCCTCAATTAGATTCTAGCCTGCAACTCAGCCCCACATATCTGTTATTCTATCTATAAATAAACCTGGCCTCTGGATTAGAGTCCCGCCTGTAATTATTGACATCTATCCATTTTCTTTTAATATGGTGATTCAGTTTACTAGGCTTTGATGAGCTTAACTGCAAAATGTCAAGTAAATTTACTGGGTTCGGAAGACGTATATACATATATGAACCCAGAAAGGATGATGCCTGTTGAGTGTACACACAACATTCACCTTAGGATCTGCCCCGTAATTTTCCAGCCAGGCCCCTGTGCCCACGAGCACTCTGTTCTCTCCATGTTCATATAGATTTTCCCTCTGTGGCCTTGACTGTGCAGCTGGTATTGTATGTTACAGTGTCTGGATCCTTTGGTATAAAAATCAACGTGTTAATTGATTTGCTGAGCAAACGGCTTGAAACATCTATAATGACAAATGTCGGGAAATGCCACAGTGATGCTGCGAGGAACGGGCATTTAAGCAGAAACAAGGAAAATAGGAAAGAGTAATAATTAAAATATTCAGTGTCGGACAGTAACAGATTGCTGCTCGTAATTAAGCTGCTTGAACATTCTGAAATAGTGACATTGAAAATACTTTCAATGGTGAAAAGATTTATGGATATGACCTCTCATTCGGGGTGTGTGCAGTCAATGTTTGTAGTGCTCTTCATTCAGTCTGCCCGTGGATGGGCTGTGTAATAATTATCACTTTACCGCAGGACTTAGTGTCTCTTGCTGGGAAAATTATACACAATGCACACAGAGCCTTGTGAGTGCAGGTTGAAATGGCAAACTGCCAGCCCCAGCAGGGTCAAGAACATAAGGTGATGCTGCAGCAGGAGAATGGAAGACAGTGCCCTTGAGGTTAATGAAACTATATGCTTGCCTGCAAATTAATTATTGCCTCAGACAGACGGTTGTTACAAATTGATTACTACAGTGTGTGCACTTCACATTAAAAGCAGTTGGATTGGATTTGCCAGCTTCTGTGGCAAGGGCCTGCTTTACAGTAGCTTTGTGCGGCATTGTGTCACGGGGATGCAGGGCGTGGGTCACCACTCGCAAATTTTTCGCACCGTACTTTTCTGATCTCTGCTTCCCCAATAAGCCCAGTGGGGAAACACACTGCCCAGTGTGGAGTTCAGGCTTATAGGCCAGGAAATCTCGCATTCAGTCCCCGGTCTGTCGCGAGTTATCTGATAGTGTCCTGGCCAATATTTATCCCTCAATCAACATCACCCAAAAAGACAAATGATCTGGTCATTACCACATTGCTGTTTGTAGGATCTTGCTGTGCGCAAATTGGCTGCCGCATTTCCTACATTACAACAGTGACTACACTTCAAAAAGTACTTCATTGGTTGTAAAGTGCTTTGGGACGTCCTGAGGTTGTGAAAGGTGCTATATAAAGGCAAGTTCTTTCTTTCTTCTTATTGCAGGGTGGTGGTAGGGGCACTACAAATGACATCAGGGGCCCAGAGCTTCATGGGGGAAAATTTGCCAAGGTTTCCACTCCTCATCCTTACTTAGTGGCACCCGCTGGGAAGTGTGTATGTGCAGTTATAGGAAAAGACAGAATCAGGCTTGACATGATTCGCCCACTCTGTCTAGGCCCATACATGAAGGATGACCAGTGAGATGAGATACTGGAGGACAACTGGAGCCCATGGAACTAGTCCAGCATGAGTCCGCACCTTCAGGAAAGGAATAAATTCGAGAAGGAAAAGTTTCTGACCTCGGCTATGCTGTTGCGAGAGGCAGCCTGCAGCAACCTCTCACAGCAAGAGAGGGGTGGACAAGAACTCAAAAGCCTGTTTCACATACCTGCTGTTGGACAGCTTTCTTGTTCCTTATTGTCTTGTTACCTTAAACACCAGAGTACACACTCTCTCAGTTGTAGCAATGCAGGAACAGGTCTTTATTGAGACATCAAACTTCAAGATTCCAGTATGAGTTCTCAGGTCTTTAAGACCTCATATTACACAATTCCAGTATGAGAGTTGCACATAGAGACTCACTAACACTTCTTATGCCATTTTTGCCTGTGATCTTTACATTCCATGCATACCACCAATAAATCATAGTACATCAAAGATACATACAAGATAACTAAGATTGGAAATGGGATCTTCTAAGGGTATGCACTTAAATATGACATTTGTATTAAGCAACTACATTTGTTTGGAGAGGTGCAAATCTGTGCTTAATTTATGACTTTGTTGGTGCATAATTCAGTCATAGTCTATAAATCAGATAAAATAGGTAACTATGGTTACTCTTCATAGATACTTGATGGTTTTCAGCAAATTTTCCCCAAACATGTTTAAAATGCAGAGGCTACTGTAGGAATAATGGTTTTAGGTTTAGATTTTTACCGTAAGTCTTTATGTGTGATGCCTAATTTGTCTTTTGAAGCCTCCTATGGCGTACCACTGGTTAAACACAAGGGGGTAGATTTTGACTTTGTGCAATAGTGTAAAACGAGTGATAGCGAATCCGCTGTCTGTTTTACAGCTCTCCCGATTTTTATTTCCACTGACTTCAGTGATAATAAAAATCAGGAGAGTTGTAAAACGGACTGCTACCATCTCAAGGCCAAGTAGGAGTGGGCAATAAATGCTGGCCTTGTCAGTGACGCACACATCCTAAGAAAGAATAAAAGGTTATATAGGCCCGGAATTTGCGGTTAGCGGCAAAACGAAGGTGTTCACTGTTGGCCCCGAAGTGCGCGTCGCACAAAGATCTTGCGATCCCTGTGTCGAGGACTATGGGTTTTCCGACCTTCAATTCAAATCAACAAAATGTAGTGGGGATCCCCTTGTCCGAATGGCTGTGATGTCAACAGGCTGTCTAAGCAACCAATCAAAATGCAGAATTCTCACAGACAGCAAACAAGGAAGTGAGTAAGCTCTTAAGATTCTAACTTTGTAAAATAGTTAGAGAGAGGGCAAAACAAAGGTTGGGGCTCTCACATGGGGAAAAGGCAAACCTGAAATAAAGATGGACAAACTTTGAAAAAAAAAATTTTTATGTTTAAAAAGTTTCTTAAAAATGTTATTTTTTTATTAAAATGGGCAAATTGCACACCGCACAAAATTTAAATGAGTTTTTCAGGTCTTTAACCTTTGTTTAGCAGTCAATACGCTGGTAAAACCCCAGTTATACCGAATCCCTTTGGGTCTAATGTTTAGTGAAGAAGTTAACTGCGCACTTACTGCGGGAAAGCCGAAGTTTTTGTCAGTTTCAATGATTTGGCCGATTACACAGATTGCTGGCTCTGTGGGTGTGGAGGGTGGAGGCGGGGCCGGCACAATGCCGTCTGTTTCGGAGCTGTCAATGACTGGCCGCAGCTTCGGGATTTCCGCACGCGCCTGGGTCAAATCCCAAGCTACGGTCAGTTTCAAAGACGGAATGACGGCGAACGCTGCCAGTTCACCGTCACCCCGACTGCAAATTCCGGGCCTATATATGTAAAAGCTGAGAGCTGTTGCCAACTGAAAGCAAAACAACGTGAAACCAATTTCTGGAAAGTCATGACTGATGTCTAAGGTTTGTTTTCAAAGAAGAAGGCCCATTTTTAAATGTTCCAAGATCACTCCAAGCTCCCTGGTTCTGTGTTGGTGGGGAAAGTGGACTGTGTAAAGTTACAGTTGTTTTGGCAGTTCTTCTTATTTATTTATGCATCAGCACTTTCTTCGAAACCAAGCACAGAACCAAATGTTAAATCTATAACGCCAAGGTATTTGTAATCTGCTTTGCATTTTAAACAGAAAGACGCAGCTTCTACAGTACAACGGGTGACGTTCTCTCACCGCAAGCCCAGATTCCAAGAAGTAATCTGCTCAACCAGACAAGTATGGACCGAGGGAGCAAAACGCTAAATTATCTCATTTACAGAAAATAATTTATTGGGGAAAAAGGCACTAATAATTACTGGAGCTGATGTACCACAACAGCAACATAGTTCCTGAACACAGCTCATCGTAATTTTAAAAAATGTGTCTGTTTTTAATGAATTGAAGTGCTTGCTATTGATTCTAAAATTGTCTGTGGCTAATATGATTTCTGTAAAGTAATATGTTTAACAATGCAATTGAATTTGTAGAACTATTGACTTTTATTCTGGGCAATTGCAAACATTAAACACAATTTGATACAACCAACACTATTATGATAGCAAAATACTATTACATACCTAAATGCAGAATATAAAGTTAGGCATTTGTCCACATAAGCGTAAAAATTGGCCAAAAAATATTATTTTGCTGACATTTGATTATTACACCGCACAAGATTCATCTGTACATTTGTTTTCTTAGTGGACTATATCTATCTATTTATATCAAAATTTTAGAGTGCCCATCACATTTCAGCCATCTCACTTCAAACCTCAGAAGTATATGTAAAAATAGAAAGGCAGTTATTTTATACTGAAGTCTACAGGTTGATTTCTGTTGGTGATCAAAGTCCGACATGTTCCCAAAAACCTACAAGCACCTGGTAACCTGCAAACATCCGACCCTACTACAACAACAAGAACAACTTGCATTTATATAGCGCCTTTAACATAGTAAAATATCCCAAGGTGCTTCACAGGAGCACAATGAGACAAAAATTGACACTGAGCCAAATTAAGGCGATATTAGGACAGGTGACTAAAAGCTTGGTCAAAATGGTAGGTTTTAAGGAGAGTCTTAAAGGAGAGAAAGGCGGAGAGGTTTAGGGAAGGAATTCCAGAGCTTAGGGCCTCGGCAGCTGAAGGCACGATCGCCAATGGTGGGACGAAGGAATTGGGGGATGCGCAAGAGAGCCAGAATTGGAGAAATGTAGAGTTCTAGGAGGGTTGTAGGGCTGGAGGAACTTACAGAAATAGGGAGCGGCAAAGCCATGGAAGGATTTGAACACGTTGATGAGAATTTTTAAATTGAGGCATTGGTGGACTGGGAGTCAATGTAGGGCAGTGAGCACAGGCGTGACGGGTGAACAGGACTTGGTGTAGGTTAGGATGCGGGCAGCAGAGTTTTGGGTGAGTTCAAGTTTATGGAGGGTGGGAGATGGATGGCCAGCCAGGAGAGTGTTGGAATACTCGAGTCTGGAGGTAACAAAGGCATGGATGAGGGTTTCAGCAGCAGATGAGCTGAGGCAGGAGCGGAGATGGATGATATTTCAGTAGGCAGTTTTGATGATGGAGTAGATATGGGGTTGGAAGTTCATCTGAAATAGGATGTCGAGGTTGCGAACAGTCTGATTCAGGCCGAAACTGTGGCCTGGGAGGGGGCTGGAATTGGTTCATTGTAACAAAGAGCCTAACTTTAAACATTCAGCAGAATTCCATGTACTGTGTAACAAAACCCTGATCACTGAACTTAAGCAACGCAACAGCAACAAATGACAGTTTTGAACAGGATTTGTACCTTTCCAAAAGGGCACCACTGCCTGGATTTTCCAATTGTGAACTAGGCAAACTCATTTGGAGAAAATCTCCAGATCACCACCCACTTTTCATCATGTGCCTATTTCTGGCACATAAAACATCGGAGGCAAGTCGTGTCCTCCTGAAACAGGTAGAAGCTTCAGTTAAATAATAAAATGGGCTGGAGACTCCATTTCCTGACATTCATGAATGCAGGGCCTCTGTTCATAACTGCATCCATGTGCACTGGGTGCCCTGGGTTGCTAGGTAACAGTTAAGAATATGGAGGCTCATTGAATGGGCACTGTAATGTTAAGGTAAATGTACTTCAGCTATTTTCTGACCATTTTTGTTCTGCTGGTTATTCGGGTTCTCATGAATCATAAGTCCTACAGGGATGGAAGTTAGCTATTGTGTGTTCCGCAATGGGAGGCCTGAGGCCGGCCCGAAATTGGGCCTCATTAATATTTTTTACACAAGCTGCCATTGCCTATCGTGCCACCGTGGGTAGCTCGCACATTTTACCATGATGGATATCGGACCGTTTGCTTTGCCGACAGCGGCTCAAAGGTCAATCCTGGGAGTGGTGTTTTAGCGGCAATGGGGGCAGGGAGGGGGCGATGGTGAAGGCTGTGGATTCGGGGGGGAGAACTCCTCCTCCTCCTGAACGTTATTTTTTAAAAGCGCCTTTTGGTGGAAGTCGCTGCTTAATCCGCAGACAACGTTTAAGAATCCTAAGTGGAGCAGGCCTAGCTACTGCTCCGCTCAATCCAAACCGAGGTGACCTAAAACAGGGGTCACATAAAGGGGCCTAATGCTTGTTTTAGGTGGCCGACCGAGATGCCTGCAAAGCCACCTTTACCAACATGGGGGCACCTGTAACTCAGGTGCAGATCGGGCCGGGACATTGCACCCCTTATTGGTCCTTTTTGTCCCTGTTTTTCGCCCATTGTGTCTTGCTTTTGTCACCAGCACTTTTATTGTCGCCAGTGCGTTTCCCAGGTATCTGATCTTTTCTGAGGAGGAAGAGGAGGATGACCAATAGTGGGATGACAGGCAGCTTACGCTGCACCAGAGGCGTCCTGTACCGAATGCCTGTAGCCACATTGGGTTTCCCCATCATTGAGAAGAAAATCAACTGCTTAAGCTTAAGAAATCCAGCCATGGCCAGTCAGTCATCACTGAGATTTCATTGATGCCGAAGAAGTACCACCACTGGTTGTTGCCATGTACTGGAGCTTCACCAGAGGTAGACAACTTCTTCCTGGGTTTCTCTCAATCAGGTTCCATCTACATGGATCAATCCTCACACTTTTAATAAACAATTCTTTCTAGGCTTAACTGCAGCACATGAAAAAATCTTTGACAAGATGGTCCTGATGGCTGGGTTTATGGCTCTGATGAGTTAGAAGTAGCAATCACACTATTGCTGCTCAAATCCATATTTAGATGGTGTTAATATAAAATTATATATAGCCTGTGTGATCAGTTAGTAGTTTTATTGCTATATCAAAAAAGTACTATCTTTCCCTTCAGTGCACTGACTTCAAGCCTGAGGCACATCTTCAGTAAGTTATCAGGAGCCATTTTTGGTTCATTGGCAGTTTTAATTTAATTTAATTTAATTTCAAGGTGCCAATGACTTTTACATGCTTAATCTATACTACTTTAGATTTTTCTTGACCTGTGAAACTGAAATATAAATAGAAAATAATAATAAGAAATTAAGGCAAAAAAACCTCAAAGAACCTTAGTTTATCACGATTACTCCGGGCAATCTGGCCCACCAATCACTCATTACTAGCGTTCTGGTTTTCATTTAATTTATGCAAACGAACTGTTCAAATACGTGTCACAAAGATTCTTCATCTCTACATAAAGTGAAAATGATAACATGGCATATTATTGTCAATAAATTTGGCTTCAAAACTTTTGCTCAAACAAGCATATAAAGAAGGGTTATTTATCTGTGAACCTGTGTTTATCAGGATTTGTTAGGGTCAAGCATTCAGTCAAGGGTTAAGCTCTCAAATCTTGCATTAAAATTTATATAGAGAAGTTAGACCTGTGGTGCTGTATTAGCTACAACTTTTCCTACACAAACTCCAGTCTCTCCTGAAGAGCTGAAAGTCCCCAAGACTTCCCAAGGGATTCACACCCTCAATCTATGTCATGGCCAGACTTAGAGTACTGCTACCAGATTGATCCCTCAAGATTTCTAGGATGAGGTGGAGCAACTTGATTGGTCCTGTAGGGGGGCATCTTTTTGGGGGTTTACGGTAATTTACCTTCCTTTACCTGGTTTATGGTAATTTACCTGGTCAAGCAGCTTTTTGCCACTGCACCTCTAACCAATCCCAAACAGCGGTTTCGAATCACGAAACCCCACCTTCCAGTTCAGACTGGAGGACTTATAATTAATGATATATTAAAAAAACGGACAACTGGTCTGGATGTGAGAAAATCACTTTTTATTACACTAAAGAAAACTACACCACATGATTTTAGTAATCACTGTACAATTGCTTAAATGGGGGAAGACAGATGGCAAAAACGAGGGATAAATGGCTACAATGTTAATTAAACAATCTTAGCAATTTCCCTTAAATTATCACCCCCTTTAACTCCTTACTAGGCTGCCTTGCTGAGGAGTCAGAAACCTGCTCACCTGTGGTCCAAGGAAGTAAGAGAGACAGATAGCTTCTCAGGAGCTATCTTTATATCCTGCCAGCTCCTGCTGTTTTTCGCTGAAAGGGTCTGTGTGCAAATTGGCGCCCAAAAGTTCAAATACACAAGAGAAAGGCTATGATTGGCTGGTTCAGAGTGGTTTGAATGTGTCTACATTCTGGGGCCGAAGTGTTCCCGCCTACATCCAGAGTTTCTGGGCTAACCAAAGGGGACACACCTGAATAATGGCTGATTCAAAACCCATTCATTCCAAACTGTTCTCTTTCAAAAGTCCTTTCCCGGAGTTTTGATGTGTCTCATTATGTGTAAGTGGTGTTAAATGGGGTTGGATTTCTGTGTAAACAGAAGCCCTTTGTCCTGCAGTCAGTCTCAAGTGGTTTAATCCCTTATGTCAACATCCTGCAGTTTCAATAAATAAACATTGATTGTCAGCAGGGAAGGTAAACTCCCTGGTTTGATTGACAGGCCTGACTGCCACTGCTTGATCCTCCCACTTACACAGACACTTCGAGCTGCTCCTCTTGTCCTTTTTGGCCATGCTTTTCTGACGGCCATCTTCAGACCCCTCTGCAATTTACACAGTTCGAAACTCAGAGGTACCATTTTAATCTTAAAGTCCTTATGTTGTCCAAGAGTTCTGGGTATGCTTTTAAAACATTGTCCAACCCAGAGACAATTCAAATCACACAATTCTTCGTCCACGATGTGGACCAATATTTTCCGATCTTCAGGGATTTATGGGATTTTTGCAAACCCCTACAGTCCAAGCCCCTAAGGAGCCAGCAGAGACCAGTTATGGCCTGGCTCAGCAGAGATAGCACCAAAATCTGACTTGATAGGACCAGTAGAAGGTGTAGATGAATCTCCAAATCATTAAACCACATGACAAGAGAGACAAAAGAGTTTGCAGCCTCCACATCCTGAGCTGCAGTCCTGTGCCTGAGTGCTATCCAGTGAGCCCTATTGGAAATTGTTTGTGCCTGGATAGCGGTGAGGGGTGTATCAGGCTCAATTGTGATGCCTTCCACAAGAAAATAGCCAACAAATACTCACCATCTAGGCTCACACATGAAGATTGGTCATTGGAGAGCTTCCCTTACTTATGCAAAGCACTCCAACAAGGAGTTAGCATCTTCAGAACAGCAGGGCAGAAAACTGAAGGATGTAAGCGTATAGGTAATCACAGTACTATAGCAAAATACTGCAGATGCTGGAAATCCGAAATAACAACAGAAAATGCTGGAAAAACTCAGCAGGCCAGACAACATCCGTGGAGAGAGAAACAGAGTCAATGTTTCAGGTCGATGACCTTTCATCAGAACTGGAAAAAAACAGGAAATGGAAAGCAGGTTCAGGGGCTGGGAAAAGGGGGAGGGGATGAAAGAACAAAAGGGAAGGTCAGTGATAGGATAGAAAGCAGGAGCGGTTAAGAGACATTGAGAGATGTTAAGAGATATTCAAGGCGAGAGGAGGTGGTGTAGCACCTCATCTTTCGATTAGGCACTCTACAGCCCTCTGGACTCAACATAGAGTTCAACAATTTCAGATCGTAACCTCGGCCGATATCACATATATATATTTTCTACTTTTTTTTTCTTCCCTCCCACATGGCAGCTGTCCTTCATTCTGCCAGCACATTCACACCCCATCTAGAGCCATCCTTTGTTCCTTAACCTGCCCCATTACCACCTCCTCTCGCCTTGAATATCTCTTAATGTCTCTTAATCTCTCCTGCTTTCTATCCTATCACAGACCTTCCCTTTTGTTCTTTCATCCACTCCCCCTTTTCCCAGCCCCTAAACTTGCTTTCTATTTCCTGCTTTTTTCCAGTTCTGACGAAAGGTCATCGACCTGAAACGTTAACTCTGTTTCTCTCTCCACAGATGCTGCCCTGGCCTGCTGAGTTTTTCCTGATTTTTCTGTTGTTATTTAGGTAATCACAATGACAGTTACCCTTCAATTTTTCAAGTGCTCTCTGCTACCTCGAGTTATCAATCTGTTTACAATAAATGAAAGTGTTATTTACCTTTACACAAAGCTACAATAATGCTTGGGCCAAGTATGTTCATTTGAAATCCATTACATTGATTTTAGAATATTCCAAAATTATTATGTTGTTGAGGCTGCTGCGGAACTCGAATGGAGGCCGAACTGATCTGAGGAACACATGGCTTTTTATTACATTCTCTTGAGAGATGGCTGCCCCAGCTCTTCTCTCTGCTAAACCCGAAAACAGAATGAGGGCGACGCCCGCGCTTTTGTGTACACACTGAGGGCGACGCCCGCTCCTTTATCATGCCTTAAAGGCAGCATGCTTCTTAAAGGCAAGATGCCCGATTTATTGTCCACAGACGGAAAAGTGGATTGCGCCCGTTTAGGTGGCGATCCGCCACACAGCTCCCCCCAGAATCCGCTTAGGAGGTGTGCACGAGACGGTGCGGCGGTCTGATGGGCCGGCCGGAGCGGCTCTTGTAGGACGCCGGTGGACGTGGAACGGCCGGGCGTGGAGCAGCCGGGTGTACTGGCTTGAGGGCAGGTCGGCTGCGTGGCGGTGGATGAGCTACTGGGACCTGCTCACCGGGCTCCGAGTGTGCTGGCTTGAGTCGGTCCACCGACACTTTTTCAGTCCTGTCGCCCACTTGTAGGGCGAAAAATTTGTCCCCAGCCTGTAGCACTTTGTAGGGCCCGTCGTACGGGGGTTGAAGGGGTCCGCGGTGGGCGTCGTGCCGGATGAAAACGAACCGTGCCTGGTGCAGGCTTAGCGGGACGTGTGAGGTGGATTCGCCGTGCCGGGCAATGGGCACCGGGGCGAACTGTAGCGCCGGTGAGGCGAAGTCGTGGCGTTGCTGGTCGGCTGACCAGGGTGTCGTGGCGGTGGGCAGGAACTCGCCGGGTATGCGCAGCGGCTGGCCGTACACGAGCTCTGCTGCCGATGCGTGGAGGTCTTCTTTAACCGCGGAGCGCAGGCCGAGGAGGACCCACTGGAGTCGGTCGGTCCAGGCGCCGTCCTGGAGGCTGGCTCGAAGAGATGCCTTCAAGGATCTGTGGAACCGCTCACACAGTCCATTGGCTTGGGGGTGGTACGCTGTGGTGCGGTGAATGGTCACCCCGAGATTGCGTGCGATGGCGGTCCAGAGTTCAGAGGTAAATTGCGGACCTCTGTCCGACGTCATGTCGGAGGGGACGCTGAACCATGCGACCCAGGTGCTGACGAAGGCTCTGGCGATGTTGGTGGTGGTGGTAGAGGTCAGTGGAATTGCCTCGGGCCAGCGCGTGGTGCGGTCGACGATCGTCAGCAAGTGCGTGTGGCCTTGCAATGGCGGCAGGGGCCCGACGATGTCCACGTGGATGTGGTCGAGTCTACGTGAAGGGACGGTGAACTCCTCGGCACCTTGCTGCACCTTGGCCCGTTGGCAGGCTAGGCAGGAGTTGGCCCAAGTACGCATATCCTTGCGAAGGCCGCGCCAGACAAAGCGGCTGGCTACCAATTTGATGGATGCACGGGCGCCGGGGTGGGAGAGGTTGTGGAGAGTCTCGAATACCCGGCGGCGCCAGGACGCTGGGACAACGGGCCGAGGTTGAGATAGGGATATGTCGCACTTGACCATGACTGCGGTCGGGCCGCAGGCAACGTCAGCCAGGTGTAGCCCTGGTAGGTTGGTAGGTGCGGAGAGCAGATCAGGGTCCGTGAGCTGGTCTGCTGCGAGTTGAGCGTAGTCGACTGCCAGGTGTGCGGCGTGGATGGCGGGGCGGGAGAGGCAGTCGGCTACCACGTTGTCTCGGCCGGAGACGTGTTGGATGTCCGTGGTGAACTCGGACACTGCTGCGAGCTGGCGCTGCTGCCTGGCGGACCAGGGGTCGGTTGTCTTTGCCATTGCGAATGTCAGGGGTTTGTGGTCGACAAACGCAGTGAAGGGGTGGCCCTCCAGCAAAAACCGAAAATGGCGGACCGCCAGGTACAGCGCGAGGAGCTCGCGGTCGAAGGTGCTGTACTTGACCTCCGGGGGGCGTAGTTGCCGGCTGAAGAAGGCAAGTGGTTGCCAGGCGCCGTCGACCCACTGCTCGTACACGGCGCCGACCGCGTGGTCGGAGGCGTCCGTGGTGAGCGCTACTCTGGCATTGGGCCGTGGGTGCGCGAGCAGGGTGGCGTCGGCGAGCGCGGTCTTGGTGGAGTTGAAGGCGGCTGATACGTCTGCTGTCCATTCGCCCACCATCTTGCCGCTCCTGCCCCGGAGGGCTTCATACAGGGGCCTCATGAGGGACGCCGCTTTGGGGATGAAGCGGTTGTAGAAATTCACCATCCCGAGGAACTCCTGGAGTCCTTTGATGGTGGTGGGGCGGGGAAATTGCTGGACGGCCTGCACCTTGGTGGGCAGGGGAATGGCCCCAGCATGGGTGATGTGGTGGCCGAGGAAGTCGATCTTGTCCAGGCCGAACTGGCACTTGGCTGGGCTGAGGATGAGCCCGTGGTCGCTGAGGCGCCCGAACAGGATGCGAAGGTGTTCGAGGTGTTCCTGCTTGGAGGAACTGGCTACCAGGATGTCGTCCAGGTAGACGAACAGGAACTTCAGGTCCCGAAGGACCGAGTCCATGAGCCGTTGGAATGCCTGGGCCGCGTTTTTGAGGCCGAAGGGCATCCGCAGGAACTCGAAAAGCCCGAAGGGGGTGATTACGGCCATCTTGGGGATGTCCGCGGGGTGGACGGGGACTTGGTGGTAGCCGCGCACCAGGTCGACTTTGGAAAAGACTGAGCGGCCGGCCAGTCTAGCCGAGAAGTCCTGAATGTACGGCACGGGGTACCGATCAGGGGTGGTGGCGTCGTTGAGGTGGCGGTAATCCCCGCAGGGGCGCCAACCCCCGCCTGGTTTGGGGGCGATGTGGAGTGGGGAGGCCCAGGGACTGTTGGAGTGGCGGATGATGCCGAGCTGTTCCATAGTGGCAAACTCGGTCCGCGCGATCTCCAGTTTCGCCGGGTCCAGCCTGCAGGCGTGGGCGTACACTGGGGGGCCTGTGGTGGGGATGAAGTGTTCCACCCCGTGTTTGGCGACCTCCGCGGAGAAGGTCGGGTTGGTGAGGGCCGGGAATTCGGCCAGGAGTGCCGAGTAGTCATCCGTGGCCCGGGCGTGGCACTGTGACGCCATGTCGGCGGGTTGACGGGGGGCCATGGCGCCCAGGATGGGGGACATGGTGTTCATGTCCATGAGGCGGTGTCGAGGGATGTCTACCAGTAGGCCGTGGGCGTACAGGAAATCTGCGCCGATGAGAGGAGAGAGTACCTTGGCAGTGATGAACTCCCATCGGTAGCGGCGACCAGCGAGGTCGAGGGTGACTGTGCGGGTGCCGTACGTCCGGATGTCCGAGCCGTTAGCGGCAGCCAGCGCCTGTCCTCGTTCGCCCTTTTGGATGTCGAGGGCGGAGGCCGGGATGATGCTGTGCTGAGCTCCAGTGTCGCACAGGAACCGGCGGCCGGTTTTGTCATCCGTGACGAACAGCAGGGAGCCCGCGTGGCCCACGGCCATCGCGGGGGCTGGTACGGGGGTGGACTTGAAGGAGCAGGGGGGTGTGCACCGTTGTGCCCTGGTGCCGAACCGTGCGTGGTAGTAACAGTAGCCCGGGTTTGTGGGGCGCGAAGGCCCCGTGGGCCCCGTGGCTGGGCCTTGTGGCCGCATGGTGGCCGGTGAGGGGCGCGCCCAGGCTGTGGCTGCCAGGTCCGGAGCGACGTTGCGGCTGGAGTGAGCGGACAGCAGCTTGTCGGCCTCGTCGGCCAGGGCTTCTAGGTCCGTGAGGCCGGACGCCACGATCGCTGGGCGGATGCTGGGAGGTAGCTGGCGGATGAACAGCGTGCGGAAGAGGGACCCGGGTGGGCTCTCGTCGGTGAGTGAGAGCATGTGGGAGAGGAGGTCTGACGGTGAGGTGTCACCGAGGCCTGGAAGGTCGAGGAGGCGGCAGTTTCGCTGGTATGTCGAGGTCATAAATATTTTAAGGAGCGCGGCCTTAAGATGTGCATACTTGCCCTCCTCTGGTGAGTTCTGCAGCGCTATCCAGACCTTCGTGACTGTGGAGCTACCGAGTGATGCGACGAGGTAGTCATACTTCGTCCCATCTGTGGTGATGTGTCGCAGCCAGAATCGGGACTCAGCTTGGAGATACCAGGCTTCGGGCTGGTTTTCCCAAAACTCCGGCAGTTTCACGGAAACTGCGTTCGTGTCCGCCATTGCAGTGCTCGGAATACGTTCTGAGCGTCGGGGTCACCAATGTTGAGGCTGCCGCGGAACACGAATGGAGGCCGAACCGATCTGAGGAACACATGGCTTTTTATTACATTCTCTTGAGAGATGGCTGCCCCAGCTCTTCTCTCTGCTAAACCCGAAAACAGAATGAGGGCGACGCCCGCGCTTTTGTGTACACACTGAGGGTGACGCCCGTTCCTTTGTCATGCCTTAAAGGCAGCATGCTTCTTAAAGGCAAGGTGCCCGATTTACTGTCCACAGACGGAAAAGTGGATTGCGCCCGTTTAGGTGGCGATCCGCCACAATGTTGAAATAAAATTTAGATTTTTGGGGGTTGAAGTTGGTTTTCAGCAGTAGCAGAAAATGGGCAATAATGAATCGGCAGCATGTGTTATACCACGCCTCATTTTCTTTTCAATTACCTCGTTATTGCCAAAGACCAATTTCACCCCTCTGATTTCTTGATTTGCATAGAAACATAGAAATTTACTGCACAGAAGGAGGCCATTTCGGCTCAACGTGTCCGCACCGGCCAACAAAGAGCTATCCAGCCTAATCCCACTTCCCAGCTCTTGGTCCGTAGCCCTGCAGGTTAGAGCACCCCAAGTGCACATCCAAGTACTTTTTAAACGTGGTTAGGGTTCCTGCCTCTACCACCCTTTCAGGCAGTGAGTTCCAGACCCCCACAACCCTCTGGGTGAAGAAATTTCCCCTCAAATCCCCTCTAAACCTTCCACCAATTACTTAAAATCTGTGCCCCCTGGTTTTTGACCCCTCTGCTAAGGGAAATAGGTCCTTTCTATCCACTTTATCTATGCCCCTCATAATTTTGTAGACCTCAATAAGGTCTCCCCTCAGCCTCCTCTTTTCCAAGGAAAACAGACCCAGCCTATCCAGTCTTTCCTCATAGCTAAGATTCTCTACTCCCAACAACATCCTTGTAAATCTCCTCTGCACCCTCTCTAGTGCAATCACATCTTTCCTGTAATGTGGTGACCAGAACTGCATGCAGTACTCTAGCTGAGGCCTAACTAGTGTTTTATACAATTGAAGCATAACCCCCCTGCTCTTGTATTCTATGCCACGGCTAATAAAGGCAAGCATTCCGTATGCCTTCTTAACCACCTTATCTACCTGGCCTGCTATCTTCAGGGATCTGTAGACATGCACTCCAAGGTCCCTTTGTTACTCTACACTACTCAGTGTCCCACCATTTAATGTGTATTCCCTTTCATTGTTAGCCCTCCCCAAATGCATTACCTCACACTTCTCTGGATTGAATTCCATTTGCCACTGTTCTGCCCACCTGACCAATTTATTGATATCTTCCTGCAGTCTACAGCTTCCTTCTTCAGTATCAACCACACAGCCGATTTTAGTATCATCTGCAAGCTTCTTAATCATACCCCCTGTATTCAAATCTAGATCGTTGATATATACCGCAAAAAGCAAGGGACCTAGTACTGAGCCCTGCGGAACCCCACTGGAAACAGCCTTCCAGTCACAAAAACACCCATCGACCATTAGCCTCTGCTTCCTGTCTCCGAGCCAGTTTTGAATCCAACTTGGCACTTTGCCCTGGATCCCATGGGCTTTTAACTTCGTGACCAGTCTGCCATGTGGAACCTTATCAAAAGCCTTGCTAAAGTCCATATACACTATATCAAATGCACTACCCTCATCTACCCTCCTTGTTACCTCCTCAAAAAATTCAATCAAGTTTATCAGACATGACCTTCCCTTAACAAATCCGTGCTGACTATCCTTGATTAATCCGTGTCTTTCTAAATGAAGATTTATCCTGTCCTTCAGAATTCTTTCCAATAATTTTCCCACCACCGAGGTTAGGCTGACTGGTGTGTAATTACTCGGTCTATCCTTTTCTTGCTTTTTAAACAAGGGTACCACATTAGCAGTCCTCCAGTCCTCCGGCACCACAGCTGAAGCCAGAGAGGATTGAAAAATGATGGTCAGGGCCTCTGCAATTTCCTCTTTTGCTTCACTTAACAGCCTGGGATACATTTCATCTGGACCTGCGGATTTATACACTTTTAAAGTTGCTAAACCCCTTAATACTTCTTCTCTCACTATGTTTATTTCATCTATATTTCACACTCCTCCTCCGTGATAGCAATGTCTGCTTCGCCCCTCTCCTTTGTGAAAACAGATGCAAAGTATTCATTAAGAACCCTACCGACGTCTCCCGCCTCCACACACAGATTACTCTCATGATCTCCAATAGGCCCTACCCTTTCTTTAGTTATTCTCTTACTCTTAATATATATTTTTAACTCCCCTGTCCAAAGGGAATCCTGCCAACATCCCACTTACAATAATTTCTGATCTCTAATTACTTTTCAACTCTTTACAGTTAGGGATAATAACTGATATTTGCCATTAGCGAGTGCGCTGGCTTGCAATAATTGGCAAAACTGTGCCCAGGTGACAAGACTTGAGGGAATGCATCTGCCCTTCGATATATATAATCAAGTTTGAATGGTGATAATTGTCTAGAGTCCTTTGACCAGAATATCCTATCTCCAGTGTCTTCTTTTCAACTCTTGGCTTGCTAAATCATGAGATTGAGAAGTATGCAGATCCATAGAGAGAAGCAGAGGCTGTGTGCTTTCATTGCAGTTTCTGCGTTAATAACATCAGATTGAAGGTCATGTAATTCAATTCTCAGCATTTTTTGCCCATTTGAGAAGTTTAGTGACTGCAACTTGTGTCCCAATTTAGTCCTTATCTCCATTTGATGGCCTACCTTTAGTAGTAAATAAACTTGGTAAGGATGAATTTGCATTCTGGCATAAAATGAGCACAAAGCTTACCAATTTAGCAGTGGGAAGGCCTGTGCCCCATCTGCACAGACGTTGGTCCCACTACCAAATTTTTGCGGCCCATTTTTAGGCGTTCCTGGCAGACACCTAAAAGAGGCCTCTTGAATATGTAAATTAGGAGCCTAACGACAGCTAAAAAAAACCCTTTTGACAAATTGGTCACCTCATGAACAGGGCAGACATCGGGTCTACCCTGCTCAGGATTCTTCAGTGGTCCTTGTGGTCGCCAACTAGGCGGAGCAGGAGTGCTTCCCAACACCACAGGGATGGCAACCACCACCACCCTCCCATAGCCCCTCTCAGTACTTACCTGAAGGCCACGACGAACGAGGCAGGCATCCCAAAATTGCCAACTTCCTTCGAGCAAACTGCCTGTGGAGGCTTGACCAGCACCACAAGCTCGCCCCAATTATTGAGATGAAGGCCAAGGACCAATTCTATCGATTTCCTCTGTATTATAGCCAGGAAATTCTGCGTAAACAGGGTTTCCCCACACTTCCAGCACAGTAACACCGATGGAGTAGGAGCAGCCCTGATTAACCTCCTGGCCTATCATATGCCTCATTTTTAAACCACATTCTTGTTCTAACCTTTGTAATTATACATGGAAGCCCAGCCTTTAGTCAGAATGTATTTAAACTGTACTGTATCCAGCTCATATTTAAACTCTCCCACTACTGGTCCACTGTTCTCTCTATCTACTCTGTCTAGACCCCTCATGATTTTGAACACCTCTATCAAATCTCCTCTCAATCTTCTCTGCTCTAAGGAGAACAACCCCAGCTTCTCCAGTTTCTCCATGTAACTGAAGTCCTTTATCCCTGGAACCATTCTTGTAAATCTTTTCTGCACCCTATCTAAGGCCTTCACATCCTTCCTAAAGTGGGGTGTCCAGAATTGGACACAATACTCCAGTTGAGGCCGGACCAGTGTTTTATAAAGGTTCATCATAACTTCCTTGCTTTTGTACTCTATGCCTTTATTTATGAAGTCCTGGATCCCATATGCTTTATTAACCGCTTTCTCGACCCACCTTCAACGATTTGTGCACATATACCCCCAGGTCTCTCTGTTCATGCACCCCCTTTAGAATTGTACCCTTTAGTTTATATGTCCTCTCCTCATTCTTCCTACCAAGATGTATCACTTCACACTTTTCTGCATTAAATTTCATCTGCCATGCGTCCGCCCATTCCACCAGCCTGTCTATGTCCTCTTGAAGTCTATCACTCTCCTCCTCACTGTTCACTATACAATACTTCCAAGTTTTCTGTCATCTTCAAATTTTGAAATTGTGCCCTGTACACCCGAGTCCAAGTCATTATTATATATCAAGAAAAGCAGTGGTCCTAGTACCGACCCCTGGGGAACACCACTGTATACCTTCCTCCAGTCCAACAAACAACTGTTCACCACTACTCTCTGTTTCCTGTCACTTAGCCAATTTCGCATCCATGCCACTTTTATTCCATGGGCTTCAACTTTGCTGGCAAGCCTATTATGTGGCAGTTTATCAAACGCCTTTTGGAAATCCATGTACACCACGTCAACCACATTGCTCTTATCAACTCTCTCTGTTACCTCATCCAAAAACTCAGTCAAGTTAGTTAAACACAATTTGCCTTTATCAAATCCATGTTGGTTTTCCTTAATTAATCCACGCTTGACCAAGTGACTGTTAATTTTGTCCCGGATTATCATTTCTAAAAGCTTCCCCACTACCGAGGTTAAACTGACTGGCCTGTAGTTGCTGGGTTTATCCTTACACCCTTTTTTGAACAAGGGTGTAATATTTGCAATTCTCCAATCCACTGGCACCACCCCCGTATCTAAGGAGGATTGGAAGATTATGGCCAGTACCTTCACAATTTCCACCTTTACTTCCCTCAGCATCCTAGGGTGCATCCCATCGGGCCCTGGTGACTTATCTACTTTAAGTACAGCCAGCCTTTCTAGTACCTGCTCTTTATCAATTTTTATCCCATCCAGTATCTCAACTACCTCCTCTTTCACTATGACTTTGGCAGCATCTTTTTCCTTGGTGAAGACAGATGCAAAGTACTCATTTATTACCTCAGCCATGCCCTCTGCCTCCTTGCGTAGGTCTCCTTTTTGGTCCCTGATCGACCCCACCCTCCTCTTACTACCCGTTTACTATTTATATGCCTATAGAAAACTTTGAATTCCCTTTTATGTTAGATGCCAATCTATTCCCATACTCTCTTTGCCCCTCTTATTTTCTTTTTCACTTCCCCTCCGAACTTTCTATATTCAGCCTGATTCTCACTTGTATTCTCAACCTGACATCTGTAATATGCCCCCTTTTTCGGCTTCATCTCTGGGCTGGATTTTGTCATTGGGGGCAGGTTGGGGGCGGGTCAGGTGGTCGGCGGGTCCCGCCCCCGCCTCCAATGTAAGGCAGGACAATTGAGCAATTTTGCCCTAATTGGGCACTTGATTCCCAGCGTGTGGGAACCCCTGGCCCAATGAGTCTTTTGGTCCTGAAACTCGCCTGATGACGTCATCTATGCAGCTGGATTTAAGGCCTGCAAGCAGCCTTGGTTCATTTTCTGCCTTACTACTTTGATGCTGAGACTTCTGAAGGATTATTGGTGCAACCATGGCAAGCTCAAGGCCCAAGTGCGCACCCCGCTTTGATGAGGACTCCCTCCGAGCTCTGGTGGAGGGAGCAAGAGCTCAGAAGGAGGTGCTGTTTCCTTCTTCTGGGAGGAAAAAACCTCCCCAGCAGACCAAAGCTGTGCGGCTGCAAGTGGCACAGGAGGTCAGTGCCATCTCAATGTGCAGCAGAACCTGGCTGCAGTGCAGAAAGAGGTTTCATGACCTTCTCCGCACAGGAAAAGTGAGTATTACATCACCATGACCTTCAATCTGTTTCCCATCGCCTCTCATCACCAGCACTCTTCATTGTCAACCTCCTCCTCCACACCCCACTTGACCCTGCACCCTTAACCATTCCCTCTCTCTGAATGTTCAATCACTTAACTATTCGACTATGCAGGCCTCATACTTCCCATCACTGTTATACTATGCCAACAACTTACAACACACAGGGAGGGCCCTTGGTCTTGGGACCTCACTCCATCTTTGTGTCCTTCTAAGCATCTATGCTATGGATTCTCTACACTCATTCCTTCATTCTCACTCAAACTCCACTTGTGTCCCTCAATGCAGGAAAGGAGAGCCCACAATAAGAGGGAGAGGTTGAAGACAGGAGGAGGGCCACCCTCAATAGCCCAGCTCACCAGTGCAGAGGAGGCGGCCCTGGAGATCGTGGGAGTCGAGGAGGATGTGCAAGTGGGGGATGGACAGGTGGGCGCATCAGAGCAAGCTGGTGACAGAATAGTTTTTCATCTCTCTCTCATTGACATTGCATGAGTGACTGATCTTGATTCTAATGCACAACTCAATGTGCATGCAACATTTATCTCACATGTCTAACTGTTTCCTTTACTCCCCCACAGGACCATCGACAGTCCCCCTCCCCACTGTCCAGGAGGAACAGCCTGAGCCACAAGGCTCCTCAGAGGAAGCTGCAACCTCTGAGGGCGCAGCGTCACCAGAATTAAGTGAACCCAGCACCAGCACAGACACTCACACCTCGGTGAGACTTTCGCGAGATAGAGTAGTTTTGTCACCTGGTGTATCACAGCTCACAAGTGAGCATCAGCAGATGGTGGAGACAGGGACAACAGTGGAGAGTCCTCGTTGGAGGGCGCAGGACTCTCCCAGCTCAGCTCAGCTGCATGTCGACCCTGTGCCTCCGGGTCCATCCAGAAGGAGAGCGGTGCTAGAACTCCAGGAACAGGTGCAGGAGTCTCTGGCAGGTTTTGTCTCCAGGGTCACTGCAAGTGTGGAGTGGATGGAGGTGTCCATCGCTAACATGAGCAGAGCCTTTGTGGAGGCATTGGCGCGTGAACGCATCACCATGGAAAGGATAGCAACTTCCCTGGAAAGGATGGCTACCTCCATGGTAAGGCTGGCTACGGTAGAGGAGAGGATGGCTACGGTAGAGGGGAGGATGGCTATGGCCATGGAGGAGCTTAGTCGCCAGAGTGTTGAAAACATGGTCATTGTTCAGAATAGACTGACATCTCTGGAGGAGCGATGGACAGCTATTGAGCAGAGAAACCAGAGCTTCATGGAAGTCCTCTGGAGTAGGACTGCCAGTTCAGAAACGGGTGAAGTGCAGCAAGGTGCTATCAAGCCACTTACTAGCTCTGAAGTGGGCCTGACCCATGAGAGGGATATTGGTAGAAGTGGGGGCTCCTCTCCAAGCGCTCACACTTCTATGCCATTACGGAGCACTCGGTCAGTGCCCCACCAGAGTCCTCACCCAACTGAGATGGCTGTCTCATCCCCTGCACAGCTGCAGGAGCAGCAGACTGTTGGCGAGCCCTCACAGGCTCGCAATCCCAGAGGACGCCCGCCAAAGGTGTCGAGGCAGGAGCAGCATGAAAGTGAGCAAGGGGCCTTCACATCTGCTGAAGCCACAGGGGAAATACCACGCAGCAGCATCCATAAGAGGAAGATAAAGCACAAATAGTCACAAGGATAGTCACTTGGGTGTTCTGTTGTGTTTAATTGTTACATGCCATCCGTGAATTAATGTGATAAAATGACTTGATGGCAAACTGTTGAAGTTGTGGGCTGTGTCATTTTGCAAATGGGACTTCCACATTGAGGGCTCAGTGCGTCTTGGATTTGTCAGTATGGTGGTCAGAGTGATAGGAAGACGCAGGTTCTTATCCATTGTCGATGGAGTGGTAAGAAGGTGTGAGCCAAATGTATTTGATTGGGCAGCCTAAGCAAATCAGGCCAAGATCAGTGCATCCCTTGCATCCCGGGCATCAATGTTCTCGTGTGCCGCTGCCGCTGGTTGATGTGCCTCCACAAGCTGTTCATTGTCGCTCTCCTCCTCCTCCTCTTCCACATCTGAGGAGGCTATGCGATGAGCCACTTGTACCTCAGGCAGCTGCAAGCCACAATGCTGTGCCATGTTGTGAAGTGCACAGCAGACCACGACGATTCTGGAGACCCTGGCTACTGACTACTGCAGGGCTCCACCTGATCTATCCAGGCAGCTGAATTGCATCTTCAGCAAGCCGATGGTTTGCTCGATAATGGATCTGGTGGAAATGTGGCTGGAGTTGTAGCGCTCCTCAGCTTCATTGGCTGGCCTCCTCAATGGCGTCATTAGCCCTTGTCTCCAAGTAGCCATCTGTAAAGTTGGTCTGGCGGCCTGAAGAGCGGAGGCACACTAGACTGCCACAGGTTGAAGGAGTCATGGCAACTGCCAGGGTACTTGGCGCAAACATGCAAAATTTCCTTATTGTGGTTACACACCAGCTGCACGTTGAGGGAGTGGAAGCCCTTGCGGTTTACAAAAATACCTGGATTGTGATGGGGTGCCTTAAGGGTCACATGTGTGCAGTCTACGACGCCCTGCACCCTTGGAAAGCCTGCCCTATTAGCAAAGCCAACCGCACGCGCCGTTACACTTGCTGGATCCTTGGAGAAGTTGATGTAATTGTGTGCGTTGGCAAAGAGGGCATCAGTTACCTGTGTGTATGCGGCTGCCTGGGAGATGCCGCTGATGTCTACTGTTGATCCCTGGAATGAGCCTGAAGCAATGAGCCTGAGTGCGGTGGTGACTTTGACAGCCACTGGTAAGGGGTATCCACCCGCTCCTCTGGGCTCCAGGTCTTGCTGCAGCATTGGCAGATGTTACCCACTAACTCTCGCGAAAGTCTGAGCCTCCTTTGGCACTGCTGCTCAGTCATGTTGAGGTAGCTCATCCTCTGCCTGTAAACCCTGTTTTGGGGGTATCTCCTGCAGCGACGTCCTTCCCTGCGCTTGCGTCTTCTGGCCTGTGCAGCTTCAGGTGGGTGAGCAGCAGGTTGGCGCTCCTGTTGTTGCTGCTGTTGTTCTGGGTTCTGCTGCTGCCGCGGCTGGTCTTCATCCAAATCTGAGGTCCAGGAGGAAAGGAAATAAATGGTTCCCATGCTGCAGGTATATAACTCAGTTGAGGAAGCGCTCAGTCAAGGTGGGGAGAGGGGTTTCCCAGGAGGTCACAGTGGAGATGGATCTCAGCTTCAAAACTTCCAAAATGAGTAGACCTGCAAAAAGTTCTCCCAGACCTAAGAAAAGAAAGTTCTGCAACCTGCAAATGATCATTGTTGAAAACTCCTTTTTTATGGTGGAGATGCAGCTGTTAGTAAGCCATCCACTTGTGAGCCTGCCAGGATTAACTGGTGTGTTCCAGGGGAGATGTGCAGCACGCGGGAAATGTGTTAAACTCAGAAAGGCCTCTCAAAATGGCATTATAGAGGCACTTAAGTGGTTGTTAAAGTGCCTCAAGGGATAATCCCGCTTCTTGGAGGCGGGACCGAAACGGGGTCTGAAATCCTGCATTTGGGAAAGTTGTTCAGAGGCGGGCTGGAGGCGGGATTGGAGCCCGACGCCATTTTTGGCAACTTTCCCACCTGACCCGCCATCAAACCCACCTCCTTGGGCCTGGCAAAATCGAGCCCTTTATCTCTTTCATCATCTAGGGAGCTCTGGCTTTAGTTGCTCTACCTTACCCCCTCGTGGGAATGTACCTCGACTGTACCCGATCCATCTCCTCTTTAAAGGCAGCCCATTGTTCCATCCAGTTTTGCCTGCTATTCTTTGATTCCAATTTACCCGGGCCAAATTCTTACTCTAGTGCTATCTGTCTCTCCCAATCCTTTGAGCACCTTTCTAATGCTACATCCTGGTGCCCACCCCCCTGCCAAATTAGTTTAAACCCTCCCCAACTGTGGTGTATGTAACCTGTTCCACCTTAAGAGAACTTAAGCCTGTTCCACCTTAAGAGATGTACTACTTTCTCTGGCTGCTGTATACATAATACCGGTGGTGACCACCGGTATATAAGTACTGTGTAGTGATATTGCTGTTAGTATAGCCCTGACCTCCAACTAGTAAAGACCTGTTGAAACGTTATTCTTGTAGTCTGTGTCAGTAATTAATCTTAAATACAACTAGAACACACAGACTTAACAGTGGCGACGAGTCCGATTCTTACCCTGCGGCAGTTTATATCCACGGCGGCTTCGTCCACAGAACGGGCGTCGAAGAGAGGCATCCACCCTCATCACCCTGCTGGAAGACACGTCGCGCGGCAGGCATCGAGAACCCGGAGTGCAGAAGATATCCTGAACTCGAAGCCTCCATCAGCGGCAGTCAGCTATCTTCCTTCTACCTCGGTGGTGGGTAAGCCGGTCAGCGACGCGAGCAGAAAGTCGGCCGCGTTGGCTGTACAGATGGGGAGGGAAGACGGAGGAATAAGGGCGGTGAGATCGATCGCGACTGGAGATAAGGGCCGGGCCGCATTCGGGCCAAAAGGTGCAGCGCAGGGACATCGATCGCGGCTGGTGATAAGGGCCGGGCCGCATTCGGGCCAAAAAGGCGCAGCGTCTGGGGCGACTGAAGGCGCGAGAGCCGCGGTGAAGGCGAACGCAGCCGGTGCTAATAACCGGGCTGCAAGAAGGGCTGCGAGGCGCGACATCGGGGAAGCGCGAACGCCCGAGGGAGCCGCGGTGAAGCGGAGACAGCGTCGGGGGAGTTACTAACCGCTGGGAAAGGGGAGCAGCAGCGGCACGCCAAACGCCATTGCAGCCAGCGGGTGAAGAAGGCGAGCGCGGGAAAGACAGCCAAGCGTGGGAAACCACCATTTTGTAGGCGGAGGACGAAGACAAGAGCGGGAAGCCGCCATCTTGGAAAAAGGGAAATCACTAAAAAAAAAAATTGCAACGATGCCTAAACATGGGAACATTAATACCTTTGATAGCGACATCGAAGATTGGGCCACGTATGTAGGACGCATACAAAATTATTGTAAAGCAAATAAAATCCCAGATGATGAGAAAGCACTAACTTTATTAAACTTAATGGGTGTGAAGACATACGGGCAATTGAAACACCTTTTATCACCAGATGAACCGGCGGATAAGACGTTCGAGGAGATTGTTACTGTCCTGAGAAATCATCTAAACCCCACGCCGCTGATGCTAGCGGAACGATTTAAATTTTACAGCAGAAAGCAGCTGAAAGATGAAAGCAATGCTGAATATTTAATGGAATTGCGTAAGCTAGCAAAGTACTGTCAGTTTGGAACGGGACTAACAGATGCGCTAAGAGATAAATTTGTGTGTGGATTATTAAAAGAAGATACACAAAAGCGACTGCTCGAGGAGAATGAGCTGACGCTTGAGAAAGCGGTCACTATGGCAGCATCACACGAAGCCGCAGCGAGAGGCACGGCAGTAATGCAGCTACGGTCACCGGAACTCAGTACAAATCAATTGGTTTTGAGTACTGTAAAATGTTATCGTTGTGGGAAGACAACGCACGATCAGAACCAGTGTTGGTTTAAAAACCAAGAATGCAGAACGTGTGGCAGGCTTGGCCACATAGCTAAAGTATGCCGGTCAGGAAAGAAGACCAGCAACAAAAAGTCACCGCAAGGAAAATACATAAAGGTACACAAGGTGACAAAGAACAGTTCGAACGAACAGAAGTCAGATTCAGACGCCAGCAGTAATGAACTGGGTAGCTTAAGAGTACACAACGTTGGTAAGGATGCAGATATCCAGACAATTTGGGTCACTCTTCAGATAGCAGGAGTCCAAGTAAAGATGGAATTGGGCACTGGATCGGCATTGACGGTCATGAATAAGAAAGATTACAAAAGGTTATTCCAACATATTCCCCTACGGGATACGGAGATTATATTGAAAACATACACGGGGCAAAGAGTGTACCCCATCGGAAAGATAGAGGTAAAAGTGGTCCACAAGGGCAAAGAAAGCCAAGTAATGGACTTATATGTGCTACCTGAAGGAGGTCCACCACTACTGGGACGGGAGTGGATTAGGAAAATGAATATGGACTGGCACTCCTTAAAGGCACTAACGGTAGATTCCGGGGAAACAGATGTCAAACCTAAACAATTGCCCAGAATATTGGATGATGCTAAAGAGGTGTTCCAGCAGGGACTGGGAACACTGAGAGGAATTACGGCAAACATCAAGATTGATGAACATGCACACCCAAAATTTTTCAAAGCCAGACTGGTACCCTATGCAATACGACCTGCTGTAGAAGCGGAACTGGAAGCGCTAGAATGTTCAGGTGTACTGTCTAAGGTAGATTGGAGTGAGTGGGCTACACCCATTGTTCCCGTTATGAAACGTCCTTCGAGCAACAAGCCAGGAGAACCAGGGAAGGTTCGCATCTGTGGAGACTTCAAGATCACCGTTAATCCGGTGCTTCACACGGTGCAGTATCCGCTTCCGCGGATTGAGGATATTTTTGCTCCGTTGTCTGGCGGGAAACACTTCACCAAGATAGACCTGGCGCAGGCGTACTTGCAGATGGAGGTTGAAGAAGAGTCACGCCAGTACCTCACGATCAACACGCATAGAGGTTTGTACCGGTATAATAGGCTGGTTTTTGGAGTGGCATCGGCTCCAGCAATTTGGCAGAGGGCCATGGAGCAGGTATTACAGGGAATTCCAGGCACACAATGTTACCTGGACGATATTCTGATTACAGGAGGTGGTGATGAAGAACACCTCGCAAACTTGGAACTGGTGCTCAACAGACTGAAAGAGTATGGACTTCGAGTTAATCGGCAGAAATGTGAGTTCTTTCAGAAGCGGATCTCGTACTGTGGTCATGTCATTGACCGGGAGGGGCTTCATAAGTCTCCTGACAAGATAGAGGCAGTTGTAAAGGCTCCCGCTCCGGATAATGTCTCTCAGTTGAGGTCGTTTCTAGGATTGATTAACTATTACCATAAGTTTCTACCGAATCTATCCACGGTACTGCACCCGCTGAACGCTCTTTTACAGAAGGGGGTACCATGGGAATGGAGCGAAAACTGTAAGAAGGCATTTCGCAAAAGCAAAGAATTGATCACCTCAGAGGAAGTGTTGGCTCACTTCAACCCGACACTGCCTATTCGGTTGGCTTGTGATGCTTCTCCATATGGTATTGGGGCAGTACTCTCACACAAGTTGCCAAATGGCACGGAAAGGCCAGTCGCGTTTGCATCCAGATCATTGACCTCCGCTGAGCGCAACTATGCGCAGATCGATAGGGAGGCTCTCAGCCTTGTATGGGGAGTGAAGAAGTTTAATCATTACCTGCAGGGCCAAAAATTCACACTTCTGACAGACCATCAGCCGTTGGTATCCATTTTTAACCCTAAGAAGGGTGTTTCGGTGATGACAGCACAGAGACTCCAGAGATGGTCCCTTTTCCTAGGGGCACATCAATATCAAATAGAATTCAAAGGTACAAAGCAGCATGGCAATGCTGATGGGCTGTCGCGCCTGCCACTACCTGAAGAAGAAGAGACGACGAAAGTTGACCCTGTTGAGTTATTTCATTCGACCATCATCGAGTGTTTACCAGTCACCAATGCAAGTATTGAAAGAGAAACCAGGAATGGCCCGACACTGTCCCGAGTCTACGAGGTGACAGTGAAGGGATGGCCAACACATGGTGATCCTCTGTTACCGGCATTCTCGGCAAGGCGAGACCAGCTGTCCGTCTGCCATGGTACTTTGATGTACGGGACAAGAGTGATTATTCCTCCCAAGTTAAGGGAAAGAGTTCTAAAGGAACTGCATGAAGGTCATCTGGGGGGAGTTAAGATGAAAAGTCTTGCTAGGGCTTATGTATGGTGGCCGGGTATTGACCAACAGATAGAGGAGTTGACGAAAAGTTGCACTGGGTGCCAAAAAGTGCAAAATGCACCTCCGATCGCACCGCTACACCCATGGGAATGGCCTTCAGCCCCATGGCAATGCATACATATTGACTTTGCTGGTCCATTCATGGACTCCATGTTCCTAATTGCGGTGGACGCACATTCCAAATGGCCAGAAGTGATCAAGATGAATACCACTACTTCAGAAAAGACAATTGCGGTGTTAAGAACAATATTTGCAAGGAACGGATTGCCAGAACAGATATGTTTGGACAACGGACCACAGTTCGTGTCGGAAGAATTCCAAAAATTCTTAAAGAAGAATGGGGTGAAACATTATACCTCTGCCCCATATCATCCGGCAACAAACGGGTTGGCCGAGAGATTTGTCCAAACATTCAAAAAGGCAATAAAGGCCATGAACGATGATCAGATTCCGCTACAACACAAGGTGGACAATTTCCTAATGGCATATCGAAACGCCGCTCATGCAGTGACTAACCAAAGTCCTGCCATGATGTTTTATAACAGGAGGTTGCGGTCCAGGTTGGACTTGTTAAAACCAAATGTGCGGAGGGAAGTGGAAAACAAACAGTTCCAGCATATTAGTAACAAGACCACTCGAAGTTTCGACGTAGGACAACCAGTGTTGGCAAGGGACTATGGAAATGAAAAATGGCAGTCCGGAACAATTCGGGCCAGACAAGGACCTCTGATGTACACAGTAGATATTGGTAACAATGTGATAAGGCGTCATGCGGATCAACTGGTAGAATCGAGAGCAAGGGTCGAACCCATGGTTGCGACAGAGACAACTGTGGAAGACGTTAATGAACCTGAAGCATCTACCTCGGCAGGGAATGTACCTGATGATGACGTCCAATACATAGGAAACCAACTAGAGGAGTCACCTCAGCAACAAGAACCAGAGACCACTGAAAGGCGTTATCCAACCCGAATCAGAAGACCTCCTGAGAGGCTGAACCTTTGAACTGTTTATACCTGAAGTTATATATGTATATATGTTATTATGTTATGTTAAATGGGGATATGACTGTTAAGCTAAAAAGGGAGGATTGTGGTGTATGTAACCTGTTCCACCTTAAGAGAACTTAAGCCTGTTCCACCTTAAGAGATGTACTACTTTCTCTGGCTGCTGTATACGTAATACCGGTGGTGACCACCGGTATATAAGTACTGTGTAGTGATATTGCTGTTAGAATAGCCCTGACCTCCAACTAGTAAAGACCTGTTGAAACATTATTCTTGTAGTTTGTGTCAGTAATTAATCTTAAATACAACTAGAACACACAGACTTAACACCAACAGCACTCGCAAACCCCACCCACCCCCGGGAGGACATTGGTCCCGGCTCTGTTGAGGTGCAACCTGTCCAGTCAGTTAGAACTGCCATTCTTTTCAAACAGCTCATCTGGGTTAGTTGCCCTTTCATCTGACTTAAATTAGCTAATTTATAGTCCAACACTATTAGCTTTGACTCTTGTTCTTTGTGAACCTAATTAGGCCATGGTCCCATTACCTAGTTGTCCTTCTTCATTACCCAGAATCCCTCAATGCATCCTCCTGGTTGGATAGGCAACATATTAATTACAGAATCGTCCTAGATTCATTCCATTGACACCTACCTGTCTTTGTTGCAAACATCTGTCATATTCCAGTCTATTTTAGGATAGTTTGGAAAAGTCTCATTCCAGTCTGTAGGGAACTCCAGCCCAAAGCACCAATCTCAGTCATTTGGCCAGCTCATTCAAAGTCTCTTTCACTGTCGAACATATGAACATACGAATTAGGAGCAGGAGTCGGCCACTCGGCCCCTCGAGCCTGCTCCGCCATTCAATAAGATCATGGCTGACCTGATTACTCCACATTTCCGCCTACCCCTGATAACCTTTCACCCCCCTGCTTATCAAGAATCTATCTACCTCTGCCTTAAAAATATTCAAAGACTCTGCTTCCACTGCCCTCTGAGGAAGAGAGTTCCAAAGACTCATGACCCTCTGTGAGAAAAAATTTCTCCTCATCTCTGTCTTAAATGGGCGACCCCTTATTTTTAAACATGACCCCTAGTTCTAGATTCTCCCACAAGAGGAAACATCCTCTCCACATCCACCCTGTCCAGACCCCTCAGGATCTTATATGTTTCAATCAAGTCACCTCTTACTCTTCTAAACTCCAGCGGATACAAGCCTAGTCTGACCAACTGTCAGTGGACTGTTCCATTGATAATATCACATAAATTGAGACTGAGTCACATTCCTTGAACTACCAGTTCAATTATTGATATTATCCAATGGAAATTTTTATTTAAACAAGGGGAGGGTGCATTTTGAGATATAAAGTTAGATCTTTGAACTTCAACCACCTGAGCCTGAAGAAACCGCTCATTGGCTGTCAGAGCTTTATAAGGATCCTTTTAGTGCTCGATCCATAGCAAGTACTGGAAGAGGTGCGACAGGCTGTGCTCTGGTGCTGAACCTTACTTTACTGCACTGCCTGTGGGGAACTCAACCACACTTTACTGCACATTGAGGGCTCATTTCCTGTGTTAAGATTTGACTTTGGAGCATGTTACTTGGGTCAGGAGTCAAATCGAAAAGAAGTAGTCAATGAAAGTAGTCTTGGCTGATTACTGACTCTCTTTTCATATCACTCACTAATGGCAAATGCTGGCCGCCACGTTTCCTACATTACAACAGTGATTGCACTTCAAAAGTTCTTCATTGGCTGTAAAGCGCTTTGGGACGTCCTGAGGTTGTGAAAGGCGCTATATAAATGCAAGTCTTTTTTATCTGCATGACTGTTACTACTATAATAGGCACTGCCTGGGAGATGGTATGAAAGAGAATCATTGTTTATTACCAATTCCAAATTAAGCAATTATCTTACAAAGGGTTTCACCTTATAACGTGATTTGTGTCTACCCAGTAAATGGTGTCCAATCCATTAGTAACACATTTAAAAAGCATCCCTGCATCAAGCAAGATTAAACATTACACATCATTGGCCAGTGCGGTGCCAAAGGTGTAATTGGAAAACTGACCTCACTTAAAGTGCTTCAGGAAAAAAAGCATTTCTTGCTTGTTCGCACATAATACAATTAATTAAATCACATCAAAATAAATTGTTGGCTCATTGTCAGCATGCTGAAAATAAGGTGCAGGCTGGGAACTGGGAAGTGCACTGAACATTGGTTCACTCGTGCATTCTAACGAAACCTTGCATTAATAAGGGCACCTCTGGCATCCTGGCCGGCAATGAGAGCACCTGGGGGGGGGGGGGTGGCATTGTCCTCATCACTCTCCTCCTCCTCCTGCTTTGGGGTTGTGGATGAGAACGTTGGCCCAGATTTTGCGTTGAGAATAATAGTGATAATAGCTATCAGTGCTCACCATTATTATGGAGTAAATCGGACAGCAACTTCCGGAGTCCGCACATGTGCAGTTAAATGTGGAAATCCAGAATTTGCTGTCTGAGTTACCCTGCTCCCCCACAGGCTGCGCTATATGGGCACCAGGAAAAGGAAGAGTAAGGCTTTGTAGTTGCTCAATGGTATTCACATGGGTGTCTGAGAAAATGTTGTTTTGATATGTTTCTGTTGTTTATTTAGGTCACATAAATGTTCATCTTTTCACCACTTTCCTGTCTTTTCTACTCTTGGTTGCTGGGTGGCAAGTCATCTTTTAACTTGTTTGATGATGAATGGGAAGACATGAATTGACGGGGACCAATGGGGGGGATGTTCAAGGGGTGGTTGGTTGGTTGCCAGACTGCTTCGTGTTAGTGGCATTGGGGAGGGGTGGGGGCGGGAAGAGTAGCCGTTGCATTTCCTTGTGACATGGGTCCACTGGTGCAACCTAACTGAACCTTGCATTAATAAGGCCATCCCTTACATCCCGGGCTGCGATGTGAGCAAATTGGGGTGCATTGCCCACATCACTCTCCTTCTCCTCCACTCTTCTTCTTCCTCCTCTTCAGAATGCTCCAAGGAGGATCTGAGCTCTCCACCTTGTTCCTCTTGCAGGTCCAAGCCTCAGTGCTGTGCAGAGCGCAGAAAAGCATGACCATTCTGGAGACCCTGGCTGGTGCGTATTGAATGGTGCTTCCAGATCTGTCCAGGCACCTGAAGCGCACCTTCAGCATGCCGATGGCTTGTTCGATCACACAGGTGGTGATATGGCATTGATTGTAGCACTGTTGGGCTTCAGTGTTTGGGTTTCTGACAGGCGTCATGAGCCAAGTTTGAAGTGGGTATCCCTCGTCTCCTAGCAGCCACCCCTTAAGTCTGCTTCCAGGTCTGAAGACATCAGGGAGCTTGGACAGCCGCAGGATGAAAGCACCATGACAGCTGCCCGGGAATCTTGCGCCCACCTGCATTAATATCTTTTTGTGGTTGCACACCAGCGTCATGTTGATGGAGTGGAGGCCCTTGCAGTTCACAAATACTCCTGGTTGTTCTGGGGGGGGGTGCTCAGATTGCCACATGTATGCAGTCAATGATGCCCTGTACCCGTGGGAAGCCAGTCAGAGCTGCAGACCCGAGCGCCCCTTCATTCTGACTGGCATCATCACAAGCGAAGTTTACATAATTGCCGGCCCTGGCAAACAACCCATCAGTCATCTGCCTTCTGCATTTGTGGGTCACCGACTGGGAGATCCTGCATATGTCTGCAGCAGAGCCCGAGAAGGATCCAGAGGCAAAAATGTTGAGGGCGGTGGTCACTTTCACAGCCACTGGTAACATGTGGCCACCAGAATCAGCAGGAAGCAGGTCTTCTTCTCGGAGGCTGCAGATGTCTGCCACCACCTGACGCGACAACCTTAACCTCCTGAGCCACTGCTGTTCAGACATGTCAAGGAAACTGAACCTCTGCCTGTAGACACAGGTAGTGCCTCCTGCGAGCTGCGCCTTTCTGCTGGTCCCCTCTCCAGTTTTGCCCACTCTGGTGCGGCCCTCTCTAGTGTACAACTACAGGTCTGTGACCAGCAGGCCTGCTCCTGCTGCCGCTGCTGTTGGTCATGTTACTCCTCATTTGAGATTCAATCTAAGGCAGCATAAGCGGCATCCATCCTGATGTGATAGAGTAAACCTCCAAAGTGTTGAAGGAACCTCCAAAGTGTAGAAAGTGTTCTCTCAGAAAAAGTGCTGTGAGCAAACCCTTTCCCACTAGCAGGTAAGAAAGCAGGTGTGAGCACTGAGTATTTATTGCCATATTTCCCTGAGATTGATTCAGCCCCCTTAATTGTCACTGTGTACGCCCCTTGCCTTCAGTGGCGAGTTTCAGGAAGCCTGGGAAACCCGTGGACCCGACGTTAAACGCAAAAGTGAGATGAGAAATTGCTCTAATTAAGCGATTAATATATGATAATTGGCAACCCACTTAATGTGCTGGAGTGAAATTTGGAAGTCGGCGGGTTGGAGCCGGCTTCCTGACACCCTATCAATTTCCCTGGATTTACCCCCCACCCCCTCCACCTGCACCAAAACCCATGCGCTCCACTGGGTCAAAGTTCACCCCTGCGTGTCTCGGTGCGAATTCTTCAATCTGTTTGGTTGAAGAGCCACGCTGTTGCTAGCCCTGCTCACAGACGTCACAGATCCCCTGCGGAAGGCGCTGTGCGGGATCAGATGCCCAACAACAGTAAGTTGCCACTCAAAAGTCTACGAAAAGTCTGTGGGCAGCTGTCAGCGTAGTGAACAGCGAGCGCCATTCCTTCACCGCTGACAGCAAAATCCGGGCCATTATGTTTGCATAACTGGGAATGGAACATTTTCCAACTTCCTGTGCCAATATGATGCATTCCCGGGTATAGCACAATCCAATACAGTGTAAAACTTCCTCTATTCTGTTCCAACAATGTGCCTCAGCCCCAATCTCAGAAAAGCAGCCTTTAGCTGCACTGGTGTGACATTTTTCCTTCTCTCACACTAGCCATCCTGTGGCTTATGTGAGTGAGATTGTCAATTCAGTGTCAGTTAGTGGCAGATTAAGGGCAATCTTGTGCTATAGTTTATTCCTCTAGACACTTGGTTCTAGCTGCCAAACCCTTATAACCCATCTTTTAACACTGAATTTGAATGCAGATCTGATAGATAAAAGGTCACCCGCTATACACCTATCCCTCTAAAATGAACCTTAACATATCATTGATCTATCTTTGTCTTGGTGGGAAAAGACAAACTGCTCCCAGTGCTTTTCCCATTGAACAATAAATATTGGGGATGAGTGCTGAATGGAAGGAAGGAATCCAAAATGGTCTGAATCAATCCAATATAGAGTCACTCAAAATTAGCCTAAATTTAAGCTTGCTGTCACAATAGAATGGATCGTATGTATTTGCAGTGGGCATGTTTCACCAACGTTTTCCTATTCCCAGCAGGTATCTGCCTTAAGATATGGGAATTGTTGCTGGTTAGAAATTACTTCAAAACTGAATGACCCTGAAATTTCACAGAGGTTCTACCAGTCTTTCTATGTAACTTTGGCAGGAGACTGGCAGAACACCCAAAGAAACGGAGATCCAGTTTCCCAGTTGCCTTGTAATTCTGACCGCCCGTTGCAAAGCAAATGATTGGCAGGGACGGAGGAGGAGCCATAGGCAGGGACGGATTGGAGCCAGAGGCAGGGACGGATTGGAGCCAGAGGCAGGGACGGAGGAGGAGCCAGAGGCAGGGACGGAGGAGGAGCCAGAGGCAGGGACGGAGGAGGAGCCAGAGGCAGGGATGGAGGAGGAGCCAGAAGCAGGGACGGAGGAGGAGCCAGAGGCAGGGACGGAGGAGGAGCCAGAGGCAGGGACGGATTGGAGCCAGAGGCAGGGACGGAGGAGGAGCCAGAGGCAGGGACAGAGAAGGAGCCAGAGGCAGGGACGGAGGAGGAGCCAGAAGCAGGGACGGAGGAGGAGCCAGAGGCAGGGACGGAGGAGGAGCCAGAGGCAGGGACGGATTGGAGCCAGAGGCAGGGACGGAGGAGGAGCCAGAGGCAGGGACAGATTGGAGCCAGAGGCAGGGACGGATTGGAGCCAGAGGCAGGGAGGAGGAGGAGCCAGAGGCAGGGACAGAGGAGGAGCCAGAGGCAGGGACAGAGGAGGAGCCAGAGGCAGGGACAGAGGAGGAGCCAGAAGCAGGGACAGAGGAGGAGCCAGAGGCAGGGACGGAGGAGGAGCCAGAGGCAGGGACAGAGGAGGAGCCAGAGGCAGGGACAGAGGAGGAGCCAGAGGCAGGGACAGAGGAGGAGCCAGAAGCAGGGATGGAGGAGGAGCCAGAGGCAGGGACAGAGGAGGAGGCAGAGGCAGGGATGGAGGAGGAGCCAGAAGCAGGGACGGAGGAGGAGCCAGAGGCAGGGACAGAGGAGGAGCCAGAAGCAGGGACGGAGGAGGAGCCAGAGGCAGGGACAGAGGAGGAGCCAGAGGCAGGGATGGAGGAGGAGCCAGAAGCAGGGACGGAGGAGGAGCCAGAGGCAGGGACAGAGGAGGAGCCAGAAGCAGGGACAGAGGAGGAGCCAGAGGCAGGGACAGAGGAGGAGCCAGAGGCAGGGACGGAGGAGGAGCCAGAGGCAGGGACAGAGGAGGAGCCAGAGGCAGGGACAGAGGAGGAGCCAGAGGCAGGGACAGAGGAGGAGCCAGAGGTAGGGACAGAGGAGGAGCCAGAGGCAGGGATGGAGGAGGAGCCAGAGGCAGGGACAGAGGAGGAGCCAGAGGCAGGGATGGATTGGAGCCAGAGGCAGGGACGGAGGAGGAGCCAGAGGCAAGGACGGAGGAGGAGCCAGAGGCAGGGATGGAGGAGGAGCCAGAGGCAGGGACGGAGGAGGAGCCAGAGGCAGGGACGGATTGGAGCCAGAGGCAGGGACAGAGGAGGAGCCAGAGGCAGGGGCAGAGGAGGAGCCAGAGGCAGGGACGGAGGAGGAGCCAGAGACAGAGGAGGAGCCAGAGGCAGGGACGGTGGAGGAGCCAGAGGCAGGGATGGATTGGAGCCAGAGGCAGGGACAGAGGAGGAGCCAGAGGCAGGGACAGAGGAGGAGCCAGAGGCAGGGACGGAGGAGGAGCCAGAGACAGAGGAGGAGCCAGAGGCAGGGACGGTGGAGGAGCCAGAGGCAGGGATGGATTGGAGCCAGAGGCAGGGACGGAGGAGGAGCCAGAGGCAGGGACAGAGGAGGAGCCAGAGGCAGGGACGGAGGAGGAGCCAGAGGCAGGGACGGAGGAGGAGCCAGAGGCAGGGACAGAGGAGGAGCCAGAGGCAGGGACGGAGGAGGAGCCAGAGACAGAGGAGGAGCCAGAGGCAGGGATGGAGGAAGAGGCAGAGGCAGGGACCTCCCTCAGCCAGAATTTCTGCTCCAAAGGCTCACTGGGAGTAGTGGCAGCTAGTACACTGAGCCATGGGCCATGCAAGCATCCACTGGAGGGGCCCAGGCCTGGCAAGGAGAGAAACAGAATGATCCTGTATCAGTCCCTTTGCTGGGATTAATGGGGAGCACTGTACAACACTCCTCCCGTACCTCCACCGCCCCCCCCACCTGCCTGTGGTCAGGGGTTCAGCTGAATTTCCACTGACGTAGGGTATATGGGCACCAAAGATGCACCCCGAATGGTAATGGTGTCCTCCAGCCCCATGCAAATAAGGGATGCTCTACCACACCACTAACTCCAATGTAGGGGGCATGATTAAAGTGTTTGCAGATGATACAAAATTTGGCCGTGTGGTTGATAGTGAAGAAGAAAGTTGTGGACTGCAGGAAGATAGCAATTGATTGGTCAGGTGGGCAGACAAGTGGCAAATGGAATTCAATCCTGAGAAGTATGAGGTAATGCATTTGGGGAGGGCTAACAAGGAAAGAAAATACACAATATATGGTAGAATACTGAGAAATGTAGAGGAACAAAGAGACCTTGGAGTGCATGTCCACAGATCCCTGAAGGTAGCAGGCCAGGTAGATAAGGTGGTTAAGAAGGCATACGGGATACTTGCCTTCATTAGCCGAGGCATAGGATATAAGAGCAGGGAGGTTATGCTTGAACTGTATAAAACACTAGTTAGGCCGCAGCTAGAGTACTGCGTACAGTTCTGGTCACCACATTACAGGAGGATGTGATTGCACTAGAGAGGGTGCAGAGGAGATTTACGAGGATGTTGCCAGGACTGGAGAATTTTATCTATGAGGAATGATTGGATAGGCTGGGTTTGTTTTCTTTGGAAAAGAGGAGAGACTTAATTGAGGTGTATAAAATTATGAGGGGCCTAGCTAGAATGGATCGAAAGCACCTATTCCCCTGGCAGAGAGGTCAATAACCAGGGGGCATAGATTTAAAGTAACTGGTAAAAGGATTAGAGGGGAGTTGAGGAGAAATGTTTTCATCCAGAGGGCGGTGGGGGTCTGGAATGCACTGCCTGAAAGGGTGGTTGAGGCAGAAACGCTCATCACATTTAAAAGTACTTGGATATGCACTTGGATAACCTGCAAGGCTACGGAGCAAGAGCTGGAAAGTGGGAATAGGCTGGATAGCTCTTTTTTGACTGGCGCAGACATGATGGGTCAAATGGCCTTCTTCTGTGCCATAAATATCTATGATTCTATGGGTGTCAGTGCTGGAGGGCATCCACGGACATGTTACCACCAGGATCACAGCCCTTGGAATTTTGGGGCCATTATTTAACAACCCAACTTCCACATGGAATTTCAGCTCATGTGCATAAGAGGCGGTTACACCAGGGAGTCATTTTCTGCCGTGCACAGGTAGTAAATAAATGTATTAATTCAAACATGAAAAGTTAATGAGCATCAGCAATCTGTGCATGTGGTAGAATTACATCGAATCTACAGCACAGAAACAGGCCATTTGGCCCAACTGGTGTTGTGTGTTCATACTCCACACGAGACTCCTCTCACTCTAATGACCTCTTCTCACCCTGCCCCTGTATCCCTCGATTTCCTTCTCCCTGATCTATGTATCAAGCCTCCCCTTGAATGTATCAATACTACATGCTTCAATCAGTCCATGCGGCAGCGAGTTCTACAATCTCACCACTCTGTATAAAAAAATTGTTCCTGAATGCTTCATTTGACGTTAGTGGCTATCTTATATTTATGCCTGTGGTTCTGAACGCACCAGCAAGTGGAAACAGTTTCTCCACACAGCCACTCCATCGAAACCCTTGATCATTTAAAAGACATCTATCTATCAGGTCTCCTCTTAGTCTTGCCTTTTCCAGAGAAAAGAGCACCAGCCTTCTCAATCTTTACTGATAGTTGCATCCGCTCAATTGTGATAACATCCTTGTAAATCTTTTCGGCACCTTCTCCAGTTCCTCAACATCCTTTTTGTAGAATGATAACTAACGCACTGTGTAGGGTTGATCCTGACCGATCATTTACCTACTAAATCATCAGAAGAGACCAATGTGCAACTTTGATGGGTCATATCTGCAGAGCACAACTTAAAATGTGGCATTACCTGCTCAGTGTTATCTATGCAAAAAGCATCCGTAACAAGTGCAATAATTTTGAGCTGTGTTAGGTGCTGTTAACATACAGATAACAGAGTTGTATTCAGTTTCGCATAATCATTCAAATTTTGCAACTTTCGAGATTAATTAAAATCCAAATGCCAAAGAAAGTTGAACTCTCACCTTTAAAAATGAATCTTATTAACGAGCCTTCACCTGCTACATCCAGATTTCTACTGTACACTGAAGTTGGTTTACAGGTCTTGTCAGGATGAACTTAATAGTGGCCTGCCATCATTAAACAACTGAGGGAAAGGGCAAAAAAACAGTAAGAGGAATATTTCATAACCCTGGTGTTGGCACATAATCTAAAGTGATGTTCTAGTGAGGGAGTGCTGCATTGTCAGAGGTGCCATCCTTCAGCCAAGAGGGGACATTTTGTGATGCCCTGATGGCAGTGGGCCAGTTATAGGTTAATAACATTATAGACTCGATTCTCCAACCACAGTCATCACCAGCAAGGCACAAAATATCTCCGGAGATGTTAAAACTAAGATCCCAGTCATCTGTTTCTATTGATCAGGTGATGTGAAAGATCCCGTGGCACTATGGGACAAAAAAGCAGAGTTCTCCTAGTACCTTGGCCAATGTTCCACTCTCAACCAGTAACATGAGAATGGATTAACTCCTTAAGCCGACCACAGCTTGTGGGATCGTGCTGGGCACAAAATGGCTGCTGCATTTGCTTACGTAACAACAGTCACTCCGCTTCAAAGTAATTCAACTTCCACCAGATCATGAGGCTAAGATGCTGTTTTAAAATCTCATCTGAAGAACATAAAGAATGTGGATGAGGGTGACTGATACCAAATAAGGAGTCAGCACCATTAGGGTAGGAGGTGCTGCAGGGGCAGTTTTTGCTCATGAAGGGTTCTCCTTTCAACCATTGCCCAAAGGTGTTGGAATCACAGAAGAACTACGGAGGGCCCATGGCCATGGTCAACCTCTGCTGAGCAGCGACCAGACCTTCCTCAACCTCCACATCTGCCTCTTCCTCATCTCTCACATGTGCCTCCAAATCATTACAACGCTCTGGGTGCCTGCCTCAAATTTAGCAGTAAGTTTTATGGTATGGCGCTGCTGGTGAAGGGCTTTTCTCAGCAAGTGCTCATGTCGGGGGTCTGAGTAGAGAGGTCAGCAGGTCTAATTTGTGGCCTGTCTTATTATTCAACATCCATTAAAATGAAGAGATGGAAAATGGCATAAACTGTGAATTGGACGCCCGTGCACAAATTCCCGCTACGGGCTCCTGTTGCCCAAAGCTCTGCACAGGGATTACTAAATGTAACCTCCCTGTTATAATAAAAGTGATCATATGCATTTACATCTGCCTGATGACCCAACCCTGGAAAGAGTGACAAATAACAGATGGGGGGGAGAGGCGGGGTGTGAGAGTCCTTCCCCGCAGAGGACCCGCCGCCATTGCAGCAGTGGAGAAGTTGAAGCGTTAGTGCTGGGCGTTCTCTGAACTCGGTATCGTTAGAATAAGAAATTCGGGCATTTGCACCACAGCGGTACCAGACCTCCCCCCGGCCCCTCTTCGGCTTGTGGAAATAGGAAGTGGCATCATATGACAAGCTCACCGGTAATCCAAAGACTCCCATAATGGCCTTCTCACAATGGGTAGTGGGGTGTCATTTGCTGTGTTCAGCATTGCTGTAGATTTCTCCTGCAAACAGCACTATGCATTGGACAAGACTTGCCAGCTAACCAGAACAACATCAGTGTGAATTTTTATAGTCACACAGCAGAATGTAGAGGCTCCTTTAATCAGTATTGTGTCTATATTTTCCAAAAGGCAATCAGCAATCTTTCCCACCTGTAACTGCTCCTATTTCAGTTTTGTACTTGGCTGTAATTATTTTCAAATGTCCCCATTACCTTTTTTCATCTGCTGCGCTTGTAAGGATCCAGATAAATTAGCCTGCACAGAGGGCCGGCCTTAGAGAAAATGGCGCCTTGGGCGACCTTGTATTTTGGCGTCCTTTCTCTGAGTAGCATTAGCGAAAGTTTCCGAAATAAAGCTGTAATTGCAAAGGTTATTTACAATTTAAATAATAATTAATGTAAGTCATAAAAAATAACATTATAGCTAAGTGACAAATAAACTAAACATTAAATTAAACATTAAACTAATAAATAACAATAACAAATAAAAAAACGTTGTTCACCAAGGTATTTTGAGCCGCATCATTCTCAATCGACAGGATGGCCAGCGAAGATAGCTTGTCGTCTCCCATGGTCAATCGCAAATATGTTTTTATGAGCTTCAACTTCGAGAAGCTCGGTTCGCTGCTCACCACCGATACAAGCATGGTTAACAGAATCCGGAGTGCTAGCCGTGTGTTTGGGACTTGCTCTTTAAACTTGAAGTTTGCTCTTCTTGAGGAGCACCACAGTCCGAGGGAAGCAGACTTTGGAGATAGCCAAATTCTTCGCAGAGGTCGACGCCGGTGATGTCAGACCCTCGTGACCACAGTGACCCCCTGACCACCACGCCCTGGGCGGTCACCCACGTCGCCGACCCATAAGGCTGGTCCTGCCTGCACAGTACTCTTCAGCGATCCTGCTCAGATAGGCATACCTGACATCTGAGAACTGTATGGATAGGGAGTCCTAGCAATGCAAATAACTGCCTAGCATAAAAAAATGCAGGACGGGTAAACCCAGTGAAATGAATATGCCATATTGAACTTATTTTACCATTGATCTGTCTATGGTGTAAATTCTGTTAAACTCTCTTTGCCTGCCTCCTCTGAGTTCACACCTTCTCTTTCTAGCTTGGTGGCATCTACAAATTAAACTACCTTGCATTCAAACTTCAATTCCAGGTCAGCTCTGTATGCCAGGGACAAGAAGGATCAGACAGTACTTAACCATTACAATCTCACTCACTCTGCTTTCTTCCATTTCGTCAGCTACCAAACTATCTTCATGTCTTTCCCTTGATTCCCACTGAAACTACATTTGTAACGCAATCTCTCATACAGTACTTTATTGGGGGCCTTTTGGAACTAATGCTACACTACATCATATGGCTTCTTCCATTAACACGTCATCTCCTCAAAAATAGTCTATAAGTTTGGGTCAGGCAATATCTAGCCCTTCTCAAGCCATGGTGGCTGTCATTTATTAAGTTATTTTCATACAGATGCTCTTCTATTTTGTTTCTGATTATTCATTCCATTACTTTTACAATTATTGAGGTCAGGCTAATGGGTCTATAATTACAGCGATGACCTTGTTAACCTTCTTGAAGATAGGAACTATCTTTGTCTGTTTTTACTCTGTTAGAATCTCCACAGTAATCACCGACTCCCTCAAAAGGACTCTTAAGTACTTCGTAAATCTCCTCCTTTTATCTCTTTAAGTACCTTGAGGGTAATTCATGTGTCCCGGGGATTTATTGCTTTTCACCATTTCAGGCTATCAAGAACATGAGCTTCACTGATGCCAAATTACCTCAGCACACAGTGGTGTCCAGTAGTGTAGTGGCAATTTTAAAAGTGGCCATAGTGTATATCTAAGGGGTGGGGTGTGGGGAAGGGGTGTCCAAGGGTCATCCCTCCCAGTAATTTGTTAACTCGCACCAAGTCCTGTTTACCCCTCTGCTCGCTGACCTACATTGGCTCCTGGTCTGGCAGTGCCTCGACTTTAAAATTCTCATTCTTGTTTGCAATCCCTCCATGGCCTCTTGCCCCTCCCTATCTCTGTAGCCTCCTCCTGCCCTACAACCCTCCGAGATCTCTGCGCTCCTCCAATTCTGGACTCTTGAGCATCCCTGATTTTCATCGCTCCACCATTGGCACCCTTGGCTCCAGCTGGAATTCCCTGCCTAAACCGCTCCACTTCTCTACCTCTCTTTCCTCCTTTAAGCCGCTCCTTAAAACCTACCTCTTTGACCAAGCTTTTTACATCTGTCCTAATACCTCCTTATGTGGCTTGGTGTCAAATTTTGTTTGATAATGCTTTTGTAAAGCACCTTGGGAACATAAGAACATAAGAAATAGGAGCAGGAGTAGGCCATTCGGCCCTTTGAGCCTGCTCTGCCATTCAATAAGATCATGGCCAATCTGCCTCAACTCCATTCATCGGCCCTATCGCCATATCCCTTGATGCCCTTACTAATCAGAAATCTATCAACTTCGGTTTTGAATATACCTAATGACTGAGCCTCCACAGCCCTCTGGGGTAGAGAATTCCAAAGATTCACCACCCTCTGTGTGAAGAAATTTCTTCTCATCTCAGTCCTGAATGGCCTACCCTTTATCCTGAGGCTGTGGCCCCTGGTTCTAGACTCCCCAGCCAAGGGAAATATTCTCCCAGCATCCATCCTATCAAGCCCTGTAATAATTTTGTATGCTTCAATGAGATCCCCTCTCATTCTTCTGAATTCAAGAGAATAAAGGCCTAATTTACTCAATCTCTTCTCATACGACAGTCCCGCCATCCCAGGAATCAATCTCGTGAACCTTCGTTGCACTCCCTCTATGGCAAGTATATCCTTCCTTAGGTAAGTTTTACTACGTTAAAGGCACTAAATGAGTTGTTGTTGTAACACTTAATTTGGTGCATTTTACAGCAGCTTGCAGTAAAATGTATTCCATTTTAAGTGCCAATTGCAGAACCGAGTATACTGCAAAACGCACCAACTGCTGCACCACTTACTGGCTAGAGCTAGGCCAACTATTGAGCACAGCACCAACTGAATGTCCCACAAAGTTGCTGTGCATGAGAACAAGGAAGAACAAGCGCTGCTGCCTTCCTCCTCCCAATTTCGAAGCCAGCCATCAAACTCGATCCATGCCGATATAGAAAACTGGCAAAAACTGTCCAGCAACTTCAAAAAGATTTGTTACAGCCCCAAAACACTGAAAACTCAAGAACGGCCCTGGTTGCAAGGCCCTGCCAAGAAAATACAAGGGCTTTATAACTTGTATTTTGTCAATAACCATAAGACACAAATATAAGTTACTTGGCAAAAGAACCAGGGAGGAGATGAGAAGGCATTTTTTTACACAACGAGTTCTTATGATCTGGAACGCACTGCCTGAAAGGGTGGTGAAAGCAGATTCAATAATAACTTTCAAAAAGGAATTGGATATACACTTGAAAACGAAACATTTGCAGAGCTATGGGGAAAGAGGGGGGAGAATAGGATTAATTGTACAGCTCTTTCAAAGAGCCGGCACAGGCACGATGGGCCGAACTGCCTCCTTCAGTGCTGTACGATTCTATGATTCTATAGCCAACATTCCTTCACTTATATTGAATGAAAATCACATGATTACTTGAAAAGCTGAATGGTGAAATCCAAATGGTGGTGCATCCTAGAGGGGTTTGGGGCATGCTCCCCCAGAATTTTAACATTAAAAATGACCCAATTTTCATTTATTTTAAGCACTCTGATACTTCAGAAATAATAGATTTTTAACCTAAAAAGAAGGAAAAACAAAATCTGGATTTTTAACAGACCAACCAGACCGTAATAGTCCACTATTCAACATCTACTCCACCCAACCCCAGTTCGCAGCGACTCTGTATTCCATCTACTTCTCACGTTTTACACACAGAGACATAAGGGGAGAAATCGTAGTAAGTTGGGAAACAAATTTAGTTGGAATCCCGGCCAGAGGGGGGATGCAATTTGGGACAGAACATGGATCCACCGGGATTCCATCCCTCTTAACATGCCTAACAAACTGCACTGGCGGGAAGGGTGGTGGGGGGGGAGATCAGGTACTATTTCTGTCTGCTCCCCATTACTTTGCACAGGCAGTTTGGAGCATTCTGGACTTCCCAGGGAATTTGACTCGAAGCAATTCTGATAGGCCAGCGAGGCTTAAGAGCAAGCTAAGCGGGGTCTGAAGCTGAAATGGCAAACAACATTCAGTCCCAGAGGATTGATAGCAAATTCCTAAAGGGACCAAACTGTGCTCCTTGAAATTTACAAAATAATTCTGGCCTCTTTGTATTTGGCCTGACCTCTCGGAGTGGTAGGGTGCCCACTCTAATTATTGACATGACTCCATCCCTCGGAGTTGGGCTTGAGGCTCACAGCAGGTTTTACCCGAGTCCAGTGAGGCAGTACTGGGGGAATGGCTCTTGAAGTGGGGCTGGTCCAATAGTGGCAGTAAGGGAGTGGGGGAGGGTGCGCCGATTTGGGAGAGGAACAGGTCCAATAGCAGCAGTGCTGGGGGAATGGCTCTGGGACAGGTGATAGTCCAATAGTGGCAGTACGGGGCGGGGTGGGGAGCGGATTTGGGAAAGGAACAGGTCCAATAGCAGCAGTACTGGGGGAATAGCTCTGGGAGACGGACTGGTACAACAGCAGAAGCACTGGGGGAGTGTCTTAAAGGAGGAGAGGGAGGAAGAGAGGCAGAGACGTTTAGGGAGGGAACTCCAGAGGTTAGGGCCTAGGCAGCTGAAGTCACAACCGCCAATGGTGGAGCGATAGAAATCAGGTATGCACAAGAGGCCCAAATTGGAAGAATACAGAGATCTACAACAACAACAACTTGCATTTATATAGCGCCTTTAACGCAGTAAAATGTCCCAAGGCGCTTCACAGGAGCGTTATCAAACAGAATCTGAAACTGAGTCACATAAGGAGATAATAGGGGAGACAGAGGTAGGTTTTAAGGAGCATCTTAAAGGATGAAAGAGAGGTAAAGAGGCCGAGAGTTTTAGGGAGGGAATTCCAGAGCTTAGGGCCTAGGCAGCTGAAGCCAAGGCCGCCAATGGTGTAGCGATTAAAATCGGGGATACTCAAGAGGCCAGAACTGGAGGAATGTGGAGATCTCGGAGGGTTCTGGGCTGGAGGAGGTTACAGAGATGTATCCCACGGAAAGCTAGGGTGATAATTTTAAAATGGAGGCGTTGCTCAGCCAGGAGCCAATGTAGGCCAGCGAGCATCTAGAAGGTTGTATGGTTGGAGGAGGTTAACAAGATATGCATTTCTTCCTCAGGTTTGATACATTTTTATTTCCACTCATTCAGATTCATTTGTAAGAGCACTTCACCTATGGTAGATTAATTAGTGAGTTTGGGCTCTGATTTGTGAACTTCTGCTGACACATTATACTTGGTTCCTATTTCTGTTCCCTCCAAATTCCACTGAAGGATGATCCATTGACTATTAAAATGGTTCTTGGCCAGGCACAGACCCGTAGATTTTCAGGACATGTTAATAAGGCTGACCTAAGGTCAGGGACTTTTGTGTTGTTACCTTGCCTTATCGGTGTCAGCATCTCTTTCAGGGTCCCACTGTTCCTCAATTAGCAATTTGCGGTCTGGCCCTATCTAGTGTGATTCACTTATAAGGCCAGAATTTGTGAGTCTCCACTGCCAGCAAGCAGCCTCAGCAGATACAAGTATCAGGTCAATGATAGGCCTATAACATTGTGGCCCTGACTTTGTACCCTGCGTCTCCATCTACTGATGCTCTGTCAGCGATGGAGCCTCACAGTTTCTGCCCTGTAGTTTTTGTTAATGCTGCTCAAATAGTTTCTTCATTTTCACCTCAATAAGATCTGTGACTCAGTCATATATTAACATTTCCTTTAGTTTAAGGAGTGAGTTGCATGAGGGCTGTGTCTGAGATATGTTGATGTCTCAGACATAGCCCTATATGTGTTTTTCCCACTTTTCTCCCCATTTCTCCTATGACTGTTGACTTTTGCTGGAGTACAGGTCCACACATGCTGGCATTCCTTCAATACCTTGCCCAAGTGGCCATACTTAATTCGTGAGCCGAGATAGTGCATGTTATCAGGCACATCAACCATTGAGGGCAGCCCAGCCCAATCTCATGCAACTTGCAAGCACATGTACTTCACATCAGAGGAAGATCTCTCCCTGCTAACAATCAGATTCATATACATTAGCTGAACAAGACTTTAATATATGTTTATTTAAGGTTAACCCGTAGGAATGCATGGACATCAGATGAGAATGAGATCGAGCTCGACTGTGGTGACTTCAACAATTGACAAGCCTAATGATCGGGGTTTCATCCCCTCGTAGTCTGGGGATACTGAGGCCAACTATAGCAATCCCACTGCTGAAATCAGCTATCAGTGCAGGATTTATCCATTTGAAATCCTTGCCTCTTGCTTCCAAGTAATCAACAGATGGATATTGGCTAAGAGGAAGACATAAAAGAGTGCCAACCTATTTGCATAAAATTCTGAATCAAAAGATGAAGCCCCTTTCAGTTAACAGTAAATAAATATTACAAACTATTCACAGGGTCTTGGCTAATTCTAACAAACTTACATTAAGTCTTACTCAGCTAATAGACATTAATCAAATCATTGCTAGAGAGATAGTAAGCATTGGTCATTTTACAATAGATCTTCATTAAGCCTGAATTTTCTATGAGGAAGGGTATTTATTCCTGAGCCTGAATAAATATTTATAATATTATTATTACATATAGTCATTGAAAAATGATAAGCCATGTATTATTTATCAAGGCTTTTGCTTCAGTAATAGCTTTGTGCAAACAGATGAAGGATGATAACCATAGTATGATTTATAAGATACTAACTGAAGGAAACATCACTCGGTTTATGCATTACTTATAGTAATCATTATTTCCCCTGCCAACTCAAAATACAACACTCTTTTTTAAGACGGCTTATGATATGATTCCCTCTGCTTACCATGAGTCTTTGTACTCATCAGGGTGCTGCATTGACAATCATTTTGAGGAACTCGGTGAGCACAGGGAGACTCTGACAGATTGGGAACAAGTGAACATTAATTCCCATTTTTAAGAAATGTAAAAGAGCCAATCCTGGCAACTACAGACATATCAGACTGGCTTTAATTATCAGAAAAGTAACTGGCCCCGATATTAATGAAGAGACGTGTACGGGAAGTGGGGGAGGGGGCGATAGCGGGCGACAAACACGTAACATCATGCGATGCGTGGGAATGTCTGATTTCAACAGGGATGCCTCATTATCATTTTACTTCTGGGTTTCGTGTCTCCACTGCGCATGGACGGGCGTGAAGCAGACCCGCGTGATGCGATTTCACCTCGACTATTTAAAGGCCTAGTTCACTGATGCAATGATAGAGGAGGTTTGGGCCTAGTAATTCGACTGTGACACAAAAGTTGCCGGTATCACCAAGGCAGGCCTCGGGTTAACATAAGAACATAAGAACATAAGAAATAGGAGCAGGAGCAGGCCAATCGGCCCCTCGAGCCTGCTCCACCATTCAATAAGATCATGGCTGATCTGATCCTAACCTCAAATCTTCTATCACTCTGCATCCACCCGAACCCACTAAATGGCCACTAAAAATGGTGTCGCTGGTAGGACAGAAATTTCGCACTGGGGACTAAAGATTGTTCGCCCAGCGCTAAGCTGACCATGAAACGTGTTAGATCCGTGGTTCAGTGGATAAATAATCACACGGATGCTGTACATAAACAAATAACAAGTCTTTACTGGAGGAGGGTAAACTCTAGACTGGGGTACAGAGGCATGCGCACAGCTTACCAGTGTGGTCACTGCCGGTACTACAGTATACAGGAGCTGTAAAAAGTAGTTCTGACTTAAAAGCACATACACTACAATTCCTCCCTTTTTAGATTAATAATACCCCCTTAATATTCAAATAACAATTACATTTTTACATGTACATTCAATAACAAAAGTCCATTTATAGATTCAGTCTTTGGGGCGGCTTCCTGACCCTTTCGGGATAGCGCCTTTCCGGAGGTTCTTGTTCTTGGTGCAGAGGCGATTCTGACCCCCTTTCATCGGGTAGTTCATCGGGTTCCACTGCTACTGGGTCTGAAGTAAATGCTACCGGTATGTCGGGTTCATCCCCGGGTACTCGAGACATGGGGTTGACGCATTCCTGTGATGCTAAGATCTGATCGACGTGGCGTCTCACAATGTTCTCCCCGACATCCACTGTGTACATTAATGGCCCCTGCCTTGTACATATCGTTCCGGGTTGCCACTTCTCTGTTCGATAGTCCCGGGCCAAGACTGGTTGCCCTACATTGAAGCTCCTTGTCGGCTTCTCGTTGATGTGCTGGAATTGTTTGTCCTCAACATTTCTTCGCACATTTGGTCTGAGCAAGTCCATACGAGATCTCAACCTTCGGTTAAAGAACATCATGGCCGGGGTCTGGTTGGTAACTGCATGTGTCGCGTTTCGGTAGGCTAATAAGAAATTGTCCATCTTATGCTGTAGTGGAATTTCCTCATCGCACATGGCATTTATCGCCTTCTTAAAGGTTTGTATGAACCTCTCAGCCAATCCATTGGTGGCTGGATGATACGGGTCGGATGTGTAATGCCTTACCCCATTCCTTTTCATGAATTTTTGGAACTCTTCGGACACAAACTGTGGTCCATTATCAGAGCAGATCTGCTCTGGCAAACCGTTTCTGGCAAATATGGTCCGTAGGACTGCAATCATTTTCTCTGTAGTGGTTGAAGACATCTTTATCATCTTAGGCCACTTTGAATGAGCATCCACAGCTATTAAGAACATTGAGTCCATGAATGGACCAGCGAAATCAATGTGCACCCGTTGCCATGGAGAGGAGGGCCACTCCCATGGGTGTAGAGGGGCATGTGGTGGTGCATTTTGGACCTTCTGGCATCCTAAGCAGCTCTTAGTTAGGTCTTCGATTTGTTGATCGATTCCCGGCCACCACAAATAGGCCCTAGCTAGGCTTTTCATTTTCACTCCCCCCAGATGACCTTCATGTAGCTCATTTAGCACTCTCTCCCTTAACTTGGGTGGAATCACCACTCTGGATCCACACATCACTGTCCCTGGCATACTGACAGCTGTTCTCTTCTGGATGAGAATGCTGGCAACAGTGAGTCGCCATGTGTTGGCCATCCCCTCACCGTCAATTCATATACCCGTGACAGCATCGGATCATTGCGGGTCTCCTTCTCTATATCCGAGTTTGTTACTGGCAATCGTTCAATTATCGACGAATAAAATATCTTGATAGGGTCCACTGCTGGTGCTTCCTCCACAGTAGGCAGTGGCAGGCTCGATAGCCCATCAGCGTTCCCATGCTGTCTCGTGCCTTTATACTCTATTTCATATTGATTCGCCCCTAGAAACAGGGACCATCTTTGTAACCGCTGTGCAGTCATTACTGGCACGCCCTTCTTAGGATTAAAGATGGAGACAAGTGGTTGGTGGTCAGTCAGCAAGGTGAACTTCTGTCCATGCAGATAGTGGTTGAATTTTTTTACTCCCCATACTAGGCTGAGGGCCTCCCTGTCAATCTGGGCGTAGTTGCGCTCGGCTGAGGTTAGTGACCGAGACGCAAAGGCTACTGGCCTCTCCAGCCCATCTGGGAATTTGTGCGACAGCACCGCTCCAATGCGGTAGGGTGATGCATCACATGCCAAACGAATTGGTAGTGCTGGGTTGAAATGGGCCAACACCTCTTTTGATGTGATCAATTCTTTACACTTCTGGAAAGCTCGTCTACGTTCGTCATCCCACTTCCATGGTACCCCTGTTTGCAGTAGGGTGTTCAGCGGGTGTAATACCGTAGACAAATTTGGTAAGAACTTGTGGTAATAGTTTACCAGCCCGAGGAACGACCTCAGTTGTGACACATTTTCCGGTGCTGGAGCCTTGACTACTGCCTCAATCTTGTCAGGGGACTTATGTAACCCCTCTTCATCGATGACGTGGCCGCAATACGAGATCTGTTTCTGGGAAAACTCACACTTGTGGCGATTAGCTCGTAGCCCATATTCCTTTAATCTGGCGAGCACCTTCTCCAAGTTAGCGAGGTGATCACCGTCATTTTCCCCCGTGACCAAGATGTCGTCCAAATAACACTGGGTCCCTGGAATCCCTTGCAGGACCTGATCCATCGCCCTTTGCCAGATAGCCAGAGCCGAGGCTACTCCAAACACCAGCCGGTTGTATTGATAGAGACCTTTATGGGTGTTGATCGTAAGGTAATGTTTCGAAGCTTCTTCTACCTCCATTTGCAAGTACGCCTGGGCTAGATTAATTTTGGTGAAGCGTTTACCGCCGGATAGCGAGGCAAAAATATCCTCAATTCGTGGAAACGGATATTGCACCGTGTGAAGGACTGGGTTCACTGTCACCTTAAAATCCCCACAGATGCGGACCTTCTTTGGTTCCCCAGGCGTATTACTCAATGACCTCTTCATTACAGGAACGATGGGTGTAGCCCACTCGCTCCAGTCCACCTTGGACAGTACTCCTGAACGCTCCAACCCTTCCAGCTCTGCTTCAACCGCTGGTCTGATCGCATAAGGCACTGGTCTGGCCTTCAGAAACTTTGGGCTTGCATTATCCTCTATTTTAATTGTTGCTGTTATTCCTCTTAGTGTTCCTAGTCCCTCCTGGGACACTTCTTTTGCGTCAGTTAGCATTTTTGACAGTCGTCTAGGTGTGACGTCGTCATCCTTTTTGGCCTCCACCTTCAGTGCCTGTATGGAATGCCAATCTAAATGTATCTTCCGGATCCATTCACATCCTAGCAGTGGTGGTCCTCCATTTGGCAATATATATATATCCATTTTAGGTATTTCCTGACCTTTATATGTCACTTTCACCCCTATTTTTCCTTTGGGGTAGACTTTTTGCCCCGTATACGTCTTCAAGACAATCTCTGTAGCTTTCAAGGGTATGTATGAAAATAGCCGCTTGTAGTCTCTTTGATTTATGACTGTTAGAGCTGACCCTGTGTCCAATTCCATTTCCACTTGGACTCCGTCTATCTTGAGTGTAACCCAGATAGTCTGGTGATCCTCCATTTCGGTTACATTATGTAGTTTCAGACAACTCAGCTCCTTGCTTCCGGAGTCTGTGTCACTTTTCTGTTCGTCTGAACCACTGTCCATCACCTGGTGTACCTTTTTGTACTTCTCCTGTGGAGATTTCTTACTGTTGGTTTTCTTCCCAGGCCTGCAGACTCTTGCTATGTGTCCTGCTTTCCCACACTGTCTGCACACTTGGCCCTTGAACCAACAATCTTTCTGGTCATGTGTTGTTCTGCCGCAGCGATAGCACTTCCCTGTTCCATAGGTCATTTCGTTGGTGCCATATTCTTGCCGTCTCCGTTGTATCTCTGCAGCGCCCCTTGCGGCTGCTTCGTGTGATACTGCCATACTGAAAGCTTTGTCCAGCGTAAGGTCCTTTTCTGATAGAAGCCGTTTCTGGGTTCCTTCACTTTGTAGCCCACACACAAACTTGTCCCTTAACGTGTCTGCTAGTCCCGCTCCAAACTGGCAGTATTTCGATAGCTTGCGCAGTTCCGTTAGGTACTCAGCATTACTTTCGTCTTTGTGTTGGTTCCTTTTATGGAACTTAAATCGTTCTGCTATCAGCAGCGGTGTGGGGCTTAAGTGGTCCTGTAGGATTTCTACTATGCTTTCAAAATTCTTGTTTACCGGCTTCTCTGGGGTTATTAGATTTCGCAGTAACCCATAAGTTTTTTGTACCCATGGAATTTAACAGAACCAGTGCTTTATTAGCATCTGGCACTTCATTCGCCCTGCAGTACACCTCAATACGTTCCACATATGTCGCCCAATCTTCGACTTCATTGTCGAACGTAGAGATACTGCCACTCTTCGGCATCCTTGGTTGTGCGTTAACTATCACCAATGGTGCCTCCCGCGCTTCCCCTTCTTCTCCGCTGGCACAAAATGGCGTCTCCCGCACTTTCCTTCCTTCCCGCGCTCGCCCGTCTTCTCCGCTGCGGCTTCGCAAAATGGCGTCTCCCGCGCTCTTGCTTCTTCTCCGTGGCTCAATGGCACCTCCTGCGCTCTCCCTGCTTCTCCGCGGCTCAATGGTGTCTCCCGCGCTCTCCCTGCTTCTCCACGGCTCAATGGCGTCTCCCCTTGCTTCGCCCCGCGGACCCTGATCAGCCCGTGATCCCTGGCTGTGCTCTGCGCATTCTTCTCTTGATATTTGTCGACGCCGCTCAGTCTAGAACCCAGCTGTTTCTTACCCTCTCTCTCTCCGGTTTGCAGTATTTTTCCTCGACGCCGCTCGGTGATCAACCCCCGGGTGTGCCCTGCTCTCTTCACCCTCTTTCTTACCCCGTCGATGCTGCTCGGCTCTCTCTCTCTGCCGTCGGTCGGCTCCAGCCGCCGCTGCTCGGGAAGGGTCTGCTCTGGACCTGTCGTCGGTCTCTTACTGCTCGTTGTGGCTGGGGAACCAAGCCCGGCTCTCCACAGCCTCCCCAGCGAAGTTGGATCTCTGCCTGACTGCTGGGCGGTTGCTCGCGGTCGACGCCCGTGTTCCTGGACTCGACTATTTTTTTGTTTTTGTTTTATGTTGCAGGTAGATTCGCATCGACACTCATCGCTACTGTTAGATCCGTGGTTCAGTGGATAAATAATCACACGGATGCTGTACATAAACAAATAACAAGTCTTTACTGGAGGAGGCGAGGCGGAGCTTAAAACTGGCAGCGACCCGAGGCCCGACTACAGCATCGGACCTGGGAGTGAGCAGTGAGGTGAGCCGAGGCGGAGCTTAAAACCGGCAGCGACCCGAGGCCCGACTACAGCATCGGACCTGGGAGTGAGCAGTGAGGTGAGGCGAGGCGTACCAACTCAACAGCAGAGGAGAGAGGTAAAAAATAATCCAAGAGTGACGTCACCAGGAAGCAGGTAAGTGATTGGTTGGTGAGTATTTCTTTCTTCTTTTCATTACAAGCTTAAATTCTGCGGGTTTTTTTTCTAGGGTCTCTGTGGTGTAGTGGGGACAGTTGGTAAACCATTTAACTGGTGTAATTAGAGGGATTGATCTAATTTAAATCCAATTAATTAAAGGGAATACTAGCATCTATAATCGGGCAGAGGGTGTCCATAACTAACAATAATTTTTTTTTAATTAATTACATAGAATGGAGCAGGTGATGTGTTACTGTTGCGAGATGTGGGAGCCGGTAGACCCCATTGAGGCTAACGGTGAGTACATCTGTGACAAGTGTCTGCTGCTACAGGATCTCCAGCTCTGTGTTGATGAGCTGGAGTCTGAGCTTCAGACACTGCAACACATCAGGGAAGGGGAGAAGTACCTGGACTTTGTGTATCAGGAGGTGGTCACACCTATGAAGTTAATTAATTCAGATGTAACCCATGGCCAGGGTCAGGACGGTGTGACTACGAGTGAGGCAGGTACGGGGATCCAGGAGGTAGTGTTGGAGGACCCACAGCCCTTGCTCTTGTCCAACAGGTTCGAGGTTCTTACTCCCTGTGTGGACAGGAGCAGGGACTGCAGGGAGGATGAGCAACCTGGCCACAGCACCGTGGAGCGGGGGGCCATTCAAGAGGGGGGAGTAAATAGAAATGTTGTAGTGGTAGGGGATAGTATTATTAGAGGGATAGATAGAGTTCTCTGCAGCCAAGGGCGAGAGTCCCGTAGGCTGTGTTGCCTACCCGGTGCCAGGGTTAAGGACATCTCCTCTGGGCTGGAAAGAAACTTGCAGTGGGAAGGGGTGGATCCAGTCGTCGTGGTCCATGTTGGTACAAACGACATAGATAGGACTAGGAAGCCGGTTCTGTTAAAGGAGTATGAGCAGCTAGGGGTCAAATTAAAAAACAGAACCTCAAGGGTAATAATCTCTGGATTATTACCTGAGCCACGAGCGAATTTGGCTAGGACAAATAAAATAAGAGAGTTAAATGCGTGGCTCAAAGACTGGTGTGGGAGAAATGGGCTTTGCTTCCTGGGACACTGGCACCAGTACTGGGGCAGGAGGGAGCTGTTCCGTTGGGACGGGCTTCACTTGGCCAGTGCTGGGACTAGAGTCCTGGCGGATCATATAACTAGGGCTGTAGAGAGGGCTTTAAACTAACTAGTGGGGGGGAGGTTCCTAGAGAACAAATAATAAAAATGACAACAGAGAAGGTCATAGACTTAGGTAGCAGTGGGGAAATTAAAAACCAGAGCGTGTCAGGAAGGGGCAGAAGGTATGGAGTAAAAGGTAAAGTAATAAAAAGGGCAAAAGCAGGGACTAAGTGTCAAAAAACACATTTGAAAGTTCTCTATCTGAATGCACGTAGCATTCGTAACAAAATAGACGAGTTAATGGCACAAATAGCTACATATGGGTATGATCTTGTGGCCATTACAGAAACATAGCTGCAGGGTGACAATGCCTGGGAATTAAACATACCAGGTTATTTAACAATCAGGAAGGACAGGCAGGAAGGAAGGGGAGGTGGGGTGGCTATGTTAATAAAGGAAGGAATCACTGTAATACAGAGAAATGATATTGGGTCAAAAGATCAGGATAATGAAACAGTTTGGGTGGAGATAAGGAACAATAAGGGGAAAAAAACACTAGTGGGCGTAGTCTATAGGCCTCCGAACAGTGGCAACTCTGTTGGACGGAGTATCAATCAGGAAATAGTTGAGGCTTGTAATAAGGGAACATCTATAATTATGGGGGATTTTAACTATCATATTAATTGGACAAATCAAATTGGGCAGGGCTGCCTTGAGGATGAGTTCATTGAGTGTATTAGGGATGGGTTTCTTGAGCAGTATGTAACTGAACCGACCAGAGGGCAAGCAACCTTAGATCTGGTCCTGTGTAACGAGACAGGATTAATTAAAAATGTCCTAGTAAAGGATCCCCTTGGAATGAGTGACCATAACATGGTTGAATTCCATATTCAATTAGAGGGTGAGGAGGTTGTATCTCAAACAAGCGTGCTAAGCTTGAATAAAGGAGACTATGAAGGTATGAGAGCGGAATTGAGTAAAGTGGATTGGGAAAATAGATTAAAGGGTAAGACGATACATGATCGGTGGTGTACATTTAAGGAGTTATTTTACAACTTCCAAAAAAAGTATATTCCACTGAGAAAAAAAGGGTGCAAAAGAAAAGACAGCCATCCGTGGCTAAGTAAAGAAATTAAGGATAGTATTCGACTAAAAACAAGGGCATATAAGGTAGCCAAATCTAGTGGGAGGATAGAGGATTGGGAAAACTTTAAAAGACAGCAAAAAATAACAAAAAGATTGATTAAGAAAGGGAAGATAGATTATGAAAGTAAATTAGCAAAAAATATAAAAACAGATAGTAAGAGTTTTTATAGTTATATAAAAAGAAAAAGGGTGGCTAAAGTAAATGTCGGTCCCTTAGAGGATGAGACCGGGAAATTAATGGTGGGAAATATGGAGATGGCAAAAACACTGAATGAATATTTAGTATCAGTCTTTACAGTAGAGGACACCAAGAATATCCCAACACTGGACAAGCAGGGGGCTATAGGGGGGGAGGAGATAAACACGATCAAAATCACTAAGGAAGTGGTACTCGGTAAAATAATGGGACTCAAGGCGGATAAATCGCCTGGACCTGATGGCTTACATCCTAGGGTCTTGAGGGAAGTGGCGGTAGGGATTGTGGATGCATTGGTAATAATCTTCCAAAACTCCCTGGACTCAGCAAAGGTCCCGGCAGACTGGAAAACTGTTAATGTAACACCCTTATTTAAAAAGGGCAGCAGACAGAAGGCTGGAAACTATAGACCGGTTAGCCTAACATCTGTGGTAGGTAAAATTTTGGAGTCCATTATTAAGGAGACAGTAACAGGACATTTGGATAATCATAATTTAATAAGACAAATTCAGCATGGTTTTATGAAGGGGAAGTCATGTTTGACAAATTTGCTGGAGTTCTTTGAGGAAGTGACATATAGGGTGGATAAAGGTGAACCAGTGGACGTAGTGTATTTAGACTTCCAAAAGGCATTTGACAAGGTGCCACACAAAAGATTATTGCTTAAGGTAAAAAATCACGGGATTGGAGGTAATATTCTGGCATGGATAGAGGATTGGCTATCTAACAGAAGGCAGAGAGTTGGGATAAATGGTTCATTCTCAGACTGGCAATCAGTAACCAGTGGTGTTCCGCAGGGGTCAGTGCTGGGTCCCCAACTCTTTACAATCTATATTAATGATTTGGAGGAGGGGACCGAGTGTAACATATCAAAGTTTGCAGATGATACTAAGATGGGAGGGAAAGTAGTGAGTGAGGAGGACATAAAAAACCTGCAAGGGGACATAGACAGGCTAAGTAAGTGGGCAGAGATTTGGCAGATGGAATACAATACTGGAAAGTGTGAGGTTATGCACTTTGGCAGGAAAAATTGTTGAGCAAGTTATTATCTTAATGGCAAGAAACTGGAAAGTACTGAAGTACAAAGGGATCTGGGGGTCCTAGTGCACGAAACTCAAAAGGTTAGTATGCAGGTGCAGCAAGTGATTAAGAAGGCCAATGGAATGTTGGCTTTCATTGCTAGGGGGATAGAATATAAAAATAGGGAGGTATTGCTTCAGTTGTACAAGGTATTGGTAAGACCGCACCTGGAATACTGCATACAGTTTTGGTGTCCATACTTAAGAAAAGACATACTTGCTCTCGAGTCAGTACAAAGAAGGTTCACTCGGTTAATCCCGGGGATGAGGGGATGGACATATGAGGAGAGGTTGAGTAGATTGGGACTCTACTCATTGGAGTTCAGAAGAATGAGAGGCGATCTTATTGAAACATATAAGATTGTGAAGGGGTTGGATCGGGTGGATGCGGGGAGGATGTTCCCGATGATGGGTGAAACTAGAACTAGGGGGCATAGTCTTAGAATAAGGGGCTGCTCTTTCAAAACTGAGATGAGGAGGAACTACTTCACTCAGAACGTGGTAGGTCCATGGAATATGCTGCCCCAAAAAGCTGTTGAAACTACATCATTACATAAATTTAAAACAGAAATAGACAGTTTCCTAGAAGGAAAGGGAATTAAGGGTTACGGGGAGCGGGCAGGAATTTGGACATGAGTCTAGGTTCGGATCGGTCATGGCCCCGTGGGTAGTGGAGTGGGCCCAGGGGCCGTGTAGCCTGATCCTGCTCCTGTTTCGTGTGTCTAATTCTGTTAGATTCAGGAGATAGTCCTGTCATAGTGGATTGGCGGTTAGGATCAGATCAGCCATGATCTTATTGAATGGCGGAGCAGGCTCGAGGGGCCAATTGGCCTACTCCTGCTCCTATTTCTTATGTTCTTATGTTCTTATGTAGACTGGGGTACAGAGGCATGCGCACAGCTTATATACCGGTGTGGTCACTGCCGGTACTACAGTATACAGGAGCTGTAAAAAGTAGTTCTGACTTAAAGGCACATACACTACAAAACGCCCCCCTGGTGGCAGTAGTCCAGGCACCAGTCCTGAATGTGGCATCCAGAAGCGGCGTTGCATCTTGCAACAGCCTCTGGAAGCGAGGCTATGATTTCACTAGGCATTGTGGCATATTAAAAGGGCAAGGTATTGTCCTTTGCTTAAAAGGGCATTGCCTTCTGAACTGATAAAAATAAAAATAAAAATGAAGTTAAAAAAATGCAATTTTCAGCCCTTACAGCTCTGCTGCCAGGGAAGGGGCACCCAGGGTCTCGCACGCAGCTTTGTGCAGGGGGTCAACACTGCAAACGAGGTCCTCTAGCCACAGGGGCCATGAGGCCCTTCACAAAGAACGATGTGGGACCACATCACCGAGGCTGTCACCGCCAGCACCACCTGGCTCCAGTGCCCAAAGAAGCTTCATGACCTCAGTCCACTGGTCAAGGTCAATGAATGCATCTTCAAAAGCCATCTCCTACCAACTGCACCACCAGCCTCACACACTGCTCAATGCACGACCCCCCCCACCCCACTTCCCCACAATCACTCACCTACCGATAATCTGTACCAGTCACGAGGCACACCTCCCATTCCTAGCTTCACCTCACCCCTTTGGAGGGGACGGTGCTGGCCATTCTTGGCAGGGGCATAGCTGAGCCCTAGTCCAGCGGCGGGGCTGAAATGATACAAGATACCAGTACCCTCATGTGTTATCTTCCTTCTCGCATGCGCCTCTAGCTTTCCTGCCCTCCCCTCACCACAATTCCACCCTTGTGCCTTCCTCATTTCACACACCCAAGGAAAATTCATCCTGTCCAGCCAGTGGTTGACCAAGAAGAGGGAGAGGACAGTGAAAAAGAAGAAGAAACACCATCACTCGATTTCACACTCCCAGCCACCAGCTCCTCAAGGTCGACCAGCAAGGCCATTTGCAGTGTCCCCCACTGAAAGTCAGCAGCCTTCCACCATCCATGCTGCAGCCACTGGGGTAGCACTGCGTGACATCAGTAGAATAGACAAAGGCACACACAAGACACGCACTAAGTGAATGTATACGGGCGATGAGTTAATTTCTTGATGTCATATTGGGTGGATAGATGTATAAAGTTGGATTGGAAAGTTTGCTTTGTGGTGGCTTTTATTTCAGTATTGTGGCCACGAGGATGCTTTGATGGTCAGTAACAGAGGGTAGGTAAGGTGTAGGACAAATCTTGAAAGGGGATTTGGGGTTGTGATCACTGGTACCGCAGGCAGATGATTCCATTCTGGATATCCCGGCCAGAAAGGGACTGTCTGGGTTGCATCCTTCCTCCTGTTTCCTCCTCTTCTGCTTCCTACTCTTCTGCATCTTCCACTTCTGTGTCTTCCTCTTCTCTCTGCGAGCGGATGCTGTAAATCTAAAACAAAAGCATAAAATTCTGGAAATACTCAGCAGGTCAGGCAACATCTCGACCTGAGTCGTGAACTCTGTTTCTCTCTCCACGGATGTTGCCTGACCTGCTGAGTATTTCCAGTATTTTCTGTTTGCTCAAAGGCCTTTCTTTACCATCCGAGGCCTTGCAAGCATACAACAGCACTCCCTGCTACTTAAAAAACTTTTAACATGTATTGCAGCAAGCCACTACTTCAATAAAATAAAAAAAAGATCCAATCCAAAAGCTTAAATGCAAACTTACCTGAAAGATGTGTGTGCCCCTTTAAGAGGTGCATCTGCTGAATGCTGGGTTTTCAGGGCAAGCTTAGGACCCAGCACTGAACTCAGCACTAAGGTCCAAGGTCGCAGAGGTGATTTAAAGGCGTTGTACGCTGACTGATGTCACCTCTCCCTAATTTAAATTTCCACGGCCATCACTTTTACCGGTAGCACTGCCGGCCCTCGGAAAATGGCAGATGCCATGGGACCATATTTTGGTTCTGTCTTCGCGGAAGAGGACACAAATAACTTCCCAAAAATGCTAGGGAACCAAAGGAGGAATTAAAGGAAATTAGTATTAGTAAAAAAATAGTGCTGGAGAAATGAATGGGACTGAAAGCCGATAAATTCCCAGGGCCTGATAATCTGCATCCCAGTGTACTAAAAGAGGTAACCATGGAAATAGTGGATGCAATGGTTGTCATCTTCCAAAATTCTGTAGATTATGGAACAGTTCCTGCAGATTGGAGGGTGGCAAATGTAACCCCACTATTTAAAAAATTTGGGAGAGAGAAAACAGGGAACTACAGACTAACATCAGTAGTAGGGAAAATGCTAGAGTCTATCATAAAGGATGTGATAACAGGACACTTAGAAAATATCAACGGGATTAGACAAAGTCAACGTGGATTTATGAAAGGGAAATCGTGTTTGACAAACCTACTGGAGTTTTTTGAGGATGTAACTGGTAGAATAGACAAGGGAGAACCAGTGAATGTGGTGTATTTGGATTTTCAGAAGGCCTTGGATGAAGTCCCACATAAGAGGTTAGTGTGCAAAATTAAAGCACATGGGATTGGGGGTAATATACTGGCATGGATTGAAAATTGGTTAACAGACAGGAAACAGGGGGTAGGAATAAATGGGTCTTTTTTAGGGTGGCAGGCGGTGACTAGTGGGGTACCGCAGGGATCAGTGCTTATATTCACAATATTTATCAATGATTTGGATGAAGGAACCAAATGTAATATTTTCAAGTTTGCTGACGACATGAAACTGGGTGGGGTTGTGAGTTATGAGGAGGATGCAAAGAGGCTATGGAAAGAAGGAGGGCAAAGGCTGAGCCCAGGTTTAATGCTGGGTCCCTGGATGAAATGCTGGGTACAGCAAAGGTGAGAAAGGAGATCCTGTTTTCTAGCAATGGGGAAAAAAACCCTGCAGTCAGTACAAAGGAGGCATAGTTGGAGATAGCACAAGAAGTAAGCAGCAGGAGTGTTGTTGTGTATGTACCTTTAAGAGAATAACTGGTCTCAGACTGCAGTACCAGCAGTGACCACCCCTGTATAAAAGGCGCTAGTGAGTCTCTGTGTTTTTAGTTTCACTATGGACTTCCACCAGTAAAGACTTATTTTGTTCACTCCTGCTGTCCGTGTCTCAATTATTCACGGACGTAACACTGGCGACGAGTAAGAAACGAACTTACCTGCAACTTGGCAGCACCTCAGACGACGTTATTGAAGGTCAAAGCCAGAAGAAAGAAAAAAAATAAAAACCAAAAAATAAATAAAATCCAAAGAAACTCGAGAAACGGGCGTCAACCGTGGGCAACCGCCCTCCAAATCGTCGGATTGAAAACTTGCAGGAGAGACTGTCCAGAGCCAGGCTTGGTTCCTCGGTCTGTGGTTTCCCAGCCAATCGGGCTGGTGGCAGGTAGTGCACTGGTCCTTCCTGGGCTGCGGCGGGCTAGAGCTTGATCAGGTGGCTTTTCAACGGGGCCAGGCAGCGAGTCGGGAAGCAAAGAGAGAGAGAGAGGGTGGAGCACACAGGGCGCGGCCGGTGCTTCGAAGCCGGGCAGCGTTCGGACCTAAGAAGAGGGAGGGAAGTGTCCCAGAGGGTCCGCTCCACGACGGGAAAATAATAAAAGAAAAAAAAATCAATATTAAACGCGCAAGAAACCGTGGAAAGAAGCGCTAACAACAACGGGGAAGAAGGCAAAGCGCGGGAGGCACCATTTTGTTAAATCGGGGAAGAAGGCAAAGCACGGGAGGCACCATTTTAGATTTGCAAGATGCCGAAGACTGGCTGTATCACTGCTTTTGATAATACAATAGAGGACTGGACCACGTATGTGGAAAGAGTCGAGGTATATTTTGAGGCAAACGAAATAGCGGAGGGGAAAAAGGCATCGATATTGCTAAACTTAATGGGCGCTAGAACGTACGGCCTATTGCGGGACCTGATTACTCCAGCCAAACCGAAGGCGAAGAGTTTTAACGAAATTGTTGCTGTCCTACAGGAACACTTAAACCCTGCACCGCTGTTGATAGCAGAAAGATTTAAATTCCACAGGAGAACTCAGCACAAAGATGAGAGCAATGCTGAGTATCTTACGGAACTACGCAAGCTATCAAAGCACTGCCAGTTCGGAGCAGGACTGGCAGATACCCTACGGGACAAATTTGTCTGTGGACTCCTGAGTGAAGGAACACAGAAGAAGTTACTCTCAGAGAAAGAGCTGACGCTAGATAAGGCTTTCAGCGTGGCAGTATCGTATGAAGCAGCAGCCAGGGGAGCTGCAGAAATTCAACAAAAACCACAGGAATACTGTAGTGTATGTACCCGTCTACCTTTAAGAGAACTATTGTATGTAACCGTTCACCTTTAAGAGAACTACTTTAGGTGTGGCACTACTTGTTTGGCTTCTGTATACTGTAATACCGACGGTGACCACACCGGTATATAAGTGTTGTGGCATGATTCCTTGGGCAGATTCGCCCTGACCTTTGAATAGTAAAGACCTGTTTGTTTGTTATTCCTGAAGTCTGTGTCGTTATTAACTGTACAACCCACAGACTTTACAGTGGCGATGAGTCCGATCGTACCCTGCGGCAAGACTACCAAAGCAACTAAAGAGCGTCGAAGAGAGGCAACCGCCCTCGTCGTTCTGCTGGGAGAAAACACAAGGCTGCAGCAATAGAAAGGAGGAAGACTTTAGCAACAAAAGCTTCCGTCAGCAACAGGCACTGACTACCCTTCTACCACGGTGCGGAGTGAGCCGATCAGCAGGAAACAAGGCGGCCGCGGAGACTGTGAGTAGGGGAAAGTGTAACGAAATCCGGAGGATAAGGGCTGTGCACTCGACCACGGTCGAGGGGGAGCAGAGCTGGTCAGGAAGGCGGGTCCAACGGCGTCGTGAGATAGCCGGACCGTGATCGGCGGGAAAAGCCGGGCAGCGACCGAAGCCACGAAGCGCTGAGGCCGGGAGCAGGCGCGGGAAGAGAGAAACTCAGCCGCAGCCGGGGAGGGAAGCACCGGACTGCGTGAGGGCTGGGAGGCGAACGGGAGCCGGGCATGTGGGAGAGGCAGAGCCGACCAAAGGAGGCTGCGCGAGAGCCAGTCCAGCGGCTGAACTGTTCTCCACCAACGGGGTACCCAGCGCCGGTAGAGCCGAACGTGGGGGAGAGAGAGACAGAGCCGAGCAAGGGGAGAGAGACTGCGCGAGAGCCAGTCCAGCGGCTGAACTGTTCTCCGTGAATGTGGTACCCAGCGCCGGCAGAGCCGTGCGAGCGGGAGAGAAAGACAGAGCCGAGTAAGGGGAGCTGTGCGGAAGCCAGCCCAGCGGCTGAACCTGTCCGCTGTGGGGAAAGCGTACCCCTCCCACCAGGGAAGAAACATGGGAAGCCGCCAGTAGGCGGAGAAGACGACAGACGCGGGAGACCGCCATTGAAGGGGCGGGGAGAGAAGGAAAGAGCGGGAAACCGCCATTTTCGCGGGAAAAACCGCCATCTTAGAAATAAATAAATAATAAATAAGAATTTAAAGAAATACTTGTGCTGCTCCCAAGGAAAGGAAGATGCCTAAGCGAGGGAATATTAACGATTTTAATTCTGAGATAGAAGACTGGGCCACGTACGTGGAACGCATCGAGATCTATTGTGAAGCCAACAAAATAGAGGAAGACGACAAAGCGATAACATTGTTAAACTCGATGGGCACAAAGGCATACGGGCTCTTGAAGCATCTGCTAGCACCAGCTAAACCGGCGGATCAGACTTTCGAAGGGATTGTGGCTGTTCTGAAGGACCACTTGAACCCCACACCGTTGATGTTGGCTGAACGATTCAAATTCTATGCAAGAACGCAACGGAAAGACGAAAGCAACGTGGAATATTTGGTCGAACTGCGTAGGCTAGCAAAATGCTGCCAGTTCGGAGGGAATCTGACAGAGGCACTGCGAGACAAGTTCGTATGCGGATTGTCCAAGGAAGGGACACAAAAGCGACTACTCGAAGAGAACGACCTCATACTTGACAGGGCTGTCCTTATAGCCGCATCGCACGAAGCCGCAGCGAAAGGAACGGCGGAAATGCAGCTAAAGGCGGCAGCACTCGGGGTGGACCAAATTACCTCAAGTACAACAAAATGCTATCGTTGTGGGAAGACAACACACGACCAGAATCAATGCTGGTTTAAGAACCAAGAATGTAGGAAATGTGGCAAACTGGGTCACATCGCTAAGGTATGCCGGTCAGGGAAGAAGACCAACAACCAAAGGAAGCCACCACAAGAAAAGTACAACAAGGTACACAAGGTGGCTGAGAAGAGTCCAGACGAACAGAATTCAGACTCAGACCCAAACAGCCAGGAGCTGGGTAGTCTGAGAATTCACAATGTGAGTAAGGAAGCTGACCTACAAACTATCTGGGTCATACTAAAAATAGCTGGAGTCCAAGTAAGAATGGAGTTGGACACTGGATCAGCTCTATCAGTCATAAATCGAAGGGACTACCACCGGCTATTCTCTCACATACCCTTAAGAAATACCAAGTTCGTATTGCAGACATACACAGGGCATAAGGTATACCCCATGGGGAAGATAAGAGTCAAGGTGAGAGATAGGGGTAAAGAACACCCAAGAATGAACTTGTACGTATTATCTGAGGGAGGACCACCACTTCTAGGACGAGAGTGGATCAAGAAAATAGGCATGGAATGGCACTATCTAAAAGCCATAATGAGTGAGGACTCGGTGCAAGCTATCAGCTCAGATTCTGAAACGGATGATGATAAGACCAACTCAAATATGGAAGACCAGGCTAAAATGAACTTGCCGACTATGGTGGAGAAAACGAAGACATGCATAAAGGCTTATGCTACCGAGAAGAATAAAGCTTCAGAGCAGAACTCCAGTTTGACAGAGAATTCTGAGCCTGTTCAAGTTAAGGACTTATCCACGACGGAAGAACACCGAACTCGGACTCAAACTTATTTCAAAGTACGACAACAATTAGAACAGTTGAGTTACCGTCTCGTACAAGAGATGAAAACAATGGAAAAGTTCTGGGACACCGAATGGGAGAACCTGGAAAGACAGCAGAGGCAGCTAGCTCAAGCAAAGAGCGACCATAGAGCCATCGTGACCAATTACCGATCACATCTCCCTTATGATGTTCAGGAGTTAGAATATTTGCATGATCTAGAGATACAGCATAAAGGCAAACCACGCTACACTGAGGATTTTGTTCTGCAATTGGAGACGGAGCTAGTGCAAGCAAGGTTAAGAGAAGCTGAATCGCAGTGTGCACTTAAAGATATACAGAAAAAAATCTTGGACATGGAAAAGAGAAACGCTTCTTTACCTGATGTGAATAATGTGGCCATGTTGCAAGAGGAGCTTATAGGGGTGAAACTGAAAGAAGCTAAGCAAAGGATGTTGGAACTTGAAACACAGAACCAAATCAGCAGTAACCAGCTATGTCGAGCAGAGAAGGAGTGCTATGGTCTACATGAGAAGGTGCAATATCTCTCAGCCCAGAATAAGGGACTACTCACTCAGTTAAATGAAAGTAATCGGAAAATGGCTGAGATAGACTGCAGGAATAAAGAAGATTTGATGGCAGTGAGACTTCGAGAGGCAAATAGCATAGCAGCCTTGGCTGAACTCCAACAGGAAATTGCGAAAGAAGCAAACGAAGAGGAATCTTCAGGAAGCCAGGATGTTATTCCAGTTCTTCTCTACGACTCCTTACAAGCAGAGTGTGAGAAGTGGAAAGAACAGTATGAACAGGCCCAGGCTACAATTCTGGAGGGGGTTAACTCGGCAACCTCCGAAAAGCTAGTTTCAGTAGAAGCATATGAACAACTAAAGGTTGAACATGAGCAAGAAGTCCAAAGGCTGCAGGAAATTCTTGATGAGCTCAAGGCCAAGACAGACTCATCGGTAGAAGTTCCATCCATAGATGAGAAATTAGAGGTGAAAGACATGGCAGAACATGAAAGACAAGATGTCCAAGAACTCATAAAAATATTGAAGGAAACCCAAGACAAATATGAGGCGGCAAGGTCCGAGGTTCAACAACTTGAAGAACAGATTCAACTGGGAATCCTTTCAGTGGAAGAAAAGGAAACTGTAAGAAACACAGAGACTGTAAGAATGGTCCCTGAACATGAGCTAGAGAGCATCAGGGCGCAACTTTTCCGAGCGCTGAAAGCCAAAGTACAAGAGGAACAGAAGGTGGAAGCATTGGAGGAAAAGGTGGATGAAATGGAGAAGACTCTGATCCACAGTGTTCCCGTGGAAGAGTTAACGGTCAGCCAACTCCTTCATATGCTGAGGGAAAAGACTCTGCAATGGGAACAATCTGAACACGAGCTTCAATCTTCAACGGGAAGGAGTTCGGAGCTCTCAAAAGTTTGGGAAATAGCTGAGGTTGCAAAACAGACTTTACTGGGATGCCAAAAGTACGCTGAATCGCGTCTATGTGAACAACAGAATGTTGAAACAGCTGCTCCAGTAGAAGGATTGAATAGCCCGATCAATCAATCCCCGAGGGAAGGGGAAGTGTTGAAATCACAAATGAGGTCATTAGTGAAGGATTTGCAGGAAACCCAGGAAGAGCGGGTTGAAGATGAATGCATGAAGAAGTCTTTTCAAGAAAGATGTCTAGGGAAGGAACCACAGTCAGCTAACGTCCAGATGGGTAAGGAGGAAGTAGAAGGCCCTCTCGCTGGCCTAACTCAGGACGAACCCGAATATTACCATGACCTGTTGAGTGACACTGAATATTACGAGGATGTGGTCTGCCCAGTTTGTGATGAAAACTCCCAAAGTGCCGAAATCAGGATGAAGCACTTAAAGTTGAAGGAACATAGAGAGTTGGTGGCGCTACAGCTGGCAGCTGATAAGGGAGCCCCGAGAGTCTCCAAAAAGCAGAAAAGAAAAAGAAGAAGCAGAAGATGATAACTATCGCAAATATTATCACTTCTACCAGATCATGCGTGGACCCTACGAAAGGAGTTAAATCAGTTGGGAAGTAGGAAAATATCAAGGCAACCCAGTTGTTGTAAAAGTCAGCACTGCTGGTTCAGCAGGACGAAAGTTCAAGCTGTTACGTCAAGAAAAGGATATGGAGGAGTCACGCTAGCAATGTGAACCATCTACACCAAAGAGATGTTGTTCGGACTGAGTCAAGATCAGAGACTGAATCTGTGAACTGTTCCCGCAGAGACTGAACCTGTGAACTGTTTCTCACCGAGACTATGTCTGTAAATTGTTTTATATGAAGTTGAAGATATGTTATGTTTAATGGGGACGCTGTATGTAATAAGCTAAAAAGGGAGGATTGTAGTGTATGTACCCGTCTACCTTTAAGAGAACTATTGTATGTAACCGTTCACCTTTAAGAGAACTACTTTAGGTGTGGCACTACTTGTTTGGCTTCTGTATACTGTAATACCGACGGTGACCACACCGGTATATAAGTGTTGTGGCATGATTCCTTGGGCAGATTCGCCCTGACCTTCGAATAGTAAAGACCTGTTTGTTTGTTATTCCTGAAGTCTGTGTCGTTATTAACTGTACAACCCACAGACTTTACAAATACGGCACCCACGAAATGACACGGGGATTTGCAAAATGTTATCGCTGCGGCAGAACTAACCATGACCAGAAGGACTGCTGGTCCAAAGACAAAATATGCAGGCAATGCGGGAAGATGGGACACATTGCATGAGTTTGCAGGTCTGGGAAGAAGACCAGCGACAACAAAAAGGCTACTAAGGAACCGTACAAGAAAGTACAAAAGATGACGGACAGTAGTTCCGAAGACCAGATGAGCGATAGTGAATCCGGGAACAGGAGACTAAGCTGTCTCAAACTTCACAATGTAATCGCAAAAGAGGATCACCGAACCATTTGGGTCACCCTCACGATAGCAGGGTCCCAAGTTAAAATGGAATTGGACACAGGATCAGCGCTAACTGTCATGAATCGACGAGACTACGAGCGGCTATTTTCACACATACCCTTGAGAGAGACATCCATCGTCTTGACGACGTATACGGGGCAAAAAGTATACCCCAGAGGAAAAATAAAGGTGCCTGTCGAATACAATGGCAAGAAAATACAGAAATTGTATCTCTACATACTGCCAAATGGTGGACCACCGTTACTGGGACGGGAATGGATCAGGAAGATAAACTTAGATTGGCATTCCATTCATGCAATGATGGTGGACGGTAAAAAAGATGAAGACGTCACTCCTGGACGATTGTCAACAATCTTAGCTAACGCCAAAGAGGTATTTCAACAAGAACTGGGCACGCTTAAAGGCGTAACCGCCTCAATAAAAATAGAAGAGAATGCAGTTCCCAAGTTTTTCAAAGCAAGACCGGTACCATATGCAATTCGCCCAGCCGTCGAGGCAGAGCTGGAGAATCTGGAGAAGGCGGGCGTGTTGTCTAAGGTCGACTGGAGCGAGTGGGCGACACCCATCGTTCCTGTCATGAAGAAAACGTTAAGCAATAAGTCCGGGGAGCCAAGGAAGATTCGCATCTGTGGGGATTTCAAGGTGACGGTGAACCCAATCCTTCACACAATACAATATCCTCTTCCAAGGATAGAAGACCTCTTCGCCTCACTGTTTGGAGGGAAGCGTTTTACAAAAATTGACCTAGCACAAGCATATTTGCAGATGGAGGTTGAAGAGTCCTCTAGGAAGTATCTCACGATAAACACTCACAAAGGTCTTTACCAGTATCATCGATTGGTATTCGGAGTAGCATCGGCTCCGGCGATATGGCAAAGAGCGATGGAACAAGTCCTGCAAGGGATTCCGGGGACTCAGTGTTACTTGGACGACATCCTTGTAACAGGTGAAGATGACAGTGAACACCTTAACAACCTAGAACAGGTGCTCACTAGACTACGAGAACATGGGCTGCGAGCCAACCGCCCCAGGTGCGAATTTTTTAAGAAACAGATATCGTATTGTGGCCACGTGATTGATGAAGAGGGGTTACATAAGTCCCCTGACAAAATTGAAGCGGTTGTTAAGGCCCCAGCGCCTGAAAACGTGTCGCAACTGAGGTCATTCCTCGGATTGGTGAATTACTATCATAAGTTTTTGCCGAATTTGTCGACAATTCTGCACCCACTGAACGCCCTGCTACGAACGGGGGTAGCATGGAAATGGAGCGATGATTGTAAGCGTGCTTTTCAGAAGAGTAAGGACTTAATCACTTCAAGGGAAGTTTTGGCTCACTACAACCCAGCACTGCCAATCAGGCTGGCATGTGATGCGCCTCCCTACGGCATTGGGGCGGTACTGTCACATAAATTCCTTGATGGTTTAGAGAGGCCGATAGCTTTTGCGTCACGCTCGTTAACTTCTGCCGAGCGTAACTATGCCCAGATTGACAGAGAGGCCCTCAGCCTAGTGTGGGGGGTGAAGAAGTTCAATCACTACCTGCACGGTCAAAAATTTACTCTACTAACCGACCATCAACCTCTTGTCTCCATTTTCAACCCTCAGAAGGGCGTACCGATAATGACAGCACAACGGCTGCAGAGATGGTCCCTTTTCCTAGGGGCACACCAATATGACATCGAGTACAAAGGAACTAAACAGCATGGAAATGCTGATGGATTGTCACGTCTACCGTTGCCGACGGTGGAAGAAGAAGACCTTGCAGTGGATCCAATGGAGTTATTCCACTCGACCATAGTCGAATGTCTCCCTGTGATGAATGCAAACATAGAAAAGGAAACACGGAATGACCCGACACTATCACGGGTCTATGATTTAACGGTGAAGGGATGGCCAGCACATGGCGAACCACTGTTGCCAGCATTCTCGCCGAGAAGAGAACAGCTGTCAGTGTGCAGAGGAACCTTGATGTGTGGATCCAGAGTAGTAATTCCACCTAAGTTGACGGATAGAGTGCTCAATGAGCTTCATGAGGGTCATCTGGGTGGGGTAAAAATGAAGAACTTAGCCAGAGCGTTTGTGTGGTGGCCGGGAATCGATAGAAAAATCGAAGCGATGACCAAGAGCTGTGCAGGATGCCAGAAGGTCCAAAACGCCCCACCACAAGCTCCTCTGCATCCATGGGAGTGGCCCTCATCTCCATGGCAAAGGGTGCACATTGATTTTGCTGGTCCCTTCATGGACTCGATGTTTTTAATTGCGGTGGATGCACATTCAAAGTGGCCAGAGGTAATAAAAATGTCCTCAACCACCACGGAAAAAACTATCACAGTTTTACGAACCATATTCGCCAGGAATGGGCTGCCTGAACAGATTTGCTCTGACAATGGACCACAGTTTGTGTCTGAAGAGTTCCGGAGGTTCTTAAAGAACAATGGTGTTAAGCATTACTCATCTGCCCCATATCATCCAGCCACTAATGGATTGGCCGAGAGGTTTGTCCAAACATTCAAGAAGGCTATCAAGGCAATGTGTAATGAAGATATACCCCTACAACACAAGGTGGACAACTTCTTGTTTGCCTACCGGAATGCGACACATGCGGTTACCAACCAAACTCCAGCCATGATGTTCTTCAATCGAAGACTACGATGCCGCTTGGATTTGGTTAAGCCAAACGTCCGAAGAGATGTGGAGAACAGGCAGTTTCAGAATATGAATGAAAGGCCGACCAGGAGTTTTAAGATAGGTCAACCAGTTTTGGCCCGGGGCTACCGCACTGAGAAATGGCAGCCAGGAACGATTTGTACACGACAAGGACCTCTCATGTATACCGTGGACATTGGGGAGAGCATTGTAAGACGCCATGCTGACCAGATTCTAGAGTCACTGGAAAACGTCAACTCCACACCACGATCTGATACACCTGGTAATGAAATCGACGTTCCAATTGCAGCTACCGCAGAACCGGTAATATTGGAAGCAGATGAACCAAACAACGACATTGATCCCGACTCAACATTGCCAGAAGAACCTGATACCCCAAAGAGGCGTTATCCAGACAGAATCAGGAAGCCTCCTCAAAGACTGAACTTATAATTGCTTAAACTTAACCAATGTATCTAGCAACAGTAATTGTGATTGTAATCAGTTATCATTTAGTTGTTAAATGAATGTTATGTACTGTTTACCTAAAAGGGGAGGAATTGTTGTGTATGTACCTTTAAGAGAATAACTGGTCTCAGACTGCAGTACCAGCAGTGACCACCCCTGTATAAAAGGCGCTAGTGAGTCTCTGTGTTTTTAGTTTCACTATGGACTTCCACCAGTAAAGACTTATTTTGTTCACTCCTGTTGTCCGTGTCTCAATTATTCACGGACGTAACAAGTGTCATAATGAGGACATGGATACAGTGCAGGATCTGCTTAATGACCTAACCAGGTCAGGAAAGGTGAGCAAAGTTGCAGATTCACTTACATCCTGTAGTGGACCCCTCTCACTCTGTCTTGTCAAGCGTACTCTATTCACATCACTCCTCACACCCGCTTAACTTTCAGCAGCACCCATCATTCTGTTTCTAAACACCTTCCCTTCCTCCATCCACCATTGCCACTCACTCCAATCCTCATGTAATCTGAAACTACTTTAGTCAGCTCCTCTGATTCTCAGCACACATCCTCAAATGACACTGTCAATGCTTGCCTCAAATTCATGCCAGTGCCACTCGTAATGCATCTGCCTGATTGTCACCCTTACCAAATGCACTGCATCAATCGGATACACACATGCCTTACAGCCACTCATAGGTCTGTGCAGGAGAAGAGAGCACAGAATACAAGGAAGAGGGCGAGGACCAGAGGCAGACCACCACCCCCCCCCCATGATCGTGGAGCTTACCACAGCAGATGAGTTGCAATTCTATGTATGTGATGAATGCAAGAAGCTGATTGACGTAATAAAGACTCACTACGCACTTGGTTGTACATAAAGCAAGGCTTTAATCGACTTGTAACAAAACATGGAGGTCTAATTAGTAGTCACTAGCTTCCTGTTTCCAGGCTGTCTCTGGCCAAGCTGGGCCCACGCCCTAGTATTTATACTCCTCGGGCGGCGCCCTCAGCTGGTCGTTCAGTAGTACTTCCTTGTAGAAGTTTCGATTTATGACACTGATAATTGGTACATCCAAGTCATCCTGTAGCATGTCCTCGTTCAAGATTAATTTTCATTTTGCTTCTGCCCTGGCACCAAGCCCATATCCGTCTACTCCCTACTGAACCAGAGTTTTCCCATTTCATTGATAAATGCTTCAATAAGTCAGTTGTTTCTGTGTAAAGTGATGGATATGCCAACAAAGTGCCCTTTAAATTAACGTGACTCTAAACTGAAACATGATCTGTTAACTTTGTAGCCTCAAGCCACCAAGATTTTGTAGGTTAATGCTTCCGTTTTGGGAAATGTGCTTATTTAAAAAAAAAATCTTTAACTGACAAAAGGAAGGGTTTGAACGTATAAGCCCAAGCCTGTGTATCCATCCCTACTCCTCACCCTTGATATTGCTGACTGTGTTTGCTGATGGATATGCCCAGCCCTACCTGAGGTTGATTACTTCCCTATGGAGATAGTCCCAGCACTAGGCACAGCTGATGACTTCCTATGATGAATGCCCCAGTCCCAGATCGTGCCAAGTTGCTGTCCCTGATGGATATTCTAGGCCTCAGAGAACATTGGTTGTTCTTGCTGATGGATTCTTCAGGTACCATACAACACTAAACCTTCCTCTGAACTAGCTCGAGGCTGTAACAAAACCACCCACACTCTTGCAGGCCTTTTCTTCGTGAAGAATTACCTCAGAGACATCATCCTGTTATTAATCCATCATGCATTTTCCTTAAAGGCATATTGTTGCTGTTCTGGTGAAGGAAGATGAACAGAATAGTCAAGTCATATTATGAGTCAATTACAAACAATTCACATATATTTCCAATGATATTATCAAAATATGATACAAATTCTGAGATATATTTTCCACCTGTGTACACTGTTCCCATGCAAATGTGTAGTGAGTTTGCACTAAATCCCTCTGTGTACTTTCTCCAAACAAAGCGATCCCAAATAAATCAATGACTTTGTAATAAATTAGATGAAAGTCCCAGATAGGCTAATTGGACTAAAAATAAATAAATCCCCTGGGATCAATGTTATTTATCGCAGTGTGCTGTGACAGACTAGGGAGGAGCTTTGTGAGGCACTGGCGAGCATTATGAGGGACTCTAGGGGCAGTGGGAGGCAGCAGATTAGAAGCAGCCTAACATGGCGCTCATATTCAAAAGGGGTGGCTAAACTAGACACAAGCAACTACACACCTATTAGTCTTACTCCCGTTCCATGCAAAATAATGGTGTTGACTATCAAGTTTAAACTTGAGGACCATCTGTACGTTAGCACCCTAGTTAATAGCAGTCAGTATGGAAGATTCTGTCTGACCAACCTCCTTGACCTTTTTGAGGAAATAACAACCCAAATAGACTCTGGGAAGCTTTATTATGTGAAGTACCTCAATTTCCAACAGGCTTTTGATAAAGTTCCACATGAAAGGCTATTCATGAAATGCAAAGTTGTGGAGATTCATTTAAATCCTGGGAATTGATAAGAAACTGGTTGAAGGGCAGGAAGCAACAAATATATGTTAGAGGAGTAATGCTGGAGTGGGAGGGTGGGGGGGGGGCGGTGCAGGATTGGCAGGATTGACTGGGGTGCCTCAGGGCTCAGTGCTGGGACCACTCAATGCAATGTGATCAAGCTGATACGAAACTGGGAGGGCCAGCAGAATTGGAAATGGTAGTTCGGGAATTGCAGAATGTGTGGAACAAAAGATGGAAATGAGCAGCACAATGGCAGATGAAATTTGATGCAGCTAAGTGTAAAGTGCTACACATAAGAAGGAGAAATAGGTAACACACATACTCCATGAAAGGTGTTGAAATAGGTATGGGCGAAGCTGAATGGAACCTAGGAGTCTTAGTAGCTTGGACATTCATGATGTCTGTTGTGTATGTATCTTTAAGAGAGAACTGATTTTATACTGTAGTACCGGCAGTGACCACACCTGTATATAAAGCCATAGCAGGCTTCTGTACTTTCAGTTTTAAGCTTACTGTAGTGTCCGAGGATCAATAATACTCAGACTGCAGGAGAACAATAAAACAGGTATTTACTGAACAGGGAGTAATTCAAGACTGAAATACAGAAGCCTGCTATGGCTTTATATACAGGGGTGGTCACTGCCGGTACTGCAGTATAGAATCAGTTCTTCTCTTAAAGGCACATACACAACAATTCCTCCCCTTTTAGATAAACAGTACATAACATTCATTTAACAACTAAATAATAACTAATTACAATTACAATTTTATCTGTACTATATACATCAACTGAAATAATCATTTATAAGTTCAGTCTTTGAGGAGGCTTCCTGATCCTGGCTGGATAGCACCTTTCTCGAGTATCCTGTTCTTGTGGCGGAGTCGATTCTGGCTCATTGTCATTGGTTGGTTCGTCAGCTTCCAATACCACTGATTCTGAGGTAGACGCAATCTGTACTTCGGGTTGATTACCAGGTGCACTTGCTCGTGGTATGGGTTTGGCTTGTTCCTGTGACTCTAGAATCTGGTCAGCATGGCGTCTCATGATGCTCTCTCCAATGTCCACTGTGTTCATTAGTGGTCCCTGCTGTATGCATATCGTTCCTGGCTGCCATTTTTCTGTTCGGTAGTCGCGGGCCAAGACTGGTTGCCCTATCTTGAAGCTCCTGGTTGGCTTTTCATTGATGTGCTGGAATTGCTTATCCTCAACATCTTGTCTTATGTTTGGTTTGAGCAAATCCAGGCGACATCTTAGCCTTCGGTTGAAGAACATTATGGCTGGAGCTTGGTTGGTGACTGCATGTGTCGCATTCCAAACAAGAAATTATCCACCTTGTGTTGCAGTGGTATGTTGTCGTTATACATTGCCTTTATTACCTTTTTAAAGGTCTGAACAAACCTCTCAGCCAATCCATTTGTGGCTGGATGATATGGGGCAGATGTGTAATGCTTCACCCCATTATTCCTCAGAAACCTCCGGAAATCCTCTGACACAAACTGTGGCCCATTGTCGGAGCAAATCTGTTCTGGCAAGCCATTCCTGGTGAAGATGGTCCGTAGGACTGCAATAGTTTTCTCCGTGGTGGTGGAGGACATTTTGATGACCTCTGGCCATTTCGAATGGGCGTCCACAGCGATTAGGAACATTGAGTCCATAAATGGACCAGCAAAATCAATGTGTACCCATTGCCATGGAGATGAGGGCCACTCCCATGGATGTAACGGGGCCTGTGGTGGAGCGTTTTGGACCTTCTGGCATCCTGTGCATCTCTTGGTCATATCCTTGATTTCTTTGTCGATTCCCGGCCACCACACAAATGCCCTGGCTAGGCTCTTCATTTTTACCCCTCCCAGATGACCCTCATGAAGCTCATTGAGCACTCTATCTCTCAACTTGGGTGGAATTACCACTCGGGATCCACACATCAAGGTCCCCCGGCACACTGACAGCTGTTCTCTCCTTGGCGAGAATGCTGGCAACAGTGAGTCGCCATGTGCTGGCCATCCCTTCACCGTCAAATCATAGGCCCGAGAGAGTGTCGGGTCATTTCGGGTTTCCTTCTCTATACTTGAGTTTGTAACAGGTAGACATTCGACTATGGTCGCATGGAATATCTCAACAGGGTCCACTGCAGGTGCTTCCTCTACCGTAGGCAACGGTAGGTGCGACAGCCCATCAGCGTTTCCATGCTGTTTCGTACCCTTGTACTCTATGTCGTACTGATGTGCCCCTAGAAAAAGTGACCAACTTTGCAGCCGTTGCGCCGTCATCACCGGAACGCCCTTCTTTGGGTTAAAAATGGAGACCAGGGGCTGATGATCAGTCAGTAGGGTGAATTTCCGCCCGTGCAGATAGTGATTGAACTTCTTCACCCCCCCACACCAGGCTGAGGGCCTCCCTGTCAATCTGGACGTAGTTACGCTCGGCTGAGGTTAACGAGCGCGACGCAAAGGCTATTGGCCTCTCTGAACCGTCAGGGAATTTGTGTGACAGCACCGCTCCGATGCCGTAGGGAGACGCATCACATGCTAACCGAATCGGTAGTGTTGGATTGTAGTGGGCCAATACTTCTTTTGAAGTGATTAGGCATTTACATTTCTGAAAGGCACGCTTACACTCATCACTCCATTTCCATGTTACTCCAGTTTGCAGTAGGGCGTTCAGTGGGTGCAGAATTGTAGATAAATTCGGCAAGAACTTATGGTAGTAGTTCACCAACCCGAGGAACGACCTCAGTTGCGACACATTTTCCGGTGCTGGAGCCTTGACTACAGCCTCAATCTTGTCCGGCGACTATGCAACCCTTCCTCATCAATCATGTGGCCACAATACAAGATTTGTCTCCTGAAGAACTCGCATTTGGGGCGGTTGGCTCGTAGCCCATACTCCTGTAATCTCGTGAGCACCTGCTCCAGGTTGGCAAGGTGTTCACTGTCATTTTCGCCCGTAACCAGGATGTCGTCCAAATAACACTGGGTCCCTGGGATCCCTTGCAGGACTTGCTCCATTGCCCTCTGCCAAATAGCCAGGGCTGATGCTACCCCGAATACCAGTCGATTGTACTGGTAAAGGCCTTTGTGAGTGTTTATCGTGAGGTATTTCCTAGACGCTTCTTCCACCTCCATTTGTAGATACGCTTGGGCCAGATCAATCTTTGTAAAGCGTTTCCCTCCAGATAGTGAGGCGAAAATATCTTCTATCCGTGGAAGTGGATATTGTACTGTGTGCAGGACTGGGTTCACAGTTACCTTGAAGTCCCCACAGATGCGAACCTTCTTCGGTTCCCCAGGCGTGCTGCTCAATGATTTCTTCATTACAGGAACGATGGGTGTGGCCCACTTGCTCCAGTCCACCTTGGACAGCACACCCGAATGCTCCAGATTCTCCAGCTCTGCTTCAACGGCTGGGCGGATCGCGTAAGGTACCGGTCTGGCTTAAAAAAATTTGGGGTTTGCGTTATCTTCGATTTTTATCATTGCCGCTACTCCTTTTAGAGTCCCAAGTCCTTGTTGGAACACCTCTTTCGCGTCAGTTAGAATTTTTGACAGTCGTCCAGGTGTGACGTCATCATCCTTTTTATCAGTCACAGTTAGCGCCTGAATGGAATGCCAATCCAATTGTATTTTTTGGATCCATTCACATCCCAATAATAGTGGTCCTCCATCTGGTAGTATATATAGATACAGTTTCTGTGTTTCCTTGCCGTTGTATTCAACTGGCACCCTTATTTTTCCTCTGGGGTAGACTTTTTGCCCCGTGTATGTCTTCAATACAATGGACGTGTCCTTCAAGGGTATGTGTGAGAATAGCTGCTCATAGTCTCGTCGATTCATGACAGTTAGGGCTGATCCTGTGTCCAATTCCATCTTTACTGGGGACCCTGCTATCATGAGGGTGACCCAAATGGTTCGGTGATCCTCCTTCGCGATCACGTTGTGTAACTTTAGACAACTTAGTCTCCTGCTCCCGGAGTCCTTATCACTCTCCTGATCTTCCGAACTACTGTCTGTCAATTTCTTTACTTTCTTGTATTTTCCTTAGTAGTTCTTGTAGTGTTGGTTTTCTTTCCCGACCTGCAGACTCTTGCTATGTGTCCCATTTTCCCACATTGCCTGCATACTTTGTCCTTAACCCAGCAGTCCTTCTGATCATGGGTTGTTCTGCCGCAGCGATAGCACTTTCCTGCTCCATACGCCATTTCGTTAGCGCTGTATTCCTGTGGTTTCTGTTGTATTTCCGCAGCTCCCCGTGCTGCTGCTTCATAGGATACTGCCACGCTGAAAGCCTGTTCTAGCGTCAGGTCCTTTTCCGAAAGTAGTCGTTTCTGGGCTCCTTCACTCTGGAGCCCGCAGACAAACTTATCCCGCAAGGTGTCTGCCAGTCCTGCTCCGAACTGGCAGTGCTTCGATAACTTGCGTAGTTCCGTAAGATAGTCAGCATTGCTCTCATCTTTGTGCTGGTTTCTTTTATGGAACTTGAATCTTTCTGCTATCAGCAGCAGTGTAGGGTTTAGGTGTTCCTGTAAGATATTAACAATCTCCTCAAAACTTTTCTCCATTGGTTTAGCTGGGGTAATTAAATTCCGCAATAGGCCGTACGTTCTCGCGCCCATCAAATTTAATAATACCGACGCCTTCTTTCCATCGGCCACCTCATTTGCCTCGCAGTACACTTCAATTCTTTCCACATACGTGGTCCAGTCTTCTACCTCGTTGTCGAAAGCAGTGATACTGCCACTTTTCGGCATCTTGGGTGATTTAAAATGGCGCCTCCCGCGCTTTTTCTTCTTCACCAATGAATTAAAATGGCACCTCCCGCGCTTTTCCTTCTTCCCCAATGGAATAAAATGGCGCCTCCCGTGCTTTTCCTTCTTCCCCTTGCTGCCACGCTGCTCCTAGCGTTCTACAAGGTAATGGCGGCGACCCGCGGCTTCGGTGCGTCTCACTTTTCCTTCCCCGCGTTCTATCCTCTCCACGCTGCCCTGTTCTTGAGCACCGACTGCGCCCTGTGCACTCCACCCTCTCTCTCTCTCTTTTCCTCCAGACGACACTGCACGGCCCCTTTGCAGAGCCGCTCGATCGTGCCCGAGCCCGCCGCAGTCCGGAAGGGCCAGCGCACTACCTGCTACCAGCACGACTTGCTGGAACACCTCAACTGGGGAGCCAGGCCCAGCTCTCCACAGCCTCCCCTGCAACTCTCCGATGGATCCCTGGGCGGTTGCCCGCGGTTGACGCCCGCCGTTCTGACTTCGACCTCCAAGAAGCTTCTCTTCAGGGAAAAGATCCCCGTGAGGTGATGCAGTACTGCAGGTGAGTTCAAACCTGCCCGTCGCCAGTGTAGTGTCCGAGGATCAATAATACTCAGACTGCAGGAGAACAATAAAACAGGTATTTACTGAACAGGGAGTAATTCAAGACTGAAATACAGAAGCCTGCTATGGCTTTATATACAGGGGTGGTCACTGCCGGTACTGCAGTATAGAATCAGTTCTTCTCTTAAAGGCACATTCACAACACTTACCCTCTGTTCAGTAAATACCTGTTATTATTGTTCTCCTGCAGTCCGTGTATTATTGATACTCGGACACTACACTGGCGATGAGCAGGTTCGAACTCACCTGCAGTACTGCATCACCTCACGGGGATCTTTCCCTGAAAAGAAGCTTCTTGGAGGTCGAAGTCAGAGCAACGGGCGTCGACTGCGGGCAACCGCCCAGGGATCCATCGGAGTTCGGAGAATTGCAGGGGAGGCTGTGGAGAGCTGGGCTTGGCTCCCCAGTCGAGGTGTTCCAGCAAATCGTGCTGGTAGCAGGTAGTGCGCTGACCCTTCCGGACTGCGGCGGGCTCGAGCTCGATCGAGCGGCTCTGCAAAGGGGCCGTGCAGCGTCGTCGGGAGGAAAAGAGAGAGAGAGAGGGTGGAGCGCACAGGGCGCGGTCGGTGCTCAAGAACCGGGCAGCGTAGAGAAAATAAAATGAGGGGAAGGAAAAGTGAGACGCGCCGAAGCCGTGGGTCGCCGCCATTACCCTGTAGAACGCTAGGAGCAGCGTGGCAGCAAGGGGAAGAAGGAAAAGCGCGGGAGGCGCCATTTTATTCCATTGGGGAAGAAGGAAAAGCCCGGGAGGCACCAATTTAATCCATTGGGGAAGAAGAAAAAGCGCGGAGGGGCCATTTTAAACCACCCAAGATGCCGAAGAGTGGCAGTATCACTGCTTTCGACAACGAGGTAGAAGACTGGACCACGTATGTGGAAAGAATTGAAGTGTACTGCGAGGCAAATGAGGTGGCCGATGGAAAGAAGGCGTCGGTATTATTAAATTTGATGGGCGCGAGAACGTACGGCCTATTGCGGAATTTAATTACCCCAGCTAAACCAATGGAGAAAAGTTTTGAAGAGATTGTTAATATCTTACAGGAACACCTAAACCCTACACTGCTGCTGATAGCAGAAAGATTCAAGTTCCATAAGCGTATCTACAAATGGAGGTGGAAAAAGCATCTAGGAAATACCTCACGATAAACACTCACAAAGGTCTTTACCAGTACATTTGGACGACATCCTGGTTACGGGCGAAAATGACAGTGAACACCTTGCCAACCTGGAGAAGGTGCTCACGAGATTACAGGAATATGGGCTACGAGCCAACCGCCCCAAATGCGAGTTCTTCAGGAGACAAATCTCGTATTGTGGCCACATGATTGATGAGGAAGGGTTGCATAAGTCCCCAGACAAGATTGAGGCAGTAGTCAAGGCTCCAGCACCGGAAAATGTGTCGCAACTGAGGTCGTTCCTCGGGTTGGTGAACTACTACCATAAGTTCTTGCCGAATTTATCTACAATTCTGCACCCACTGAACGCCCTGCTGCAAACTGGAGTAACATGGAAATGGAGTGATGAGTGTAAGCGTGCCTTTCAGAAATGTAAATGCCTAATCACTTCAAAAGAAGTATTGGCCCACTACAATCCAACACTACCGATTCGGTTGGCATGTGATGCGTCTCCCTACGGCATTGGAGCGGTGCTGTCACACAAATTCCTTGACGGTTCAGAGAGGCCAATAGCCTTTGCGTCGCGCTCGTTAACTTCAGCCGAGCATAACTATGCCCAGAATGACAGGGAGGCCCTCAGCCTGGTGTGGGGGGTGAAGAAGTTCAATCACTATCTGCACGGGCAGAAATTCACCCTACTGACTGATCATCAGCCTCTGGTCTCCATTTTTAACCCAAAGAAGGGCGTTCCGGTGATGACGGCGCAACGGCTTCAAAGATGGTCTTGTGTTGATTTCTTTTTCGGTTCAATAAAGACTCATTTCAGAAAGAGAATGTTGTTTAATCTAAAGTCTTGTTCAAAATTTTCTACAGCTTTTTACAGAACACACTATGCTGTGATGCATCTAGAATGAAACTGAAAGTAAAACTCCTCTGGACTGCTTGTCTCTCACATGACCTCTGCTGGTCAGGCACAAGTAATCAAAAACACAGACAAATATGCTGTAAGGCATGAGTAATCAAACACAGACAAATATCATCACTATTTGCTGATATCATTACATCTCCCTTTCTTAAAACAAAAGTATTTTACTTTTAACTAACAACATTTAATGAACTTACATTATCATTATCATGATCAATGTTTTTTTACCCTTGCTTTGTGTGTTCACATGAAATATGTCAATACACTAGAACTTGAAGAAAGAATAAGATAACATTACTTCCTTCTTTAACAATAGTCCTTAAATTTGCTCAATGAGTCTCTCAGGAGGCTTCACGTGTCTTGAGGATTTTCTGATTGATTGTCCTTGAATCTGAGTTGTTGCCTCAGATGATTGGTTCTCAGCTGTGTGACCAGGTTGTTCACCAGTATCAGTCTCTTGACCTGCTGTGGCTGGTCCCATGAGAAGATCTCGACGATTTCTTCTCAGAACAGCACCCTCATCTGTCTGAATGGTGTATGATCTTGGTTGAACTTCACTCAGGACAGTTCCCTTCTGAGTCCATGTGTTTGTTTTGTCTTTCAACCTTACTGGTTCACCAGTGTGGAGTTCAGGTAGGTTTTGTGCTCCTCTGTCATAGTAGTACTTTTGCTTTTCTTTCTGTTGCTCTTTGAACTTCCTCACTTTCTCCCCCTCTTTTGTTTTCAGGAGGTTCTCCGGGATGGGTAGGTTTGACCTTAGCCGACGTCCCATCAGGAGTTGGGCTGGTGACATACCACACTCGAGCGGCGTTGTGCGGTATACAAGCATGCTTTGGTAGAAGTCAGTTCCACTGTCTTTTGCCTTGTACATCAGCCTTTTCACTGTCTGGACCGATTTTTCCACTAGTCCATTGGACTGTGGATAGTGAGGACTTGACGTTGTGTGGACAAAGTCCCACTCTTTGGCAAAGTGTCGGAAATTTGCATTGTTAAACTGGGGTCCGTTGTCTGTGAAGACCTCGCTTGCCACGCCATGTCTGGAGAATATGGCTTTCATACTTCTTATCACAGCTTCTGCAGTGGTGGTGTACAGTCTACAAACCTCTGGATACAGGGAGTAATAGTCTGTGACGACAAGATAGTCCTTCCCTTGACATACGAATAGGTCAGCGCCTACCTTCTGGTAAGGTCTGTCTGGTGCTGGGTGTGGCTTTAGTGGTTCTACCGGATTGCTTGCTCGATATTTCAGGCATATTGTGCAGTTTGACACCTCATTTGTCACATCTTGGTTGATTCGTGGCCAGTACATCACCTCTCGTGCTCTTTTCGTACACTTTTCGATTCCCAGATGTCCTCCATGGATCGTTTTTAGCATCTCTCTTCTCAGACTCTTTGGGATAACTATTTTACTTCCTTTGTAGATGATGTCTTCGACCACTGATAGTTCCGCCCTGCAGTTCCAGTACTCTGCTATATCAGGTGAGCAGTCTTGCTTCATGTTGGGCCATCCATCCAAGATGCTTTTTCTCAGTTGTCTCATTGTTGCATCTTTGTTTGTCTCAGTCTTTATGAGCTCCATTTTTGCATCTGCTATGGGCAGTGCACTTGTGATCATGTCCACGTAGGCGTTCACTTTTACATCCATTGTGGTGTTTGTGGGCTCACTTGGGTCAACAGCTCTGGACAACGTGTCTGCTGTATACATCAGCTTACCCGGTGTGTACGCAACATTCAGTGTATAGCGTTGCAGCCTGATCATCATTCTTTGTATTCTAAGCGGACAGCTATTCAGTGGCTTTTGGAACAATGCAATCAAGGGCTTATGGGCAGTCTCTACACTGATTGCTTGTCCTGTCACAAACTGGTGAAATCTTTCACAGGCGTATGTGATGCTGAGCAGCTCCTTTTCTATTTGAGCATATCGCGTCTCCGCGTCTGTCATTGAGCGCGATGCATATGCAATAGGTTGCCAGTAGTCATATTGTTGCAGAAGAACGGCACCGAGCCCACTCTGTGATGCATCTGATGATATCTTGATGGGTCTCGCTGGGTCATAAAACATCAGAACTGGTTCCTCTGTGAGCAGTTTCTTTAGATCGCTCCATGACTTCTCATGCTCATGATTCCATTCCCATTCTATGTTCTTTTCAGTTAGTCTTCTCAGTGGCGCTATTTTTTCTGAGAGGTTGGATATGAATTTACCCATGTAGTTGATCATTCCATTAAACCTCTGCACGTCCTTTTTGCATTGTGGCCTTGGCATAGTCTCAATGGCGGACACCTTTCTGGGATCTGGTCTGATGCCCTCACTGCTAAGGATATCTCCCACGAATGTCAGTTCTGTCACCCCGAGCTGGCATTTCTCTCTATTCAGCTTCAGGTTTGTTTTCCTTGTTGCTTCCAGCACTTTTTTCAGTCTCTCGTCATGCTCAGTTCTCGTGGTTCCCCATACTATGATGTCATCCATTGATGTATCAACTCCCTCCAGGTGCTCATAGATCATATGGATAGTCTTGTGATACACTTCAGGAGCTGAGGCAATGCCAAATGGTAACCTTAGGAATCTGTATCTGCCAAATGGAGTGTTGAACGTGCACAGTCTTGAACTTGCTTCGTCCAGCTTCATCTGCCAAAATCCTGAGGACGCATCTAACTTGCTGAAATATTTTGCATTTGCAAACTGTGCCATGATTTCCTCACGTGTGGGAAGCTTGAAGTGCTCTCTCTTTATTGCTCTGTTTAGATCTCTTGGATCCAGGCAAATTCTGAGCTTTCCATTCTTTTTGTCCACTACGACGAGGGAACTCACCCACTCAGTTGGCTCATCTATCTTCTGAATCACGTTCAGGCTTTCCATCCTGTCCAACTCTGGCTTCAGTTGCTTTTGAAGAGCAAACGGAACCTTTCTGCATGGATGTATGACCGGTGTCATACTTTTATCTACTCTGATCATGTGTTCTCCTGGAATGCAGCCTAGACCCTTAAATAGGTCTTTGTACTCTTTCATGAGTTCATCATAGACTGTCTCTCCTTTGCTTTCCACAACGAGGACTCTCTTTACCAGGTTCAGTCTCTCACAGGCTTTTAACCCTAGTATGGCTTGCACATCCTTTGGCACCACGATTAATGCTAGCGTGTGCTCTCTGTCCTTGTGTGTTACTTTGACAATGCATTTTCCTTTCACTGGTATATCAGTACCTGAGTATCCGGTCACTTTCACTTGTATTCCATGTAACTTTGGTCTGGGTCTAATTCTCTTAAAATCGGTCTCTGATATCACATTGTGCTCCAGTATCCAATTTAAATGGAATGTGTATGTCATTCACTTTTAGTGTCAACATCCAGTCTCTTTCTTTTTTGTTTTCAGACACAACATCTACATTGAATTCCTCTCTCTCGCTTTCATCTACTGTATGGACCTTGCTTTGTTGCGCTTGGTTCTTACAGCAACGGGCTTAATGATTGTTTTTGTTGCATCTATTGCATGTTTTACCATATGCTGGACACTTTCTTGGTGGATGCTGTGTACCGCATCGACTGCATGACTTCCGATTGTCTCTTTCATTTTCGTTTGCTGGCCACGTCTCTTTTTTCACATTGGTGCTCTCTTTGTTAAACGGTTTGTATCCGTTCTTTCTCACTGCATCCACGTTGCAGCTACTGTCACTGAACAGCTCCTTTGCCTGCAACTTCACAGTCTCTGTAACCCTACACAGTGCTATGGCTTTTCCCAGGTCTAGATCTTGCTCTCTTAGCAGTCTTTCCCTTAGACCATTATCTCGAATACCACACACCAGTCTGTCTTTTATCAGCGAGTCTGTGAGTCCCCCAAATTCACACGATTTGCTCCGGTTTCTCAGTTCAGTCACATACTGATCAATAGTCTCGTCGATTTTCTGTACACATGTGAAAAATTTGTGCCTCTCAAAGGTCACATTGCGTTTAAGTATGCAGTAGGCCTCAAACTGTTCCATTATTTTATCTAGCTTCATTTTGTCTCCATCAACAGCGAATGTGAAGTTATTATACACCTCCAGCGCTTCATCACCCACGACATGCAAGAACAGTGACGATTTCTGTTTATTACTTTTCTTGTCAGCTCCGATTGCCGCTAAATACAACTCTAAACGTTGTTTGAACCTTCTCCAATTTTCAGCCACATTACCTGTTAATTGAAGCGTCGCCGGTGGGTGTAAACCTTCCATTTTTCACTTCGTTAGCTATTCTCTAATGGTAAGCAACGATGTTCTCTTTTGGCTTGCTAATTTGTGGAGAGCTGATTTAACTTCAGTTTTTTTTTTCTTCCTCTCTTTCAGCCACTTCTGACATCATGTGTTGATTTCTTTTTGGGTTCAATAAAGACTCATTTCAGAAAGAGAATGTTGTTTAATCTAAAGTCTTGTTCAAGACTTTCTACAGCTTTTTACAGAACACACTATGCTGTGATGCATCTAGAATGAAACTGAAATTAAAACTCCTCTGGACTGCTTGTCTCTCACATGACCTCTGCTGGTCAGGCACAAGTAATCAAAAACACAGACAAATATGCTGTAAGGCATAAGTAATCAAACACAGACAAATATCATCACTATTTGCTGATATCATTACAGTCACTTTTTCTAGGGGCACATCAGTACAACATAGAGTACAAGGGTACGAAACAGCATGGAAACGCTGATGGGCTGTCGCGCCTACCGTTGCCTACGGTGGAGGAAGAGCCTGCAGTGGACCCTGTTGAGATATTCCATTCGACCATAGTCGAATGTCTACCTGTTACGAACTCAAGTATAGAGAAGGAAATCCAAAATGACCCGACACTCTCTCGGGTCTATGATTTGACGGTGAAGGGATGGCCCGCACATGGCGACTCACTGTTGCCAGCATTCTCGCCAAGGAGAGAACAGCTGTCAGTGTGCCGGGGGACCTTGATGTGTGGATCCCGAGTGGTAATTCCACCCAAGTTGAGAGATAGAGTGCTCAATGAGCTTCATGAGGGTCATCTGGGAGGGGTAAAAATGAAGAGCCTAGCCAGGGCGTTTGTGTGGTGGCCGGGAATCGATAAAGAAATCGAGGATATGACCAAGAGATGCACAGGATGCCAGAAGGTCCAAAGCGCTCCACCACAGGCCCCGCTACACCCATGGGAGTGGCCCTCATCTCCATGGCAACGGGTACACATTGATTTTGCTGGTCCATTTATGGACTCAATGGCCTAGAAATTCAGTTGCTTGCACCAGCCGTTAGCGCCTTAGGAGGAGTAGATCTCGAGCGCTAGGCACTTAGCGGCCGGGCGCAGCGCGATCTGCGCCTACACCCAACTTCAGTAGACATTTAGCGCCGGCGCAAAGTTTTTGCGCGCGCTCAGCTGCGCGCGCAGATTATGACGTCATTTCCTCGTGCAACGCCCTTTGTGCGCCCCAATCCGGAACTTCAGTCACGCCCGCCCAATGTGGGCGTGGCGGTCCTAAGAACTGTGAACTGGAACGCAGCAGAGGCCATGCGGGCCGCGGGGAGCGCAAATTAAAGGGCACTTACCCTGAACTATAAAGGCCAGCCATTTTGCAGCAATCACTCTTGTGCAACGGATTTATGGACAGAGACCAAGGAAGAGAGCTTACTGCTTTGGCCCAACATAGGAGAGGTATTTTTGGCTTCAGGCCAGAGCTTGGCAATTCGCCTTCATTGTGAGGTCATTGTTTGCCAGTATATTATGGGGGCTGCATGGGGTGCCAACCCTCAGTTTCAGCATTATGTGCGAAGGGCTCGCAGACGCTGTGTGAGAGGGGCAGCCCTGGCTAGACGCAGAGGGGGCAACAGGCGCCGGCAACGTAGGCCTTACCCACTCAGGAAATACCGCCAGCAGGTGTCCTATCTCACCATGCCCGCCGCGCAGTGTGTTAGGAGGCTGCGCTTCAGAAGGGAGGTGGTTGCAGAGATCTGCCAGCTGCTTCACAGAGATCTGCGTCCACAGCTGAGGTGCAGGACGTCTCTGTCGGTAGAAGTGAAGGTCACAGTGGCTCTGAACATCTATGCAAGCGGCTCCTTCCAAGCCGCTGTTGGGGACATTGCTAACATATCCCAGTTCGCCGTGCATTGCTGCATCCGCCAGGTGACCAATGCCCTTTTCAGAAGGAGACACCAATTCATCTCCTTCCCCATGACCCTGGAGAAGCAGCAGCAGCGTGCAGTGGGATTTGCGAGAACAGCGGGCTTCCCCATGGTGCAGGGCGCCATTGACTGCACGCATGTGGCTTTGCGGGCACCTATCGACAATGCCGAAGATTACCGCAACCGGAAGGGCTACCATTCCCTCAATGTGCAGCTGGTGTGTGACCACAGGCAGCGCTTCCTAGCTGTCAATGCCCGCTTTCCAGGCAGCAGCCACGATGCATTTATCCTACGACAGACTACTGTGGCTGACATGTTCCAGGCACAGCCTCCCCCAAGAGGATGGCTTATCGGGGACAAAGGCTATCCTTTGTGTACCTGGCTCATGACCCCGCTCCGCGCGCCCAGGACCCCTGCTGAGGAGGCATACAACGAAAGCCATCAAGCGACCAGGAACATCATAGAACAAACGATTGGTGTCCTCAAGCAACGGTTCCGCTGCCTGGATCGTTCCGGAGGATCTCTGCAGTATTCGCCGGAGAGAGTCTCCCAGGTCGTGGTCGTTTGCTGCATGCTGCACAACCTGGCTATCCGCAGGACTCAGGCACTGCCACCTCACGCTGGAGCACCACCTCAGGAGGAGGAGCAGGAGGACCATGAGGAGGAGGAGGAGGAGGAGGAGGAGTACCAGCCCAGGAGGGAGGCACAAGGTCCAAGGGCCGCCCGTCGGCGGCTTATTGAACGTCACTTCTAGGCCCCCTGTCAGGGAATGGCTTGTGGCAATGAAGGGACCTGAATGCAGCCACTCCGCAAGCCCTCAGCCGGTTAAGGCAACAACCACTTCAAACATCAAACATGGACAAGCTGAATAAATAAAATGCTTTATTGATCAAACTCAGGGCCCTTCCCACATGAAACCCAAAAACAGACAACACACCCAAAAAACAGTCACACACATGACTCACTCCCACAACCTGGGGAGGAATAACAAAACATTTCCACAAAAATGGCCTTCATCCTCGGCCTTACAAAAACAACCATCCCCATAAACAAAACAACCATCCCCATATAAAAACAACCATCCCCATATAAAAACACATTTGCCCACACCCTCTACTTTGTGGCCCGCGAGGGCGATTCCTTGACCAGCCTTTTGCGGCCCCTGGCCGCCCTGCTGCTCCTCCTCAAAGTGTGCCCAGTGGCTGCTGCAAGGCTGGGGGAAGGCTCCTGAGGGGCACATGGCGTGACGGCAGATGCCCTTGGGGGTCGGCCTAGACGAGCTCTGGCCCTCGAGGGGCCGGCTGGTGACTGCTGCAGCTGTGGCTGGGCAGCAGCAGTCTCTCCAGCAGCTCGTCGCAGCTCCACTGGGGGAGTGGCAGTGGCGGCTGCAGGAATGGGGGCAAGCTGGCTGATGGCAGGCGCTCGCTGCTCGCCTGAGACACTGGCACTCGCCCAGGCCAGCACTGCAGCAGGCGCAGCAATCTGCTGAAGGACACACCGCTGTGCTGCTGCAGCGTGGCGGGTGCCCTGGCGATGCCTGGCTGACACAGCGAGTGTGACAGCAGTGAGTGCCCGTACTGCCCTGGTCTGTGCCCGCATCAGACCAGCCAGTGACTGCACGGCACCACTGATCACCTGGCCACTCGCTGCGTGAGCTGCCCCGAATTCCGCCCAACTCGCTGCCTGTGCTGCCCCGAATTCGGCCCGACTCGCGGACTGTTCCGCCCCGAATTCGGCCCGACTCGCGGCCTGTGCTGCCCCGAATTCGGACCGACTCGCAGCGTGTGCTGCTTCGAATTGCTCGAAACTCCTGGCCTGTGAGGCGCCGAAATCGGCCACACTATGAGCCAGGGACTCGATGGCCTCAGGCAACCGTGCCACAACCCCCATGAACTCGGTGTGCCGGCGATCCGAGTCCACGGACATTTGATCGAGGAGGCGCACCTCCTTGGCGAGGACCGTCTCCGGACTGGAGGCTGGACTCTCCCTCTGGGGAGAAGGCCGCCGAGCTGGCCGACCCTTCCCGTGTTGCTGGATGCCACTGGGCCCAGCAACTACACTCCCCTGCGACCCTTCCCCCCTCTGGGAAGAAGGCCGCCGAGCTGCCCGACCCTTCCCGCGTTGCTGCACGCCACTGGGCACAGGAGCTACACTCCCCTGCGACACTTCCCCCTGGCTCTCCTCCAGGGAAGACGTGTCCCCTCCATTGGCATCCCCTGGTGCGGCTGAGGGTTCCCCTGATGGGCCGCCTTCCTCTTCCTCTTCCTCCTCCTCCTCCTCCTCTTCCGAGGGGCTGTCACTGGCAGCTTCAGGGACCTCCTCCTCACCATCTGAAAGCAGGAAGACACAAGAGTAGCTTTAGAGTGAGGAGAGGGCGTCAGCGAGGGAGGCATGAGTGGTGGCATTCAGCGCATTGGTCGGACAGTGGCAAAGGATGTAGATCTGAAGCGCAAGTGGGACGAGAGAAGTCCAAAAGGTGATGTCCTTACCATTGGTGCCCAGAACAGGGTCGGCATCTCCAGATGCAACGGGGCCAATCACCCGGGCACCCATGAGGCTACCCACGCGCTCTTCAAGGTCACTGAGCTGCTGGATCTGGGGACGGCCTCCCCCGGTCACAGTCCGGCTCTTCTGATTGTGTGCCAGCTTGGCCTGCAAGAGAAAGGACGGCCTCTAAGTAAAGTGTGGTGCCCTGATCTTGTGTGCACTGCCTCCCATGGTCGAATAGCTTGGCCAGTGTGGTGCCCAGATCTTGTGTGCACTGCCTCCCATGGTCGAATAGCTTGGCCAGTGTGTAAAGTGCAGAATGTGCAATTGATGTTCATGCCAGTCCCATAGCTGCTGGATGAGGGCTGGCCATTAGGGCTTTTAGGTCCCGTTGCCCATAATGTGAGGTGCACATGCAAGGATGAGGAGGACACTGGAAAGGGGACTCACCCTGACAATCCTTGTGAGGTCATTGAACTTTTTCCGGCATTGGACACCGGTCCTGGGGACCTCGCTGTTGGATGTGACCCTGTGGGCGACCTCCCTCCAGGCTTTCCTGTAGACGCTGGTGGCAGGCTTCTTGCCACTGTCCAGGAACAAGAGTTTGCGTCTCCTCTCCAAAGCCCTAACCAGCACCCTCAAATCATGGCCAGTGAAGCGCTGCGCTCGTTCACGGGCCTTCTGCATCTTTCCCGGCACTATTTCTGTTCAGCAGCAGTGTTTAGGCCTAGCTGGAGGGCTGCAGTGTCCAGGGCGTGGCAGCAGACGAACTCGACCCTTCCCCCTTTAAGAGCTGGCCGGCGCCAGGGTGTCTGCTGTCAATCAAGAAATGACCGCACCTGCGCTGCGCCCGGCCTCGGCGGTTTAGCTCAGCACCGCCGACTTTGCGCCTAAAGATAGTTGTGTAACGCCAGTTTTAGCGCTCGAGCAAACTCTTAGGGCGAAGCTACTGAATATTGGCGAAGTGGCCTCGACTTTGCGCCGGGCGCAAACTTTAGCGGCCGCCCAACTTTTCCGCCCCAAAAGTGGCTATACTGAATTTCTAGGCCAATGTTTTTAATCGCCGTGGATGCCCATTCGAAATGGCCAGAGGTCATCAAAATGCCCTCCACCACCGCGGAGAAAACTATTGCAGTCCTATGGACCATCTTCGCCAGGAATGGCTTGCCAGAACAGATTTGCTCCGACAATGGACCACAGTTTGTGTCCAAGGATTTCCGGAGGTTCCTGAGGAATAATGGGGTGAAACATTACACATCTGCCCCATATCATCCAGCCACAAATGGATTGGCTGAGAGGTTTGTTCAGACCTTTAAAAAGGCAATAAAAGCGATGTATAACGACGACATACCACTACAACACAAGGTGGATAATTTCTTGTTTGCTTACCGGAATGCGACACATGCAGTCACCAACCAAGCTCCAGCCATAATGTTCTTCAACCGAAGGCTAAGATGTCGCCTGGATTTGCTCAAACCAAACATAAGACGAGATGTTGAGGATAAGCAATTCCAGCACATCAATGAGAAGCCAACTAGGAGCTTCAAGATAGGGCAACCAGTCTTGGCCCGCGACTACCGAACAGAAAAATGGCAGCCAGGAACGATATGCACACAGCAGTGACCACTAATGTGCACAGTGGACGTTGGAGAGAGCATCGTGAAACGCCATGCTGACCAGATTCTAGAGTCACAGGATCAAGCCAAACCCATACCACGAGCATGTGCACCTGGTAATGAACCCGAAGTACAGATTGCATCTACCTCAGAATCAGTGGTATTGGAAGCTGACGAACCAACCAATGACAATGAGCCAGAATCGACTCCGCCGCAAGAACAGGATACTCGAGAAAGGCGCTATCCAGTCAAGATCAGGAAGCCTCCTCAAAGACTGAACTTATAAATGATTATTTCAGTTGATGTATATAGTACAGAGAAAATTGTAATTGTAATTAGTTATTATTTAATTGTTAAATGAATGTTATGTACTGTTTATCTAAAAGGGGAGGAATTGTTGTGTATGTACCTTTAAGAGAGAACTGATTTTATACTGTAGTACCGGCAGTGACCACACCTGTATATAAAGCCATAGCAGGCTTCTGTACTTTCAGTTTTAAGCTTACCCTCTGTTCAGTAAATACCTGTTATTATTGTTCTCCTGCAGTCCGTGTATTATTGATACTCAGACACTACAATTTCCAACCAACAAAGCCAATAGAATGTTGAACTACATAGCCAATACAGTAGGATATAAGTCCTTGATTGCCACACCTTGAATATTGCGTCCAGATCTGGTCACCATGAAACAAGTGACACTCAAGCACTGGAGACAGTACAGAGAAGAGCCACAAGGCTGATCCCAAGCAACAGGGGTGTGAGTTATGAGGAAAAACTGGGGCTTTTCAACCTAGAAAGGAGGCATCCGAGAGATGAACTTAGAGGAATATAAGATTGTTAAAGATATGGAAAAGGCTAACATGGAATATTACTTTAAATTAAACTGAGGGAGTAGAACTAGAGGACACAGGTTCACATTAGTAAAAAGGTCATTTTAGGACAGATATCAGGAAATTCTTCTTCACACAAAACGTGACAAATTTGTGGAATAAACTTCCTGGTACAGTAATGGAGGCAAAAACACTGAAATCATTTCAGAAACAATTGGATGCTATAATGGAGGGATGTTAGGATTTCTCTGGCTAAATGAAGAGGGGCCAAATGGCCTTCCTCATCCATAATTATTGCGAGCTTGCAAAAAAAATGTATGGGATCCCAGATAGGCTATGGAACCATATTTCACCGAGAGTCAGGGCTTTCAAGAGAAAGTTGGCATCATTAGTTTTTATAAAAAGAACAAAACGAATGTCAAACTAGTGAAGCCATGCAATACAATCTGAGCATCAGGTGTCCTGTATAAATCTTGAACAATCTGAAGTTAAAACACATCAAGATACAAATGATCATGTTGTAAAAATGATTGAATTGGAAGGTTATGGACATATAATCTAGGCTCACACTTCAGTGCAGTACTGAGGGAGTGTTGCATTGTCAGAGGTGCCATCATTCAGATGAGGCAATAAACTGAGGTCAACCCTGCTTGTTCCAATGGGTCAGGCAGACATTGAAGATCTCATAACCCTTTGAGGAAGAGCAAGAAGTTTGCTCTGTGTCCTGGCCGGGATTCCTCACTCAACCAGCGCCATCAAAATTATTTTTTTGGTCATTCATCCCACTGCCATGTGGAATCTTGCAAGGTGGTTGCCACATTTACTGACGTAACAATAGTCTTTGCCTCCATGTTAATTCATGGTATAAGATACACTTTCTGAGAATTGTGATAAGGGTGCTTTATAAATGCCGAAGGTTCTTTCTTTCAAAACTGCTGAAGGCACAAGGTAACTCTGCAGTCGTTGCTTTAGATATAGTAATCAAGATGAAAGAAGCTGATTAGCAGAGTTTGCCCAGATGGCACACAGCTTGCCTTTGACATGTTAGCTGTCAAAATTTCATAAAGTAATTAATGATATAGTAATGTAACACGGCAATTATCCCATCTCTGGGTAAAAAGTACACGGCATTAACTGTTATAACAGCATGTATGCATTTGTATAAAAAGTGTTATTTTATTCTAACATCTATCTTTTTGATGCCTGCTATTTTTTTCAGTTCTCCTTAGTTTCTGCATTCTTTCATTGATTGTCTCCCCTCCCTTCCTGAAGACCCCAGCTCTTGCTGAGAGGTCAAAACCATGGGCGCCAGCAGCCCTTCAGTATTGGCCGAGTGACTATTCTTCACATGTATTACAAAGTATTTACAGCACAGAAACAGGCCTTTTGGCCCAACACGTCCAGGCTGGTGTTTATGCTCCACACGAGCCTCCTCCCACCCTTCTTCATCTAACCCCATCAATATAACCTCTATTCCTTTCTCCATCGTGTGTTTATTGAGCTTCCCCTTAAATGTTTCTATACTATTCGCCTCAGCTACTCCCTGTGGTAGCGAGTCCCACTTTCTAACCACTCTCTGGGTAAAGAAGTTTCTCCTGAATTCCCTGGTGGATTTATTAGTGACTATCTTATATTTATGACCCCTAGTTTTGGTCTTCCCCACAAGTGGAAACATCTTCTCTACATCTACCCTATCAAACCCTTTCATAAGCTTAAAGTCCTCTATCTGGTCACCTCTTTGCTAGACAAAAGAGCCCCAGCCTGTTCAATCTTTCCTGATAGGTATAATCTCTCAGTTCTGGTATCATTCTAGTAAATCTTTTTTGCACCTTCTCCAGTGCCTCTATGTCCTTTTTATAATTGGGAGGCTAGAACTGTTCACAATACTTCAAGTGGTCTAACCAAGTTTCTGTACAAGTTTAATATAACCTCTCTGCTTTTCAATTCTACCCCTCTAGAAATGAATCCCAGTGCTTTGTTTACTTGTTTATGGCCTTATTAACCTAGGTTGCTACTGTGTATCCCCAGATCTTGCTGCTCCTCAACCCCATTTAAACACTTATTTCCCAAAGAGTATGTGACCTCCTTACTCTTCCTACCAAAATGTACTACCTCACACTTCCCTATATTGAAGTTCATTGGACAATTGGCAATGTGAGCCAAGACAGTTAGCATAAGTTGGCTATTCAACTGTGGAGGAAAGCCTGATAGCGTTCTCAACTACCTCCACACACACACATGCATTTACCAGCCCTGGTCCCCAGATTATGACCCCAGTCGAATTTCCCCGCCCTCATCTCAGACCTACTGAGGCCAATTGTAGCATCCAAACTGTTGCATTTGAGCAACTAACAGCATAAACCAAGGATCGAATGTGTGACCTTCTGGTTTAATGCAAAAAATCGGCAGTGGCTTTAGCCGCTGGGCTATCAGGGAAGGTCACCTATATACTGTCTACAGCATTTCCACTTTTCACAAGCCTAAATATATGAGATAAGGGGAGGTGGAGGTAAACACTGGCAGTGGCAGCAGGAACAGGTGCAGGAAAAGGCAACAGTAGCAGGAATGGGTGGCAGTGGCAATGAGCATGGTGTTGCAGGAACTGATCGTGAAGCCAGGAACAGGTAGGGATCCCATTAAAAAAATATAAAATGCATAACAAAAACTTAAATACCAACTGATGACTCTTACCTGAATATTATAAGAGCCTCGGATGGCAGGCCATAGCGTTATCTAGGTGGAGTGGAGACACTGCTAGATCTCCGGTACGTAAGCAATAGCGCCACCTAATTGGCGACCAAGCTTGGAGGACTCAGTCAGATGTAAGTAAAATCAATAGGAATTCATAATTGTGACAGAAATAGTGTGACAGAAATAGTGCGATAAGAAAATGTTACAGGAAGTCACAGGAAGATATGGCAGGAAGTATATGCTACACTTACAGGAATTCAGCCTTGTTCAGATGCAAGCCATAAATCACATTTTGATCATGGCAGCAACCTTAGATTTCCAAAGAATATGTGAATATCTAGTTTGTATAACCCAAAGTCCTTTTCTTAAACTTTACATAGGAGTTAATTGACACAGAATTAACTGCTTTGATGTTGATGCACATATTCACTGCTCTGCGGGAAAGAAAAGTTTTCTAATCTCCAGTCTCACTTGAAGCTTGCCAAATTTATATTCTTGTCATCTGATCTCATGAACAGGATGTAATTATCATATTTATTTAATCACAATTTTTTGATCTTCGCAAATTTTATTGTTGAACTTTATTCAGAATGTGTGCAAATCATAATAGAAATATATGAAAGAAACAGATATAGAATATGCTAATCACCTTTTTATGTGAGTACACAACATAGAATACATAATGAAGAAAATTGATAGGACACATTAGGGAATAGTGGGATTATAGAGGACAAACATTGAGGAAGAGTGTTTTTTTTTAATTCATTGATGGGATGCGGGCATCGCTGGCAAGGCCAGCATTTATTGCCCATCCCTAGTTGCCCTTGAGAAGGTGGTGGTGAGCCGCCTTCTTGAACAGCTGCAGTCCATGTGGTGAAGGTACTCCCAAGTTAGGATGGTGTGTGACTTGGAGGGGAACTTGGAGGTAACGGTGTTCCCATGCGCCTGCTGCCCTTGTCCTTCTAGGTAGTAGAGGTTACGGGTTTGGGAGGTGCTGTCGAAGAAGCCTTGGCAAGTTGCTGCAGTGCATCTTGTAGATGTACATACTGCAGCCATGGTGCGCTGGGGGTGGAGGGAGTGAATGTTTAAGGTGATGGATAGGGTGCCAATCAAGTGGGCTGCTTTGTCCTGCATGGTGTAGAGCTTCTTGCGTGTTGTTGGAGCTGCACTCATCCAGGCAAGTGGAGTGTATTCCATCACACTCCTGACTTGTGCCTTGTAGATGGTAGAAAGGCTTTGGTGAGTCACTCGTCGCAGAATACTCAGCCTCTGACCTGCTCTTGTAGCCACAGTATTTATGTGGCTTGTCCAGTTAAGTTTCTGGTCAACGGTGACCCCCCAGGATGTTGATGGTGGGGGATTCGACGATGGTAATGCAAATGAATGTCAAGGGGCGGTGGTTAGACTCGCTCTTGTTCGAGATTGGCATTGTCTTGCGAATGTTACTTGCCACTTATCAGCCCAAGCCTGAATGTTGTTTAGGTCTTGTGGTATGGGGACACGGACAGCTTCTTTATCTAAGGAGTTGCGAATGGAACTGAACACTGTGCAATCATCAGCGAACATCCCCACTTCTGACATTATGATTGAGGGTAGGTCAATGATGAAGCAGCTGAAGATGGTTGAGCCTAGGACACTGCCCTGAAGAACTCCTGCAATGATATCCTGGGGCTGAGATGATTGGCCCCAACCACCACAACCATCTTCCTTTGTGCTAGGTATGAATTCAGCCAGTGGAGAGTTTTCCCCTTGATTCCCATTGACTTCAGTTTTACTAGGGCTCCTTGATAGCACACTCGGTCAAATGCTGCCTTAATGTCAAGGGCAGTCGCTCTCACCTCACCTCTGGAATTCAGCTCTTTTGTCCCTGTTTGGACCAAGGATGTAATGAGGTCGGGAGCCGAGTGGTCCTGACGGAACCCAAACTGAACATCGGTGAGCAGGTTATTTTTGAATAACACTGTCGACGACCCCTTCCATCATTTTGCTGATGATTGAGAGTAGATTGATGGGGTGGTAATTGGCTGGATTGGATTTGCCCTGCTGTTTGTGGACAGGACATACCTGAGCAATACCACGGAGTACAGTAGCATAGTTCTTACGTTACTGGACTAGTAATCCTGAGGCCTGGACTAATGATCTGGAGACATGAGTTTAAATCCCACCACAGCAGCTGGGGAATTTAAATTCAGTTAACTAAATAAATCAGGAATAAAAAGCTAGTATCAGTAATGGTGACAATGAAACTGTTGGATTCTCGTAAAAACCCATCTGGTTCACTGATGCCCTTTACCTGGTCTGGCCTATATGTGACTCCAGACCCACAGCATTGTTCTTAACTACCCTCTGAAATGGCCCAGCCACACAGTTGTACCAAACAGCTACAAAGAAGTAGGTCAAGTAGGTTTTTCCCACGTGTTGGTTCTCTCACCACCTGCTGCAGGCACAGTCTGGCAGTTATGTCCTTCAGGACTCGGCCAGTAGTGGTGCTACTGAGTCACTCTTGGTGATGGACATTGAAGTCCCCCACCCAGAGTACGTTCTGTGCCCTTGGTACACTCAGTGCTTTTTCCAAGTGGTGTTCAACATGAAGGAGTACTGATTCATCAGCTGAGGGAGGGTGGTAGGTGGTAATCAGCAGGAGGTTTCCTTGCCCATGCTTCACCTGAAGCCATGAGACTTCATGGGGTCTGGAGTCAATGTTGAGGACTTCGAGGGCCACTCTCCTCCCAACTGTATACCACTGTGCCGGTGGGACAGGACATACCTCTTATGTTCATTAATAAATAGATATTCTTATTATGAACACAGCTAGCTTTTGCTAGACACTTTTATTGAGCACATGTGGACTAGGTACTGTATCTGTAGAGGCCGCCATCTTGACTGCTGCCTTGTGGGTAGCCTAGTGCCTCATGGGTAATGTAGTCTTAATATACATACAGCTGGGTAGTGTAGTCTTATACATACAGCTATAAACAGCTCTACACAGCTCTACGGCTCCACCTAGTGTCCACTATAGAATGCCATGTTATTGATCATTATATCCCCCTTTCTTTGAGGTTTAACAAAATCAATATCAATCAACTTTCAAGAAAACAATAAAGATAATATCAGTAACACTTTTGTTAGTGCTCTATAAACATAAACATTTTCAAAACAGTCAACACATTTTCAAAGCTTTACATTGTACTCAAAGATTAAGTCTATCAGGCTCTTTTACTTCACGTGTGGATCTTCTCAACACGGGTAAGTCTGATGTGGCTTCATGAGATTGTTCTGGCGGTGAATGACAAGACGCAGTTGCGGCATTGTCATCAATCTGCTCTTGTATAGATCGAGGTCTCCTTGCGATCTTTGCTTGGAGAGGGTTTCAGTGTTTCCTTCACTCTTCATGTCATAACTCTCAATGTAGTCAATGCACTCTCGAAAAACTGCTTGCAGCTGGATCCCATCATACAGCATAGTCCTCTCAGCAGCCTTGGCTAATGGAACACCAAAGATTGGCCTGAGGGAAGAAGGAGTATCCACCGGAACTGCTTCCTGCTCTGGTGCAGGCTTCTTCTTTTTCTTTTTCTCTTTCCACTGCTTAACAACATCTGCTGCGGTTATATCTTTGGACTTTTTCTCCTTGTGTTTTTTCTCTTTGTGCTTTTCTTCCTTTGGCTTCTCTTTGACCTTAAAGTCTTTTTCTTTCTTCTTGGAGAAACTAGGCTTTTTGAAGACATGGATACCCTTTGGCCTTTTCATCCTTGATGGGCTCTCTGCTTCATCACCTGAGTCATCTGGTCTGCTTATGGCACAGTTTATACGGTAGACTCTCTTGACCAGTTCTAAGTCTTCACAAGCTTTGTCACCGAGTATCGAATCAAGTCTTTCAGCCACAACAGAAAACATGAGATGATGCACTTTGTCTTTGACTGTCACTTTAAGTCTGAATACACCTAAGCTATCTATTTTCTGTCCATTATAGCTCTTCAGTAGTACTGACTTTTTCCGTATTTTGGGCTTTTCTTTCATATTTTTTATGTCACTCATACTGATTAAGTTTGCTTTTGCCCCAGTGTCCAGTTTCAATGTAACTAATGCTCTATTTATCTGCAGTGGGATCATCCATTTGTCCACTTTTACTGCATTGACTTTATGTTCAGCATTGTCCATTTCTGAGGGCTGCACATTTTCTGTATCCTTTTTGATATTGTCACATGGCACCGTTCGTACAAAAAATGTCTCACTTAAATCAGTGTCCTCAATTACATTAACTCGTTGCCCTTTCTTAGTTTTTACTTTTGAAAAGCATTGTTTGGCAAAGTGATTCTTTCCATTACACTTTGTGCACATTTTTCCAAATGCTGGGCATTATCTTAACTGGTGTTTGTAACCACAGCGTTTACAATTAAAAATTCCTTCCTCCGATTGCTTTTCATTTCTGTTCTGCCCACGTTTCTTCCCCTTGTAGGACACAGCACCAACAGCAGCATTATCACTCATTACAATCGCATCATTATTGATTTCACTGAAAGTCTTCGCGTGCTTTCGAGCTAGCTCGCTAGCTTGGCATATTTTCACCGCATTTTCCAAATTGAGTTCAGTTTCTCTCAACAGACGTTCCCTGACTTTTTTATCATGAATACCAAACACAACCTGGTCACGAATCATGGCTGCTTTGAGCTCGGAGAAATTACATGTCTGTGCTTTCAGTTTCAGATCAGGTATAAAGCTATCAAAAGTCTCATTTTGCTGCTGTGTCCGAGAACAGAAGATGTATCTTTCATAGGTCTCATTCTTTTTGGGAGAGCAATGTGCATCAATTTTTTTTAGCACATCTTCTAATTTTTCTCTGTTCTCCTCTGGATTAAATACAAATGTATTAAATACCTCTATCGCCTGTGGGCCTGCAACCGTAAGCAGCAATGCTATCTTCCATGCGTCTGGCTTCGTACCGAATCCGATGGCTGCAATGTAGAGTTCGAATTGTTGTTTAAGAGTCTGCCAATTGTAGTCGATATTTCCTGTGAGTTTCAAATGCTCTGGTGGCTTCAAATTCTCCATGTCGCTTTTCACAATTTTCAGCAGATCTTCACCATCCTGGTACCATCTTATGTTCATTAATAAATAGACATATGAACACAGCTAGCTTTTGCTAGACACTTTTATTGAGCACATGTGGACTAGGTACAGTATCTGTAGAGGCCTCCATCTTGACTGCTGCCTTGTGGGTAGCCTAGTGCCTCATGGGTAATGTAGTCTTAATATACATACAGCTGGGTAGTGTAGTCTTATACATACAGCTATATACAGCTCTACACAGCTCTACGGCTCCACCTAGTGTCCACTATAGAATGACATGTTATTGATCATTACAATACCCAGGGATGGTGATGGAGGATTCTGGGATGTTGGCTGAAAGGCATGATTCTGTGAATATGACTACATCAGGCTGTTGCTTGACTAGTCTGTATGACAGCTCTCCCAATTTTGGTGCAAGCTGTTAGTGAGGAGAACTTTGTGGGGTCGGTGCTGGGTGCACCTTTGTTGTGTCCAAATGCAGTACCAAGGTCGATTTTTTTTTTGTCGTAGTGGTTGTGTACAACTGAATGGCTTGCTCGGCCATTTCAGAGGCAGTTAAGAGTCAACCACATTGCTGTGGGTCTGGAGTCACATATAGGCCAGACCGGGTAAGGGCATTAGTGAACCAGATGGGTTTTTATGAGAATCTGCTGTTGCATGGTCACCATTACTGATACTAGCTTTTTATTCCAGATTTATTTAAATTCCTCAGCTGACATGGTGGGATTTGAACTCATGCCTATGGATTATTAGTCCAGGCCTCTGGATTACTAGCCCAGTAACATAATCGTTTAGCTATCATACCCCTAGAGGACACACACTGAGGAATAGTGGGATATAGAGAACACACCGGGGAAGAGTGGGATATAGAAGACACACTGGGGAAGAGTGGGATATAGAGAACACATTGGGGATAGTGGGATATAGAGAACACACTGGGGAAGAGTGGGATGTAGAGAACACACTGGGAAATAGTGGGATATAGAGAACACACTAGGGAAGAGTGGGATATAGAGAACACACTGGGGAATAGTGGGATATAGAGAACACACTGGGGAATAGTGGGATATAGAGAACACACTAGGGAAGAGTGGGATATAGCGAACACACTGGGGAATAGTGGAATATAGAGAACACACTGAGGAATAGTGGGATATAGAGAACACACTGGGGAATAGTGGGATATAGAGAACACACTGGGGAAGAGTAGGATATAGAGAACACACTGGGGAAGAGTGGGATATAGAGAACACACTGGGGAATAGTGGGATATAGAGAACACACTAGGGAAGAGTGGGATATAGCGAACACACTGGGGAATAGTGGAATATAGAGAACCCACTGGGGAATAGTGGGATATCGAGAACACACTGGGGAAGAGTGGGATATAGAGAACCCACTGGGGAAGAGTGAGATATAGAGAACACACTGGGGAATAGTGGGATATAGAGAACCCACTGGGGAATAGTGGGATATAGAGAACACACTGGGGAAGAGTGGGATATAGAGAACACACTGGGGAATAGTGGGATATAGAGAACACACTGGGGAATAGTGGGATATAGAGAACACACTAGGGAAGAGTGGGATATAGAGAACACACTGGGGAATAGTGGAATATAGAGAACACACTGAGGAATAGTGGGATATAGAGAACACACTGGGGAAGAGTGGGATATAGAGAACACACTGGGGAAGAGTAGGATATAGAGAACACACTGGGGAATAGTGGGATATAGAGAACACACTGAGGAATAGTGGGATATAGAGAACACACTGGGGAAGAGTGGGATATAGAGAACACACTGGGGAAGAGTGGGATATAGAGAACCCACTGGGGAATAGTGGGATATAGAGAACACACTGGGGAAGAGTGGGATGTAGAGAACACACTGGGAAATAGTGGGATATAGAGAACACACTAGGGAAGAGTGGGATATAGAGAACACACTGGGGAATAGTGGGATATAGAGAACACACTGGGGAATAGTGGGATATAGAGAACACACTAGGGAAGAGTGGGATATAGCGAACACACTGGGGAATAGTGGAATATAGAGAACACACTGAGGAATAGTGGGATATAGAGAACACACTGGGGAATAGTGGGATATAGAGAACACACTGGGGAAGAGTAGGATATAGAGAACACACTGGGGAATAGTGGGATATAGAGAACACACTGAGGAATAGTGGGATATAGAGAACACACTGGGGAAGAGTGGGATATAGAGAACACACTGGGGAAGAGTGGGATATAGAGAACCCACTGGGGAATAGTGGGATATAGAGAACACACTGGGGAATAGTGGGATATAGAGAACACACTGGGGAAGAGTAGGATATAGAGAACACACTGGGGAAGAGTGGGATATAGAGAACACACTGGGGAAGAGTGGGATATAGAGAACACACTGGGGAAGAGTGGGATATAGAGAACCCACTGGGGAAGAGTGAGATATAGAGAACACACTGGGGAATAGTGGGATATAGAGAACACACTGGGGAATAGTGGGATATAGAGAACCCACTGGGGAATAGTGGGATATAGAGAACACACTGGGGAAGAGTGGGATATAGAGAACACACTGGGGAATAGTGGGATATAGAGAACACACTGGGGAATAGTGGGATATAGAGAACACGCTAGGGAAGAGTGGGATATAGAGAACACACTGGGGAAGAGTGGGATATAGAGAACCCACTGGGGAATAGTGGGATATAGAGAACCCACTGGGGAAGAGTGGGATATAGAGAACACACTGGGGAATAGTGGGATATAGTGAACACACTGGGGAAGAGTAGGATATAGAGAACACACTGGGGAAGAGTGGGATATAGAGAACACACTGGGGAAGAGTGGGACATAGAGAACACACTGGGGAATAGTGGGATATAGAGAACACACTGGGGAAGAGTGGGATATAGAGAACACACTGGGGAAGAGTGGGATATAGGGAACACACTGAGGAAGGGTGGGATATAGCGAACACACTGGGGAATAGTGGGATATAGAGGAGACAGATTCTGCAGGCAAGCAGATTAAGTGCTACAGCAGAAATGGCTAAATGGACATTCAGTTGCATGAGGTGGTTGCGAGATTGTCCCAATTTGACACTTGAGTCACACTCCACAGAGGACACCAAGGCGCCCCTCTTGGCCGCAGGTGGTAAGTAGGCTTAATGATGTGCACACTATTTGTGGGACCTAGAAACAGTTGGAGAAGGAGATGGCACACTTTAAAGGACTCTGGCAAAGAAACAACACCTAACCGTACCACCTAGCTCGTGGATGGGCCAAAGATTGCTTTGTGCAAAGTGTTACCTGTTCCACACAAACTCTTCACTCATGCTAGACCCTCACACAACATTGCAGCTTATTCTTTGCATCTCATGCATACCCGTACTTCAGGAGGGCATACATTCCAGATTCAATGTTGAATTTTAAATCTTGTCTCCGTACCCAGGTATTAGTGAGGGGCTACAGAGTTGCTGTGAGGTAATCAGTTGTTGCCCCTGATTACCTCACAGATCGACCTAGCTGCGTGCTGCACCAGCACTTAATGACACCCAGGGTTGGCATGCCAGTTGTGCACATCTGTCACTATGCATGTGCTCATTCAGCTTTCAAACTCTTGAGGCCAATTTTCTGCTGGGGCAACCAGATGTTACCTTGAAGTTTTATTCCCAACTTGAAGAGTAACTTCACTTGTCAAGCCTCCTGTGTCATGTCCAAGAAGGTCTAGTGGGGTCCGTGGACCTACCTACCTAAGTAATGTTGGGTCTGTGGCACCCGTCTCAGCTACAGGTAGACACGCCTCTGAAGAATCCTCTGGAAATGCACCTGGTCCTCCAGCTCCCAGAGAACAAGAGGCTGTTGTACCTGTGACTGGTAGGTGATAACAAGGGCCACATAAAAATAAAACAGTAACTGCAACTGTGCCAAAAAAATCAGTGCTTCAGATTTAATCTAACAGAAGAAAGCCACAAAACAGCAAAAAATAAAAAAATATACTTACCAGTCCAAGGACGATATAGGTGCAGGGAAACACCTTTGGTGGCTGCTGCCCTCTCGTTCAATATTTTCTGTCACATCTAGGCAAACTTGTGCCAACAGTGCAAAGAATGTCCAGGATTCACTGGGCACGCCCCCAGAAAGCCCTTAATCAATATATTAATGAGCTTGTGCCATGGGGCTGCACAAACATCTTCTGCCCCCAGTGCAGCCCAGTGAAAAACCCAGGGCTAGCGCAAAGCCAGGAGTATCTGCTAGTTAGACTGATGGGTGGTGAACATGAACAGAAACTTTCACTAAAGGAGGCAAATATAGGCCCAGAGACCACAAATAGAAACAAACGTTGGGACTGCCACATTGTTGTTATGGTCATTTGAGCATGTAATGTTGGGAAATTACGGACATTTAACCAGCCAAGCAATAATGTGACATTTAGTTAAATTTACATGCTATCAACCAATGGATTGCATCCACGCATTTTAAAAGAATCTAGGGAAGAGATAGAGATTACTACACATATTTAATAATTTGTTAGAAAAAGGTGTAGTGCCAGAGGACTGCAGGTAGCTAACGTAATACCGATATTCAAGAAGGGGGATAGAACATGTCCAGGGAATTATAGACCAGTCAGCTTAACATCGGTGATAGGAAAAATAATGGAATCCCTACTAAAGGAGAAAATAGAAGAACATCTAGAAACCAAAAATATAATAATGAATAGTCAGCATAGATTTCAAACGGGAAAGTCTTGCTTGACCAACCTTATTGAATTTTTTGAAGAGGTAACAGAGAGAGTAGACAATGGTAATGCAGTAGCTGTAATTTATCTCGATTTTCAAATGGCCTTCGATAAGGTACCCCATAATAGACTGATGAACAAGGTCAGAGAATGCGGAGTCAGGGGACGTAGCAGAATGGATAGCTAGCTGGCTTCAAGACAGAAGGCAGAGAGTAGGGGTAAAGGGTACCTATTCACAGTGGCAGAAGGTGGGTAGTGGTGTTCCACAAGGATCAGTGCTGGGACCACTGCTGTTCACAATTTACACTAACGATTTAGACTTAGGAGTCAAAAACACAATTTCTAAGTTTGCGGATGACACCAAATTGGGGGGATAGTCAATACTGAGGAGGATTGCAACAAATTACAGGAGGACATTAATAAACTTGCAGAATGGGCATATAATTTGCAAATGAAGTTCAACACAGATAATTGTGAGGTATTACATTTCAGTAGGAAGAATAGGGAGTTCACTTGTTACCTGGAGGGTGCATGTATAGGTGGGGTAGAGGAACAAAGGGATCTCGGAGAACAAATACATAAAGCACTAAAAGTTGCGACACAGGTCAGCAAGGCCATAAAATAAGCAAACTAAGCACTAGGGTTTATTTCTAGAGGGATAGAATTGAAAAGTAGGGAAGTTATGCTGAATCTGTATCGAACCTTGGTTAGACCGCACTTAGAGTACTGCGTACAATTCTGGTTGCCATATTATAAAAAGGATATAGAGGCACTGGCGAGGGTGCAGAGAAGATTTACAAGGATGATACCAGAAATGCAAGGGTAAACATATCAGCAAAGGATGAACAGGCTGGGTCTCTTTTCTCTTGAAAAATGAAGGCTGAGGGGTGACCTAATAGAGGTCTTTAAAATTATGAAACATTTTGATAGAGTGGATACAGAGAGAATGGCCCAGAAATTTGGGTCTCCACAGGTGAGTATGCACGGGGTACTCACCTGTAAGCCCAATGGAAGTGCCGGTTTCCTGCATGCACTGCGCATGCGCGGGAAACCGGCACTTCCGTTCCCCTGAAAGAAGGGGTTGAAAGGTCGAATGCGTGCGCAGGAGAGGCTGCGCGTGCGTATTGAACTTGCGTATTTTTTGCAGGTTTTCCCGGGAAGGTAAGTCTCCAGAAGTTAGACATATAAAAAGCAGTCGCAAGGCCTGCTTTTTACAAGGTAAGTGGTGAATTAATTAAAATCAAAACATTTTTTCCACAGGTTTATTATTTTTAAATACTTTAAAGAAAGGTAAGTTTATTTTTAGCCCCGTTAGAAAATAAAATTATTTTTTTCAAAAATTTAAATTATTGTTTAAAATAGTTATTTCATGTAATTTATAGTTTATTTTAAAAATGTGATTTAAAAAAAAATTATTTGAAGATTTAGTGATGTTTTGGGGCTTATAGTATTTATAAGTTTGACAGTTCTTCCTGTCAAGCTTATGAATGAAGCATTCCCTGCTACCATTGGCTCCCCATGGCCCACGTGATCCCAGGGGACGCATCGAACTAACTGCGCCCCTGGGATACGCAAGCACTGTGCGCCGGCAGCTGGAGCAGGCCCCGGATCGGAATTCCACGGGGGCCCACAGCTCAACGGCCGGCGCACTAGGTAAGTGCAGGTCGGGGGCTTACACCCACAGGAAGCCCTCGACCCAAATTTCTGGGCCAATGTTTCCACTTGTGGGGAAGAGCATAACTGGAGGCCATCAATATAAGATAGTTACCAAGAAATCCAATGGGGAATTCAGAAGAAACTTCTTTACCCAAAGAGTGGTGAGAATGTGGAACTCGCCACCACAAGGAGTGGTTGAAGCGAATAGTATCGATGCATTTAAGGGGAGGCTAGACAAGCATATGAGGGAGAAGGGAATAGAGGGTTACGCTGATAGATTTAGATGAGGAAAGACGGGAGGAGGCTCAAGTAGAGCCTAAACGCCGGCATGGACTGGTTGGGCCGAATGGCCTGTTTCTGTGCCGTATATCCTATGTAATCCTATATAAACTGAGTCGCTCAACAGAATGACTGCAAGAGGCAATAATGCAAATTAAACAGTTTAACAATTGGGAGCTGGAATTACATGTTAAGGTTGTATGGGGCCATCTATTGATCAGAGCTGGGATTGATATGTGAACACATGGGCCAAAATCCAGCAGGTCTTTCTGTCCCATTCCCAGTATACGTCCACCAGGGGTGCAGCAGAGGGCCTGCTAGTTACACTAGGACCTAGATACACCAGATCGCAACCTGCACGCTGATTTTCCGGGGGTGTGGGGAGGATCGGTTCAGGCGGGGTCACTGTCCGTCCCAAAAATGATTCCTGACCTCGGAGGGGCCATGGGCGGGGGGAGGAATTCCCAGGCCTGTAATTTTCTTGGCCTGCTTGCCTTATATCAGGCGTCTGGTAGTCCAGGGGGGGAGGAGGCGAACTGGCCTGCTGCTCAGGGTAAGTGGGGAGCGCTTGGAGTCCAACACTGGATTCCAAAAAAGACCTGGAATTTCGGGCCCTTTGTCGACCCCTTTTACAAGGGGGTTGATTCGCCCACCAAAAAAAAACTTTGTGCTGGTGGGCCTGGAACTGAGGCAAGCAGCTGGTTATCAGTCCTGTCTCCACCTCTCCTCTCCTCTGCTCTGGTGGGCGGCTGAGATGCAGTCTTGTTGGCATAGGTACCTCATCAGTATTCTTTAAATTAGGAACCATCCCTTGATCACATATAACGCCAAATGGAGTGGGCGGAAGAGATTCCCAGTGGGTAGATCCTGCCATTTAAGCTCAGAGCAGGAAGCTGACGTTTTGAATAAAGCTCGAGACCCACTGCAGACAGTCTCCTGAAAGCTGTCAGTCAATTAGGTTAAAAATCTTTCCATAGGTGTCGGAACTAGAAAGAAAGACATGCATTTATACAGCGCCTTTCACGACCTCAGGACGTCCCAAAGCACTTTACAGCCAATAAAGTACTTTTGGAGTTTAGTCACTGTTATAGGAAATGCAGCAGCTAATTTACACAGAGCAAGGTCCCACAAACTGCAACGTGATAATGACCAGATCATCTGTTTTAGTGATGTTGGTTGATGGATAAATATTGGCCACTTCTTCAAAAAAGTGCCACGGGATCTTTTACATCCATCTGAAAGGGCAAATGGGGCCTCGGTTTAATGTCTCATCCATAAGACGCCACCTCTGACAGTGCAGCACGCCACCTCTGACAGTGCAGCACGCCACCTCTGACAGTGCAGCACGCCATCTCTGACAGTGCAGCACGCCATCTCTGACAGTGCAGCACGCCACCTCTGACAGTGCAGCACGCCATCTCTGACAGTGCAGCACGCCATCTCTGACAGTGCAGCACGCCATCTCTGACAGTGCAGCACGCCATCTCTGACAGTGCAGCACGCCATCTCTGACAGTGCAGCACGCCATCTCTGACAGTGCAGCACGCCACCTCTGACAGTGCAGCTCTCCCTCAGTACTGCACTGGAGTGTCAGCCCAGATTAGCTCTCTGGAGTGGGATGCAAATCCACAACCTTCTGACTTGGAGGTGAGCGTGCTACCCACTGAGCCACAGCTGACACCTGGGATAGAAACGGAAGTTTCAAGATCATCTGAGACTGGAAGGAAATGTCACAGAAAGTGTAGAAAATGGAAAGACGGCTTTAGTTTAAACACAAGTTGCTGCTGTTGCTTTTTAATTTATAGAAGGAAAAGCCTGCTGGTCCAGGCCAGTATTTTAGTGTCTCGGCTAAGTGAGAAAGGGATAGAGGTTTATAATACGTTCATGCATAGTGCAGGAGAGAATAAATTGGACCTGATGATATTAATATAGACACATTTGAGGGATCTTTCACCCCTCAGAGTATTATGTATGAAAGACATATATAATAGCTGGATCCAAGATCACGGAGGAAGCTTTCATCAATATGTAACAGATCTGCAAAAAGGGCAAAGTCCTGTGAGAATGCACCCCTCGTCATTAGTCTCATCAAAGGAAGAATTATAGTCGGTAAAATAAATGATCATGTCAGAACTAAATTGCTAACGGATTCTAGAAATACAGAAAGTATTTGACATTTGCAGAGTAACCAGAACCATTGAAAACAGCAATGCCGGCAGTGCTGTAAGTAAGGTGTGTTGAGGTGAGATGTCACTTTTGATCTCGCTGGTCAACAAAAGATCATGGATTGTAATACAGGTACTGGGGTGAATCGCATGACTGGAAAAAATGTCCAGCATACGTGGCGCAAAAAGAGAAACCATTTTGCTAAAGAATGGAGCCAAAGCAAAACCTTCCTCATGAGGCAAGGGAGAATGAAAAAGTGCACAGATGGAAGAGCAGTCTAAGAGAGAGAGAGAGATTTTTTTCTGGATGTAATTCAGACAGGAGATGATGTTGAATGGGCAGTGAACCTAGTTTTAAACTAGACACTGTGCCACAATGCAAATGTTGTGCCAGAATCAGCTTGGTGCGTTCGATAAATTTTACCAACGTGAGTTATCTCAGGCTGGAAGGCCCAGGAATTTGTGTCTTAAAGGTAGGACCTTTTTAAATAGTCAATTCATCTCAGAAACTCCAGTAGATAAACAGAAAGAAAGGACTTGCATTTCTATAGCGCCTTTCACGACCGTGGAACCTCCCAAAGCGCTTTACAGCCAATAAAGTACTTTTGAAGTGTAGTCACTGTTGCAATGTAGGAAACGCGGCAGTCAAATTGCGCACAGCAAGCTCCCACAAACAGCAATGCGATAATGTTTTAGGTGTTGGTTGAGGGATAAATGTTGGCCAGTGCCGTGGGATCTTTAACGTCCGCCTGCAGACGGGGCCTCGGCCGCACCTCAGTTCTGCGCTGGACAAGTTTAGGATCAGCTTTGGACGTGGTGTCCGGAAGTCCTTCCAGGATCAGGGATTGCAATTTTTGCACCAATTCGGTGGGGGCGGTTCTTGTGCGTGCGGTAAATGGGAGGGCGGTGCAAGTGGGGCTCCGGCCCGAAGGACTCCGTGGAGGACCTGTGCAGTTTTCCAGGTCACCCCTCGTTAACATGCGGTTGGCAAGCTGCAAGCCTGACATGCCGTCCCAATAGGCAGCTCGCCAATTTGGAGGCAGGAAATCGAACAGAGGGACCGCTTGTTAAGGACCAGCAGCAGCAGCTTAAAGGGGTACTTTTCGTTTGGAAGAGGCAGAAGCAACACTGTGGAGCAACCGGCAATGTGAATTCTGCATCTAGTCTTGAAGGGGTTTTTGAAGGAGCTTTCTCATAATTGTCTCAAGAGGCTTATGATCACCATCTGCCACAAAAAATTCTTGCATATACATATATGTGGAATGTTTTTCACCCAAATACTACAGTTTCAAATGTTTTCTTTACTTGGGCATACTGTACCTGGATTGAGTTGGTGTAACTGCTCATGCGACATATTATGAGTTGGTCCTCCTATATTAATACTCGCCCGATCCGTCCTAATGATTGTACCACTAATCTAAACAAATTGAGGAATCCAATCGACTTTATCATCCCAATGTAAACTTGCATCTTTACCATAACTAACTTCATATAAGTCACGGTTAACTCCAATATCTGTCGATCTAAGGTTCATGTTCCAAACCCGTACTTGACATATCCCTTTCAGTTGGTTTTTCAGTTCTCGAGAGCTCTCTGCATGGTTTCCATGACTAAGCCACTCTGTGCCTTCTCTGATCCAACATGTCCCTCAACTTCCTCAACAAATTTTCTCTGCTGGCTTCTGCGTAGACCTCCTGCCCAACTTAATATCTTCCTGATCGGTTCCCAAAGGATGCATTGTTAGGTGAGACCGAATTACCCAGTATTAGTAACCATTCATCACAGTCCCCAAACCCATACCTCATTCTCTCCTTCTACACTCCAGATGTCTTTGGCTCTTATTACTTCCAGGTCACAGTTCGTCAGCACTGCAGTGGTATTGATAAGATAAACTTGCAAGATAAGAAAAAACCTCAACAACAACAACAATTTGCATTTATATAGCACCTTTAATGTAGGAAAATATCCCAAGGTGCTTCACAGGAGCGTTATCAAACACAATTTGACATTGAGCCTCATAGAAAATATTAAGACAGATGACCAAAAGGTTGGTCAAAGAGGTAGGTTTTAAGAACCGTCTTAAAGGAGGAGAGAGAAGTAGAGAGGCGGAGAGGTTTAGGGAGAGAATTCCAGCGCTTAGGGCAGCTGAAGGCACGGCCGCTAATAGCGGAGCAATTAAAATCAGGGGTGCGCAAGAGGTCAGAGTTGGAGGAGCACAGGGATCTCAGAAGGTTGTAGGGCTGGAGAAGGTTACAGAGATAGAGTGTGGGGAGGTCATAGAGGGATTTGAAAACAAGGATGAGAATTTTTAAATCGAAGCATTGCCAAAGGGGAAGCCAATGTAGGTCAGCCAGCACAGGGGTGATGGGTGAATGGGACTTGGTGCGAGTTAGGATACGGGCAGCAGAACTTAGCTTAACAGACTTAGAATTTTCTTATTGTAAAATGCGAAGTAATCAGAAAGCGGTCGAATCCAACTTTGGTTTCTGGTCCTGAGTCTTGCTCAACAACAACAACTTGTATTTATATAGCGCCTTCAACGCAGTAAAACACCCCAAGGCGCTTCACAGGAGTATTGTAAGACAAAAAATTTGACACCGAGGGTAAATTAGGGCAGGTGACCAAAAGTTTGGTCAAAGAGGTAGGTTTTAAGGAGCATCTTAAAGGAGGAAAAAGAGGTAGCGAGGCAGAGAGGTTTAGGCAGGGAATTCCAGAGCTTAGGGCCTAGGCAACAGAAGGCACAGCCACCAATGGTTGAGCGATTATAATCATGGATGCAGGATTAGAGGAGCGCAGATATCTCGGGGGGTTGTGGGGCTGAAGGAGTTTAAAGCGATAGGGAGGGGCGAGGCCATGGAGGGATTTGAAAACAAGGATGAGAATTTTGAAATCGAGGCACTGCTTAACCGGGAGCCAATGTAAGTCAGCAAGCACAGAGGTGATGGGCGAATGGGACTTGGTGCGAATTATATAACGGGACTTGGTGCTCATCTATTATATAAATAAAAGTCTTAGGTCTAGTGCACGGATCACAATCCTGACATCACACTTCAATTGTCACTTTTGTCCCACCACAAACTGCGTTCCCTAGCCATCAACTCCATCCCTCTCCCTAGTATCTGTCTGAGGCTGAACCAGATTGTTTGCGACCTTGGCGTCATTTTTTACCCTGAAATGAGCCTCCGACCACATATCTGCAGCATAACTAAAACCAAATATTGCCACCTCCATAACATCGCCCGATTCTGCCCCTGCCTCAGCTTATCTGATGCTGAAACCCTCATCCATGCCTTTGTTACCTCTAGACTTGACTATTCCAAAGCACTCCTGGCTGGCCCCACACGTTTTACCCTATGTAAAATTGAGGTCATCCAAAACTCAGTTGCCCGTGTCCTAACTCGCACCAAGTCCTGTTCACCCATCACATTGGCCTACATTGGCTCCCGGTTAAGCAGCACCTCGATTTTAAAAGTCTCATCCTTGTTTTCAAATCCCTCCATGGCCTCGCCCCTCCCTATCTCTGTAATCTCCTCCAGCCCCACAACCCTCCGAGATATCTGTGCTCCTCTAATTCTGGCCTCTTGAGCATCCCCGATTATAATCACTCAACCATTGGTAGCCATGCCTTCAGCTGCCTAGGCCCTAAGCTCTAAAATTCCCTCCCTAAACATTGCCGCCTTTCTACCTCTCTCTCCTCCTTTAAGACGCTCCTTAAAACCTACCTCTTTGTGAAGAGATAATTACTAGTCCTAGCCCCTTTAGGCGTATTCCTCAGACGTACACTTTCAACTAAAGTTTGAGGTAGCCGAATCCTAAAGATGCTTAATTGGGTCTAAAGGTCCGGACTATCTCTCCCTAAAGGAAAGGAACAACCTGAAGATGTTACCGTCCTCCAGATAGCACTTTTAATAAGTTTAGCTAGACTGTAACGTTCCGGATATTATGAGGGTCCAGAAAACTCCCCCAGAATTCTGCAACTCCTCAACAAAGAGCGTACAGAGATTGAGTTCACGAGTTTGATACAGAAGTATTATGTGAGACAATTCTAAAAATATATAGATTTATTAAAGAACCGACATATAATTTACAGTTGGTGAGTCAATCGCAACATTAACAGTTCTAAAAAAATAAAGCTTACAATTCTATTATCAGAGAACCTACTCTCAAATCTTAACTTCGCTACAGTTTTACAGTTCTTAGTTTTCTACAGGATATCCACCAAAATCAAATACAGTACCTTTGATCCCCGAGGTACAAAGAGTTGGAGACTTACAGAGCTGGCTCTGAAGCTGAGAATCACTTTGCCCCTTTAAGCGAGTCTACTATCCCATTTGAGAGTTCAATATTTATACCCTTTTCCAGTGGTATTTCCATTAAGCTAATTATCTCTAGTCATTTTTCTGCTGACCCCTGCAATTCTTACAGTCACCTAAGCTGGTATCACTGCAGAACCATGTCTCTCCTCTAGGTGTTCTATGTTTATCATAAAAAACGATATAACAGCAGGTGTGCTTTACTTGGTATCATTTTTACCAAGGCAAATGTTTGTTACTATTTATGTGCTTCTTTACGAGGTGTAAATTAGAACACCTTGTATAGGGTGAACTATTGTCTTGTTCCCAAAGATTCAGATTGTCAGGAGCCTTTAACCTTCTGTTTCAATAAGGTTATTGATTCAGTGTCAACAACTATGTTATCTCAATAGCCAGAATGCTATCACAGCTTTTTCATAGTTAGGTTTCTAGATTTCCAGACCCAGTTTGTCATGTTTTACTAAGGCCAGAATTCTTTCATAGATTGGTGTATTTTTCTGAATAGGTTATATGGCTTATTCCTTCACATTTGATCAAGCTTTTGGTCATCTGCCCTAATTTCTCCTCATGTGGCTCAGTGTCAAATTTTGTTTTATAATCGCTCCTGTGAAGCACCTTGGGATGTTTTACTGCATTAAAAGGCGCTATATAAATACAAGCTGTTGTTGTTAATGCAAAAACATACTTATGGGGCAGTTTTATGACTTTGTATTCCAGACCCTGAGTCTTGCCAGCAGTGCCTATCAGAAACATAGTTTTCAGATCATTTGAAAATAGGCTTACAACTGAATTTCTGAAGTGGAGCCAAGGCTGCTTGCTGGAAGGACAAAGTTGGAAAGTTAGTAAAGCGAGAGAAAGCCAGGCATTTCATGCTGGGTTCTATTGGCCTGGAGTCAGAAATTTACATCCGGCTATGTCTACCCTTTAACTGGCCTCAGTAATTTACCTGGATTTGTTTGGTTAGACCACTTACCACCCCCACCATCCCAATTCACTGAGAATACTTGAGTGGTGGCCTTAAAGGGACAGGCCAGGTCGAACACAGCTCCATCTTAGCAGCTAAACGTCACCATTGTGTTGGATAGCAAAAGGGTTTCGACCTGAAACATTGACTCTATTTCTCTCTCCACGGATGTTGCCTGGCCTGCTGAGTTTTTCCAGCATTTCCTGTTATTATGTCACCATTGTGTTCCTGAGCCAGACGACCCATGAGCAATGCCACAGGACATCTGTTAGTTGGTCCAGACAAGTTAAGAAAAAGAATGATGATGGATATATTTGTACTTCTTGCTGGTTCTGCACTTTTAATAATCCCTACATTCATTGATCACCCCTTGAGTCGCTTCTCGAAGCAATCACATTTTTAAAGGTCTCTCAATTCATAAAACATTTTCAAATTTTATCAGCCTGGGGATGTTGTGTGCAATAGAATCACTGGCCAGCTCCAACACAATTTCATTATAAATATTCATGATAAAGCACTTTCCAAAGAGTTTTCTGCTTCATTAAGTTAGTATTTGTCAGTTACTGATTGCATCCTCTTGAACTGTACACTGTTGTTTTAACATTTGGGTTTTTGTGTTCCTGTAACTCTGGGTGGAACAGCACATGTACCTCATGTCTGCTGCAATTAGCCGAAGCTCAGCAGAAGCCATTTTGAAACTGCGGAAAACCACTTATAGAGACAGCTATTAGGTGTCCGCCGTGGCTCAGTGGGTAGCACTCTCACCCCCTGAGTCAGAAGAGTTTGTGGGTTCAAATCTCATGTCAGGAAGTCAAGCAGGAAATCTAAGCTGATGCTCCAGTTCAGTACAGAGGGAGCGCTGAGCTGGCAGATGACGTCAACCAACCCTACACAAGTCTCTCTTAATCAATCCACAGCAAGGACTGTTTAAGCTCATTTTTGTAAACATTTTCTGGTGAGGTGGCAAGACACAGAATACAAGGAAAGCTCCATGCTCTATCCACCTCCTTCACCGGTTTACTCACCTCTATTTTTTAAGTACACAGATTCATAGAGGAAAATATCATCCTTTAATCTGCCCAAGCAAGTTTCCCATAAATATTCGTGATCTCCAAGTGTAGTCAACTAAAACTTCGAAGTGTTCGTCCATCCTTACATCTTCTCTGCACAAAATCAGGAACCGCTGGAACTACTCAGCAAGTCTGTTAATGTTTCAGTTGTGGAGCCACTGCCAGAACTGGGACATAATCAAACTATTTCATGCAAATTAACAAAATTTAAACTAGAGAAGGAAGAGAGATTACAAGTTGAATCTCTTTTTACGTTAACAAACCTGTGAGTGAGTAAGGAGTGACAGTGAGTGAGTCGGGAGTAGGTATGAGTGAGTCGGGGGTAGCTGTGAGTTTCGGGACTGACTGTGAATGTCAGGAGTAGCTGTGAGTGAGTTGGGAGTAGCTGTGAGTGAGTCGGGAGTAGCTGTGAGTGTTGGGAGAAGCTGTGGGAGTCGGGAGTTACTGTGGGAGCCGGGAGAAGCTGTGGGTGAATTGGGAGTAGCTGTGTGTGAGTCGGGAGTAGCTGTGAGTGAGTCGGGAGAAGCTGTGGGAGTCGGGAGTGACTGTGGGAGTCGGGAGAAGCTGTGGGAGTCGGGAGTAGCTGTGGGTGAGTCGGGAGTAGCTGTGGGAGTCGGGAGTGACTGTGGGAGTCGGGAGAAGCTGTGGGAGTCGGGAGTAGCTGTGGGAGTCGGGAGTGACTGTAGGTGAGTCAGGAGTAGCTGAGAGTGAGTGTCGGGAGTAGCTGTGAGTGTGGGGAGTAGCTGTGAGTGTCAGGAGTAGCTGTGAGTGAGTCGGGAGTAGCTGTGAGTGAGTCGGGAGTAGCTGTGAGTGAGTCGGGAGTAGCTGTGAGTGTCGGGAGTAGCTGTGGGTGAGTCGGGAGTAGCTGTGAGTGAGTCGGGAGTAGCTGTGAGTGAGTCAGGAGTAGCTGTGAGTGAGTCAGGAGTAGCTGTGAGTGCCGGGAGTAGCTGTGAGTGTCGGGATTAGCTGTGGGTGAGTCGGGAGTAGCTGTGAGTGAGTCGGGAGTAGCTTTGGGTGAGTCGGGAGTAGCTGTGAGTGTCGGGGGTAGCTGTGAGTGTCAGGAGTAACTGAGAGTGAGTCAGGAGTAGCTGTGAGTGAGTCGGGAGTAGCTGTGAGTGAGTCGGGAGTAGCTGTGATTGTCGGGAGTAGCTGTGAGTGAGTCGGGAGTAGCTGTGAGTGTCGTGAGTAGCTGTGAGTGTTGGGAGTAGCAGTGTGTGAGTCGGGAGTAGCTGTGATTGTCGGGAGTAGCTGTGAGTGAGTCGGGAGTAGCTGAGAGTGAGTCGGGAATAGCTGTGGGAGTCGGGAGTAGCTGTGAGTGAGCCGGAAGCAGCTGTGAGCGAGTCGGGAGTAGCTGTGGGTGTCGGGAGTAGTTGTGAGTCGGGAGTAGCTGTGAGTGTCAGGAGTAGCTGTGAGTGAGTCAGGAGTAGCTGTGGGTGAGTCAGGAGTAGCTGTGGATGAGTCGGGAGTAGCTGTGGATGTGTCGGGAGTGACTGTGGGTGTCGGGAGTAGCTTTGGGTGAGTCGGGAGTAGCTGTGGGTGTCGGGAGTAGCTGTGAGTGAGTCACGAGTAGCTGTGGGTGAGTCAGGAGTAGCTGCGAATGTGTCGGGAGTAGCTGTGGGTGAGTCAGGAGTAGCTGTGATTGTGTCAGGAGTGACTGTGGGTGTTGGCAGTAGCTTTGGGTGAGTCGCGAGTAGTTGAGAGTGAGTCGGGAGTAGCTTTGGGTGAGTTGGGAGTAGCTGTGGGTGTCAGGAGTAGCTGTGGGTGCCGGGAGTAGCTGTGGGTGTCAGGAGTAGCTGTGAGTGAGTCGGGAGTAGCTGTGGGTGCCGGGAGTAGATGTGGGTGCCGGGAGTAGCTGTGGGTGCCGGGAGTAGCTGTGGGTGTCGGGAGTAGCTGTGAGTGAGTCGGGAGTAGCTGTGGGTGTAAGGGTAAACCGGGAGAGCTTCTACTCCCTGAGACAGACCCTCTGATATAAAGTGTCGACGTCCGCCTTATTCCCAATCAATCACTCGGAGTCTGGAGGTTCGTTCAGTAAAGCAACTTAAGAAAGTCGACAGGTGAGTCACTCATCCTGGGACGAAAGCTCCCCGATCATTGAAAATCTCCTGCCTTATATACAGGTTTTATTCTGAGTCGTGGCTACTGTTTGCAATTAGGTGCATTACACGTATACATTTCTTTCATCGTACAGTTGGCTTCGGGTGCAAATTCTTGTGACCTGTGTGCATTGGTCTTGTGACCCCATACGTTATCTCTCAATACATTCCTCAGTTAGTGATTCACGGTTTGTGCACTTTGGCCATGACTGCACCAGACTTCCCTTCTGGACATTGTTCGTAACCATTCCTTATATGGTTGGATATATGCTCTGTTCCTTAATCCCCTCATCTTAGCTCTTTTTTAACCCTTTCATTCCCCCTTTTGGTCCTGATTAATCCCTTTTAATCATTAACCAACCCGATTATTTTTTTCCTATTATGGAGTCCTGCCAGGGTGGTGATCAAATCCAACCCATTGGGTCATCTAGTTTATATAATCATATTGTCCTGATTTCTATGCCCCCTACATCATTTCCATCGACATATTATCCACCCAAATACATAGGTTATAAGCATTAATGTTATTAGTACTATACATCCGTTAAGCAGGTCTTTCTCCCAAGCCTTTGCTCATTCGTAGTAATAGTCCGTCTGCTCGATGGAAATCTGCCCAGGAGGTTTCTGTAACAATTACCACCGAACAGCATACATCACTACTTTATCAAGGTCATGTACATTTCTTTCATTTCTTTCTTTCTTTTTTGTTTTCTACGTTTTTTACAGGCGGCACATGCTGCTATTCCCATTCCTATTGCCAAGACCAATTGTACTATAACTAGTATGTGAGAAGTAATGTGGATCCATGGGTGGATGTTGACATTCTTCCCCCAATCCCACAGCTTCTCATGCCATGGGACTTCCTGTAGTTCTACTACTATGTCCCTTTCTAGTTCCCCAAGGTTCCTTTGCAACGTTACGTATTGTTTCACCATTTTACTTAAGCCCTCTTTTATCTCTTACAGATCCTCTTGCAGGCTGGGTATCGGAGCCCCCACCAGATCTTCATAATTGACCAATTTGTCCCTTAAACTATCTGGCACATTTAGTTTCATTTCCTCCCTTGAGTGTACTTACACCAATCTGGTGTGTCCAATTATCACAGGGATCTTTGGTGTGAAGCAGACGTTAGGCATTGTGATTACACATACAAGGTTACTATATTGATACTCAGTCTCTGTGGTGGCTATACAATACTCCCCTCTGCCTCTATATCCCGAGTGGGTGTGATGGTGATCGACATGTGATAATTCCAACATGCACCCCTCTGTCTTATTATAGCCGCACTCATCCTTAGGGCCTTCTCCTACTGGATGTGGGCATATCGTAAGCGTACCTTTCCCATGGCATCCGTTTAGGGAGACTCCTCTTATAGTACCATTCTTCCTGATGGCATAGGTATCAATTGGATAGAATCGGGGGTATGTCTCACCCCTCACTATGCCTATGTTTGTTACCTGGTACTGTGGGTACGGAGTCGTGTCTAGTCTCACCACTGGTATCAGGAGTACCATGCCTATCATTGCTGTCACTTCTGCTTTGCATTTTTGTATCACTGGATATACTCTGGTCGTCCCCTTGAGGGTACAAGCACTCAGAGGGCCTGGATTCTGGCTCAGGCCACAGAGCTGTGTGCTGTTAATCCAGTCTGGTACCTCACCTCATTGTATCTGTGCCAGATTGTGTTTTAACTGTCCGGTCGTCCATTGGCCATAGGCATGGCACAAGCCTCTCCCTACCCTATCTTTTGCCTGTTCCTCATCTCTATGGTTTAGTTTGATAGTGCTAGCATGGTCTTCTATACTTTGATTCCCTCGAGTAATTTCCTTATCGTATGTTCTCCCAACTCTGATTCTTGTTGAACCAAACCAGTTTCTTTCTCTAAAATCTGTTGTATTACCCTTTGTAATTGTTCCACACTACTCTGGACTCCTTGTATATCTAGGGCATTAATGAATGATGTCCCCGTATTTATTCCCGTGAGTACATTGTTTCCTAAGCCCCTCTTAATTCTTTGGTGGAATGCAGCATGTCCCCTGAAACTAGTAGCCCCTGTTGCATCAGCAGCTTGGTTAATTACATTCCTTATCATATATGCATACAACTCTTTGGTTTTAGTAAATCTTTCACAATATCCTGGCCATTGTAGCATGGTTAAGTTCATTAGTACCGGTACAATTTCGTGTCTCACATTATCATACAATTGTTCTCCCTCGGTAAATAACATCAGTCCATTTTCGGGCCCAGGTGTCAATTTCGGACACCTTCGTTCTTCAGGTATCGTTGTGATTGGGGGTGTTGTTGGTTCTAGGGTTACTCCTTGTGGTGTGATCCTTGTTGTTGTTGGTTGCGGTGTTGTAACACCGTGTACAATAGTCCATCTTATGATATTGTCCGTGCAGCTCAGGGCATATCCTCCCCCTGCTTGACCCAACACCTGCCAGTGTCTATTACATCTTACCATATTGCTGGTATCTGTCATTCTACAGGGTCCGCATGGTCGTTGATCCAAGTTCACCCAGATACCGTCACACCTGTAACATCCTTTTCCTTGTTTTTCACACTGGTAACTGTGTAATATAATGAAGTTCCTCGTGGAGTCTCCACTAGGGGACCTTAACTTGCAGTCCATTTCTTCCAGCCTGTTATTTGGACTTATAAGTGTTGTCATCAGAGTAGTTATAATAATCCATCTCACTGGATCCATGTTTATCTGTAATTTAAACAGAGGTCTGGTCGTCTTCTGAGCTCTTTCCCCTAGAGGAGAGGGTGGAATGGGGATCTTTAGTGTTAAATGGTTTCACCTGGGTCCAGTGCTTCCATCGCATACCCGTCGGTTCTTGTAGACAAACACATGTATCACTTGTCATTAATACAGTATATGGCCCCACCCAACGGGGTTCCATTCCCTTTCTTCCGATAACTTGCGTCATTACTTGTTGACCTATTTTGGGCAGCTCATTTGGTTTAAGTCCAGCATTTTGTCTTTCTAGATCTTTAATCTGTTGCTGGTTACTCACTTCTTTATTTAGTGCTTGTACCTCCTGATTTAGTTGTACTAAGTATCACCTTAATCTATCTTGCACTAGTCCTGGTTCTCCCACCCCTCCAGCCAAATCCTCTGGTAGTCTCATAGCTCGTCCTGTCATTAATTCATAGGGGGTCAGTCCAGTTGTTCGCCCTGGGGTGGCTCGCAGCCTCATTAGTATGCTGGGTAATAATTCCGACCATCCCTTCCCTGTTTCTTGGATGGCTTTTGTCAGCGCGTTTTTCAGTGTCCTATTCATTCTTTCTACCATCTCCGAGCTCTGGGGGTGATATGGTATGTGGTATTTTTGTGTTACGTTTAACAGCTTACAAGTTTCTCTCATTATTTTACTGGTAAAGTGGGTGCCGTTGTCTGAGTCAATTTGCAGAGGCACTTCCCAACGGGGTATAACCTCGGTAGCCAATATTAGTGCAACTGTTTTTGCAGAGCAATCTCGGGTGGCAAAGGCTTCCACCCACCTGGTAAATTGGTCATTATTACCAGGCAATATTTCTTCCCCCGGTCCTGCGCTAAAGGGCCGGTAAAGTCAACTTGTACGTTTTCCCAGGGTCCTTGGGGCCTGGGTTGGTTTGCTACTCTAACTCTACATCTCTGTCCTACATTGTTCTTAGCGCATATTATACAGCGGTGACAATATTTCGCTACTTCCCGACCCATCTTTGGCCACCACCAGTACCATGTCAGTAGGTGCAACATGTTACTTCTGCCAGTATGTGTTACACCATGGTATAGCGCCATCAGTTGAAGTCTGCAACATCCCGGTGCCACCACCTGGTTACGGGGGCCCCATTTCCAAATTCCATCCTGTAGTCGAGCGCCCACTTGTCTCCATCTCTCTTTTTCCTCTTTACTAGTATTTTCTTGTACCTCCATTATATTCACTTCCTGTACCCCACTGACTGTCATGACCATATTTATTTCATTTTTGAACGCGTCCTCTGGTTGCATTTCTTCTGCAGCTAGTTTGGCGGCTAGATCTGCATACCTATTCCCTATAGGGGCCTGGTCCTGGGGTTCCTGTGAGTCCATATCCTCTATCTTTGTGTGGGCTTTTATTTTAATTACCGCTGCCTCTAAAGGTGCCTGTGCAGCCTTAACTAACCTTTCTATTTAGTTTTCCATGTTTTACTACCTCTCCCGTAGAGGTCATGTACCCCCTTCTGGCTCATAGTGTCATATAATCATGCACCACTCCGAAGGCATAACGGCTGTCGGTATAAACATTTATCCATTTGTTTTTTGCTATTTCCAACGCTTTTATTAAAGCCACTAGTTCCACTACCTGTGCTGACTTATCCCCATAAAGGGCTCCTTTTAACAGGGTCTTTCCTTCTTGATTTACTACTGCCCACCCTGTTCTGGGTTCTCCGTTGATATACTTTCGGGATCCATCTACATAGATTATCATATCGGGATTTTCTAGTGGGTCTTCCTTTATTCCACTACCTATTTCTTCCTCCATTTTCATCTGACAACTGTGCTCTTCTCCTTCTGTTAATATGCCCGTGGCTGGATTAACCCCGGTATGTTTTTGTATTATCACAGTTCCATCCCTGGGGAGTAATATAGCTTCCCATTTAGCTTTCCTGCTATCCGATATAGTCCACAATTTTCCTGTGTTGAGTAGTTCTACGAATGTATATTGAGTATGCAAAATTACCTTTCCCATCATCACTATTGGTTCGCTTACTCGCACCGCCCAGGTGACGCAATCTATTGCAGCCACATATCGTGGCATCGTCTTCGCTACTGGGTCTTTTTTTGCAGAGTAATACACAATGGGTCTCTGTTTCCCTCCGTGATCTTGCATTACCACGGCTGAATCACTCTCATGATCTAAATCACAATATAGGTGGAAGGGTCGAGTGGGATCTGATAATCCTAGGGCAGGGGCTGTTATTAATTCCTGTTTAAGGGCCCTATCTGCTTCCTCCTGCTCCATCTCCCATTCTATCTTATCAGTGGCGGGTCTCCCCGCTTTAACTAACTGTTGAATCAGCTCTGCTTTCCCTGCAAAGTCTGATATAAAATTCCTGCAGTAATTAAATAGTCCCAACACTTTCCTCACTCCCCGGACGGTCACTGGCCTTGGCAGGTCTTTTATGGCTGCCTTTTGCTCCTGCGGGAGTGCCTGATACCCCTGGCTAATTTCGTGTCCTAGATACTTTACTTTGGACAGTCCAACCTGTGCCTTTTGGGTTCAATTTAAAGCCAGCTTTCTTAAGTGTCTGGAGGGTGGCTAGTAATGCTCCCATGTGCCCTTTGGCATCCTCTGATGCAATCATTATGTCATCGACATATTGGAGTAGGGCGCTCTGGTACTTTGATAGGTCTAACTCGTCTAAGGCTTGACTCAGTACACGGTGGAATATATTTGGACTATTATGGAACACCTGTGGGACCCTGGTCCCTGTATACTGTCTATCTCCGACAGTAAAGGCGAATTTCCCTTGTGATTCCTCTGCCAATGGTATGGACCAGAACCTGTTCACTATATCGAAGCCTGTAAATATTTTAAAGTCTGGTTTCAGACCATTAAATATCTTATTCAATATGGGCTACACAAATTTACACCAACCAGAATTTCACCGTGGCCACAAAGCAAGTTTGGTTTTAATAGGTTAATTAACCTCATAACTCCAATCCAATCCAGATCAACTTTTTTTAACTAACCAGTATCACTTGGAAAAGAAAGAAACCGTAGTCACATTAACAAAGAAACAATTACCCATGCCTTGTAAACATTCAAATTCATTTTCTTCCAGGCACATTGGCAACTGTGACTTCAAGGCTGAAGCTTATCTTTTGTAAAACAATTAACAAACTCAAAACAACACACGCTTGTCCATCCTTCAAGACAAGTCTTCAAAGGGTTAAACAGCTTTTAGCTCTCTGTACAAAAGCGTGGGTGGAGCTAAAACACATGACAGACATTTTTTTCTAAGGACAGGCTTTCAGACAAACGGAATACTGTAGCTTCTTAAACATCCATAGTCAGGAAAACTTTCACACTTTAATCACACACTTTCACACAAACTGAGAACCCAGCATTTTTTAAGGTTCCTTTCACTCCGCAATCTTGTGTTATATTTGTTTCAGCACAGACGTTAATAACTTCCGTGTCGGTAAAACTTTAGGGCCTAGAAATTCATTATAGCCACTTTTGGGGCGGTAAAGTCGGGCGGCCGCTAAAGTTTGCGCCCGGCGCAAATTCGAGGCCACTTCTCCGATATTCATTAGCTTCGCACTAAGAGTTTGCTCGAGCGCTAAAACTGGCGATGCACGCCTCTCTTTAGGCGCTAAGCCAGAGGTGCTGAGCGAGAGCGCCGAGGCCGGGCGCAGCGCAGGTATGGCCATTTCTTGATTGACAGCAGACACCCTGGCGCCGGCCAGCTCTTAAGGGGGAAGGGTCGACTTGGTCTGCTGCCACGCCCTGGATAGTGGAGCCCAGCAGCTAGGCCTGAACACTGCTGCTGGACCCAAATAGCGCCTGAAACCATGGAGAAGGCCCGTGAACGAGCGCAGCGCTTCTCAGAGCTTGATCTGAGGGTGCTGGTTGGTGCTGTGGAGAAGAGGCGCCATATTTTGTTTCCGGACAATGGCAGGAAGCCGCCGGCCCGCGTCTACCGGAGAGCCTGGAGGCATGTCACCACCAAGTTGTCATCCAACAGCGAGGTCCCCAGGAGCGGTGTCCAATGCCGCAAAAAGCTGAATGACCTCGCCAGGATTGTCAGGGTGAGTACCCTTTCCAGTGTCCTCCTCATCCTTGCATGTGCACCTCACATTATGGGCAAAGGGACCTGAAAGCCCTAATGGCCAGCCCTCATGCAGCAGCTATGGGACACTCATGAACATCAATTGCAGATTGTGCACTTAACACACTGGCCAGGCTATTCGACCATGGGAGGCAGTGCACACAAGATCAGGGCTACACACTGGCCAGGCTATTCAACCATGGGAGGCAGTGCACACAAGATCAGGGCTACACACTGTACTTAGAGGCCGTCCTTTCTCTTGCAGGCCAAGCTGGCCAATAATAAGAGGAGCCGGAATGCGACCGGGGGAGGCGGACCCCAGATCCAGCCGCTCACCGAGCTGCAACATCGCGTGGAGCGCATCATGGGTGCCCGGGTGATTGGCCCCGTTGCATCTGGAGATGCCGACCCTGTTCTGGGCACCAATGTTAAGGACATCACCTTTTGGACCTCTCTCGTCCCACTTGCGGATCAGATCTACATCCTTTGCCACTCTCCGACCAATGCGCTGAATGCCACCACTCATGCATCCCTCGCTGATGCCCTCTCCTCACTCTAAAGCTACTCTTGTGCCTTCCTGCTTTCAGATGGTGAGGAGGAGGTCCCTGAAGTTGCCAGTGACAGCCCCTCAGAAGAGGAGGAGGAGGAGGAGCAAGAGGAAGGCAGCCCATCAGGGGAACCCTCAGCCGCGGCAACCCATGCCAATGTAGGGGACACGTCTTCCCTGGAGGGGAGCGTGGGGGAAGTGTCGGAGGGGAGGGTAGCTCCTGGGACCAGCGGCCTGCAGAAACGCGGGAGGGGGGTGGAAGCTCAGCGGCCTTCTCCCCAGAGGGGGGAAGGGTCGGAGGGGAGTCCAATTGCTGGGCCCAGCGGCGTCCAGCAACGCAGGAAGGGTCGGCCAGCTCGGCGGCCTTCTCCCCAGAGGGAGAGTCCGGCCTCCAGTCCGGAGACGGCCAACGCCAAGGAGATGCGCCGCCTCGAGGACTTGTCCGCGGACTCGGAGCGCCGGCACATGGAGCTCATGGGGGTAGTGGCATGGTTGCCTGAGGCCATCGAGTCCCTGTCTCGGAGTGTGACCGAGTTCGGGGCCTCACAGGCCACCAGTCGGGCGGAATTCGGGGCAGCTCAGGCAGCGAGTGGCCAGGTGATCAGTGGTGCCGTGCAGTCACTGGGTGCTCTGATGCGGTCACTGAACAGGTCAACACGGGCACTCACTGCTGCCACACTCGGTGTGTCAGCCAGGCATCGCCAGGGCACCCGGCGCGCTGCAGCAGCACAGCGGTCTGTCCCTCGGCAGATTGGTGCGCATGCTGCAGTGCTGGCCCAGCTGAGTGCCAGTGTCTCAGGCGACCAGCGAGCGCCTGCCATCCGCCAGCTTGCCCCCATTCCTCCAGCCGCCACTGCCACTCCCCCAGTGCAGCTGCCAGGAGCTGCTGCAGCGACTGATGCTGGCCAGCCACAGCTGCAGCATTCACCAGCCGGCCCCTCGACGGCCAGACCTCATCTAGGCCGACCCCCAAGGGCATCTGCTGTCACGACATGTGCCCCTCAGGAGCCTGCCCCCAGCCTTGCAGCAGCCAATGGCCTCACTTTGAGGAGGAGCAGCAGGGCGTGCAGGGGCCGCCAAAGTTTCCAGAAGGCATCGCCCTCGCGGGCCACTAAGTAGAGGGTGTGTCCAAATGTTGCGTTTTCTGGAATGTGTGTTTTGTGAAGGCCGAGGATGCGGCCATTTTTGTTTACATCTTTTGTTAATGCTCCCCAGGTTGTGGGAGTGAGTCATGTGTGTGAGTGTTTTTTGGGGGTTTCGTCTGTTTTTGGTTTTCATGTGGGAAGGGCCCTGAGTTTGTACAATAAAGCATTTTATTTATTCACATTGTCCATGTTTGATCTTTGAAGTGTTTGTTGCCTTAACCGGCTGACGGCTTGCGGAGCGGCTGCAATCATGTTGTTTCATTGGCACAAGCCATTCCCTGACAGGGGGCCTAGAAGTGACGGTCAATAAGCCGCCGACGGGCGGCCCTTGGACCTTGTGCCTCCCTCCTGGGCTGGTACTCCTCGTCCTCCTCCTCCTCCTGCTCCTCCTCCTGAGGTGGTGGTCCAACGTGAGGTGGCAGTGCCTGAGTCCTGCGGATAGCCAGGTTGTGCAGCATGCAGCAAACGACGACAAATTGGGAGACTCGCTCCTGCGAATACTGGAGGGCTCCCCCGGAGCGATCCAGACAGCGGAACCGTTGCTTGAGGACGCCGATTGTTTGTTCTATGATGTTCCTAGTCGCTTGATGGCTCTCGTTGTATGCCTCTTCAGCAGGGGTCGTGGGCGCGCGGAGCAGGGTCATGAGCCAGGTATACAAAGGATAGCCTTTGTCCCCGATAAGCCATCCTCTTGGGTGAGGCTGTGCCTGGAACATGTCAGCCACAGTTGTCTGTCGCAGGATAAAGGCATCGTGGCTGCTGCCTGGAAAGCGGGCATTGACAGCTAGGATGCGCTGCCTGTGGTCACACACCAGCTGTACGTTGAGGGAATGGTAGCCCTTCCGGTTGCGGTAATCCTCGGCATGCTCCAGAGGTGCCCGCAAAGCCACATGCGTGCAGTCAATGGCGCCCTGCACCATGGGGAAGCCCGCTATTCTTGCAAATCCCACTGCACGCTGCTGCTGCTTGTCCAGGGTCATGGGGAAGGAGATGAATTGACGTCTCCTTCTGAAAAGGGCATTGGTCACCTGGTGGATGCAGCAATGCACGGCGAACTGGGAGATGTTAGCGATGTCCCCAGCAGCGGATTGGAAGGAGCCGGTGGCATAGAAGTTGAGAGCCACCGTCACCTTCACTGCCACCGACAGAGATGTTCTGCGCATCAGCTGTGGACGCAGATCTCTGTGCAGCAGCTGGCAGATGTCTGCAACCACCTCCCTTCTGAATCGCAGCCTCCTAACACACTGCGCGGCAGACATGGTCAGATAGGAGGACTGCTGGCGGTATACCCTGGGTGGGTAAGGCCTCACTTGGCGACGCCTGTTGCCCCCTCTGCGTCTAGCCAGGGCTGCCACTCTCTCACGGCGTCTGTAAGCCCTTCCGGCATAAGGCTGAAACTCAGCGTTGGCACCCAATGCAGCCCCCATTATATGCTGGCAAACACTGAGATCTCAATGAAGGCAAAGATAATTGCTAAGCTCTGGCCTGAGCCAAAAATACCTGTCCTAGTGTTGGGCCAAAGCAGTAAGCTCTCCTCCTTGGTCTCTCTCCAAAAAACCGTTGCACAAGAGTGAATGCTGCAAAATGGCTGGCCTTTATAGTGCAGGGTAAGTGCCCTTTAATTTGCGCTCCCCGCGGCCCGCCTCGGCTGTGTACCGTTCCACTTCACAATCGTTAGGGCCGCCCGGCGCACAATGGGGCGGCGCGAGTGAAGTTCCGGTTCCGGGCGCACAAAGGGCGTTGCACGACGAAATGACGTCATGATCTGCGCGCGCAGCAGGACGCACGCTAAGACTTTGCGCCGGCGCTAAATGTCTACTGAAGTTGGGGCGAGGCGCAGATCGTGCTGCGCCCGGGCGCTAAGCGCCTAGCGCTCGAGATCTACTCCTCCTAAGGCGCTAACGGCTGGCGCGCCCAACTGAATTTCTAGGCCTAGGTTTCTCTTTCTGAACCATCCCAATCAATCTCCTCACTATCATTCCTTTCACTATGCACTGACCTTGTCTTCATTACAGCGGCACACTTGGCGCCTACCTTTTTAAACTGTTCCTTTGTTAACTCCTCTTTTTCCCTCTCCTGTGTGGCCCCAATCTTACACATTTTTCAGGTAGCCCTGACAAAGAACCACTACAGTTTTCTCCTCCTTATTCTTGCTCTCCTTACTCCACCATTCTTTGTCAGTCAGGAAACCATTCAGGATCCCACCTTCCTTTCCCATTCTTTTATTACCTTGTTATCATATCCCTTTTTTTTTACCATCTTTTCCTTAACTTTCTCATACTTATTGTGCACAAATTCATACGGCAAGTTACGTTACGCCATCCTGTTTGTCTGTCGATTTCTTTCCCGGCCACTTTCTAGCCGCTCAGGAATATCCGTGAGGTTTTCTCACTTCCCTGGGGTCTTTTTACCCCGCCCCATCGGAATTTCCGTTATCCGATACTATCGCGTACAAATTCATACGGCAAGTTACCTTATGCCCTACTGTTGTCCGTCGATACCTATCACGTACAAATTCATACGGGAGTTTAGATCTTTTGCTGTCCTTTTTGTTCACCATCCTTTTAGGGTGGATTTACTAGTTCCCCCCTCATTTGCTACCTCCGGGACTCCCCCGGACGTTCAGGGACCTTTCCCTGCTTACGCTGTTTTAACTCCACCTAGATTGGATTTTCCCTATATCCAATCCTATATAACCCGAGCTCCTCAACTTATTCAGACATTTTCATTTGTACAATGTCCTAGCATGCACCCAAGTTGCTTTACTCACGTATCCGGACTCCGTCTCAGATTCGTTGGTACTCCAGCCCTGGGCTTCGATGCGAGGAAACAATGGGCAGGATTTTCATTGGGCCATGGAGTCGGGATTGGAGGTGTGGGGGGTGGTTTTAAAATCCTGAAATCAGGGGTCCCAACCCCATCCCGCACCCAAACCCACCTCACACTGGGACCCACCTACCCGAGGCGGGAAGGGATTAGTGCCAATTAACTGCCTGTTAACAGGTAGTTAACAGGCAGGTTTTAGCTTAATCCCTATTTTTAAGGTTGAAGTGTGGGATTCCCGACGGCTCCAAACCACGCCAAGTTAGAGGAGTCGGGCCATAGGGTTGAAGGACTTGGAGGGGTCGAGATGTCAGTGTTCAGGTGAGTGATGTGTGCATGAGTTCAAAGGTAAGTGTGTTTGGTGTGTCTAAAGTGATTAAAGAAGTTTTACATACCTTTTCTTATCTTTTCAGCCTTCCTTCCTTTAGGTCTCAGGAGTCCCACATCTCACCGGCACAGAGAGCACAATGGCTACGAACTGTCAAAAGTCACAGCCTGCAGCTTTCTGTGCAGAAGAGATTTCTAACTGAGTCTGTGGAGAAGGGCTCATGTTAGAAGTAAGACTGTCAGTGTTTGACAGCTTCAAACAGCTGTGAAATGTTGATATTTCATCTGTCAAAACCTCTTGACAGATGAAATTTCAGTCTGTGACGTCACCTGTTGCCGGGTGGCCCTCAATTGGCCTGCTGAGCCCGCTGGGTGGGCTCAACAAGGTCAATCAAGTTAAAATTGCGTGGATTGGACGCATCTCAATGGAGGCGGGACTACAAACCTGAAAGTTGTAGTCCCGACTCGAGTTAAAATTCTGCCCAATGCCTCTACTCAGCCCATCCGATAGATCCTGCTGACTACGCCAAGTTGTAAGGGTAAACTGGGAGAGCTTCTTCTCCCTGAGACGGACCCTCTGATATAAAGGGTCGATGTCCGCCTTATTCCCAATCAATCACTCGGAGTCCGGAGGTTCGTTCAGTAAAGCAACTTTATGCAAGTCGACAGGTGAGTCACTCATCCTGGGACAAATGCTCCCCGATAATTGGAAATCTCCTGCCTTACATACAGGTTTTGTTCTGAGTCGTGGCTACTGTTTGCAATTAGGTGCATTACACGTATACATTTCTTTCATCATACAGTTGGCTTCGGGTGCAAATTCTTGTGGCTTGTGTGCATTGCTCTTGTGACCCCATACGTTATCTCTCAATACATTCCTCAGTTAGTGATTCACGGTTTGTGCACTTTGGCCACGACTACACTGGACTTCCCTTCTGGACATTGTTCATAACCATTCCTTATATGGTTGGATATATGCGCTGTTCCTTAATCCCCTCATCTTAGCTCTTTTTTAACCCTTTCAGTGGGTGTCGGGAGTAGCTGTGGAAGTCAGGAGTAGCTGAGAGTGAGTCGGGAGTGACTGTGGGTGAGTCATAAGAACATAAGAAATAGGAGCAGGAGTAGGCCAATCGGTCCCTCGAGCCTGCTCCGCCATTCAATAAGATCATGGCTGATCTGATCCTGACCGCCAATCTACTATCACAGAACCATCTCCTGAATCTAACAGAATTAGACACACGAAATAGGAGCAGGATCAGGCTACACGGCCCCTGGGCCCGCTCCGCTACCCACAGGGCCATAACCGATCTGAACCTAGACTCATGTCCAAATTCCTGCCCGCTCCCCGTAACCCTTAATTCCCTTTACTTCTAGGAAACTGTCTATTTCTGTTTTAAATTTATGTAATGATGTAGCTTCTACAGCTTTTTGGGGCAGCATATTCCATGGACCTACCACCCTCTGAGTGAAGTAGTTCCTCCTCATCTCAGTTTTGAAAGAGCAGCCCCTTATTCTAAGACTATGCCCCCTAGTTCTAGTTTCACCCATCATCAGGAACATCCTCCCCGCATCCACCCGATCCAACCCCTTCACAATCTTATATGTTTCAATAAGATCGCCTCTCATTCTTCTGAACTCCAATGAGTAGAGTCCCAATCTACTCAACCTCTCCTCATATGTCCATCCCCTCATCCCTGGGATTAACCGAGTGAACCTTCTTTGTACTGACTCGAGAGCAAGTATGTCTTTTCTTAAGTATGGACACCAAAACTGTATGCAGTATTCCAGGTGCGGTCTCACCAATACCTTGTACAACTGAAGCAATACCTCCCTATTTTTATATTCTATCCCCCTAGCAATGAAAGCCAACATTCCATTGGCCTTCTTAATCACTTGCTGCACCTGTATACTAACCTTTTGAGTTTCGTGCACCAGGACCCCCAGATCCCTTTGTACTTCAGTACTTTCCAGTTTCTTGCCATTAAGATAATAACTTGCTCTACGATTTTTCCTGCCAAAGTGCATAACCTCACACTTTCCAGTATTGTATTCCATCTGCCAAATCTCTGCCCACTTACTTAGCCTGTCTATGTCCCCTTGCAGGTTTTTTATGTCCTCCTCACTCACTACTTTCCCCCCCATCTTAGTATCATCTGCAAACTTTGATATGCTACACTCGAGTCGAGAGTAGCTGTGAGTGTCGGGAGTAGCTGTGAGTGTCGGGAGTAGCTGTGGGTGTCAGGAGTAGTGGTGGGAGCCGGGAGAAGCTGTGGGTGAGTCAGAAGTGACTGCGGGTGTCGGAAGTAGCTGTGAGTCAGGAGTAGCTGTGAGTGTCGGGAATAGCTGTGGGTGTCGGGAGCAGCTGTGAGTGTCGGGAGTAGCTGTGAATGAGTCGGGAGTAGCTGTGGGTGAGTCGGGAGTAGCTGTGAGTGTCGGGAGTAGCTGTGAGTGTCGGGAGTAGCTGTGGGTGAGTCGGGAGTAGCTGTGGGTGTGTCAGGAGTAGCTGTGAGTGAGTTGGGAGTAGCTGTGGGTGAGTCGGGAGTAGCTGTGAGTGAGTCGAGAGTAGCTGTGAATGAGCCGGGAGTAGCTGTGGGTGAGTCGAGAGTAGTTGTGAGTGAGTCGGGAGTAGCTGTGAGTGAGTCGGGAGCAGCTGTGAGTGAGTCGGGAGTAGCTGTGAATGTCGGGAGTAGCTGTGAGAGTCGGGAGCAGCTGTGAGTGAGTCGGGAGTAACTGTGGGAGTCGGGATTAGCTGTGAGTGAGTCAGGAGCAGCTGTAAGTGAGTTAGGAGTAGCTATGGGAGTCAGGATTAGCTGTGAGTAAGTCGGGAGTAGCTGTGAGTGAGTCGGGAGTAGATGTGAGTGAGTCGGGAGTAGATGTGAGTGAGTCGGGAGTAGCTGTGAGTGAGTCGAGAGTAGCTGTGAGTGAGTCGGGAGTAGCTGTGAGTTTCAGGAGTAGCTGTGAGTGAGTCGGGAGTAGCTGTGGGTGAGTCAGGATTAGCTGTGCGTGAGTCGGGAGTTGCTGTGAGTGAGTTGGGAGTAGCTGTGGGTGAGTCAGGATTAGCTGTGAGTGAGTGAGTCGGGAGTAGCTGTGAGTGAGTCGGGAGTAGCTGTGAGTGAGTCGGGATTAGCTGTGAGTGAGTCGGGAGTAGCTGTGGGTGAGTCGGGATTAGCTGTGAGTGAGTCGGGAGTAGCTGTGAGTTTCAGGAGTAGCTGTGGGTGAGTCGGGATTAGCTGTGAGTGAGTCGGGAGTAGCTGTGAGTTTCAGGAGTAGCTGTGGGTGAGTCAGGATTAGCTGTGCGTGAGTCGGGAGTTGATGTGAGTGAGTCGGGAGTTGCTGTGAGTGAGTCGGGAGTAGCTGTGGGTGTCTTGGGAGTGGCTGTGGGTGTCAGTCACTATATCACTGATTCAGAAAGAATTACCACCCGTCTTCACTCGCCTGCCAGCCAAAGCCCGAGTAGAGAAATGAGGTAATACAGAATAAGATGATATGCTGCACCCAAGGGAAAAAACACATAGGTTTGGTTTACAGCACCTTTCTGTGCTTGTTGCCTTAATCATTTATATCTCCTCACTTACATTGGCACAATAGAATAAGTCTGCCGATTGTGTAATGAAGTTATATCTCTAACCTTACTGTGTACCCAGCTACTAACAATATTCACAGAGGTAATCAATCACCCGCCAGAAACCGCCTCCCTCATCATCCCCAGAGCCCTGGTCAGACCAGATCACTGCCCCTCCATCCCTTCAGGGTTTAAAAGATAAATAGCTGCAGTTTATACTTTGCTGGGGCCAGAAACGTGGATGCCCAGCAGAGGATGAGAGGAGGATGGTTTCTGCAGGCACCGCTCCAGCAGGGCACCTCCAATGTCAGTAGAGCCCACAGATTTCCACAGGATCATCAGTCTATCAAATCTGCACCCCTGATGCCCTGACCATATCTTTCCCTGTGCCATGCCTTCTCGCATTAGTTTGCAGTGTTTTTTTCTGTCAGCCCTCTCTTCCAGGTGACCTGTGAAATTTTATGTGCATGTGGCTCAGCTGTGGCTCAGTGGTTAGCACTCTCTAGGTGGGAGGGGCTAGGAGTAAGCAGGTGCTGCTGGTTGCCTGATTACTGCAGGGAGTTGGAGTGAACTTGTAAAAAGTTGGTGGAGGATTTTTTTCCAGGTTTTAGGGCCTTTTTGGCCCATAAACAATAGCCAGATGGCTGCTGAGGGGTCTGGAGTGCCAAGCCCCTCAGAGGACAGTGTTCCCAAGATGAATTTAATCAGGGGAGAAATTGTTGTTGGAAAGGAGAGAAAAAGGCCCAAAGATTTGGGCCGGGACACTCGGAGGTTTGGAAAAGAAAACACGGTGGTGGTTCAGTGCGAGGCTAAGGAGATACGAGCTTGGGATGTTATCCAGGCAGTACATGAGGACTACGACAAGGGAAGCTGCTTTGCCTGACGACCAAATCCGAATGTTGGGTTCGAGATGATGGTCAGTGGCCGAGAGGAGGTGGAAAGACTTTTACTCAGTTTGCAGGTTGGTGATAAGTTCTTGGAGGTATCTCTGCTATATTTGGAAGAGGTGGTGGTCTCATTCTTAAACTTGTCGGTTTATATTGAGGACGATGTGCTAATCAAAAAGTTGGAGTTGTGGGGCATTCAAATTTGTTCGGCAATAAAGAGGAGATACTGTTCAGGAACACGGGTAGCAGATGGAACCTGTTACGTAAAGGTACGGTTCCCAGAGGGGATGAAGTCATTACCGTACAGCATGAAGTTCGAGACAATGGAAGGAGTGCAGTACTTCCGAGTACTGCATGATAACCAAGTGAAGGTTTGTTATTATTGTCTTGGACACGACCATCTTGTAAGAAACTGTCCGGAATTGTACTGTTATAATTGCGGCGAGTCTGGACACACCGCTCGGAGCTGCAAGGCGGAGAGCTGTGGGGTGTGTCACAAAGGCCCCACCCGCTGTGAGTGTGAGGCAGAAGGAAACTGTCAGGGTCCCAGCTACACGTTCCTCTGCTGGCCGCCAGAGGGCGGTTTAGGAGGCCTCAGTACACTGCTGCCATGTCTCTGTACCTCTCTCCTCACCTGTGTCTCATTAGAGTAATTGTCTCATCAGAGTGATCAGGCCTGTTATTTAAGCTGACTATTTCCGGCCCCAGTCGCTCAGTATTGAGTTCCCATGCCTGCAAGTCACAGGTTAGTTTCTAGTCCTGGCCCTGCGTTTTGTATACTCGCTTTTGTTTCTTTGAGTTGTTACTTTGATCTTTTGTTTGAAGAATTCTCTGTACGTCCTGTGTTTGAAGAGCCTTCTACTAAAGTACCTTTTGAGTTTTACTCCATCTCAGGTCTCTGGCTGTCTGTCTGCGTTTGGGTCCACTACCACACCCGTAACAGAAACCCCTTGAGTGACGAGGAGATGGAAGAGCAGAAGGTGTGAGTGGAACGGCCGGAGGAGTGGAGCAGTCGGAGGACACAGCTGGTGAATTGAAGGAGAAAAGAGCACAGGAAGTGGATAAGAACAAAGACGGCAGAGGGCAGCACGGGTCGAGGACAGAGCCGAGCCATAATACAGTTCAGCTCTCCCTAACCTGGTGTCCGCGGGGGGAGAGGAGGCGGGAGCGGGGTGCATGGTACATGTAAGTACTCCAAAGAAAGATGGGGAGTCGGACATCTTGGTGAGCAGGAGGGGGCAAGACAAGGAGAGGGTGCAAGAGGCAGGAGCCTTAAAGGGGCAGCAGGACGGGAGCGGTGAGACAAAGACGCCAGAAGGGGGCAATATAGGTGCGCCATTGTCCCAGAGAGAGAAGGATCAGGGAGCAAGGGTCAGCAGTGGAGATGAGGTCGAAGGGAGCGGCACTGTTGGAGAAACCGCGATAGCAGGAAGACTCTCTATGGGAGATGATGTATCTGACTGAGAGCAGGATTATGTATCTGACAGGGAGCAGGGACAGAAGGTTACAGAAGAGCTAGAGTGAGAAATTAGAGGGGGACAGAGACATGGAAGTGGAGGGTGGGGTGGCATCTTGTGGAAAGGGAAAGGTTAGTGAGGGGCAGAAGGAGGGAGAAAGGGCAGCTCCTTGGCCCAAACTTAATGCAAGGAAGAGGCTGAAACAGCAGGGAAGGTTCAAACAGGAGATGAAAAACAGCCAGAGGTTGCAGGAAAAAGCAACAGCTGGCCGAAAAGTTGGAAAGGAGCATGAGAGGAGGGAAGGGCCAAAGATTAAATGATGGGGACATTATCAGGCATACTTCCCTTAATCGGAGCCATGATTACATTGGTCTTGATTAATGTGAACGGACTGAGGGGTGAGAAGAAATTGCAGCAGTTGTTGCAGGGTTTTAAAGGCACTGACTTGTGTCTGCAAGAAAGTTTTTGGGATGAGGATATCCTAGAAAGAGTTTGGAAGATTTGGAAGGGAGAGGTGTTTGCAAGTTGTGCAAATAATAACCGTAGAGGGGTGGCTGTTTTGGTGAGTCCATCCATCGAAGAGAACGTTGCCTTGGTGGACAAGGACACTGAGGGGAGATTTTTATGGCTAAGGGTAAAAATGGAGGAATTTAATTGCGATCTCTTTAATATCTATGCACCGAATGACCATCGCAAGTTTTTTCGGGGGTTATTCACTGAAGTGGTAGAGGTGGAAAATCTTTGAATAGTGGAGGATTTTAATGTATTTTTATCTCGGACGGACATTTCAGCCCAGATGGCCTTTAAGGATGATAACTCCGGAGGGATGACTGTAAAAATTATGGCAAATTTAAATTTGAGAGACTTATGGAGGGATCGGAACCTCTTAAAAAGGGAATTCTCCAGAACAGGTTGGGTGGGTGATGTTTTAAAACAGAGCCAACAGATTTTCTGTTGATGCGGGAAGGGTTAAGTTCTGAGGTGATGGAGATTTATTATAAAAAAGTATTTTTCAGTGACCTCTTGGCTTTGGTTCTTAGAATTAGGAACAGCAGAGTTAAGATCAGTTCAGAGGTGTGGATTTTAAACAATCAATACCTGAAAGAAATTGCTTATAAAGAAGGGATTATAAATATAATAAAGAATGCTCGGAAGGAACCTTTGTTCTTGAAAGAAAGAAGAGTTTGGTGGGACAATTTCAAATATGAGGTAAAAGTTTTTTCGGTACGTTATGGGAAAAAGAGAACGGCAGCTAATCGGCGTCGAGAAGAGAATATAAACAAAAGGTTTACGGATGTCGGTAAAGCAGTTGACGGAGGGGATAAGGGAGCTGAGACTACGTTCCGGGTGCTAAAGGAAGAGTGGGAATTATTGCAAGCTGAAAAATGCAAGGAGGCCATTCTCCGTGCAAAGGCTAAAGATGCATTGGAGGGCGAAAGATGCACTAGATATTTTCTAGAGCAAGAGAAGCTGCAACAGAGATTATCATTAATTGGAGAGTTGAAGGTTGGGGAGAAGATCATTAATGAAAGTGAGGAGATTTTAGAGGCAGCTAGTAGCTTTTATATAGAGTTATATACAAAAGAAGCCATTTCCAATTTGGCGATGGAGAAAGTTAGTACTTTTATTGAAGAGGGTTTAAAGGAGGTTGAGAGAAGCATGTGTGACAAAGAAGTAGGATTAGTGGAAATAAAAGTAGCAATAAGTGGAATGAAGGGGGGGGAGGGGGGAAGCCCAGGGTCCAATGGACTAAGTGCAGAATTTTATAAAGAATTTTTCGAGATTTTAAGTCCATTGCTCTTAGAAGATTTTAAGGAAATTAATATTGAGGGAAGCCTGGCCCCATCTATGAGGAGAGGTGTCATAAGCTTATCTTATATAAAAATATAAAGGGGATAGAAGGGATCTGAAGAATTGGAGGCCCGTCACATTATTAAATGTGGATTCTAAGATCTTGGCGAGGGTTATGGCAAATCGTTTGAAGGAGGTGTTGCCGCAGATAGTTTTGCCCTCTCAGTCCTATGGAGTCATAGGTCAGGACATCGCAGACTCTGTGGTCTCAATCCGAGATGAAATAAAGCTCATGGAAGAGAGTGGAAGGGAGACTTATGTATTAAAGATAGATCAAGAGAAAGCCTTTGATAGGGTCTCTCATGAGTTTTTATTGAAGGTTTTGGAAGCATTTGGTTTCAGGGAAAATTTAATTGAGTGGATAAGGACTTTTTATTCAAACATATTTAGCTGTGTTAAATGTAACGTTTTTTTATCCAAGTATTTTCTGATACAGAGGTCAGTGAGACAGGGTTGTCCCCTGTCCCCATTGTTGTACACATTGGTAGCAGAACCATTAGGTTACATGATGCGAAAGAAACAAGGTGTAGTTGGGATTGTGGTTCCCAGATCCGGGCTGGTGTCGGTGATGCACCAATATGCAGATGACACAACCTTAACATTGAGAAATGGGGAGTCAGTGAGGAAAGCTATGGATGTAGTGGAGGAGTATTGTAGATCTTCAGGAGCCAGAGTGAATTATAGTAAGTCCCAATGCCTGGTTACAGGAAGGGGTAGGGGGGAATGGTTGGAGGAAAGTCCCTTTAAGGTGGTGGAGGTTTTGGAAACTCTGGGGGTGCATATGGGGTGCAAGAAAGACAGGGATGAAGTGGATCGATTAAATTGGGAATCGAAGGTTATGAAAATTAAAAGATTTTGGGATGATGGGAAAGAAGGTGGTTGAAAGTGCAAGGAAGATCGACAGTGGTGTCCACTCTCCTGCTATCTAAGCTATGGTACTTATTGACAGTGGAGGATATTCCTGAGTGGGCGGAAAAGTCCATCCGAGAGGCTTGTGTGAGGTTTTTATGGGAAGGGAAACCAGCCTTGGTGGCTTACAATACCATCATTGGACGGAGAAATCAGGGAGGACTCAATTTCCCAGATATTGATTTGAAGAAAAAATCCTTTAGAATCAAATGGGTGAAGAGATTTCTTCAGAAGTCAAATACAAGTTTTTGGAAGAGTTGTTTTGAGCATTTTTTTAAACAAAGTGGGATAGGAGGGCAGGGGATATTGTATATGGAATACAATAATATGTTTTTGAAATCGATTAAACCTCTCCCTAGGTTTTATAAGGGGGTTGTAGAGACTTGGGCTCAATTTTTAAAAAGTGTGCTGTTTATGCCCAAGGGGGCTGAGGAATTTTTAGAACAGCCCTTATTTTTGAACAGCTGGGTCAACATCGAAGGAGAGGTATTATTTAATCAAGCTTTTATAAAAGCTGGTATTATATGTGTGAAAGATGTATTATACGAGGTAATTCCAGGTTGGTTGCTGGAAGCGATAGTGAGGGACATGGTGTGGGAGGAGGATCAGGAGGTAGAGGAAAAAGCAATAGTGATCATGTATGAGAAGATTGTGAGGGCAATGCCACGGGTTTGGATGGAAGAAATAAATGCAGAAATCTCCAAAGGAAGTAAAATGCATCCCGCTTTTCCAAGCTTTCTGCTGGAGAAAGAGGGAGAGTTGGTCCAATTTGACAACTTTAATACTCGAGATTTCTATGAGGTATTTAGAGAATGGAGATTCAAGACACCTGCTGGTCAGGAGTTTTGGCAGAGTATATAATGTACCCACAGCTGGAACAGGATTTGGAAGGGAGTGTGGGTGAATTTTAAATGTCCAGAGTGGATTGAACTGGATTTCAAATTGGCTCATAACCGGATTTTTACCATATTCAATTCAATTTTATTTGTCATATATGCAGCAGACGTGTGTACTGCACAATGAAATGTTGATTTTTACGAGTCCTCCCAACATTGAAATAAATATGGCATAACAATGATAAAAATACTAATAGAAATACTAATAGAAAGACAGTAATAATAAATAAAACAACAGTAATAAATAATAATAAATTAATCGTTCATGAGTCTTATGGCCTGGGGGTAGAAGCTGTTTCGAAACCTCTTGGTACGAGACCGTATGCTTCGGTATCTCTTACCGGACGGGAGCAGGGCGAAGAGGTTGTGGCTGGGGTGACTCGCGTCTTTAATGATTCTCAGGGCCTTCCCCCGGCACCTCTCGGGGTAGATATCCTGCACAGCAGGTAGTTTAATTCCTATCGTATGTTGTGCAGCTTTCACCACCATCTGTAGAGCCTTGCGGTCTGTGGCGGTGCAGTTGCCATACCAGGTAGTGATGCAGTCGGACAGGATACTCTCGATGGTGCACCGGTAGAAGTTGGTGAGAATCTGTGGGGCCATTCCAAATTTCTTCAGTCTCCTGAGGAAGAACAGGCATTGGCATGCCTTCTTCGTTACGACGTCGATGTGATGGGATCACGTTAAGTCCTCCGTAATGAATACACCCAGGAATTTGAAGTTGCTGACCCTCTCCACCTCAGCCCCTTTGATGTAGATTGGGGTGTGTCCCTCCCCCTGCCACTTCCTGTAATCCACGATCATCTCCTTTGTTTTGCTGATGTTGAGGGAGAGGTTGTTGTACTTGCACCATTCTGCTAGAGCTCTTACCTCCTCCCTGTAGCCTGTCTCGTCGCCATCTGTGATCAGGCCTACAACGGTAGTGTCATCAGCAAACTTGATGATGGAGTTGAAGTTGTGCGTGGCCACGCAGTCGTGAGTAAACAAGGAGTACAGAAGGGGGCTGAGCACACAACCCTGGGGAGCTCCCGTGTTCAGGATCAGTGTGGAGGAGGTGTTTCTGCCTATTTTCACCACCTGGGGTCTGCCCGTCAGGATGTCCAGGATCCAGTTGCATAGGGAGGTGTTAAGTCCTAGCTCACTGAGCTTGTTGACAAGCTTGGAGAGGATAATGGTATTGAATGCTGAACTATAATCAATGAACAACATTCTCACATAGGTGTTCCTCTTATCCAGGTGTGATAAGGCAGTGTGCAGTACAGTGGCGATGGCATCATCCCTAGGTCTGTTTGGGCGGTAGGCAAATTGGAGTGGGTCCAGTGTGTCAGGCAGTAACGAGTTGATGTGGGTTTTGACCAGACTCTCAAAGCACTTCATGATGACAGAAGTGAGTGCTATGGGGCGGTAGTCGTTTAAACAGGTTACTTTTGTTTTTTTGGGGACTGGAATGACCGATGTCATCTTGAGGCGGGTGGGGACTACAGACTGGTACAGTGAACGGTTGAATATATCCGTAAACACGGCTGCCAGCTGGTCAGCGCATGCTCTAAGGACACGCCCAGGGATTCCATCTGGACCGGGTGCTTTGTGGGTGTTCACTCTCTTAAAGGTCTTGCTCACGTCAGCCACGGAGATTGAGAAGACCCGGTCATCCTGAGCCGCGGGCGCCCTTGTAACAGGCCAGTTGTTGTTGGCCTCAAACCGGGCGTAAAAAGTGTTAAGCTCATCCGGGAGAGAGGCATTGCTGGGCATCACACGGTTGGATTTCCCTTTGTAGTCTGTAATAGATTGCAGTCCACTCCACATCCTTCGCGAATCTGAGCTATGATAGTGTGACTCCACTTTGTCCGTGTATTGTCTTTTTGCATTTTTGATGGTTTTTCTGAGGTCGTACCTTGATTTCTTGTACTCATCCATGTCCCCAGAGTTGAATGCGATGGACCGTGTTTTTAGCATAGCACGGATATTGCCATTTACCCATGGTTTCTGGTTGGGAAATGTTCGTACAACAATCCTCGGAACAACGTCGTCTATGCACTTGTTTATGAAACTAATGACTGAATCTGTATATGTGTTGATGTCATTGTCCGAGGCATTCCGAAACATATCCCAGTCAGTGGAATCAAAACAGTCCTGTAACATAGCGTCTGATTGATCCGACCAGCATTGTAGAGATCTCATCACAGGCTTTTCCTGTTTCAGTTTCTGCCTATAGGTGGGTAGCAGCAGGATGGAGTCGTGATCTGATTTGCCAAAGGGAGGGCGGGGGAGGGCCTTGTATCCATCCCGGAATGGAGTGTAAACGTGATCTAGTGTGTTCTTGGCTCGCGTTGGGCAGGTGATATGCTGATGGTATTTAGGCAGTACTTTCTTCAGATTGGCTTTGTTGAAATCGCCAGCCATGATGAATGCAGCCTCTGGATGGGAAGTTTCAAGCCTGCTAATGATCCCATACAGCTCGTTTAGTGCCCTATTTGTGTCGGCCTGTGGTGGAATATACACCACTGTAATGATCACGGATGAGAACTCTCTCGGGAGGTAGAAGGGTCGGCATTTGATCATCAGGTGTTCAAGATCGGGTGAACAAGAAGATGTAAGTAGTTCCACGTCGGAACACCAAGAATTGTTGATCATAAAGCATACTCCACCCCCTCTATTTTTCCCCGAGTCCTTTTTTCCAGAACGGTCTTGTGTAAGATTGGGCGAGTGGAGGGGGCAACTTGCCCAGTGCGTGGGATACGGGATGAGACTCTGTCCCATTTACTAGTGTTATGTCTGCAATTAAATGATTTTAAGTACTATGTCCAACAGTTGTGTGAAGTTTTTTGCTGGGTGGGGACCGAAGAGCGAGAATGGGAATCCCGTGGGACTCAATTTTGAGATGGGGATTGCAGGAGAGTCTGCCTGAGTCTAGCGGAGCAGCAATTAATTTAATGTTCAGTTTGGCTAGATTCGTGATTGTGCAAAGAAGGAATGCTCTGTTTTTTAAGGAGAGGAGAATCAATCTAAAAGAGTATTTTAAATATAAGCTAAAAGATCATTATAAGGCTCTGTGGATGTTTTATTCAGAAAGAAATTTAAAGATAGTATTTTACAATCAATTTTTAAAGTACAATCGATTAATATATGTTATGGGAGACAAATTAAACTTCAAGTTTTGATGTTAATATGTGGTGGAGGAATGGCTGTGGAGAGCGGTGGAATGGATTTGTATGATACAATGAAATGATCACGATGTTGTAAATGTTCTTAATGTTCAATAAAGAATATAATAATAAAAAAAAGTTGGTAGCACACTTGTCTCTGAGTCAGAAGGTTGTGGGTTCAATCTCACTCCAGGGACTTGCACACATATAGCTAGGCTGACACTCCAGTGCAGTGCTGAGGGAGTGCTGCACTGTTGGAGGTGCCATCTTTCGGATGAGACGTTAAACCGAGGCCCCGTCTGCTCTCTCAGATGGACGTAAAAGATCCCATGGCACTATTTCGAAGAAGAGCAGGGGAGTTATCCCCGGTGTCCTGGCCAATATTTATCCCTCAACCAACATAACAAAACAGATTATCTGGTCATTATCACATTGCTGTTTGTGGGAGCTTGCTGTGCGCAAATTGGCTGCCGCTTTTCCCACATTACAACAGTGACTCCACTTCAAAAAGTATTTCATTGGCTGTAAAGCGCTTTGAGACAGCCGGTCGTCGTGAAAGGCGCTATATAAATGCAAGTCTTTCTTTCATGGTATTATTGTCCTTGATTGCAAGTGTGCCATACAACCTCTGTTAAAAGGGGTTCAATGCTCTGTGTATGCTGCGTAGCTTAACTCCCTGAGTTTGCAGTGAATGAACATTTACATTGGGTAAGCATGCCTTAGAAGAAGTGCACACGTGTAGAAACTAAATGACATTACCTTGTCACTTGTCTTGATGCCACAGAACTTTTCCTAATTTGCTTCCAGGTATGGCGGACCTAGGAGATTACAATCACTCACTAAGCAATCTCCATCGACGCTTGTACCTGGGATTTTACAAGTGGGCTGCCCTTCAGCAACAAATAGGTCCACCTTCCATCGCTGCCCTTCCTGTAGCATCATCGCAAGCCGGTTATTATGAATGATTATAAAATTATGAGGGGTTTTGATAGAGTAAATAGGGAAAAACTGTTTCTACTGCCAGGAGGGTCAGTAACCACAGGACACAGATAGTTGGCAAAAGAATCAGAGGGGATGTTAGGAGAATTTTTTTTTACAACTTGTATTTATATAGTGCCTGCAACGTAGTAAAACGTCCCAAGGTGCTTCACAGGAATATTACAAGACAAAGCAAATTGACACCGAGCCACATTAGGGGAAATTAGGGCAGGTGACCAAAAGCTTGGTCAAAGAGGTAGGTTTTAAGGAGCGTCTTAAAGGAGAAAAGAGAGGTAGAGAGGCGAAGAGGTTTAGGGAGGGAATTCCAGAGCTGAGGGCCTAGGCATCAGAAGGCATGGCCAGCAGATTTAATAGTAACTTTCAAAAGGGAAAAAAAAAAGATTTGAGGGACTATGGAGAAAGAACAGAGGAGTGGAACCATTTTCTTAGCTCTTTCAAAGAGCCAACACAGGCATGGTGGGCCGAATGGCCTCTTTCTGTGTTGTAAGATTCTATGAATTGCCGCTGAAGGCTGGAGTTTCTGTCCTCACTCCACATCGGCTGCTGCCAAACCTGTCAGTCCCTCCAGCGGAACAGTTGCCTCTAATTCCCCCTTTCAGGGCAACCGACGGCCCTTTAAGAGCTGCTGACTCACCCAATGATCAGCGAGCTGCCGAACAAGCCTGTGTCTATTCAGATGAGGAGGCGAGGCTTTATTTGAAGATTCACTGAGACCAGCCCTGCCCAGGCTTGGAGTTGATGTGACCAGACCCTGAGCAAACACCGCCCTGATTCTGCCAGATAAAAAAATCAGGACTTACAAATCGCTAGGGAATGTGAGGAGCCGATTTTTTTTTTTTATTACATAGAATATACAGCATAGACCATTCAGCCTAACCAGTCAGTGCCGGCATTTATGCTCCACTTGAGCCAATCATTATAAACACATATTTAACAGAAAATAAAGGTTTAGGGAAGGAAGTAATAAACAAATAAGTGTTTGAATCTAAACCAATTGTGGGAGGTAAAACAAATATTATTTAATATAGATAACTGAGCATAAGTGGTTTTGGGGAGGGAGAAATCGAAATTACTTGCATCTTAAGGATGTTTTGTAAAGTGGTAGATAAATAGTATTATAAATGCTAGCCTAGAAATTCAGCTTGTCACTCCGCCTCCACACCACCCCCTCCCAAATCTCGGGGACATTGTCATTATCATATTGGGTACAGGAAACATCAAATGTTAGCATGCAGGTACAGCAAGCAATTAGGAAGGCAGATGGAATGTTGGCCTTTATTGCAAGGGGGTTGGAGTATAAGAGTAAGGAAGTCTTGCTACAATTGTACAGGGCCTTGGTGAGACCACACCTGGAGTACTGTGCACAGTTTTGGTCTCCTTATCTAAGGAAGGATATACTTGCCTTGGAGGCGGTGCAACAAAGGTTCACTAGATTGATTCCTGGGGTGAGAGGGCTGTCCTATGATGAGAGATAGTGTAGAATGGGCCTATACTCTCTGGAATTTAGAAGAATGAGAGGTGATCTCATTGAAACATACAAGATTCTGAGGGGAATTGACAGGGTAGATGCTGAGAGGTTGTTTCCCCTGGCTGGAGAGTCTAGAACTAGGGGGCATAGTCTCAGGATAAGGGGTTGGCCATTTAAGACTGAGATGAGCAGCAATTTCTTCACTCAGAGGATTGTGAATCTTTGGAATTCTCTACCCAGAGGGCTGTGGATGCTGAGTCTTTGAGTATATTCAAGGCTGAGATTGATCGATTTTTGGACTCTAAGGTGAATCGAGGGATAGGGAGATCGGGCAGGAAAGTGGAGTTGAGGTCGAAGATCAGCCATGATCTTACTGAATGGCGGAGCAGGTTCGAGGGGCCGTATGGCCTGCTCTTAATTCTTATGTTTTAACAGCACAACAGGGGAACCCTCCCAGCATCGGCAGTGTAAACAACAACAACGATTTGTATTTATATAGCCTTTAACGTAGTAAAACGTCCCAAGGCGCTGCACAGGAGTATTTTAAGACAAAAAATTTGACACCGAGCCACATAAGGATAAATTAGGGCAGGCGACCAAAAGCTTGGTCAAAGAGGGAGGTTTTAAAGAGCTTCTTATAGGAGGAAAAAGAGGGAGTGGGGCGGAGAAGTTTAGGCAGGGAATTCCAGAGCTGAGGGCCCAGGCAACAGAAGGTACGGCCACCAAAGGTTGAGCGATTATAATCAGGGATGCTCAAGAGGGCAGAATTAGAGGAGCGCAGGTATCTCGGTGGGTTGTGGGGCTGAAGGAGGTTACAGAGATAGGGAGGGGCGAGGCCATGGAGGGATTTGAAAACAAGGATGAGAATTTTGAAATCGAGGCACTGCTTAACCGGGAGTCAATGTAGGTTAGTGAGCACAGGGGAGACATAGAAACATAGAAACATAGAAGATAGGAGCAGGAGTAGGCCATTCGGCCCCTCGAGCCTGCTCTGCCATTTAATGAGATCATGGCTGATCATCCAAGTTCAGCACCCTGTCCCTGCTTTCTCCCCATATCCCTTGATCCCTTTAGCCTTAAGAAATATATCTAACTCCTTCTTGAATATATTTAATGAATTGGCCTCAACTGCCTTCTGTGGTAGAGAATGCCACAGGTTCACCACTCTCTGGGTGAAGAAATTCCTCCTCATCTCTGTCCTAAATGGCTTACCCCTTATCTTTAGACTGTGACCCCTGGTTCTGGACTCCCCCACCATTGGGAACATCCTTCCTTCATCTAGTCTAGACCTATGAGAATGGTACCACAGGCCGGTTCGATTGAAGATCCTAAGGCTGGAAATTCTGGCAATCGCCTCTCCTTCAGTGTAAAGCGCAAATCAAACAATCATCTATCCTTCAAGCTTGGTGCAGGCCCACCTGCAACTGGAGTGGCACCTATATCTTCTCTCTGCAGACGCAGGTACTGCAGTGCCTAAGGTGGGTATATATGGTGGGATTCCTGAGGTAGCTATTATATTTGTGAGAGCTGTATCTTTCAGCATCAGTGTAATATTTTTACCTCATGTAGGTTATGTAATGCATTGCTTCAGTAACTTTATTGTATTTGTAAGATTCTGAAAATTGTAATAAAACCACTGCTACTGTGTGGAGATCAAAGTTCAGAATGAATTGTGAAATGGTTACAGACGGATTCAAAATGCAGGAAATCAGTATGTGTTCTTTGTTTGTGAAGACACAAAGTGGTGGAAGTCAGCAGGAGGTCCTTTGCCTGGTGGTCAGCACATGGTCCTTTGTTTGAAAGGCCACATGGACAGGAAGGAGCCCCCACACACCTCACAGGAACATGAACATATCATGTGGAAGGAACTCCAATCAGGAAAGGTTTGGAGTGAAACTGACCTATCAGAGAGAGGCGGACAGTGATATGCGAGCCGGCAGAAAGGCCCTATAACAGAAGTAACCCAGGGGGCAGGAAATTCAGAACACAGAAGGGACAAAGAAGACCGAACGGAAGAACAGACGAACAGAGGAGGCTGGCCAGTCTACGTTTCGATCTACAACTTTTCTGAATTGATCACCCAGAGATAAAGGAGTATGTATGAAAGTCGGACATAGAGCTTAGATATTGTTAAAAGGGGTACTTTTATGTATGGTTGACTTGGAATATAAATCGCCCAGAGGTAGCGTGTAAATTGTTGGGAAATAATTTTATGTACGGGTAAATTGTTCCCTCCCAAGAAAATAAGAACATAAGAAATAGGAGCAGGAGTAGGCCATTCGGCCCATCAATAAGATCATGACTGATCTTCTACCTCAATTCCACGTTCCCGCACTATCCCCATACCCTTGATTCCCTTAATAGCCAAAAATCTATCAATCTATGTCTTGAATATACTCAATGACTGAGCCTCCACAGCCCTCTGGGATAGAGAATTCCAAAGATTCACCACCCTCCGAGTGAAGAAATTCCTCCTCATCTCAGTCCTATATGGCCTACCCCTTATTCTGAGACTGTGACCCCTAGTTCTGGACTCCCCAGCCAGGGGAAACATCCTCCCTGCATCTACCCTATCAAACCCTGTAAGAATTTTGTATGCTTCAATGAGATCACCTCTCATTCTTCTAAACAATAGAGAATATAGGCCTAGTCTACTTAATCTCTCCTCATAGTCAATCCCCCCATCCCAGGAACCAGTGTGGTGAACTTTCGTTGCACTCCCTTTCTGACCCAGTTTTCAATATATGTAACTATGATCATTGAAGCTTCTCAGGGGCTGCACCCCAACTTCCTGCAAAAAGAATCCACTCCTAAATCCAGGGGGAGGGGAGCCCAAAGTGCAGTTCTGCAGTTCCTGCAAGGGGCACCCCCCCACCCCCCTCACCAGCACTATTGAGCTGCCTCATGACTTCCTGGCCACATTTCCCTTGATTACTGAGATCTATTTGTGCGATTATACATAACTTGTTGTTCTTCACAAAGATTACAGAGATCCTCTAATCTTTGCTCTAGACTACCATTTTTGAACATTGTCCTTTCCCACTTTCAGGGAAATCCTCAAACTAACCACAGGGTAGTTTCTGTGGGTTCTACCAGCTTTGTGGCAGTGGAATCGTCAAGGCACTCTTAAATGCCCAAAACAATTGAAGGAGAATGGAGTTAGCTCAACTTAGGTCAACTGTAGCTGACAGAAAGGGCAATTTTCCCCAGATACTTTAGGTGCTAAAGAGACTCCCGAGTGACCAAAATGGGGTCTTAAGTTGCAATGCTGGTTTAGCCTCCTTTTATTGCAAGACGCCATCTTGGTAAAGGAGTTGAAGCTTGCACTAGGAATGGATGCCCGAGGCTTGTTAAGGGGTTCATTGCCACTTAAAATGCCTGCTAGCGCTCATTAAAGAGGCTGCATAGCAAACACACTCTCCTAACAGCGACCAGCTGTTTGGGAGTCAACACAACGTTGATGTAGATTTCAAGCGCTACTTAAAGGGGTACTCACCATTTCATGTTCACTTGCTGATGGAGCTGTAAGAGGACCTCTGAAACACATCGGAAGATTTTCCGGGACACTTTGTCAAGATTACACCAACACTCGAGCAACATTTATTCTGGAAATTCTCTGAGGACTTCACCTAAAGTGCTGTGCTACTCCACCTTATAGGAGTCACCAGGAGAGATGGGAGTGCTTGGTCATCAGCATCTTGCTAGGAGTCCCCCTTGGTCTGGAGGAGGAATGGGAGGAGGAGATGAGGCCGGGCAGAGCAGCACCGGCTGCTGCAGGAGAGAGGGACAGGAGGGCAAGGTGGCATCTTTCTCCCCTGACATGCCACACCTTCAGTGGAAGTGGGTGCGAGGAGCCCACATACTCTGCTCCACAAAAGTTGTGTCTAATCAGCATTTGAGTGCTAAACCTGCAGGTGTCTGTTTAGCACAGCCAGGCATGTTCAAATAATGGTAATCAGCAATTAGGACAAAAACTGTGTGCTAAATCCAGACTTTCAAATAGACGCGTCTTATTAGCACAGCACCCATTTAGTGCCTGTTTTCACCCTTTAGCCAAAATAACCCCCAGAGTCTTTTACAGGGGCTTTCACCTCCATTCCCATCCAAAGATTCATCTACCTGTATTTTGGGAAGTGCTTTATTATTGTAACAATTCCATTAAAACTTGGCTTTTGTCTCCAGTTTCCATTAAACTGGCTCTCAGAGAGCCACATAGCACAGCATCAGAGACTGAGACATCAAACTGGTGGGGAAGATGGTAGATCTTCCAAGGTTGGTATCGAGCTGCACGACTGAGGCAATATGGCGGGAACTTTACATCATACTGAACCCTGCCACATCTAACCAGAGAGCAGTTGATCAAAAGGTGCAAAATAGAAACACACATTTCTTTGCACACTGCTGTTAAACCTCACAGTGAAAGTACAGAGAAAACAGACAAGCAAGATGCAGATGCACCCTACCACAACAACAACTTGCATTTATATAGTGCCTTTAGGCCCAGAAATTCAGTATAGCCACTTTTGGGGCGGTAAAGTCAGGCGCGCGCTAAAGTTTGCGCCCGGCGCAAAGTCGATGGCACTTCGCCGATATTCAGTAGCTTCGCCCTAAGAGGTTGCTTGAGCGCTAAAACTGGCGTTGCACGCCTATCTTTAGGCGCTAAGCCGGCGGTGCAGAGGGATAGCGCCGAGGCCGGGCGCAGCACAGGTGCGGCCATTTCTTGATTGACAGCAGACACCGTGGCGCCGGCCAGCTCTTAAAGGGGGAAGGGTCGACTTGCTCTGCTGCAACGGCCTGCACACTGCAGCCTTCCAGCTAGGCCTGAACACTGCTGGTGATCAGAAGGAGCCATGGCAACAGTACAGAAGGCCCGTGAGCGTGCCCTGCGCTTCTCAGCCCATGACTTGAAGGTGATGGTGAGGGCCTTGGAGAAGAGACAGCACATCTTGTTCCCGGACACTGGCAGGAAGCCTCCAACCAGCGTCTATAGGAAAGTCTGGAGGGAGGTCGCCCGCTGGGTGTCGGCCACCGGCGATGCCCCCAGGGACAATGTCCAATGCCGGAAGAAGTTTAATGACCTGACCAGGATTGTCAGGGTGAGTACCCTTTCCAGTCTCCTCCTCATCCTTGCATGTACACCTGGCATGATGGGCAAAGGGACCTGAAAGCCCTAATGGCCAGCCCTCAGCCAGCAGCTATGGGACAGTCATGAACATCAATTGCACATTCTGCACTTTACACCATGGGAGGCAGTGCACACCACATCAGGGCTTCACACTGGCCAAGCTATTCCACCATGGGAGGCAGTGCACACCACATCAGGGCTACACACTGGCCAAGCTATTCCACCATGGGAGGCAGCGCACACCACATCAGGGCTACACACTGGCCAAGCTATTCCACCATGGGAGGCAGTGCACACCACATCAGGGCTACACACTGGCCAAGCTATTCCACCATGGGAGGCAGCGCACACCACATCAGGGCTACACACTGGCCAAGCTATTCCACCATGGGAGGCAGTGCACACCACATCAGGGCTACACACTGGCCAAGCTATTCCACCATGGGAGGCAGTGCACACCACATCAGGGCTACACACCGTACTTACAGGCCGTCCTTTCTCTTGCAGGCTAAACTTGCCAACAACCGAAGGCACCAGGAGCAGACCGGAAGAGGCCGCCCCCAGATCCAGGAGCTCACTCCCCTGGAGGAGCGCGTGAGTCGCCTCATGGGACCCTGGGTGATTGGGCCCGTCGCCTGTGGAGATGCCGACCCTCTTCTGGGCCACAATGGTATGGACATCACCTTTTGGACCTCTCTCGTCGCACTTGCGCATCCGATCTACCTCCTTTGCCATTGTCCGACCAATGCGCTGAATGCCACCAGTCATGCCTCCCTCGCTGACGCCCTCTCCTCACTCTAAAGCTACTCTTGTGCCTTCCTGCTTTCAGCTGGTGACGAGGAGCTCCCTGAAGCTGCCAGTGACAGCCCCTCCGAGGAGGAGGAGGAGGAGGAACAGGAAGGCGGACCATCAGGGCAGCAGTCAGGTGCGGCTGCAGTTGCCGAAGTAGTGGACACGTCTTCCCTGGAGGAGAGCCTGGAGGAAGTGTCGGAGGGGAGTGGAGCTGCTGGGACCAGTGGCATCCAGCAACCCAGGAGGGCTGCGGTTGGTCCGCAGCCTTCCCCACAGAGGGGGGAAGGATCGGAGGGGAGTGCAGTTGCTGGGCCCAGTCACCGCCGGCAACGTGCCAAGGGTCGGCCAGCTCTGCCCCCTGCTCCCCAGCGGGAGAGTCCGGACTCCAATCCGGCCACCTTCAACTCAGAGGAGGTGCGCCACCTCGATCAAATGGCCCAGGATTCGGATCGCCGGCACACCGAGCTGATGGGGGTAGTGGCACGGATGCCTGAGGCCATCGAGTCCCTGGCTAGTAGTGTGCGCGAGTTCGGGGCCTCACATGCTGCGAGTGGCCGGCTGATCAGTGATGCCGTCCAGACAGTGGCTGCTCTGTTGCGGTCGCAGACCAGGGCAACAGGGGCACTGACTGCTGCCACACGCGCTGCGTCAGCCTGGCATCGCCTGGACACCCGCCGCGCTGCAGCAGCACAGCGGGCTGCCCTTCAGCAGATTGGTGCGCATGCTGCAGTGCGGGCCCGTGCGAGTGCCAGAGTGGCACATCACCAGCCAGGGCCGACCATCCGCCAGATTGCACACATTCCTCCAGCCGTCACCGCCACTCCCCCAGTGGCGCCTCAACGGCAAGCGGCTGCGAATGATGTTGGCCAGGCACAGCTGCGCCAATCACCAGCCGGACCCTCGAGGGGCAAACCCCGTCTAGGCCGTCCCCCAAGGGCATCTGCCGGAAGTACATCTAACCCTCAGGAGCCTTTCCCCAGCCTCGCAGCAGCCACTGGGCAGAGCTTGCGGAGGAGCAGCAGGCCGGGCAGGGGCCCCAAAAGGCTCGACAAGGTCTCGCCCTCGCGGCCCAAGAAGTAGACGGTGTGGCCAAGTGTTATTTTATATGGCGATGCCTATGTTTCTTTTGGCCATGGTTGTTTTGTTTCTGGGGATGTTTTTTGGGTTAAGGCCGAGAATGAAGGCCATTTTTGAACAAATGTTCAGTTATTCCTCCCCAGGTTGTGGGAGTGAGTCATTTGATGTACTGTTTTTTGGGGCCGTTTAATGTTTCTGGGTTTCATGTGTGAAGGGGTTTCATTGGTCTAAAATAAAGATTTCTCTTTATTCAGACAGTGTCCATGTTTGTTGCTGTAAGTGTTTGTTGCCTTCGCCGGCTGAGGGCTTGCAGAGCGGCTGCGTTCATGTTCCTTCATGGCCACAAGGCATTCCCTGACAGGGGGCTTAGAAGTGCCGTTCAATAAGCCGCCGACGGACGGCCCTTGGACCTTCTCGCTCCCTCCTGGGATGGTACTCCTCCTCCTCCTGCTCCTCCTCCTCATGCTCCTCCTGCTCCTCCTCCTGAGGTGGTGGTCCAACGTGAGGTGGCAGTGCCTGAGTCCTGCGGAGAGCCAGGTTGTGCAGCATGCAGCAAACAACGATGAATTGGGACACTCGGTCCGGGGAATACTGCAGAGATCCGCCGGAACGATCCAGGCAGCGGAACCGCTGCTTGAGGACGCCAATTGTTTGCTCGATTATGTTCCTGCTCGCTTGATGACTCTCGTTGTATGCCTCTTCAGCAGGGGTCCTGGGCGCGCGGAGCGGGGTCATGAGCCAGGTACACAAAGGATAGCCTTTGTCCCCGAGAAGCCATCCTCTTGGGGGAGGCTGTGCCTCGAACATGTCACGCACAGTTGTCTGCCGCAGGATAAAGGCATCGTGGCTGCTGCCTGGAAAGCGGGCATTGACAGCTAGGATGCGCTGCTTGTGGTCACACACCAGCTGCACATTGAGGGAATGGTAGCCCTTCCGGTTGCAGTAATCCTCGGCATGCTCCACAGGTGCCCGCAAAGCCACATGCGTACAGTCAATGGCGCCCTGCACCAAGGGGAAGGCCGCGAATCTTGCAAATCCCAGTGCACGCTGATGCTGCCTCTCCAGGGCCATGGGGAAGGAGATGAATTGGCGTCTCCTTCTGAAAAGGGCATCGGTCACCTGGCGGATGCAGCAATGCACGGCGAACTGGGATATGTTAGCTATGTCCCCAGCAGCGGATTGGAAGGAGCCGGTGGCATAGAAGTTCAAGGCCACCGTCACCTTCGCCTCCACCGACAGAGACGTCCTGCTCCTGAGCTTTGGACGCAGATCTCTGCGAAGCAGATGGCAGATCTCTGCAACCACCTCCTTTCGGAATCTCAGCCTTTTTACACATCTCGCACCACTCATGTTGAGGTAGGTGCGCTGCTGCCAGTATGCCCTGACTGGGTAAGGCCCATGTTGCCGACGCCTGTTGCCCCCTCTGCGCCTAGCCAGGGCTGCCCCTCTCACACCGCGTCTGCGAGCCCTACGGACATGACGCTGAAACTCAGCGTTGGCACCCCATGCAGCCCCCATAATATGCTGCCAAACAGTCAAATATACAAGAGGCCACTTGCAACGCTCTGGCCTGAAGCCAAAAATACCTGAGCTAGTGTTGGCCCAAACCAGAAAGTTGTCTTCCTTGGTCTCTCTCCAGAAATCCGTTGCACAAGAGTGTTTGCTGCAAAATGCCTGCCCTTTATAGTGCAGGGTAAGTGCCCTTTAATTTACGCTCCCCGGGTCCCGCGTCGGCTCTGTTGCGTTCCACTAAACAAGCGTGCGGGCCGCCGGCCGCACAGTGGGGCAGTCCCACTGAAGTTCTGGATCAGGGCGCGCAAAGGGCGTTGCACGAGGATATGACGTCATTTTCTGCGCGCGCAGGTGAGCGCGTGCTAAACTTTGCGCCGGCGCTAAATGTGTACTTAATTTGGGGCGAGGCGCAGATCGCGCTGCGCCCAGACGCTACACGCATAGCGCCCAAAATTCACTTCTCTTAAGGCGCTAACGGCTGGCGCAACCAACTGAATTTCTAGGCCTTAATGTAGTAAAATGCCCCAAGGCGCGTCACAGGAGTGTTATCACACAAGATTTGACACCTAGCCACATGAGATATTAGGACAGGTGACCAAAAGCTGAGACAAAGAAGTAGGTTTTAAGAAGCGTCTTAAAGGAGGAGTCAGAGGTGGAGAGGACAACTTAAAGAACAGAGATTAATGGTAGACTCTTCATAGTCTACTTTATATTCTTAGGAGTCAGGGGCAACTGAAGTAGGAGACTGCGTAAAGGAAAAGAACAGGAGAGGTGTTAGGATTGTGCAATTGTACAGGACCCTGTGTGGATCCAGTGAAAGGATACCTACACGATGGTAATAGCTGATCCCTGAACATTTTGTCAACTATTTATAAATTACCTATTGCACACATGCCTTTTCACGATCGTGCATATGTGGATTTGACACCAGAGTAAGTTGGTAGTGTTTAGTATCATTGTCTAGCGAAATGTAGGGCCCCAAATTGAACTTTTACAGGGGGCCCCACCACAAGGCAAACAACACTTCTGGGACTGCTACTTTGAAGCATTGTTTTACATTCCATATGTATTATCTGAGGTTTATGTTGAAAGGGACTTCCAGCCATACTCCTCACACTGCTGTACCTAATACACATGCCTATACAAATAAAATCCAATGGAGTGGGGCAGTGTCAACAGAAACCACAGACATCTTAAGTGATTGAAATGAAGCAATTATGGGCTATGCATGTGTGCTGTCAAACCAAATTGAGGGTGGGCTAAGTGATTGAAGGATGAAGCCAAGGGTCAGGTCTCACGTGTACCCAGACTTCTCCTCAATTTGGAAAGCTGTCAATCATGTTGTTACTTTGCTCTTCAATCACATCTTAAATATATTTACACTGGTGTTTACCTCATACAGTGTAGGGGATGGAAGTTCCATTCAACCTGCTATCACACCACTGGCATTATTATGGCACATCTGATCCAGTTTGGCTCTCACCAATCCAGAAAGTGAGATACATTCTCGCCTCATTGTCACTGCTATTCACTGTGTTGTGCATTCACTGTAGTATATATTGACTGTAGAGAGCATTCACTACATTGTGCATTCACTGGATTGAGTGTTCAATGTATCGTGTTCACTGGATAGTGCATTCAATATAGTCTGCATTTACTAAATTGTTTATATATGGTAGTGTGCGTTCACTGTCTCAGGACAGCACTCCTTAGTGCAATTATATGATATTTTTTCCATTCCCCACACCAAGTGTGTGGTCCCCTGACTGAAATTGCCAATTTAGGGCTAAAATTGGTTTGAGATTAGAGTTAAAAAATAGTCTAAGTTAACATATCATAATTTAATGTGAACAGAAACAACTATTTTTTTTATTCATTCACAGGATGTGGGGGTCGCTGGCAAGGCCAGCATTTATTGCCCATCCCTAGTTGCCCTTGAGAAGGTGGTGGTGAGCCGCCTTCTTGAACCGCTGCAGTCTGTATGGTGAAGGTGCTCTCACAGTGGGGAGGGAGTTCCAGGATTTTGACCCAGCAACGATGAAGGAACAGCAAAATATTTCCAAGTCAGGATGGCATGTGACTTGGAGGGGAACTTGGAGGTGATGGTGTTCCCATATGCCTTGTGCCCTTGTCGTTCTAGGTGGTAGAGGTCATGGGTTTGGGCAGTGCTGTCGAAGAAGCCTTGGCGAGTTGCTGCAGTGTATCTTGTGTTGTTGGAGCTGCACTCATCCAGGCAAGTGGAGAGTATTCCATCACACTCCTGACTTGTGCCTTTTAGATGGTGGAAAGGCATTGGGGAGTCAGTAGGCGAGTCACTCACCTCAGAATACTCAGCCTCTGACCTGTTCTTGTAGCCACAGTATTTATGTGGCTGGTCCAGTTAAGTATTTTTTTTCTAGTTATGCAGTAATTAGGAGCAAGCCATTGGCTTAGAGACAACAGTGGAACATAGAGTATGGTCTCTAAATATTGGGTTGACATCCAGCTGGGTATCCGTAGGCTTGACTTCAATTAATGTTTATGTCATGTCCTGCTATACATTCCCCTTGTGAAATGTGTACTAGTTCACCATGATCTTCCTTGTGGCAGTCAATGCTTTAGACCTGCTGTCAGTGTAAGTGTTTAAACATCAGAAACCATCTCAATAAAGCTAAAGGCATCTACTCCCTCATAATTAAGTGAAACAGTATTTCAGTTTACCTGCAATCAACATTTATGGATGTGTTATACTATTCTCATAGCAGTAAAACTGCTAAAGCGTATCTGATTGCCAAAAGCACAGCGTAACTGGATTGAAAATTATCAACAGTCTCAATATTGAGACTCATTTTATTACTGTTTATCACCAACAATTCAAATATCAGGCCTATTATATTACTATAAATTGCAAATGGCCCAAAGATCGGGCTCATTCTATGACTGTATTTCTCACTATTGGGGCCACTCCTACAGTTTTTGGGGCCTGTTAAGATAAGGGAGATGCAGCGTGATGGCTGCTGAGATGCACGGCTGTTGTGAATTACAGACTGTTATGTTCATTAATAACTAGTCATTTTTATTATGAACAGCTAGCTTCTGGCGAGTCACTTTATTCAGTACTTGTAGACTTCGACAGCATCCATCTTGACTACTGCCTTGTGGGTAGCCTACTCTTATATTCATACAGCTCGACAGCTCCACCTAGTGTACCATTCTAGAATGACAGGTTACTGATCAGGACAGGAACCTTTTGGCCAACCATGATGAATGTTCTCTATTACTGTTTGTAACACTGTATCTTTTACTGTTTCTTCTGCTATTTGCTTTGATTTTGTGTCTGACACTGGCAGCGCAGCAGTGACCATACTCACATGAACATCCACGTCTTCTTCAGTAGAGCTTGCATGACTCATTGTGGGTGCTCGGGATAGTGCATCTGCTAACATTATGTGTTTGCCTGGTGTGTAGATCAGTTCAAAGTCATATCTTTGCAGCTTCATCATGAGTCGTTGAATCCTTGGAGACATCTCATTCAGGTTTTTTTTTATGATGGCAACCAGTGGGCAGTGGTCTGTCTCAACTGTGAAGGTGGGAAGTCCATATATGTAGCCATGGAACTTTTCTATTCCAACTGCCAAGCCTAGACATTCCTTTTCAATCTGGGCGTATCAACACTCAGAATCAGTCATAGACCCGGAGGCATAGGCAACAGGCTTCCAATCTTCACCCTCTGCTTGTAGTAAGACCGCACCTAGGCCATCTTTTGATGCATCCGTTGACACTTTGATTCTTTTTGTTGGGTCAAAGAAGGTGAGTACAGGTGTGGTTGTCAACACTGTTTTGAGGTTCATCCACTCTTGTTCATGTCTTTCTGTCCATGTGAACTCATTTGTTTTATGTAGCAGGTCTCGCAGACAGGCTGTCTTGGCTGACAAGTTAGGAATGAACTTTCCAATGAAGTTTATCATCCCCATGATGCGTAGCACTCCTTTTTTGTCAGTGGGTCGGGGCATGTTGAGTATGGCATTTACTTTTTCCATATCTGGCTCTATTCCTTTACCAGATAGATTATCTCCTAGGAAAGTGACTTCCTGGACGCCAAACTGACACTTGGCTTTGTTGAGCTTCAGTCCATTCCGGCGTATGCTCTGTAGCACTTTAGTCAGTCGCTCATTGTGTTCTTTCAGTGTGGAGCCCCAGATGATGATGTCATCAACATAGACCCGAACTCCTTCCAGATCTTCAATTATGTGTTCCATCGCTCTATGAAAGATTTCAGATGCAGATATTATCCCGAAAGGCATTCTGAGGAAACAATACCTGCCAAATGGTGTGTTGAAGGTACAGTATTTGGTGCTCTCTTCATCCAGTTTTAGTTGCCAAAATCCTTGTGAGGCATCGAGCTTTGTGAAGTATCTGGCACCTAACATTTCACTGGTGATTTCTTCTTGCTTGGGAATCTGGTAGTGTTCACGTTTTATGTTTGCATTTAAGTCCTTTGGATCCATGCATATTCTTAGATCATTGTTCTTTTTCTTTACACACACCATGGAGTTAACCCAGTCTGTTGGCTCTGCGACTTTCCTGATGACTCCTAGTGTGGTCATTCTGTCCAGTTCTTTCTTGAGCCGGTCATGCAGGGGTGCTGGAACTTTCCGTGGAGCATGTACCACTGGCTGAGCATCCTCCTTTAGCTGGATCTTGTAAGTGAATGGTAGAACTCCAAATCCTTTGAACACATCCTGGAAATTACTCACTACAGAATCCACTGATTCATCTGGTCTGCTTATGGCACAGTTTATACGGTAGACTCTCTTGACCAGTTCTAAGTCCTCACAAGCTTTGTCACCTAGTAGTGAATCAAGTCCTTCAGCCACAACAGAAAACATAAGATGATGCACTTTGTCTTTGACTGTCACTTTGAGTGTGCATACACCTAAGCTATCTATTTTCTGTCCATTATAGTTCTTCAGTAGTACTGACTTTTTCTGTATTTTGGGCTTTTCTTTCATATTTTTAATGTCACTCATACTGATTAAGTTTGCTTTTGCCCCAGTGTCTAGTTTCAATGTAACTAATGCTCCATTTACCTGCAGTGGGATCATCCATTTGTCCTCTTTTACTGCATTAACTTTATGTTCAGCATTGTCCATTCCTGAGGGCTGCACATTTTCTGTATCCTTTTTGATATTGTCACATGACACCATTCCTACAGAAAATGTCTCACTTAAATCAGTGTCCTCAATCACATTGACTTGGACTTGTTGCCCTTTCTTTGTTTTTACTTTTGAAAAGCATTGTTTGGCAAAGTGATTCTTTCCATGACATTTTGTGTACATTTTTCCAAATGCTGGGCATTGTCGTGACTGGTGTTTGTAACCACAGCATTTACAATTAAAAATTCCTTCCTCCGATTGCGTTTCATTTCTGTTCTGCCCACGTTTCTTCCCTTTGTAGGACACAGCACCGACAGCAGCACTATCACTTACTACAATCGCATTATTATTAATTTCACTGAAAGTCTTCGCGTGCTTTTGAGCTAGCTCACTGGCTTGGCATATTTTCACAGCATATTCCAATGTTAGTTCGGTTTCTCTCAACAGACGTTCCCTGACCTTTTTTATCATGAATACCAAACACAATCTGGTCACGAATCATGGATGATTTCAGTTCAGAGAAATTACATGTCTGTGCTTTCAGTTTTAGATCGGTCATAAAACTATCAAAAGTCTCATTTTGCTGCTGTGTCCTTGAACAGAACAGGTATCTTTCATAGGTTTCGTTCTTTTTGGGAGAACAATGTTTATCAAATTTCTTCAGCACATCGTCTAATTTTTTTCTGTTCTCCTCTGGATTAAATACAAATGTATTAAATACCTCTATCGCCTGTGGGCCTGCAACCATAAGCAGCAATGCTATTTTCCTTGCATCTGGCTTCGTACCGAATCCGATGGCAGCAATGTAGAGTTCGAATTGTTGTTTGAAAGTCCGCCAATTGCAGTCGACATTCCCCGTGAGTTTCAAACCCTCCGGTGGCTGCAAAGTCTCCATGTCGCGTTTCACAATATTCAGCAGATTTCACCAATCCTGGTACCATGTTATGTTCATTAATAACTAGTCGTTTTCATTATGAACAGCTAGCTTCTAGCTAGTCACTTTATTCAGTACTTGTGGACTTCTACAGCATTACAGCATCCATCTTGACTACTGCCTTGTGGGTAGCCTACTCTTATATACATACAGCTCTACAGCGCCACCTAGTGTACCATTCTAGAATGACAGGTTACTGATCATTACACAGACTGGCTGTGATATCTACCTTCAAGCTCATAAAAAGGGCTGCGGTGCTCAGCAAAGTGGCACAATCCATTTTAAGAAATGATCTGTGACAGTGTCAAGCACTTCGGGCTGTGTAAAGTAAATGCAACATGCATCCAAATAAAACACATGAAAATAAACCAAACCTTTTCGAGGCCTGGGGAAACAAGGAATGGAAATTGGACTTGGAGCCACATGAACTATTTGTGTAACTGTGACTTAGAGGATAGAAGGAGCGGTGAGGGTAAGCTTCAGGACCCAGGGGTTAGGGACCGATCTATGTTTTACTGCAGTTCTATTATTCTGGCTATATGGTCATCGTTTCCTTCTTTATTAATAATTAACTCACTCCTGTTATGTATTGATTATAAAACCTGCTGCTACTTAAAGGGGCAACAGCAGAGCTGGAGGAAGCAGGCAACCTGGGAGACAAGGCGTCAAGCTGGTTTGAAGAAATGAATGGCAAACTTCACGGACCGGGCCTCTATGTCTTTGGAACAGAGTTACGGAGCAGGACGGATGGTTTGTTTGGGGTCAGGGCAGGGCACATGTGGTACACATTTTATGGAGGGAGGTAGCTGTGGCAATGAGTGCCTTGGTCTTGTGGACTACTTTTCAGTGAAGGAAGAAGTTTAACAACCTCACCAGACCAGCCAAGGTAAACTACCTGCTCTCCCTGACCCTTGCACTCTTGTCATATGTGTGGCATTCCTTCATTTCTTGCCAGTGGAGTCAGAATGAAATTGGGATCTGATGGTGGGGAACAGAGGCTCTGCAGAAGACAACCCCTAGCTCACAATCTCTGGGGTCCTGCTCTAAAAAAGAATGCTTGATGAGCATTGTACTAGCATGGAGGCACTGGGTTCTATCTCGGAGGACCTGAGACACATGGCAGGGGTCATGGTGAAGTCTAATACCATCCTTAGTGCCAGTATCCAAGAAGGAATCAACTCAGCAAAATCTGGCATGGGTGTTGCACCATGAACATCTGCATCCATCTCCTGTGACAGAGAGGCCTCCAAACCTATCAGTGCAACCAACATTAACAGGCATTACACACATTAGCAGGCATTATATGCATTAATGCGTAGACCCACTGTAAATATTTAGTTTTCCTTGTTATGCACTAATCAGGTGGGAGCCATTGGCTTAGTGACAACATTCTCACCTCTGAGTCAGAAGGTGCAGGGTTTGAGCCCCACTCCAGACAGTCTTGGTGCGTGGAGATTAGAGTATGGTCTCTAAATACTGGGTTGACATCCAGCTTGACTTCAAATAATGTTTATGTCATGTCCTGCTATACATTCCCCTTGTGAAACTTGTAATAGTTCACCATGATCTTCCTTGTGGCAGTCAATTCTTTGGAGCGGCTGGCAGTGTAAGGGTTAAAATATCAGAAACCATCTGAATAAAGCTAAAGGCATCTACTCCCTCAATTAAGTGAAACAGTATTTCAGTTTACCAGCAATCAACATTTATGGATGTGTTATACTATTCTCATGGCAGTAAAACTGCTAAAGCGTATCTGATTGCCAAAAGCACAGCGTAACTGGATTGAAAATTATCAACAGTCTCAATATTGAGACTCATTTTATTACTGTATATCACCAACAATTCAAATATCGGGCCTATTATATTACTATAAATTGCAAATGGCCCAAAGATCGGGCTCATTCTATGACTGTATTTCTCACTATTGGGGCCACTCCTACAGTTTTTGGGGCCTGTTAAGATAAGGGAGATGCAGCGTGATGGCTGCTGAGATGCACGGCTGTTGTGAATTACAGACTGGCTGTGATACCTACCTTCAAGCTCATAAAAAGGGCTGCGGTGCTCAGCAAAGTGGCACAATCCATTTTAAGAAATGATCTGTGACAGTGTCAAGCACTTCGGGCTGTGTAAAGTAAATGCAACATGCATCCAAATAAAACACATGAAAATAAACCAAACCTTTTCGAGGCCTGGGGAAACAAGGAATGGAAATTGGACTTGGAGCCACATGAACTATTTGTGTAGCTGTGGCTTAGAGGATAGAAGGAGCGGTGGGGGCAAGCTTCAGAACCCAGGGGTTAGGGACCGATCTATGTTGTACTGCAGTTCTATTATTCTGGCTATATGTTTATCGTTTCCTTCTTTATCAATAATTAACTAATTCCTGTTATGTATTGATTATAAAACCTGCTGCTACTTAAAGGGGCAACAGCAGAGCTGGAGGAAGCAGGCAACCTGGAAGAGAAGGAGTCAAGCTGGATTGAAGAAATGAATGGCAAACTTCACGGAATGGGCCTTTATGTCGTTGGAAGAGTGTTACGGAGCAGGACGGAGGGTTTGTTTGGGGTCAAGGCAGGAGACATTTGGTACGCATTTTACGGAGGGTTGACCTGAGACAGGTGGTGGGGGTCATGGGGAAGTCCAATATCATCCTCAGTGCCAGTATCTAAGAATGATTCAACTCAACAAAATCTGGCCTGGATGTTGCATCCATTCCCTCTGACAGAGTGTCCTCCAGAACTGTCTGTGGAACCAATATGGATGGTTTGACCATAGACCTTCATGCTTTGGGGAACCGTTTGGTGAGTGCAAAGGAGAAAAAGCTCAGTGGCAACATCTCTCAGGGACTGCAGGGTCTAAGTGATACCATCAGGTCCTCCCTCCTGCTAATCAGTAGTCACTCAGATCAGTGGGCGCCCAGTACAAGTGGCATGGCTAGAACCTTCCTTTAAAATGCTGTCCTCTCTCCTGGTGACAGCTCCTAACCTTTCTAGCCAGACCCCTCAGATGCCTATGGATGTAGGTGTCAGGATGCAGGATCAGGCTGCCCGTGCACTTCGAGTGGTGATATAGCCTACTGAAGAGTCCTCTGTGACTCAGAAACTCTGAGATGAAGGCCACCTTGGTCCATAGAAGTCCATGATGGCACAGCGTAGGCAATCACCACTGGTGTCCCTCAGGAACAGCACAGAGAAGCACTGAAGTGGTAATAAGAAGCACTTACTGTGGACATTGAAAGCCTGTGAACTCAACCACTTCCTGCAGGTAACTTACTCCTCTTTTCCATAAGCCAGGTACAACTCTGGTGTAAATGGTGGAATTTCTGGGACTGTAGCTTTTGCCCTTATTATCATTTGGGGCCAGTTGAATCTTCTTCCAGCATCCAATTCTAGCACAATGTTGCGTGTATTTTACAAAGGTTGTAATTCTGGTGAATATAACAATGTCCCAAATCCTCTACATCAGAACAACATCACTTTTACACCAAAAAAAAATCGGAATTTCAGGCCTAAGCTACTTAACATATTGCTGAAGCCTATTCTACCTCTGTTGGCATTGGCTCCTGAAAGGCCTTTCAGTTTCAGTTTGAACCCCATCGTCAAGTCTTATTTGATGATGGGGTTCAAACCACCACCAAAGAACCAATTTAGAGGCAATGGATATTGCAGCGGGCTGCACACTCAACTTTCAGCTCTGGGATCTAAGTTTGGAATTCATTCCAGACGGATAGGGTGAAAGTCCCTCTGCCTGCTGGATGTAAAGGTCCAATGTGAAATGAATTTGGACAGCCTCTGTGATGCCAAAGCAACAAAACTGCACCCCCCCCCCCCGCAAGTCCACACTAATGTATCCTAAATTAAGAAATCTCATTCAGAGAGGCCAAAGAATCGGTGGTGTGTGAAATGGAAAATGTCTTCGGAGTTTGGAGTAGACTGGTTGGAGCTTTAGGGGGAAAAATTTGTGTTCGCCAGCAAAGTTGCCAGCATCACCGGCAACTGCAGTTAACGGCCGCTGGAAATGGGGGCAACGCTAACCGAGTGAAATTGGTCTGGGGGTGGCGTGGAGATAGGTGGCGCAGCGCTCACCTTCCGTGCAACACCGTCCTGGTGGTGTTAATGGAGGGATCGGGGACGAAGGTCCTGTCCAGGTCCGGCGTTGCAGCTTCCCACAGCCTCTGGGAGCGAAGCTGTGGAGCTCGCAAGGAATTGTGGGCAATGAAGAGCTCTGAGATTTAAAGGGACCATGCACACTGAAGCAATACAAAAAAAATGCAGTGAATCAATACATTTTTCAGCCCTTTCTGCCTTTTAAGAAATATTCAATATTTAAAAGAAGTTGCAAATGTGAATATTCAGCTGTTAAAGCTGAATTACCTTCCTAACCTCAACAAATGGGAAAACTGCCTCAGCACTAACACAAATGGCTCAGATAGCCAGGGAAGGGGCATCCAGGGTCTTAGATGCAGCACTCCAGCTTTGTGCAGGGGGTCAACACTGCAAGAACGGCCCTCTACCCACAGGGGCCAGGAGGCCCTCCAGAAAGAACAATGTGAGAGTACATTACCAAGGCCATCACTGCCAGCAGTGTCGCCCCCACCACCTGGCTCCAGTGCCCAAAGAAGCTTCATGACCTCAGACCACTGGTCAAAGTCAGTGAATGCATCTTCAAAAGCCGTTTCCTACCAACTGCACCACTAGACTCACACACTGCTCAATGCACAACCCCCAATCATTCACCTACCAACAATCTGCACCAATGACGAGGCACATCTCCCATTCCTAGCCTCACCTCACCCCCTTGAATGAGACAGTGCAGGATATTCTTGGCAGGGGCATGGTTGAGCCCTTGGCCAGCGGCGGGGCTGAAAGGATAGAAGATGCGGGTATCCTCGTACATTATCCTCCTTCTGGCATGCACCTCTAGGTTTCCCGCCCTCCCGTCAGCATAATTCCACCCTTGTGCCTTCCTCATTTCACACACCCAAGAAATGCAGCCTGCCCAGCCAGTGGGTCAACAAGAAGAGGCAGCATGCCCAGCCAGTGGGTCAACAAGAAGAGGCAGCATGCCCAGCCAGTGGGACCGCAGAAGAGGATTCCATCCCGGATATCCCGGCCACAAAGGGGCAGTCTGGGATGCATCTTTCCGTCTGATTCCTCCTCTTTGGCTTCCTCCTCTTCTGCGAGTGGATGCTGTAAATGTGAAATGACAGCATAAGATGCTTGAAATACTCAATTGGTCAGGCAGCATATCCACCTGAGACGTGAACTGTTTTTCTCTCCACAGATGTTGCGTGACCTGCTGAGTATTCGCAGCATGCTCTGTTCTCTCAAAGGCCTTCATTCACCATCCAAGCCCTTGTAAGCATCCAGCAGCACTCCCTACACACTTTAAAATCTTTTCACATCTATTGTAGCCAGCCACCACTTCAACAAAATCAAAAAATCCCAGTCCAAACCATTAAATTCAAACTTACCTGAATGATGTGTGTATCCCTTTAAGAGGTGCAGACATCGCCACTGTCCGCCTGCTTGGCGTGCTTAGGACCCAGCACTGAATTCAGCGCTAGGGTCGAAGTTTGCATTGGTGACGTTAAGTCGGCGTTGCACGCCGATTGATGTCACCACGCTGCCATTTTTTTTGCAGGGCGCTGCCAGTTACCAGCAGTGCAAAGGGGGAGATGAAGATGGTGGCCATTGCGGGAGCCACCACCAGCTGGCAAAAAAGCGGCGGCTGCCATTTTATCGCCATTTCATGGCGCGATGGAGTGGCGGTGAGTACGTAAATTTCTAGCCCTAATCTGCAACTAACTATACTAGACCTGACCTAGGAGTGCTTGGTGCCAACACTGGGTGCTTACATTTTCCTACTCCAGCCCAAACGCAGCTTTCCCACCGTCACTCCAGCCAAGATCACCTAACTCAACATAAACTGGAGATTGAACATGGGACCTTCCCAGACCGTATGACTCCATTCCTCATTAGGCAGTACAGTTAGTAACTGTGATAGAGAAACCTCAGAAAGCAACTTGTGGTGGTTTGACTTAAATCCAAAGGATCAAATGACTTTAATTCAGTACTAACTGGAGTTTCACTCAAGCAAGAGAAATGACTGAGAATGTCACATTGGCCCAGAAGGAGCACTCTTCTGATGCCAGGCGTGAAGCACATCTGTAATGTAGGAAAAAGATAATTTTTCTACATCTAACTCATGTTATAACTGACCTTGGAATGTTTGATGCTAACATAAGCTGCAAAAAGTACCCCATTTATCAGCAATAACATCAAAATAAAACCTCTAAAATCTTTAAAACACATTGGTATTCTCCAAAATCGTCTGCAAAGACAATCTGCAGAGATCCCAGCAACAGAAGGACAATCTGCATAGATCCCAGCAGCACAAGAACCACCTACAGAGACCCCAGCAGCACAAGGCCAATCTGCATAGATCCCAGCAGCACAAGAACCACCTACAGAGACCCCAGCAACACAAGGCCAATCTGCATAGATCCCAGCAGCACAAGGGCCATCTACAAAAATCCCAGCAGACAAGGCCAATCTGCATAGATCCCAGCAGCACAAGGGCCATCTACAAAAATCCCAGCAGGCAAGGCCAATCTGCATTGATCCCAGCAGCACAAGGGCCATCTACAAAAATCCCAGCAGCACAAGGCCAATTTGCATAGATCCCAGCAGCACAAGGGCCATCTACAAAAATCCCAGCAGCACAAGGACAATATGCATATATCCCAGTAACACAAAAACAATCTGCAGAGATCCCAGCAGGAAAAGGACCACCTGCAGAGATCTCAGCAGCTGTGATCTGAGTTCAATTTACTTGATACAGTAAATGGCTGCTGGTTGTGATCTAAAGATATGATTAACAGGGTGAATTGTGATTGGTAAAAAGCAAATAAGCAGTTATATTAAATTCAGTTAAATATTCTTTTCATTTTCTATATTTTAAAATGAAATGGATTTTTTTTTTAAGTTACAAGGAAAATCGTTGATTCCAGAAAAGATAATTGTGGGGAAGTGTAGCTTGAAGCTGACTGGTGTGCAGTCTGGATGGAAGTTTGAAGTGTATCTAATCAGTGCTAAAGGCCTCCACTGGTGGAATCAAAGAACTGGTCCTGCGCACCCGCCACCACCCCCCCCCCCACTCCGCCCCCCCCACTGAGATAAGGACAGAAATTTCACAGGATATTTAAAAAGGTAGAGATAATTCAAATTTGATAAATGGAACATGAGTCACTGTTCTGTATTCTAATAACTCACACTTATTACCCAATAACATAGAAATGTGCATTGAGTGACACAAGCCCCAATCCCACATTAACTGAAAGTTCTCTGAATTCTCCTTCAATGAGGCATCACTAACCGGAGAGTTGTTAACCAAATTTTCACCCTACTGTTTGCAAACATATGTCACAGTGATGTTGTTTAGGTGGTGAGACATTATTCCATTAGGAGCAAGAGGGTAGTCAAAAGCAATTTTTTCACCCAAAGTGTAATGGAATTGTGTTGTAATTTACCATGAAAGCCCATTGAAGTGGACAGTATACATGGACCAAGAGACAATTAGGTACATTCCTAGAAAGGGAAGGGGCTGAGGGGTTTGGTGAGAAGGTAAGTTTGGGGTTGTTTATATCTATATAAAGGGTCTTTTCCTTTGCCTAAAGAATCTTAAATTCTATGGCCTAGAAATTCAGTGGCCTGCGCCACCAGTTTGCACCCAAAGAGGGCACTCAGTGGCTTTAGCGCCACTGGCCACAACCACCGCGATATTTAGCGGGGCGCTAATGGCGGCGTTAGCCTGTAGCGCTGCGCTGCCACCGATGACATCATCGGCGTGCGCAGCGCCCCGCTACCACCCCGAACGCCATATTAGGTCGCGCCCGCCTCTTCAGCGCCGGCCGCAAGGAGCGACCGGTTCACAGGGGCCTACCTGTGGCGGTAGTGGCGCTAGTTAAGGTGGAGGTGCGGCCGGCCGCTTTTTCGGCGGCCGCCTGCCAGCACCTCCGTCCCCGGCCTCCTAACCCCCCCCCCCCGCGGCATTGCCGGCCGTTTCCCGAGAGCCCGGCACTTCTCCTTGGTGCCGGGCTCATTTGCCGGCACACGCGAGCGGGGATCGCGCTGTTGCAGGCACCTCCCCCTTAACAGTGGGAGGAAGGCCTGCAGTACCGCAGCGTGCCGTGCCGCAGCGTGTGGCGCTGCGGCCCTTAGCGCGCCGATATTCAGCTGCAGCGCCCCAAGCGGGGCGCGGGAAGGCTCGATTAGCGGCCCGCTTCCATTTGGGGCGCAGAAACTGAATATCCCGATGGCGCAAGTGGCTCCGCTCGCAGCGGTAATTCCAGCGCCCAGGCGAGCTTGGCGCCCCAAATGGCGCCCAACTGAATTTTTAGCCCTATGTATCTCAAATCATTATTATAACAGGCTGTGGGGTACTGAGCCACACAAATCAATAAGACTGCACCTTCCATCCCTGATCTGCATTGTCTTAGCCAATCTCAGTTGAGGCAAGGCTACAATGGGCCTGATGGGATGGGATGGGAAGGGAAAGGGAAGGGGAAGGGGAAGGAAGGGAAAAGAAGGGAAGGGGAAGGGGAAAAGGGAAGGGCAGGGAAGGGAAAGGAAAAGGGAAAAGGGGGAAGGGGGAAGGGAAGGGAGAAGGGAAGGGGGAAGGGAAGGGGAAGGGGTAAGGGAAGGGAAAAGGGGTAAGGGAAGGGAAGGAGGAAGGGGGAAGGAAAGAGGGAAGGGAAGGGAAGGGTCAGCGTCACCCGATTGCTCTCTAGTACCCCCCTGGAAAGTGTGTGTGTAAGGAACATTGGGTGAGGACAGCATCAGGTCCAGCTGTGCTTGCCCCTCCCCTCACTGTTAAATGGGTCAGCCACACCCACAAAAGAAAAATGGCCTCTTGAGTGAAATATTGGTGGGCTGGCAGTGTTTGTGGAAGTGTACAGCTGATAGGCCAGTACCTTCATGAGAGGAGAGGTAAAGGGAGAAGAAATGGAGGTGATGGTAGAAAAAGAGACAAAGCTTGCAACTGCTCCAGCCTCTTTGTCTTCTAAAATAGTGGCAACTGTAATAGGAAACGGGCCCTTATGGAATACCTTTGCATAGGAACAAGAGTAGGCCATTCAGCCCCTCGAGCCTGTTCTGTCATTCAATTAGATCATGACTGATCTGAACCATAACTCCATTTACCCGCCTTTGAGACATGTCCCTTAATATCGTCTCAGCTGTGGCTCAGTTGGAAGCACTCTCACTTCTGAATCAGAAGGTTGTGGGTTCAAGGCCCACTCCAGAGATTTGAGCAAAAAAACCTAGGCTGACACTCCAGGGCAAAGCTGAGGGAGTGTTGCACTGTCAGAGGTGCCGTCCTTTGGATGAGACGTTAAACTGAGGTCCTGTCTGCTCTCTCAAGTGGACATAAAAGATCCTATGGCACTATTTCGAAGAAGAGCAGGGGAGTTATTGTCCTATCCAATATTCATCACTAAAAACAGATTTTCTGGCCATTATCACATTGCTGTTTGTGGGAGCTTGCTGTGCACAAAAATGGCTGCCACAGTACAGCACTTGCACTTCAAAAGTACATAATTGGCTGCAAAGTGCTTTGGGATGTCCTGAGGTTGTAAAAGGTGCTATATAAATGCAAGCCTTTCTTTTTTTCCTCTTACCTAACAAAATTCTATTGATACAAATGTAAAATACTGCGGATGCTGGAAATCTGAAATAAAAACAGAAAATGCTGGAAATACTCAGCAGGTCAGGCAGCATCCGTGGACAGAGAAACAAATTTTACAATTCAGGTCGATGACCTTTCATCAGAACTGGAAAAAGTTAAGAGATGTAACAGGTTTTAAGCAAGTACAGGGGCAGGGAAAGGGGGGAGGGGAGGAAAGAACAAAAGGAAAGATCTGTGATAGGGTGGAAGGCAGGAGAGATTAAATGACAAAAGGGATAATGGTGCAAAGCAAAAATGTTAGGCACACGCCCACTCTGACCTCCTACACTGTTCTAATGAAGCTCAACGGAAGTTCAAGGAACAGCACCTCAACTTTTGATCTTGCACTTTACAACCTTCCGGACTCAACATTGAGTTCAACAATTTCAGATCATAACCACTGCCCCCATTTTTTCGGACAGCAGCTGTTGTTAATGGTTCTGCTGTTGCAGTTACACCTCCTCTAGACTCATCTTTTGTTTCTTTACTTGTCCCATTACCACCCCCTTTTACCTCGCACCATCATCCCTTTTGTCATTTAAGCTCCTCTGCCTTCCACCCTATCACAGACCTTTTGTTCTTTCCTCCCCTCCCCTCCTTTCCCTGCCTCTGTACTTGCTTCAAACTTGTTACATCTCTAACCTTTTCTAGTTCTGAGCAATGTTGCCTCTAAATGGTCTTCATTGTGCGCGGCCTGTTTCTTTCAATGCACGGTCCCTTTAAATTTCTGCACATGCGCAGTGTTTCAAATGGAACAGCTTGTGAGCGGCCTGCGCGATAACGTGCAGATTACTGCGCGAACACGCGCAGCTTAGAGGGAACATTGGTTCTGATGAAAGGTCAGCGACCTGAAATGTTAACTCTTTCTCGCTCCAAAAATCTATCGATGCCTGTCTTGAAATTTTCAATTGTCCCAGCATCCACAGCCTTTGGAGAGCAAGTTCCACATTTTCACTACCCTTTGTGTGAAAAAGTGCTTCCTAATTTCACTCCTAAATTGCTTAGCTTTAATTTTAAGATTATTCCTCCACCTTTACAGTGCATTCCCTGTGCCTCCGAGTGTAATATACAGGGAGGCTGCCTGTTTTTAAAGATGATTAAACTTGAACAACTCCAAACTACCAATAAGTAGTAAACAGGTAGTAAGAGGGGGGGTGGGGCCCATTAGGGACCAAAATGGAGACCTACACATGGAGGTAGAGGGCATGGCTGAGGTACTAAACGAGTATTTTGCATCTGTCTTTATCAAGGAAGAAGATGCTGCCAAAGTCATAGTGAAAGAAGAGGTAGTTGAGATACTGGGTGGGATAAAAATTGATAAACAGGAGGTACTAGAAAGCCTGGCTGTACTTAAAGTAGATAAGTCACCAGGATGCTGATGGAAGTAAAGATGGAAATTGCATAGGTACTGACCATAATCTTCCAATCCTCCTCAGATGCAGGGGTGCTGCCAGAGGACAGGAGAATTGCAAATGTTACACCCTTGTTCAAAAAAGGGTGTAAGGATAAACCCAGCAACTACAGGCCAGTCAGTTTAACCTCGGTAGTGGGGGAAGCTTTTAGAAAAGATAATCCGGGACAACATTAACAGTCACTTGGACAAGTGTGGATTAATTAAGGAAAGCCAGCATGGATTTGTTAAAGGCAAATCATGTCTAACTAACTAGTTCGAGTTTCTTGATGAGGGTTGATGAGGGCAATGCGGTTAATGTGGTGTACATGGACTTCCAAAAGGCATTTGATAAAGTGCCACATAATAGGCTTGCCAGCAAAGTTGAAGCCCATGGAATAAAAGAGACAGTGGCAACGTGGATATGAAATTGGCTAAGTGACAGGAAACAGAGAGTGGTGGTGAACGGTTGTTTCTCGGACTGGAGGAAGGTATACAGTGGTGTTCCCCAGGGGTCAGTACTGGGACCACTGCTTTTCCTGATATATATTAATGACTTGGACTTGGGTGTACAGGGCACAATTTCAAAATCTGCAGATGACACAAAACTTGGAAGTATAGTGAACAGTGAGGAAGATAGTGATAGACTTCAAGAAGAAATAGACAGGGCGGAGGAGTGGAACTCGCTGAAGTGCTCTCGCAGAGAGCCAGCATGGGCTTGACAGGCTGAAAGGCCTCTTTCTGTATTGTAACCATTCTAAATACCATCTTACCATTAAAGACTCTGATAAAAATTATATTTCATCTGATCCCAAAGGAAGAAATAGGACAAAATAAAAAATGAAAATAGAAGTGTTTGAACATAAAGCACACCTGGGACCCTGTCACGCAGGCATGCCTTCCAATCAGGCAAACAAGATACATGCTGGACAATATCCAATGAGATCCGCTGGGACTGGGTCATGTCTGCCTTTTAATGGAGCATAGATGTGGAGAGGAGGGAGGAAGAGAGAGGGAATAGAGGAGATATAAGAAGGAATTTCAAAAGCAAAATAAAAGTAAAGACGTTGTCAGCCATGGCTCAGTGGGTAACACTCCTACTTCTGAGTCAGAAGGTTGTGGGTTCAAGTCCCTCTCCAGAGACTTGAACACAAAAATCTAGGCTGACACTCTAGTGCAGTGCCGAGGGAGTGTTGTACTGTCGGAGGTGCTGTCTTTCAGATGAGACGTTAAATCTGCTCTCTCCGGTGAACATAAAAGATCCCACGGCACTATTTCAAAGAAGAGCAGAGGAGTTATCCCTGGTGCCCTGACCAATATTTATCACTCAATCGACATGACAAAAACAGATTATCTGGTCATTATCACATTGCTGTATGTGGGACCTTGCTGTGCACAAATTGGCTGCTGCGTTTCCTACATTACAACAGTGACTGCGCCTCAAAAGTACTTCACTGGCTATAAAGCGCTTAGGGGCATCCTGAGGTCGTGAAAGGCGCTATAGAAATGTAAGTCTTTCTTTCTTTGTAATAAATTGAAGCTGCTCAGTGGGAACAGTAGAACAGCCATGTTATTCTGCACCTCGCAACTCATCAATGAATTATGGAGTGCTCCTCTATTTATGAATATTGTTTCCTATTGCGTATTCAATTCACATACAGGTGTGGGAGTAACTTTTCTAGGCTCAGTATGGTGTGTGGCTCAGAGTCAACTCCCGTAGCAAACAGCAGCTGAAAATGAACAATTCCTCCTGATCTTGGTGTGCATCACTGACTCTGCTTTATATCTACAACATCATGTTGTGTGTTGGAAGCTGATAGCGGCTGTATATACACCTGGGTGTCCTTGTACACAAATCACAGAAAGTTAACATGCAGGTACAGCAAGCAATTCGCAAAGCAAATGGCATGTTAGCCTTTATTAATAAAGCTTTGAAGTATAAGAATAAAGGGCCTAGAAATTCATTAAGGCGCTGCCAGCTTTGCGGCCAGTTACCGCCTAAAGAGGGCTTCTGCGCCAAAAAGGAGTTTGCGCTGATATTCAGCGCAGCGGTATTGGCGGCGGTAGCCGTTAGCGCTGCGCCGGCACCAATGACGTCATCGGTGTGCGCAGTGCCCCGGTTCCGCCCCGAAACCGGCCCGATCCCCATATTTAGTTGCGGCCGCCTCCTCCGCAGCGGCCGCAAACAGCGACCAGAAAACGGGGCCGTACTGTAGCCTTAGTGGGGCGCTTTAAGGTGGAGGTGCGGCCGGCCGCTTTTTCGGCGGCCGCCTGCCCGCACCTCCTTCCCCGGCCTCCTCCACCCCCCCCCCCCCGCGGCATTGCCGGCTGCTTTCCGCGAACCCGGCACTTCTCCGTGGTGCCGGGCTCATTTGCCGGCACTATCCAGCGGCGATCTCCCCGTTGCAGGCAGCTCCCCCTTAAGAGAAGGAGGAGGCCTGCAGTACCGCAGCCTGCCGCTCCGCAGTGGCTGGCGCAGCGGCGCCAAGAGCGCTGAAATTCAGTTTCAGCGCCCCAAGCGGAGGCGGGCACACCCTGGAATAGCGCCCGGTTCCGAATTGGGGCGCAAAAACTGAATATCTGACGATCGCAAATGGCTCCCCGCCCAGCGCTAACTTTTGGGCGCTAGCCAGCTGGCGGGGCCATAGTGAATTTCTAGGCCAAGAAGTCTTACTACAATTATCTAGGCCCTGATGAGACCACACCTGAAGTACTGTATACGGTTCTGTCTCCTTACCTAGGGAAAAATATACTTGCCTTAGAGGGAGTGCAACAAAGGTTTGCTAGACTGATTCCTCGGATGGGGGGATTGTCCTATGAGGAGAGATTGAGTCAACTGGGGCTATATTCTCTAGAGTTTAGGAGAATGAGAGGGGATCTCATTGAAACATATAAAATTCTGAAGAGGCTTGACAGGGTAGATGCTGGGAGGTTGTTTCCCCTGGCTGGGGAGTCTAGAACCAGGGGTCACAGTCAATATTCCCTCTAAAATTTCGTTGTGCACAGCCAGTTTTTTCAATGTGCTGTGCCTTTAAATTTTTGCATGGCCGCACACGCACGGTATTTCAGAGCTTGTGAGTGACACCTTCAAGGTTGCTGCTTGCCCACACACGCACGCAGCTTAGAGGGAACATCAGTCACAGTCACAGAATAAGGGGTCGGCCATTTAGGACTAAGATGAGGAAAATTTCTTCAAACAGAGGGTGGTGAATCTTTGGAATTCTCTACCCCAGAGGGCTGTGGAGGCTCAGTCGTTGAGTATATTCAAGACAGAGCCCGATAGATTATTGGATACTAAGGGAATCGAGGGACGTGGGGACAGTGCGGGAAGGTGGAGTTGAGGTAGAAGATAAGCCTCTTACTTAATGGCGGAGCAGGCTCAAGGGGCCGAATGGCCTGCTCCTGCTCCTATTTCTCATGTTCTTATGTTCTTGAGATCAGGACAAGCCATTTTGCTGATGAAGGAGATGGTATCTAAAGGTGGGCCAGGCAGCTCTGGTGATGGAGTAGGATCAGCTGCCCTGATATTTATTTGTCTCATACACGTGCACTGTAAATAGCATTGTCTTCTGTATATATTTACACGGGTAATGCACCAGAATGTGTATTGTATTTAATGAATTAATTAATTCAATACAATAATGACTAAATTATTACAAATTAGTTCATTACACCTGCAGCATTAGTGAGTTAAAAGATCATTGTCATTCATAGCTTCTCACTTCTCATCATCTATGAACCTCTATCCAACTCACGATTCTGCCCATGAAGTACTCACAGCTCCACTGTTTCTGAGTGGTGAGTATGAACAGCTCTGTAAATGACAAGAGGGCCGGTATTGTACTTGCTGCATCCACCCTTTGAACCAGATACTGTAGTTTTGATAGAGTAAAATAGGGATAAACTGTTTCCGTGGTAGGAGGGTCAGTAGCCAGAGGGCACGGATGTAAGGTGATTGGCAAAAGAATCAGAGGGGAGGTGAGGAGATTTTTTTTTACACAGCGAGTTGTTGTGATCTGGAAGGCACAGCCTGAAACGGTAGTGGAAACAGTTTCAATAGTAACTTATAAAAGGGAATTGGATAAATACTTGAAAAGGAAATATTTACAGGGCTATGGGGAAAAAGCAGGGGAGTGGGAATAATTGGCTCGCTCTTTCAAAGAGCAAGCACAGGCACGATGGGCTGGATGATTCACTGCTAAGATACCGCATGCCATCTGTCTCTATTGTCTTTGCCCTACGTGTCTAATTGTCCCAAACAACTGGTGTATCGAATAAAGAATTGGCTTCAAAACTTGCAGCAGTGCAAGGAATGCAAATCATGCCTGGTATTGATTTTTGTTTATTTGTAGCATGTAGTTAATATAAGGTTTAAAATCAATGTTAAATTTTGTATATTTGTGAATAACTTAAAATTCCCAACTTGCAGACAATACAACCTGTGGTGTGAGGGGGGAGGGGCATAGGGTGGTGGGGGAGGGGGAGGGGTGGATCAGCGGGGGAGGGTTTGAAGGAAAGCAATTTAATCTGAAGAGGTTGGCAAGGACATACAAAAGAAATTAAAGTGAATATATAGGCAGACCAATGGTAGATGAAACAATACAGATAAGTGTACGTAGAATCATACAGCACAGAAGGAGGCTATCCAGCCCATCGTGTCTGTGCCGGCTCTTTGAAAGAGCTATCCAATTATTCCCACTCCCCCTGCTCTTTCCCCATAGCCCTACAAATTTTTCCTTTTCAAGTATATTTCCAATTCCCTTTTATAAGTTACTATTGAATCTGCGTCCACCACTCTTTCGGGCAGTGCATTCCAGATCATAACAACTCACTGTGTAAAATAAATTCTCCTCATCCCCCTCTCAGATTCTTTTGCCAATCACCTTAAATCTGTACCCTTCGGTTACCGACCCTCCTACTAACCCTAACTCTATCAAAACCCTTCATAATTTTGAACACCTCTATTAAATCTCCCCTTAACCTTCTCTGCTCTAAGGGGAACAATCCCAATACAGAAAGAAAACATGTGGGACCAACGAATAATGCTAAGACTGAAGTTGAATGAGGTCCAGGCAGCAGGATGGGGGTGGGTGTTGGTCAATGTTGAGGGGAGAGGAGACTTCCTCCAGCTGCTGTGTGTAACAACATTGTAAATGTGTAAGTATTCCTCTGTTTGGCATTTCTAGCAAAGTCGTATACGCATTCTAAGTGAACCTTCATTATCTACAGCAGGATTATGTACTTTGGCTTTTGACCTTGGTTCATCAATTTTTGTTTAAAAAAATATCCCCCCAAATTTGAATTGTGCCCTGATCTATCTCAGTAGGTACCAGGTTCCCTTCTCTCCAGAGGGTGATGGCTTTGCTGAGCGTATATGAAATCTTACCCCTGGGTACCCAACATGTTCGGTCACTATGGAGATGCAATAAACAAGGCAAATTGAATACTGGACTAAATAGCCAAATGAGTGGAGAACAAGGCAGGAGACGCCATGCTGAATCAATACAACGCTCTGGTCAGAATGCATCTTCAGTACTGTCATGTTTTGGTCACTGAGAAACAAGGGAGACATTCAAGTCTTGGAGGTGGGACAGGGACAAGCCACAAGATTTATTCTCAGTCTCAGAGGATTTTAGTAATTGGGGGAAACATGAAGAAACTTGTTGGTCTCTTTAGTATTGAAAGGAAGCGACTGAGAGGTGACCTCATAGAGCTGGGATTCTTCCCATTAGGCTCTGGCTAATGCTGCAAGCTGGTGCCCTAATGGATATAGTAGTCCTGGCTGAACAAGCAGTGGGAAGCTTCCTAGTGGCCTTTGTTGATAAGCTTTATAAAGCTCTGGTTAGGCCACAACTAGAGTATTGCGTCCAGTTCTGGTCACCGCACTTTAGGAAGGATGTGAAGGTCCTTGAGAGGGTGCAGAGGAGATTTACCAGAATGGTTCCGGGGATGAGGGATTTTAGCTCCATGGTTAGGTTGGAGAAGCTGGGGGTGTTCTCTTTGGAGCAAAGGAGGTTGAGGGGAGATTTGATAGAGGTGTACAAGATTATGACGGGTTTGGATAGGATAGACAAAGAAAGGCCGTTCCCATTAGCTGTTGGTACAAGGACTCGGGGACACAGATTTAAGGTTTTGGGCAAGAGATACAGGGGGGGATGTGAGGAAGAACTTTTTTACGCAGCGAGTGGTAATGACCTGGAACTCGCTGCCGATGAGGGTGGTGGAAGCGGAGACGATCAATGATTTCAAGGGGAGATTGGATAGGCCCTTGAGGGAAATAAACTTGCAGGGCTACGGGGATAGAGCGAGGGAATGGGACTGACTGGATTGCTCTACAGAGAGCTGGCATGGACTCGATGAACCGAATGGCCTCTTTCTGTGCCATAATGACTCTATGACACGAAGCTGTAGGGTGTTAATTGGTTAAATTCTAGAAGTATTCATGCCCACACTTGGGGACCCCTGAGTCTTGGCTCTTGCCAACCTGTGCCTGACCTTTCTGAATTTAGTTCAGTAGGATGCGTCCTTACACAGAGAGAGCATTGCACTCCATACTGGATAAACAGAAACTCTATCGGCGTGGCTTTCTCAGTGATTTGGTTTGGCGACCTTTAAGCATAGTGGTAGGTTTCAGTGCATCTCAGACATTTGACTGGCCAAAAGTAAAAGAATCTTTTGAGGATGAAAGTAAGCCATTATGATGTTGCTTGCCAGTTTTCTCAAGTCCTACTTGGTGTCAATGTGTCTACCTCCATGGCTGGCCCATGCTGGCGAGGAGCTATGAAATGAGCATAAAATCAGAAATAAAGCATTTACAGCGGTTGGTGACGCCAGATTGTAATGCACTTCAGTAGAGCTCTTCAGCACAATAGGCTGCTTCACATCTGTCATCTTCTTCAGATCAGCCGATACACCGTCAGAAAGGTTATTAAGTTTGGTGGTTTGTATCCTTTTTCCATGCTTAAGGACTCTTATTTCCACATTCCCTTTAATAGCTGCACATACTAAGCTGGGGGGGGAGACGTTTTCAAACATTCTTAAAGCAACCGTAACAATATTTGGGACATTGAAGGCACAATGATAATAACCTGCATCAAGCAGCATTCAGAAACTGCCCAGATTTCCAACCCCTTGAATACCAGTCTGAATCATATGAGGCACGCAATTTGCATACAGACATCGCATAATTAATAGGATTGTGCTGTATCTGTATGTTCCCTTCCCCCACTGAGACCCTTTGTAGCTTTAGAAAACCTTGTTTCTAAATAGAAAGATAAACACATTAGAATTGAAAAGCAGATCATTGCAGCCAGTATTGTAAAGCACTAAAATAATTACAGCCTGGGGAATGGTTTAAATAGTATAATTTAATTTGCATGGCTAATTATAATTTATTGTGTATTAGGATCCGTTTAAGCAAGTCCTATTTTTCTGGTGTTTTCAAGCCACTTGTAGATTTCTGCACTGAAGCAGAATGGCTTCTTACTAATGCCAGAGGCACATTGTCCAACTGGATCCAGTCCAACAATGATCAAAGAAGCTTCTGCAGCAGAAAGTGTAAACCTAAACTGATGTGATATCTCAATGTACTCGCCAGCTCATTCAAGAACTAACTTACATTTTCTTCAAAAAAAACCTTTCTTTTATGTAATGCCTGCAGGCTTGGTGAGAGTGTGTGCTTTATTTTCAATACTCACAGCTGAACACAACCATCTGAAGCTACAATCATTTGGCAGGTGCTTGATGTGCTTTGTGATGTCTTTGATCACTTGCTTCTGATTTGATTTTTTATTGATCCAGGGAAGGTGTATGTAATACTGCATCACTGCGGAATGCAGAAATCTCTGACATGGCAATTAAAAAAAAACATAGCTCCAACTGAAGCTCTACGAGAGAAAGTGAGCCAGTTTTTATTAGGTTGCTTTAATATATGAAAGGTCTGTGATACAAGTTTTTCTCTTTTCTCAGGAGGTTGTGGGGACTTGAGCACAAAAATCTAGGCTGACACTCCCTGTGCACTACTGAGGGAGTGCTGCACTGTCGGAGGTGCCGTCTTTCGGATGAGACGTTAAACCGAGGCCCCGTCTGCTCTCTCGGGTGGACTTTAAAGATCCCACGACACTATTTCGAAGAAGAGCGGGGGAGTTATCCCCGGTGTCCTGGCCAATATTTATCCCTCAACCAACATCACCAAAAATAATGATCTGGTCATCATCACATTGCTGTTTGTGGGAGCTTGCTGTGCGCAAAGTGGCTGCCGTGTTTCCCACATCACAACAGTGACTACACTTCCAAAAGTACTTCATTGGCTGTAAAGTGCTTTGGGATGTCTAGTGGTCGTGAAAGGCGCTATATAAATACAAGTCTTTCATTCTTTTTCCAAATACCCAACATGCAGTCAGCCTGTGTGATTCTGAAAACCTGTGTTATATTATCATATATATACACACACGCATATATATTATACATTTACATATTTGTGAGGTAAATATTGCAAAGATCTGCCCAGCTGACAGGGCCTAGCACAAATGCAACAGTGGATTGTGAGCTCATGTGATTTGCTTCCCATTTCAGTCTCTCATAAAATCAGGGCTAAAGTACCAGGTAAACGCCTTATTGCAAACTGACAGGGTTTGTCAAACTCATCGGGTTCAGAGCACACCTTCAATACTGTACCAAGTTCTTGGTCACCATGACACACGAGAGACATGCAAGTCCTGGTGATGGTGCAGAGAAGATCCACAAGACTGTTCCCCAGGAGTAGGTTTAAAAGTTCGGCGGTGGTGGTTAAGGGGCAGTAGTGGTTCGGCCGATTTTGCTTTCCACCATCGCAAGTTAATATCAGCCCACTAGTGTCAGAGGACTGGAAAATTTGAGCTGTTCAGCCTTTAAAGGAGGCAACGAAGGGATGACCTTATAAAGGTGTAGAAGATAGTAAATAGTACAGAAAGTGAACCATGTCAGTAGGACAAGAGACGGAGGTTCAAACTCCTGAAATTTAGGGCGGATATCAGCAAGCGCTTCTTCACACAAAGAGAGTAACACATGGAATGAAGGTCTGAGTAGAGTGGTAAAGGGGGAGCGTTCACCCTATCAGCATTAAAGGTAGCAGGACATTGGGAAAATGATTTTACAATTCCTCGCAGTCCTGAAGGAGGCGGAACCTCCTCCGATCCACAATCCATTAGACAGATATTGAGGAAGCTGCCATCCAGAGAAAGTTCAAGTATGAGTATCAATGAGGACTGGAGACCTGGGGGCAAAGGTCATTCTCCTCGTCAGGGTGGGGTTCTGACAGTGTAAAGTTCCCACGCGCTCCTTCGTATCTGCCCCACCTCTGACCCATTTTCCACAGTTGGAGTTGGGTTCCCGGTTGCATTCCTGCCATCAAGTAGGAGCCCACCAGAGCAAGGGTGCAGAAGATCCTGGAGTGGCGTTAAAGGGATGAAACATTCCGAAGATTGGAATAGATGTACCATTGTAGACCTCGGCCGCAACCAGGGCCTTCAACAGGTAGAAGTTGGGGAAGGAATGCAGGGAGAGGAGGCAGCTTCAAGGCCCTCTCCCTCCGCTGGGGGCACCTCAGAGCTCCTGCCGCAGCTTCCCAGGGCCTTCCGCCACCATCCTCATGGAATCCCTGGGAAGCAGTAACACGGGCGGAAAGAAGGAGAATCTGGTGCAGATTCTGGCTCTGTTTCCCCAATCACAATTTACAGGGGAAAATCGGAGAGGAGTGGTCAGTGGGGAAGGAGCGGTCAGCGGTGGGTGGGGAGGATCGATCAGCAGTGAGTGGGGATGATCGAGCAGCGGTGGGTGGGGAGGATCGATCAGCGGTGGGTGGGGAGGATCGATCAGAGGTGGGTGGGGAGGATCGAGCAGCGGTGGGTGGGGAGGATCGATCAGCGGTGGGCGGGGAGGAGTGATCAGCGGTGGGTGGGGAGGATCGATCAGCGGTGGGTGGGGAGGATCGATCAGCGGTGGGTGGGGAGGATCGAGCAGCGGTGGGTGGGGAGGATCGATCAGCGGTGGGTGGGGAGGATCGAGCAGCGGTGGGTGGGGAGGATCGAGCAGCGGTGGGTGGGGAGGATCGATCAGCGGTGGGTGGGGAGGATCGAGCAGCGGTGGGTGGGGAGGATCGATCAGCGGTGGGTGGGGAGGATCGAGCAGCGGTGGGTGGGGAGGATCGATCAGCGGTGGGTGGGGAGGAGTGATCAGCGGTGGGTGGGGAGGAGTGATCAGCGGTGGGTGGGGAGGAGTGATCAGCGGTGGGTGGGGAGGATCGATCAGCGGTGGGTGGGGAGGATCGATCAGCGGTGGGTGGGGAGGATCGAGCAGCGGTGGGTGGGGAGGATCGATCAGCGGTGGGTGGGGAGGATCGAGCAGCGGTGGGTGGGGAGGATCGATCAGCGGTGGGTGGGGAGGAGTGATCAGCGGTGGGTGGGGAGGAGTGATCAGCGGTGGGTGGGGAGGATCGATCAGCGGTGGGTGGGGAGGAGTGATCAGCGGTGGGTGGGGAGGAGTGATCAGCGGTGGGTGGGGAGGAGTGATCAGCGGTGGGTGGGGAGGATCGATCAGCGATGGGTGGGGAGGATCGATCAGCGGTGGGTGGGGAGGATCAATCAGCGGTGGGTGGGGAGGAGTGATCAGCGGTGGGTGGGGAGGAGTGATCAGCGGTGGGTGGGGAGGATCGATCAGCGGTGGGTGGGGAGGATCGATCAGCGGTGGGTGGGGAGGATCGATCAGCGGTGGGTGGGGAGGATCGATCAGCGGTGGGTGGGGAGGATCGATCAGCGGTGGGTGGGGAGGATCGAGCAGCGGTGGGTGGGGAGGATCGATCAGCAGTGGGTGGGGAGGATCGATCAGCGGTGGGTGGGGAGGAGTGATCAGCGGTGGGTGGGGAGGATCGATCAGCGGTGGGTGGGGAGGATCGATCAGCGCTGGGTGGGGAGCAGTGATCAGCGGTGGGTGGGGAGGAGTGATCAGCGGTGGGCGGGGAGGAGTGATCAGCGGTGGGTGGGGAGGATCGATCAGCGGTGGGTGGGGAGGAGTGATCAGCGGTGGGTGGGGAGGAGTGATCAGCGGTGGGTGGGGAGGAGTGATCAGCGGTGGGTGGGGAGGAGTGATCAGCGGTGGGTGGGGAGGATCGATCAGCGGTGGGTGGGGAGGAGTGATCAGCGGTGGGTGGGGAGAAGTGATCAGCGGTGGGTGGGGAGGAGTGATCAGCGGTGGGTGGGGAGGAGTGATCAGCGGTGGGTGGGGAGGAGTGATCAGCGGTGGGTGGGGAGGAGTGATCAGCGGTGGGTGGGGAGGATCGATCAGCGGTGGGTGGGGAGGATCGATCAGCGGTGGGTGGGGAGGATCGATCAGCGGTGGGTGGGGAGGATCGATCAGCGGTGGGTGGGGAGGATCGAGCAGCGGTGGGTGGGGAGGATCGAGCAGCGGTGGGTGGGGAGGATCGAGCAGCGGTGGGTGGGGAGGATCGATCAGCGGTGGGTGGGGAGGATCGATCAGCGGTGGGTGGGGAGGAGTGATCAGCGGTGGGTGGGGAGGATCGATCAGCGGTGGGTGGGGAGGAGTGATCAGCGGTGGGTGGGGAGGAGTGATCAGCGGTGGGTGTGGAGGAGTGATCAGCGGTGGGTGGGGAGGATCGAGCAGCGGTGGGTGGGGAGGAGTGATCAGCGGTGGGTGGGGAGGAGTGATCAGCGGTGGGTGGGGAGGAGTGATCAGCGGTGGGTGGGGAGGATCGATCAGCGATGGGTGGGGAGGATCGATCAGCGGTGGGTGGGGAGGATCAATCAGCGGTGGGTGGGGAGGAGTGATCAGCGGTGGGTGGGGAGGATCGATCAGCGGTGGGTGGGGAGGATTGATCAGCGATGGGTGGGGAGGATCGATCAGCGCTGGGTGGGGAGAAGTGATCAGCGGTGGGTGGGTATGATCAATCAGCGGTGGGTGGGGAGGAGTTGCCGAAGAAGCCTTGGCGAGTTGCTGCAGCCACAGTACGCCGGTGGTGGAGGGAGTGAATGTTTAAGGTGGGCTGCTTTGTCCTGGATCATGTCAAGCTTCTTGAGTGTTGTTGGAGCTACACTCAACCAGGCAAGTGGAGAGTATTCCATCACACTCCTTACTTGTGCCTTGTAGATGGTGGAAAGCGGAAAGGCTTTGGGGAGACAGGAGGTGAGACACTCGCCGCAGAATACCTAGCCTCTGACCTGCTCTTGTAGCCACAGTATTTATGTGGCTGGTCCAGTCTAGTTTCTGGTCAATGGTGACCCCCAGGATGTTGATGGTGGCGGATTTGGTGATGGTAATGCCATTGAAGGTCAAGGGGCGGTGGTTAGACTCTCGCTTGTTGGAGAGAGTCATTGCCTGGCACTTGTGTGGCGCGAATTTTACCTGCCACTTCTCAGCCCAAGCCTGAACGTCATACACGTCTTGTTGTATGTGGGCATGGACTGCTTCATTATCTGAGGAGTTGCGAATGGCGCTGAACACTGTGCAATCATCAGCGAACATTCCCATTTCTGACCTTATGTTGGAGGGAAAGTCACAGATGAAGCAGCTGAAGATGGTTGGGCCTAGTACACTGTTCTGAGGAACTCCTGCAGTGATGTACTAGGGCTGTGATGATTGACCTCCAACAATCACAACCATCTTCCTTTGTGCTAGGTATGACTCCAGCCAGTGGAGTGTTTTCCCCGATTCCCATTGACTTCAGTTTTATTAGGGCTCCTTGATGCCACACTCGGTCAAATGCTGCCTTGATGTCAAGGGCAGTCACTCTCACCTCACCTCTGGAATTCAGCTCTTTTGCCCATGTTTGGACCAAGGCTGTAATGAGGTCGGCAGCCGAGTGGTCTTGGCAGAACCCAAACTGGGCATCAATGAGCAGGCTATTGGTGAGTAAGTGCCACTTGATAGCACTGTCAACAACACCTTCCATCACTTTGCTGATGATTGAGAGTAGACTGATGGGGTGGTAATTGGCCGGATTGGATTTGTCCTGCTTTTTGTGGACAGGACATACCTGGGCAGTTTTCCTCATTGTCGGATAGATGCCAGTGTTGCAGCTGTACTGGAATAGCTTGGCTAGAGGCGTGGCTAGTTCTAGAGCACAAGTCTTCAGCACTACAGGTGGGATGTTGTTGGGGCCCATAGCCTTTGCTGTATCCAGTGCGCTCAGCCGTTTCTTGATATCACGTGGAATGAATCGAATTGGATGAAGACTGGCTTCTGTGATGGTGGGGACCTCAGGAATAGGCTGAAATGGATCATCCCCTCAGCACTTCTGGCTGAAGTTGGTTGCAAAGGCTTCAGCCTTGTCTTTTGCGCGCTAGGCTCCACCATCATTGAGGATGGGGATATTCATGGAGCCTCCTCCTCCCGTTAGTTGTTTAATGGTCCACCACCATTCATGACTGGATGTGGCAGGACTGCAGAGCTTTGATCTGATCCATTAATTGTGGGATTGCTTAGCCCTGTCTATAGCATGCTGCTTCCGCTTTTAAGACTAATTAGCTTGTTACATTACATCCTCGTGGAAGCTGAGCATTGATACATCATCTGTTGCCCGGGGTGAACCAGCTGGAACCATGGAGCTAGTTGTGTCTGAGCACCAGAAAATTGCTAAATTGACCTCAGATCAATAACATTTGATCCCCAGAATGGAACCGAGCAGCACTTAGTTTGGAGTCAAAGCCATTTACACACATGCTCCAAAGGGTGATCTGCTCCTTGTTTAAAGCATATCCACAGGATCTTCCATTTAGACAGTGCCTTATCATGCTTCTCAAAAACTTCAAATACAATGACTGTGATTGTTGTGATGTGAGCAAGTTTTGTGCACAGCAGGCACCTACAAACAGCCTCGAGATAAATCACCAGTTAATCTGTTTTTGGTGGTGTCAATTGAAAAAAGACTCTTGCGTAACACACTGGGAGCACCTCCTATTCTTCAGGAAGTGCCACAGGTTCTTTAACGTTTACTTGAGCAGGCAGATGAGGTCTCAGTTCAACAACTTGTCTGAGATATTTCCCCTGGGACGATGCAGCACTCCTCAGTACTGCACTGGAGTGTCAGCCTAGATTACGTGCAACAACCTTCTGACTCAGAGCCAACTCAGCCAGACTGATACTTGTGCAAAACAAACAAGTAGGGAAGACAGGGAGGATCTGAAAACTCAGAACTGTTTTTGTTATTTGGAGATATCCTCACATTGGTATGAATACCTGATGCCAATCTCCTGTGAGATTCATCTGCCAGTCAGAAAACTACACACATTGAGGCGGGTAATTCAGTACCTCTCAGCACGTAAACGGACTGGGACTGTCCTTTATATTAACATTATTATTTGGCTCTGGTCTGAATGATTTAAACTCAAGACAATCTCGAGTGGTTGGAAAACTAAAGGGAGCTTTAGTCGGATTGTGCCAAGTTCCTATATATATATATCCCTCTCTCCTTCCTGCCACATCAAGGAAGCAATTGTAGGAGTGTTGTTATTGTTGAGAATAATAAAGCATCATTAATAAGATGCAACAATCAATACTTATCTTTAAGCCCAACTATGACAGGGCAGGCCACCAACAACAAAATGATGGGGGGATAAAGAGCGAGTATGATTAGATCTAAATTGTACCAGGGATGGTCCTTGTTGATCATTATTTTCCTTGCTAACTTCTTCCTTTCTTAGCTTGACTCGCACGGAGCTTCAGGTCCATGGGCACTCACGACTTCCAGTACCTGACCCAAGAGGCCATTCTTCACGGGTGAGCCTAGACAGAGAGTTGGCAAGCTGTTCGATCATGGAGGGAGGGGCTTAACAGCATGGACCAATTCAGTCCTCGCCACACGTCCACAGTTGTGTAGTCTCCAGTGAATGGTCAATCATCAAGAAGGCGGAATTTTTTTTTACCTCCCTAGCATGGGGTGGGGTGGGGGGGGGGACTGAGACCCTACTCAGCAAACTCAGCACAGAATAAGGATTAAACTGAGACCTTCCTCATCCGTATGTTTCACATCTACACCAGGCAGTGCAACAACAGCTTATGTTTATATAGTAGCTTTAACGTAGTAAAATGTTCCAAGACGTTTCACTGGAGTGTAATCAGATAAAACAAAATTGACACTGAGCCAAAGAAGGAGACATTAGGACAGGTAACTAAAGGTTTAGTCAAAGAGGTAGGTTTTAATGAGCATCTTAAACAAGGAGAGAGTAGAGAGGTGGAGTGGTTTACAGAGTGAATTCCAGAGCTTTGGGCCCAGACAGCTGAAGGCACGGCCACCAATGATGGGGTGAAGGAAGTCGGGGATGCACAGAGGCTAGAGTTGGAGAAAAGTAGGGTTGTAAGGCTGGAGGAGGTTACATATATAGGGTGGGGTGAGGTCATGGAGGTCAAGGATTAGAACACAAGGATGAAAGTTTAAAAAAAAATTGAGTTATTTGAGGACCAGGAGCCATATCATTACTATTTATGGGATCTTATTGTGTGCAAAATGGCTGCTGCATTTGCCTACAAAACAACAGACACTGTGGGCTGGATTTTGTGAATGGAGGTGAGTTGGAGGCGGGACTGCTGCTTGTCGTGTCAATGTCCCGCCTCCATCCTCGCCTGACCAATCAGAGGTATTTTCCCCTGATTGAGCTTGTTAAGTCCGCCCTGCGGGCTCAGCAGGCCAATTAGGGAGGAAGTCACTGACAGATCACGTCAACATCAGACATGCTATCTGTCAAGACTTCTTGAAAGAAGAAATGACAGCGTTTGACAGCTCTGTGAAGCTGTCAAACACTGACATTCTCTGTAGTTTGATGAGCCTTTGTGGTGAGGACTCATCAAACCTTTCAACTTTGTAAATTTCACCTGTCTGTAAGATCGGAGGATCCAACAACTATTATGTGAAATTGACATGAAGAATATCAGCTCTCCCCATCCAGTGTGGCTAAAGGCTGTAGAAAGAAAACAAGGTGAGTGAACACTTTTTTAAACTTATCACTCACCTTACATACTTACCACTCCACACTTGCATCCATCACTCACCTCTACACCTTACTTCCAGGTGCCTCCAACCAGCGCAGGCCTCCTCCATGTCTCCGCCAACCCGGCGGGGTTCTCCGAGGTAAAACTGTGAAGGTAAAATGGCACTAATCCTTTTTTCTGCCTGTTAACTACCTGTTAACAGGCAGTTAAAAGGATGAAATGCCTTTCCTGCCTCCAGGAGACGGGACCCGAAGCTGCACATCTTCCTGCCTCCTGGCAAAAGGGCACGGAGGCAGGATAGGGGCGGCATTGCCATCCACCCCCACTTTCTGCTACTTTACCGGCTGTCCCACCTCCATGCCCGTCTCCTCGGGGCTTGGAAAATCCAGTCCTGTATTTCAAAGTATGAAGGCCCTGGATTGAGGCCTACTTGGGGCTAACACCTCAACTCCACTGTTGGAGATGCTCTTTTGTCTAACAACAACTTGCATTTATACAGCGCCTTTAACACAAGGGTGCCAAGGCACTTCACAGGAGCATTATCAGGCAAAATTTGACATCGAGCCACACAAGGAGGTATTAGGACAGGATAGGTTAAAAGTTCAAACTAAGGCTTCTCTTTGAAAGAAATGAATTTTTGAAGGAAAAAAATACATTTGACACACAAGCAATATTATCCTGCCAACACGACAAAAGAAACTATTTGATGACTAACAGATAACAACATCTTTAAAGCCTTAATGACAGTTTCTTCTTCAAACAGGAACTTGATTAACATTCACAAAGAACATCTGAAATCTGTTTGAACAAATTTAAGCTTTTGTTGAAACAGCAAAAGGTTTAAAAACAATTTATAACACACACGGCCATTTTCCAAATGATCTTTCAGAGGTCATTCTACATGTGCAGTTGACACATTTCCTTCACTAACCCCTGACTCTTAAGGGGAGCGCCTAATTCTTAACAATCAACAGCAACTTCTTACCTCCACAGCCAAGTATAGTGCTCCTAGTGCTGCCAAGGCGGAGATCAGGTAGGTCAGCACAGATTGGGAATCGTACCTGGGGCTTCATTCTCTCTAGACTGTAGAATTTACTCCTCCGCAGTTTTTCCTCACAACTCATTCCCGTTACACTTGGGAGCACAATAAAGTTTTAAGCAGGTTCACAGACTCCCAAGCCGCCTGCCTTTTCTGCGGCCTGGAGGAGTCTGTTGTCCATGTATATATGGAGTGTGAGAGGTTGCAGCCCCTCTTCGGAGGACCTCCTCCTGGGCCTGGCCAAAGTTGCCATTAACTGGTCCAGGCAGCGGGCAGTCGAGGGGGTCGTTCGGCCCGACTGCCTGCCTCTCTTCCGCGGCCACGTTCGCGCCCAGTTGGCCCTGGAGATGGAGCACGCGGTGTCCACCGACACGCTCGAGGCCTTCCGCGACCGGTGGGCACCGCAGGGACCGGAGTGCATCATCACCCCGGAAATACAATTTTAATTTAATTTGTTAAGTTTCATTTAATGGTTTATTAGTTACAGTTTATTTGTTTTAGTGTGCACCAATCAAAAGAGTACACTTGGGACCAGTCTTGCTGCTCTTCTGAACATCCTCCTCACTGCATCTATGTTTATTGTGGCATAGTAACCAGACTTGAACACAGTTCCCCAAGTGCACTGTGAAGCCTTAGCATAGCCTCTGAAGGCTTAAGTCTTTTTTTATTTCAAGAAAACAACAAATCATGAAAAGTTTATGTGTTGGTTTCTTTGATCTGAGAGCTTATAAGATACTACAATGGAGATTAGAGCTCCATGGTAGAGAAAGGGATTTTGACCCAGTCATGCTAATCTTCATATAGTCTAGTAGTTGAATTCCACAATAGAACTAAATGAAATACTCAACATTTTCAGTCATGGCCCATCTAGTGGTTAGAAAGGGTCAATGAGAAGCTAACAGCTATCTTACCACCAGGACCAGGACCTCAAACCCAGCACTAAGCTCATGGTCTACAGGGCAGCAGTGATACCTGCCCTGCTGTATGCCTCAGAGACATGGACCATGTACAGCAGGCACCTCAAAGCACTGGAGAGGTACCACCAACGCTGCCTCCGCAAGATCCTGCAAATCCATTGGCAGGATTGGCGCACCAACATCAGTGTTCTTGCTCAGGCCAACATCCCCAGCATTGAAGCTCTGACCACGCTCAATCAGCTCCGATGGACGGGTCACATTGTCCGCATGCCCGATACGAGACTCCCAAAACAAGCGCTCTACTCGGAGCTCTGGCACGGCAAGAGAGCCCCAGGTTGGCAGAGGAAATGCTTCAAGGAAACCCTCAAAGCCTCCTTGAAAAAGTGTAACGTCCCCACCGACACCTGGGAATCCCTGGCCCAAGACCGCACAAAGTGGAGGAGAAGCATCCGGGAAGGCGCCGAACACCTCGAGTCTCTTCGCCGGGAGCAAGCGGAAGCCAAGCGCAGGCAGCGCAAGGGGCGCACGTCAACCCAAGCACCCCACCCACCCGCCCCTTCAACCACCGTCTGCCCCACCTGTGACAAGAGGCTGTAGGTCCCGCATTGGACTAATCAGTCACCTGCGAGCTCATTTTTAATGTGGAAGCAAGTCATCCTCGGTTCCAAGGGACCGCCTAAGAAGAAGAAGAAGATTGGGATTCCTTGAACAGTGCCATCTGGTGTACAGGCTGAGAAATTACCTGTACTTGTAAATTATATACAGAGTGCCAGGTAGTGTGAGAGCTGGAGAGCAGTGCCTGAGCCAGAAAAGACTCTTGTATATAGCATGTTCTTGCCTCGGAATAACTCCTCTGACTTCTCCTCAATGAGACAAAGGAACAAGGATGGTAAAACTCCTTGGGAAGAACAGGTGACTTTGGACCTATGGTCCCCATAGTTTTCCACCACTGGGGTTTTCCTCACCTCATGTCTGGGTCTGTTGTAGACAAATTGATAGAGATTGATTGCTGTGATTAGTCAACAACTCCAAGTACCTTGCAACTACCAGGATGGTAGAAGGTGAACCAGATGGACCTTGGCCTTTAATCGTCTAGCAATTCCTATGTTCCTAAAACATCATGCCTACATCACTGCGGATTGGAAAAGAAAAGGTGAGAAAACAGTTCAATTAAACTTGCCTATAGATTTATTTTTTTTGTTTCCTTGCAAATAAGAAATGGATGACATGACAGCTTTAAAGTGAATAGAAAGCATTGCTGCCAGCACCCCATCAACAGAAAGATAAATGAACTGTTTAGTTTTAAAATGGCATCGTCATTTGGCCTGTGACTGAAGCTGAAAGGAGAATCCTAATGAGGTTAAACCAGATTTATTCAGGGTGAAAAAAAGCTGCATTCAGTACAATTCAGACCCACTCTGGTCTCCGCTGCACCTCTCACTTGTACCGAGGAAAGTTTTGTGGTTTGGGCATTTGGATATTTGTGCATCGCAGTGTTGTGGTGCTTGTTTAATGTTTGTAGTGGTTTAGTGGGCCTCCACTCTATCAGTATTTACACATTCAATTCTTTCTGTGACCGAGTGGCTGACACACATTTGACTCCCTCGACTTTCTGACAGCCCAGTTACTGGCATGGATTCTGCTGACTGTCAGCTTAGGTGACAGCGACACTCTCCAGTGGCGGCTAGGTATTTAATTTCTAGAGCCTAGTGCTGCATTCAGCTCCTTGGTAATCTAGTGGTGCTACTTAATTGATCCCATATTCGCCAACCACCCCCCCCCCACACACACACAAATTGTGCATCTATATTTCTACAAATGTGGATACCGAAATCGCAAAAGCTGAATTCTGCCTGTCTGAATGATTCTAAAGTGCCTTAGTTGGGAGGTGAAGATTTATTATAGATAAATACATGTGCACATAATCTGCCCTCCAACTGGCTCAATGACCCCAGTGGCATTAGTGCCACTTACTTTAATAGTCATTTTTGCTTTTACATGACACTCACCTAAAGAATGAGTCGGTGCCTTCAGGGAAGGAGGGAGAAAATTGTCTCGGGGGATGGGGGGAGAAATGCAAAATACTCTCGTACTCATGATTGGTGACATCAATGCTACGTGATAACATCATCAGAGTGTTAATGCACGTCATCAACTGCGCCACAAGACAATATTAGCCCAGAAACTGCTGCTGGCCATACTGCACAAGCACTTCACACACAACGTTCCTCCATCTACCATTTGAACACAGGCATTAGCCCACTGATCTTAAACAGGTTACTGCTCATGTTAAAATATTGGACAGAGGAATGTCTTACGAATGTGCTAAGTCTTTCTCTGCTAATAACGGCAGCTAACCTCTCGGCCCGTGTTCCTTTAAAGGGCAAATAATTTGATTGTGCGCCCTTTCAAATCTGGCTATATTGTTATTTTATTTTATAAAACTTTTTCTCTAAAATGGTCCCACTTGGATTGGTTTTCCTCTCCACTATTTCTATTCTTCTCTGGAAGTGGATGAAACATCAAAGCTGACAAATATGTTATGGTTCAGTAAAGTGTTTTAGTGCAAATCTCCACAAATCTTTATTCTGGTAGAGCATTGCTATCCACTTACTTTAAGAGCTTATTCTGGCCACAGTAATATGTCACTGTTATTTTCCTATTAAACTGCCTGATTTATGAGATTTCTTCCTCTTATTTTTGAATATTGTTTTGGTTCTGAGTGTGTTCTGTTGATTGGGGATTGAATTAGCATTAGAAACGTTGTCATACCAGTGGGGGGGAGGGGGGGTTAACAACTGTGGGAAGAACTTGAAGCGGCTTACACTGTTGCTAATAGCAACCACATTCACGATGATGGCCAGCAGTGAGATCTTCTCAATAGCGTTTAGCCCCATTTTCACATGGAAATTCTTCTCGAGGTGCTGACCATTGGTGGTACACAGTCTCGTAGACACCTGCAAGCCCCCAGCATCTTGCTCAAGTGACTATTTGTTCATGTGTGGATCTAGACAGCGAGAACCAGCAGGCTATCATGGGCTAATTAACTGTGAAGCCTGATCCTGCTGTCACTTGGCTTCCCCAAATGAGGCAGCTGGGCTTGTGCAGAAGAATGGAGTCATGGTGACTTAGGGGGGTGTTTGCTGACAACTACAAGAAGCTTAAATTGCCTGCTGATTTTCAGGTACAAACACAGACATGTATGAAACAACGACTGCCCTGGTAAAATGCAGACCGTTGGTTTCTGTGTGGGAACATTCCACTTCAGAGACAAGGAACTACCAATAGAAGGACATCTCTCCCATGACCTCTTCCTGGGGTTCAGGTAACCCTTGGGCTGGGTCATGAGATGGCCTCGCACCTGCTTGTGCCACACCCACAGTGCAGGGGCTGCCTGATCCTGCTCACTTTCTGACACATCTACTGTTATTTGAGTAGGATGGCTGGAGGGCCCTGCTGTTCCACTGCCCCCGAGAGACAGCAGCTTTATCAATGCCGACTGCTGCCGTTCTCTTGCTGCTGGCGCTCCCTCGGCCTGTCCAGTGAACTGCATGGTAGTAGAGTGCTGAGCAGCAATCAGGGCATAGAAGCCCTTGTGTATTGGCTCTCTCCATCCAATCCCCAGCACGTTAAAGCAGAAGAGGAAAACATCTTTGAGCTTAGAGTCCCAGGTCTCCATAGCAGCACAGTGTAAGCATTCATGAGATACTCCCAGTGTGCACAGGACTGCTGTCACCGGTAGTTCCCTTGAGTTGACACGCACTCCCTGGTGGACTCCAGTTCAGTGCTCATGCCCAATTGCACATTTCCACACTAGCCATGAAATTTAGAGAAATTTAAAATTCTCATCTTTGTGTTCCAATCCCTCTATGTCCTTGCACCTCCTTATCTCTGTAACCTACTCCAGCCCTACAATCCTTCAAGAACTCTGCATCCCTCCAATTCTGCCCTTTTGTGCATCCCCAATTTTCTTTGCCCCTCCATTGGCAGCCGTGCTTTCAGCTGTCTAGGCCCTAAATGCTGGAATTCCCTCCCTAAACCTCTCTGCCTCTCTATCTTCCTCTCCTCTTTTAAGACGCTCCTTAAAACCTCTTTGAGCAAGCTTTCAGTCACCTGACCTAATATTTCTTTTGCCTGATTTTATCTGAATAACGCTCCTGTGAAGCGACTTGCGACATTTTACTACTTTTAAAGGTGCTATATAAACACAAGTTGTTGTTGTTGAAACCTTTGGAGGGTGCTTGACACACTCGCTACTGACTGCAAAATGCTGCTGCTCAGGTAGCATGCTACTCTTAAAATCAGGCCCTGTGATGTTGGGACCTCGGGGCTCTGCAGTGCAAGATTGATGAGAACTGGGTCACTGGCCAGAAGGTTCCCTGCTCCTCTTCTGCCCCTGCCACCACTTGAGTTCTGTGCTTCACCTGGTGAACCCAGCTCATGATTCCAGCCTAAAGCCGCCCCCCCTCCCCCCACCTCTGCTTAGATGAATGTACCTGTTATGGTGCTTGCTACAGGTGAAGTTGGTGACAGAGTCCTTTAAGGCGTTGGCTTCATGACTACCACTCAGGCCTGAAGCTTCTTCTTCAAGACACCAGTAGAGACAGAAGAGCCATGTGTTGCCGGGGATGTCCAAAGAAGCGTCAGAAAACGGAGCAGGTCTGCGCCTTGCTCCAGCCATGTTATGTACAGCAGCGAGTCACGTGGCCCGCTTTAATCAGCAGCTGTAGCCTTTAAGAACCCAGTTGCCTTCTATTATCCATTCCACTTGGTCAGCGGCCTCAGTGGGCCCAATTCACATCGGGAGCTCTGTGCATTTGACTAGGAAAGGAACAAGACCAGTACTGATATCGTAAAAGGAATGAAGGTTACATTAATAGAGAAGGGAGGGGGCAAAATTAGACTTTTAACCATGGATAAGCAGAACTAGAAGGAGGTCAAGGTGAAGGAGAAAATAAATTTAGACAAAGAAATCAAAAATAAGAACCCAAAAAAGTATAAAAGATAAAAGTAAATTAAGTGCTTTGACCTGAAGTATTGGGAATAAAATGCTGCAATTAAACACGTATGTAGCAAAAGGAAATGTTGATATAATCGGGATTACAGAAATAAGGCTGATCCTAGAAAAACATACAGAACCATTTGGCCCATCATATCAGAGCAATTCACAACTAATCCCACTGCTTCGCTTTCTCTCCGGAGACCTGTATCTTTCTCTGCTTGTATTTACCCAATTTTCCTTAAAAGATGCGATGGTCTCTGACTCAACCATTCCCTATGGCAAAGCATTTCATGCTTTAATATTCCTCAAGTAAAGACATACTCCTAGCCTCTCTCCTCATTCAGTGACAATTTTACATTAATGACCTGTCAGCATTAACTTCCCTATTAACTCTATCAAAACCCTTTAAAAAAAATTATAATTAACCTTTTCTTAGCCTTCTCTGCTCCTGTAGAAATAGTCCCAGTATCTCAGCCTTTCATCATAGCTACGCTTTCTCATGGTGAATCAACACTGTATGCTCTCGATGGCTTTAATGCCCTTCTATAATGGGATACCCAAAACTGAACACAGGGTTACAGGTTGACCAGGAAAGATAGAGGTGGCAGGTGGAGATTTTCAGGATAATTTGGAATGTTGGCCTTCATTGCAAGGGGGTTGGAGTATAAGAGTAAGGAAGTCTTGCTACAATTGTACAGGGCCTTGGTGAGACCACACCTGGAGTACTGTGCACAGTTTTGGTCTCCTTATCTAAGGAAGGATATACTTGCCTTGGAGGCAGTGCAACAAATGTTCACTAGATTGATTCCTGGGATGAGAGGGCTGTCCTATGATGAGAGATTGTGTAGAATGGGCCGATACTCTCTGGAGTTCAGAAGAATGAGAGGTGATCTCATTGAAACATACAAGATTCTGAAGGGGATTGACAGTGTCTAGAACTAGGGGGCATAGTCTCAGGATAAGGGGTTGGCCATTTAAGACTGAGATGAGGAGGAATTTCTTCACTCAGAGGGTTGCGAATCTTTGGAATTCTCTGCCCCAGAGGTCTGTGAATGCTGAGTCTTTTGAGTATATTCAAGGCTGAGGTAGGTAGATTTTTGGACTCTAGGGGAATCAAGGGATATGGAGATCAGGTGGGAAAGTGGAGTTGAGGTCGATGATCTTATTGAATGGCGGAGCAGGCTCGAGGGGCCGTATGGCCTACTCCTGCTCTTATTTCTTAAGTTCTTATGTTCTTATGGAAGATAAGGAAGCTAAAATGATTGGGTAAATTCAGTGCTCCCATGTTCCCAGCGGGAAGTCATGTTCAAACGGAGTATGAGTTGGAGATGGAACCATAACACTGTAGCACAGATTCTCCAATCCGTTAAGTGCAGCTCCCCACTGGGAGGGGGAAATTGGTGAATTTACCCGGATTGACTTGCATTTGCATATCATTTTACCATGTCTGCAGCACAATCCAAAATGCTTTCCAACCAATGGATTGGTTTTGATGTAGAGTCACTGTTGTTATGTAGGCACACGCTGATCCCAAATGAGATGCGAGTGGCTGGTTACTCTGTTTTCAATGGTGTTGGTCGGAGGAGGAATGTTGGCCTGCTTTTTAAAAAATAGTTCCATGGAATATTTTACATCCAGCTGGTCAGGTAGGCAGGGCTTCAGTTTTAACGTCTCTTCCGAAAGACAGCGCCTCCAACAATACAGCACTCTCTCAGAACTGCACTGAAGCGTCAGGTTAGATTATGTCCTCAAGTCCTGCAGTTGGGCTTGAAACCATGACTTTCTGACTCGGATGCAAGAGGCCTACCAAATGAGCCAAGCTGAGAAATCCCATGGTGGGTAACAGAGGCTGACAGTAATTTTATGATGCGATATGAAGGGTATGTACAGAGAACAATATAATAAAAATAGGCCATTTCAACCAACCCAATACCAACTGTCAATACCTTTAATGTGTCATATCTACAGACACAGCTTGGAAGCAGAAACCCATTGTAAGCTTGTTAAAAGTACAGACGACACAAACTGTGGGAGAGCAGTAGGGACAGCTAACAATCTGCGGAAGGGTTTAGACCAGTTATACGATTGAGCTCAGTGCTAAAAATTGCATATTAAGCAAAAGAAAAGAACAACATTGGCATCACAGTTGAAAACAGCTTCAGTCACACATCTGTAGAGCAACGAGTCACGAGAGTCAGAAGCCGTGGCTTAGTGGTAGCACTCTCATCTCTGAGAGTCCCCACTCCAGAGACTTGAGCACATAATCCAGGCTGACACTTCAATGCAGTACTGAGGCAGTGCTGATTTACCATTCTCTCACTGAAATAATGTTTACGCAGATTAGTTTTGAAGCGCAGGCCATGTCCCCTGGTTCTACTGTTCTGGACACGGTGAAACAGCTTGTCACGGTCTACATTATCCAGTCCCATTACAATCCTAAAAACAGCAATTATATTAACCTCTCAACCTTCTCTTTTCCAGTGAGAATCTGCCCAATTTATGTAATCGCTCATCATAATCCAATCCCTCCATCCCGTCAGTCATTCTGGTTTAAAGCAAACTGGTAAGCACATTCAGAAACAGTGGATAGAGGAATGTCACAGGAACACACTAAAGGTTCCCCCACTGATATCAGCTACAGCAGGGCTATGGGGAAAGAGTGGAACTAATCGGAGAGCTCCTTCAAAGAGCCGTCACAGGTACGATTGGCCGAATAGCCTCCTTCTGTGCTGTGTGATTCTATGATCACTGAGAGTTCATTTCTGGGCTAAATATATGGCACTCTCACTATAACACAGCCCTTGGGGGTTTTGGGAGGTGCTAAAGAGGTCTGGCTACACTGAACACCCCCAATACAATGGCCCGGATTTTGCGGTAAGAATAACCGTTAGCCTAACAGTGCTCACCGTTATTAAGGAGTAAATTGGACAGCACCTCCTGGCATCCACACATGCACAGTTAAACGCAGAAATCAAGAAGTTGCTGTCTGAGTTGCCCTGTTTCTTTAGAAGCTTCGCTATACCAGTACCTCGCCAGCAAACTTAGCATTGAAAGGGCATGAAGTTGCTGTACTTACCCACTAGATACCCACCAAACAAGGCAGAAAAAGTTAGGGCTAGTGCATTCAGGTGTAAGTGATTTTTTAACGGCGTGATAAATCTCAATTACTGCCAAACAACTTCTCTGCCACTGAACACTTACTTTTAAAAATATGGAGTCTCATTCCTTCAGATTTTAATTATTGTTGGAGATATTTAAAAAAAATTTTTTTTTTTTACTTTTTCTTTCTGTCTCTTTTATGTCTTTCTCTTAATCCCATCTTACTTTCACTCTCTTTATTTTTGCTTTGGCATTGAAATATTCTAAGTTACACTTCCTGGTTTAGATTCTGTGGCCAGAATTTTCCAGGAGGTCAGTGGGTGGGATCAGTGGAGGGTTGGGTAGGAAATTTGATTTTTTTTGACAGTGGGCTGTCAACCCACCGCAACACACCTTTCCCAATGTCGGGGCTGTCAGCACTGAGCAGACCTGACAGGCAGCGGCGGTCAACTGAATTAAACTCCTTACCATCTAGTTGACAGATCATTAACAGGCTTTTTTAACTTACCTTTTCACTTTAACTTCATGGCCATGGGAACCATGCTGTTCGGGGACAACGGCTGTCAACCTGAGGCAGGAGTTCAGTCGCCATTGTTCCTACTGATTACTTGACAGCTTCAAATGTACAGTAAAAGCTCCCACCTGACAGATCATTACTTTCCTCAGCCACAAGCTGTTTCCATCAACATCGGTGCCCTTTATACTGTCTCCCGCCTTGGTCCTCAGAATCTGACCATGATGAGCCCCAACACTAGCAGCACCAGGCACACCAGCAGCACCAACAACAACAGCAACCTTCTCTCCAATCACCGGATGCTGCACAGGACAGAGGGCATCAGCACCCGAGCACATTGCTGCCCGGGATGCCAGGGATGGCCTCACCATGGCCAGATTTACTTTACTTGACGCTGTACACCCTGGCTGCCACATGATGCGCCAGGTTGGCACCACCCCACACCAACACCATAAAGCATCCCTACAAAGCCCAAGCCATTCCTTTCACACTCACCACCATTGTGGGGGATACTGTTATGCCTCACCATTCACTGCAACTCATTAAGCCACTTCCAAAGATGCACACAAGTCTGTCCAAGAACAGAAAGTGTTGAAAATAAAGGTTTCAATGTTTGACAACACATTAACAGAAACTTTACATGAACATTGGATAAAAGAGCCAAGTGGCTACCTTTGTATGTTGTTAGTTGGTATGATTGCACTAGAATGAGGGTGAGTGTGAGGGGTGGCTAGTGAGATGGGGATGTGATAATGTAGATGGAGAGGGATGGGTGGAGGTGCAAGGTACATTGGTGTGAGTAAGGATGTGCAGGAGTAGGTTAGGGAAGGCAGAGTGATGGGGATGTGATGGGTGGCACCGCAGGATGAGGTTGAGTGTGGCTTTGTACTAACGTTTCGTGATCTACTGAGATCATTGAAAGGTTTGCACCACTGCACCCAGGGTCCTCCTGATGACATTCCTGCTTGTGCCCTCCTGTGCAATGTGCAAACAGGCTATCTATGTCTCCTAGGGAGGTCTCTTCCGCCCATCGGAAGGGAAGAGAACCTCCCTGCGTGCTGTGACTCACTCCATAAGCATATGGAGGGAGTCATGGGAGAACCTGGGTGCAGCCCTGTGCCTCTGTGCAATGATTGTCAGTGTTTGCAGCACTTCAAAGCTGTCGAACACTGACAGCACAAATGTTAAAAGAAAGTTGGCCACGGTCCCTTTGAGGAAACTAACTGATGATGCATCATGAATGACGTCATCAGACCCGCTTCCTCTAATTGGCCCGGGAATCGCGCTGGGCCCTATCAACGGAAAATTATTTTCCAGAGTGGGATGGAGCCAGTAGCGGGATCGGGACCCGCCACCAACATCAGCCGCCCCGGACCCACCGAGGTAAGGAAAATCTCGGCCAATGTGTCTCAGTAAGGATTCTTCAATCTGATTGGTTAAGGAGACACACTTGCCCTGTAGAGGGCACTGCGCTGTTTTGACTCTCTAATAACTGCGAGTCGCAGTGCAAAAGCCCATAGAAATTCTGTGGGCACGTGTAAGTGTAATGAACAGCCAGCGCCGTTTGTTCGCCGCTGACTGCAAATCCAGGCTAATATGAAAGGTTCATTAAAGTAATGCTGATGAATTGAGACAAGTGCATTGTAACAGAAAGAGAACCTGAGTTACTGTCACACCGATGGCCTCCTTCTGTGCCGTTATGACGCTATGATTGATGTTTTAACCGGTGAATGTGAAATAATTGTCTAACACAATGTTACGTTAAGCCTTCATTCTGGTTTTAATTTTGTTTTGATCTTTGAAAATAATTTTCAAATTGCAATTCATGCAGAGCGCATGTGATTTGTTGTTTCAGTTCTTTATTGATTTTTAACAAAAAATTCACAAATTTTTAAGAACACTTTTAATGATTTTTGCCTCCAAGATTCACAGGAATCTCCAAGCTACATGATTTCTGCAAATCTCAGAGCTTTTGTGAGTATCACAAGATGAGATTCTGCACCTCTTTCAGCTACGACAATGAAGTGGTGCCTGGTACAATCCTTTGTTTCTCTTCTATCCTCTCTTGTGCACCATCAAAAGGTGATTATTATAGGATAGAAGTCACTGGCGGCGATGCGACATGTTCACATCTAATTCTTCTCTCTGCTCTTTGAGCAGACTGTACTGATTTGTCAGCCTAGATTTTTGTGCTCAAGTCTCGGGAGTGAGACTTGAACCCACAACCTTCAATAACTCTGAGAGAGGATGTGTTGCCAAGTGAGCCACGATGGAGGCGGCTAGAAATCTACTTCACAGCTTTAGGATTTATACTGCACTCTTAAGCTGCTTTTATATTGCAGTACGACCTGTGCTGATGGCACCAGCTCTTGACACATGGATCTCGTGCAGGTGGCTACAGCCCGGGAGTAAATTTGTCAGGATTCACTGAGGCTAGCATTGGGGAGACCCCTATTTTCAGATTGCAGTCGGCTGCGTGTGTCCCTAGTGTTAGGAGCTGACCCCACTGGCAGAGGTCAGCGCAAAATAAACTGCTATCTGCACTTAGTGCTGCTTACACTGCCCTCTACTACAATTACAATTTACAATTTAAATCGCTTTATTGGCATGATAAGTTACATCTTATGTTGCCAAAGCATCAAAATACATTTATGGTTTAGCACATAAACGCAGTTCTATTCATACAGTGTATAAACAGGTATATCCCTGAGTGTATAAATATACATTCGCATTGTTTATATATATTTTTTTCTTAGTTTACTGGTTGTCCCTCTGTTCATGGCAAGCTGTAACATAGTGCGCCGCCAGTGTTATACAGCTTCTCTCCTCTCCCAGTAGGAATGGGAGTTTTTGGTTGTCATTCAGATTTCTGAAATCAGGGCATATTTGTGAGAATTTTTGGTAGAAATTCTCCCTGATGCCCTGATATTTTCCACAAGCTGTGAGGAAGTGCATCTCTGTCTCCACCACTCCCTGACTGCAGTGAGAGCATATCCTGTCCTCTCTTGGCAGCCTGGTCTGCCTGTGTCTGCCTTTTTCGATCGCTAGGCTATGTTCGCTAAGTCTGTACCTTGTCAAGGTTCTTCTCAGTTTGTTATCCTTTACCATGGTCAGGTAATCAGCTATGTTGTATTGTCTGTTTAGGGCCAAGTAGCAATTGAGTTTGCTTTGGGTTTTTGTTGTTTCTGCCCAATATGTCAGATATTTTTCCTTTTGCTTAGCGACGATTGTGTTGGGTCGAATTCTTTGTGTTACCCTGTCACTGTCCTGGGGCTGGTTATTGTTAGTATTGTTAGTAGTTACTTCACTGAGTCCCAGGACTAATTGACTGAGGGTATTCTTCTTTATGGTCAGCTCTTGGCATTTCAGGGCGTCGTAGTGATAGCATTGGGGATTGCTCATTTGTAGGTGATTCCAAAATTTGGTGGCTCTTTTTTGGATAGTGATTATTAATGGATATTGGCCTAGTTCCGCCCTGCATGCATTGTTTACTGTTTTCCTTTGAGTCCGGAGGATACTTTTACAGAATTCTGCATGTAGGATCTCAATTGGGTGTTTGTCCCATTTTGCAAATTCTTGTTGAGTTAGCGGTCCCCATACCTCACTGCCATAGAGTGCAATTGGTTCAATTACTGATTTGAAAATTTTGAGCCAAATGCTAATTGGGATTTCTATTTGGATTGATTTTTTGATGGCATAGAAAGCCCTTCTTGCTTTCTCTTTCAGTTCATTCACAGCCAGTTTGAAGTTTCCCGTAGAACTGATTTTTAAGCCCAAGTATGTGTAGTTAGTGGTTTGTTCAATTTTGGTTGTTCCTACTGTGAAATTTATTTTGGGTCCCTGATGTTTGGATCTTTGCTGGAACACAAGGACTTTGGTTTTTTGGGGATTTATTGTCAGGGCCCAAGTCTGGCAGTACGACTCCAGCAGGTCCACGTTTTGCTGTAGCCCCTCTTTAGTAGGTGACAGCAGAACCAGGTCGTCTGCATAGAGGAGGAATTTAACCTTGGATTCATATAGGGTGAGGCCGGGTGCTGTAGATTGTTCAAGTAGTTTTGCCAATCCATTTATGTAAATATTAAAGAGTGTCGGTGAGATTGGCGAGCCCTGCGTCACCCCCCGCCCCTGTGGGAAGTATTTTGTTTGTTTGTCTCCAATTTTAACTGCACATTTGTTGTTTGTATACATTGATTTAATTACATCATATGTTTTCCCTCCTACCCCACTTTCGATAAGTTTCAGGAATAAACCGTCATGCCAGATGGAGTCGAAAGCCTTCTGGAAATCTACAAAGCATGCGTAGATTTTGCTTTTGTTATTGTGAACGTGTTTGTCAATTAGGGTCTGTAGGGTGAAGATATGATCGGATGTTCTATAGTTTGGCAGGAATCCAATTTGGCTTTTACTCAAGACATTGTGCTCCTCAAGGAAGTTTATAAGTCTTTTGTTTATGATGCTACAGAATACCTTCCCCAGGTTACTGTTTACACAGATGCCTCGATAGTTGTTTGGGTCGATTTTGTCCCCACTTTTGTATATGGGCGTTATGAGTCCTTTGTTCCAGATATCAGGGAAATAACCGACACTCAGAACCAAGTTGAAGAGTTTTAGGATAGCCAGTTTCATTTTGTTGTCTGTGTGTTTAATCATCTCGTTTAGTATGCCATCTGTCCCGCAGGCTTTTCCTGGTCGCAGGTCCTTGAGTTTTTCAAGAAGTTCTTTTTCTGTTATTATGGCGTCCAGCGGGTTTTGGTTATCTTTTATGGCCATTTCTAGCTTTTCCAGTTTTTTGCATATTTGGTGTTGCTCTGGTCTTAGTGTTTTTTTCTGGTATAATTTTTCAAAGTGGTTTACCCATGTGTCCCCATTTTGAATGGCCAAATCGTCGTGTTGTTTTTTGTGTAGTGTTTTCAAGTTTTCCCAGAAACAATTGGAATCAATGGATTCCTCCATGGAGCTGAGTGTATTCTTAATATATTGCTCTTTTTTGGTTCTGAGTGTGTTTCTGTATTGTGTTAGTGTCTGACAATAAGTAAGGCGTAGTTCCTCGTTTTCTGGATGTCTGTGTTTTTGGTTTGATATTTTTCTAAGTTTTTTCCTCATGTTATGGCAATCTCGGTCAAACCATTTTTCATAGTTTTTTGTTTTGGGTTTGTTCTTGCGAGCTTTCAAGTTTGCATTTGTTGCCAAATTATCAAAAATATTGTTTAGTTTACTAACTGCCCGGTTTACGCCTTCTTTATTGTGAGTGTATATGTTATCCAGAAAGGTGTCTAAGAGAGCTTGAGTTGATGCATTGCTAATTGTTTTCTGGTATTTTTCCGTGTCGTTTTTGGCCCATCTGTACGATTTTTTGGTGTTGTACAGTTTACTGGGTTGTGTTTCTATGTTGTTTGTTTCTGTCTTTTTGAGGAACATAGTAATTTGACTGTGATCTGACAGTGTTGTTTGTGGTTTGACTGTGAATGCTCTGAAAGAGGATGGGTCTAAGTCTGTAATCATATAGTCTACTGTGCTGCAGCCAAGAGGTGAGCAATAGGTCGATCTTCCTAGGAGGTCTCCTATGAACCTACCATTGACAATGTACAGACCCAGGTTTCGACAGAGCTGTAGTAGCTGTTTTCCGTTGGTATTTGACTGCTTGTCGCAGTTATGCCTGTATGGAAGGGAAGGGATGTCAAAGTGGTTATTCCCGAAAACATAATTGTTTCCCTGATTATTGGTGAAGTCTGGTTCTTCGCCCGTTCTTGAATTGAGGTCCCCACAGATCAACACGTTCCCCTGGGCCTGGTATTGGATAATTTCCCCCTCCATGTTGGAGAAGGTGTCCTCTTTAAAGTACGGGGAATCGATTGGAGGGATATAAAGTGCGCAAATGTAAACATCTTGGGTGTTTGAGATAATCTCCCTCTCAAGTTTGAGCCACATATGGTTTTCGCCCTTTTTTATAAATTTGATGTAATTCTTAAGTTCTGTTTTAAACCAGATCAGTATGCCTCCGGAGTCTCTGCCTTGGGTTACACTTGGTAATTTATTGGAGGGCACCACCAGCTCAGTGTACCCTTGGGGACAGCCAGTGTGTCCTTTTCCTTTATACCAAGTTTCCTGTAAAATGATAATATCTAGGTCTTTAGTTTCATCTATGAACTCTGGGGTCCTACTTTTCACTTCTCGCAGTGAAGAGCGTAGACCTTGGATATTCCAGGTCGAAATATATAAGGATTTCATGTTAAGTTTGATCTTTTACTATGATAGGTTAAAGAGTGGTACGTGTTTGTCGTGTCTAAGTGTGGGAAAAAAAAGATCACATCAGTTGTCTACAAAAGTTAATACAATTTGGTTACAGTTCTTTCTATTAATTAGTCCTTGATCCATAAGGCGGAAGTAGATGCTGCTGCACATCTGCTTATTGTCTCTTAATGGATTGTTTCTGTCTGAGGTATTGCGTACGTCCTGTGCATCTCTCCCTCTGTCTGGCTGGGAGCAGTCCTATTCCCCTGTGGGACAGGAGTGGTGCAGGTCTGACATTGTTGTTTTGCATGGGGATCCTCTCTGGTCTCGGTTGGTGTGTTGGTGGTCCTTGTAGTGTTCCTGATATGTACCCCGCTGATCTCTGGTGGTCGGGGGGGGGTCCTCTTGGAGTCTGGGTATGGACCCGGTTAAAAGCGACGTCCTTCAGGGCTTTAGCAAGGATCGATATTCTTTGCCTTTGGATGTGGACGTGGTCGTAAAGACATTCCTCATCGAGGGTGGGGTGTTGGGCCAGGTGTACGTTGTGGTTTGATTCGCAGTCTCTTGCTATGCTGGCATTTATCTCATGAATTGTGTTGTTGTTGAAGTCTGTTCTCGGCAATATTGTGGAAACAGTGATTCTAGTGTTTGGAAATGTACTGCTTGCTTTCCTAATCATTGCTCTGAGCGATGTTGCTACTTCTTTCTGTTGGGTCTTTAGGTCATTTGTGCCCGTGTGTATTATTATGTGTTGGGGGGAGCCTAATCTGGCTTTGGTCAGCCATCCCATGGCTCTGTTTGTTGTTGGGCACCAGATCTTTTCTACTTTACTTCTAGGGAATAGCTTTTTCTCCCATAGAAATTTCCCATTTGAGTCTATGAGTATTACGACGTCAGCCTTGTTTGTGTTTACTGTCTGGTGGCTTTCGCTTGGACTCATAGTGTGTGTGCTGGGCTGGGGTGTCTGGTGTGTGCGTACCTCTTGTGAGCGGCCCGCTTGTGGTTCCACGGTGGTGGGGGAAGATTGAGAATCAGTATGCTGGTCGGTCTGTGTGGCACCCCTTGTATTGTGTGTCTGTTGCTTTTGTTCCGTGTGGGAGTGCAGCCGTTCCGTCCGGCTCTGTCTTGTCTTATCTCTAGCCTCTGGTTGCTGGTCTAATGGTGTTTTCTCTCCTCTATGGCTCTCTTCTTTTTCCTGCAGCTCTTTCACCTGATTCCTAAGTAGATTCACCTGGTTCTCAAGTAGCTTCAGCTCTCTCTTGTGTCTCTCCCTCTCCTGATTTTGATTGTCATTCATTTTGAGGAAGTCCTCTCTAAGTTTAACCACCTCTATCTCTAATTGATTAAATTTATCTTTTGGTTGTATCTGGCTGTGTGATCCCGGGGTATGTGTCTGGTCGGCCCTGGTAGGCTCACTCACTTCCTGGCTAGGCTGGTCGGCCCTGGAGGGCTCACTCACTTCCTGGCTATGCTGCTCTTCTCTTGGTGAGCTGGGAATGGTAGGGGGACTATGTGTGGCTTCCTCCCTGGTAGTTATGCTGGGGTTTGTCAGTTGTATCGTGTGGCTGTGGTTCCCCGGGGTTAGTGTCTGGTTTGAACTGTGTGGCTCGTTTACCTCCTGACCAGGCAGATTTTCTCCTGGTAAGTTGTCAATGTTGGGGGGAGTGCGGGCCACTCTGGGGCTGTTCCTTCCCCCCTTAGTTAATTTTCTCAGTGTCCTGAAGGCCGTTGCAAATTTGTCGAGGTTGCCTTGCACTAATATTGTCCCGGTATTGTACGCGTTGACCGTCGTAGTTGAACTGTCTCCTGGTGTGTTAATTTTCATTATGGACCCATTTGCGGTATTTTCTAGCTTAACATTGGTATAGTGTGATTTTATTGCTGTGATCCAAGCCACTGGCTGATCTGAGTAGAAAATGAGGTTACTTTTTGTCCCATTGTTGTAACAGTCAGCAAAAAGTGTTTCTGGTTTTTCTCTCATCTGCTCATGCTTGATCGCTTTTATAGCTTTTTTTGCAGTGTTGGGGGGAATCTGGAAGCGGGGCTGTTGTGGATCTTCTGATTCGCTCATTTTTGGTAAAGTATTGTTGATCTTAGAATAAGCTTTTCTGGGGCCCCGGGTTTGGTGTTTCCCTCTCCCTGTTCGCGAGCTTTCCCGGTCCCCCTCTCCGACCCCGTGGTCCCTGGGCCTCGGCGTCTGGGTCTGTGAGCCGCTGTTTCCCGGTGCCTTCGGGCTGTTCCCCTCCCCCTCAGAGGCCTCTGTGCCTCTGTCTCGGCCTGGCTCCTCGGGCCTTTCCCTGGCTTCAGTCTCCCTCCCTGGGCCCTGTACTCACAGTCTTGGTTTGCTTCTGGAAGCCTTCTGGTTGCTCCCCTTCTCCTTAGAGGTCTCTGGGCCTGGCTCCTCGGGCCTTTCCCGGGCTTTCTAGCCCAGCCGCCGCTCGGGTTGTGCCTCGTTCGCCGTTCGGGTGCTGGACTGCGGTCGTCGCTCGGGTGCTGGACTGCGGCCGTCGCTCGGGTGCTGGACTGCGGTCGTCGCTCGGGTGCTGGACTGCGGCCGCCGATCGGGCCGTGTCTCGTTCGCCGCTCGGGCTCCCCGAGTCACCTCGTTCCGGCTGCCGCTGCGTCTCCGTGCGGCCTCCCCGATTCGCCTCGTTTCCCGAAGCGGCCTCCCCGAGTCTCCTCGCTCCGGCTGCCGCTGCGTCTCCGTGCGGCCTTCGCGCCTCGGTTCCCGATGTGGCCGAGTCACCTTGCTTCTGCTGCTGCTGTGGCCCCGTTTGTTTTTTTTTTCCCTTATTTCTTTTTTTTTTTTTTCTTTGGCTTTTTTTTTTCTAGTTTCCTCTGGTTTTTTTTTTCCTTTGGTGGTCTTTTCCTTCCTTACTTAATCTAGACTAAACTAAACTTAAACTTAACTAAACAAACTAAACTAACTTAACTAGAACTAAATTTAACTTTAAAACCTTTTTAAACTTGAAATGAACCTTTTTTTTCCCCACTTTAGACACTAAAAACACTAAAAATTCAGCAGCCCATCTTCAGCGTGTGTATTCACTCTGTCTGGCTGTCTGTCCCCTCTACTATCCTCTGCTGCCCTATAGTGCCCTCTACTGCCCTCTGCTGCTCTCTACTTCCCCATGCTGCAGTTGTACATAGAGTTACATAGGATATACGGCACAGAAACAGGCCATTCGGCCCAATCAGTCCATACCAGCCTTTATGCTCCACTTGAGCCGCCTCCCGTCTTTCCTCATCTAACGCTTATCAGCATAACCGTCTATTCCCTTCTCCCTCATATGCTTGTCTCGCCTCTGCTGCTCTCTCCTGCCCTCTGCTGCTCTGTACTGTTCTTTACAACTCGGTGCAGCTGTCGAGGTATTGTGTGAAATGGAAAAATGAATGCCTTCCAAATGATGCAGGTATATCGCAGCGGTGTATTGAGACCTGAAAAGATTGACCCTTGTATTGTCTTGGCAGAGTGGCATTGGACCCCTCGGCCTTCATCCTTCATCTACACAATGGGAAATTCCGGAATGAGACTGTGGTTTTTGAGATTTGGCATCACGTTACTATTGACCAGTGACCAAGAACCTACACGACACATTGTGGAAGAGTCAGTGAATCGTGAACATCATTTACTTTGTTAGTTCAACTCAACAGTTGGGGTTTTTACTGATGCTTATTGGGCATGGGGCTATTGTGCCAGTTTGCACAGTCCACTCACAACCGCTGTACCTCAGCAGCCCCCCACCGCTCTCTGTGTCACAACCTTCCTTGTCTCTCTATTTTTATCATTATTACTGTTACTGGTGCCCCTCCAGACTATCCCATGTTCCTCCTACACTTGGAATGCCCCACCCTACGTGCTCGTCCACCTCCCTGCACCCTCGCTGTATTGCAAGCTGGACTCCTGCTCCTTCATTCTCTGAACCTCAAAACTGTAGAACTCCTTACCTCACTCAATCTTTCCTCCTACAATCTACAGGATTTTAAAACCAAGCTTGGTGTCATCTAAATCCTGCTTCTTGATTTTCTTTTTTTCTATTCTGCTGTTTTCAGTCTTGCCGATGTTCTGCACTACTTAAAATCATAGAATCGTAGAAGTTTACGGCACAGAAGGAGGCCATTCATCCCATCGTTTCTGTGCTGGCTGAAAAAGAGCTATCCAGCCTAATCCCACTTTCCAGCACTTGGTCCGTAGCCTGGTAGGTTACGGCACTTCAAGTGCATATCCAAGTACTTTTTAAATCTGATGAGGGTTTCTGCCTCTACCACCCTTTCAGGCAGTGAGTTCCAGACCCCCACCACCCTCTGGGTGAAAAAAGTTCTCCTCAACTCCTCTAATCCTTCTACCAATTACTTTAAATCTATGAGCCCTGGTTATTGACCCCTCTGCTAAGGGAAATAGGTCCTTCCTATCCACTCCATCGAGGCCCCTCATAATTTTATAAACCTCAATTAAATCTCCCCTCAGCCTCCTGTGTTCCAAAGAAAACAACCCCAGCCGATCCAATCTTTCCTCATAGCTAAAACTCTCCAGTCCTGGTAACATCCTCGTAAATCTCCTCTGTACCCTCTCTAGTGTAATCACATCTTTCCTGTAATGTGGTGACCAGAACTGCACGCAGTATTCTAGCTGTAGCCTAACTGGTGTTTTATTCAGTTCAAGCATAACCTCCCTGCTCTTATATTCTATGCCTCGGCTAATAAAGGAAAGTATCCCATATGCCTTCTTAACCGCCTTATCTACCTGTCCTGCTACCTTCAGGGATCTGTGGACATGCACTCCAAGCTCCCTCTACACTACTCAGTGTCCTACCATTTATTGTGTATTCCCTTGCCTTGTTAGCCCTCCCCAAATGCATTAACTCACACTTCTCTGGATTGAATTCCATTTCCCACCTTTCTGCCCACCTGACCAGTCCATTGATATCTTCCTGCAGTCTACAGCTTTCTTCCTCACTATCAACCACACGGCCAATTTTTGTATCATCTGCAAACTTCTCAATCATGCCCCCTACATTGAAGTCTAAATCATTTACATATACCACAAAAAGCAAGGGTCCTAATATTGAGCCCTGCAGAACCCCACTGGAAACAGCCTTCTAGTCACAAAAACACCCGTCGATCATAACCCTTTGCTTCCTGCCACTGAGCCAATTTGCTACATTCCCTTGGATCCCATGGGCTTTTACTTTTCTGGCCAGTCTTCCATGTGGGACCTTGTCAAAAGCCTTGCTAAAATCCATGTAGACTACATCAAATACGCTACCCTCATCAACCCTCCTTATTACCTCCTCAAAAAATTCAATCAAGTTAGCCAGACATGACCTTCCCTTAACAAATCCATGGTGACTTTCCTTGATTAATCTGTGCCTTTCTAAATGACAATTAATAAGGTACTTCAGAATTTTTCCAATAATTTGCCCACCACCGAGGTTAGGCTAACTGGCCTGTAGTTACTCAGTCTATTCCTTTCTCCCTTCTTAAACAATGGTACAATGTTAGCAGTCCTCTGGCACAACGCCTGTAGCCAGAGAGGATTGGAAAATGATGTTCAGAGCGTCCACTATTTCCTCCCTTGCTTCTCTTAACAGCCTGGGATACATTTCATCCGAACCTGGCAATTTCATCTCTCACTATGTTTATCTCATCTAATATTTCACCTTCCTTCTCCTTAACTAGAATGTCTGCATCTACCCACTCTTCTGTGAAGACAGACGCAAAGGGCTGGATTTTCTCAATGGAGACGAGTTGGAGGCGGGACCTGCTGCTTGTCGGGCTCAGCAGGCCAATTAGGGAGGAAGTCACTGACAGAGCACATCAACGTCTGACGTGCTATCTGTAGTGTATGTAACCTGTACTACCTTAAGAGGATACCTTAAGGGATGGACTACTTTTCAATGGTTCCTGTACATTGTAGTACCGGTGGTGACCACACCGGTATATAAACCCTGCGGAGCAAAGTGTACCTCAGTTCCGCCCTGACCCTCAATCACTAAAGACCTGTTTACTTACTTCTGTAGTCTGTGTCCTGTTATTCAGTATAACTGCACTTGTAGACACAGACTCAACAGTGGCGACGAGTCTGATCGTACCTAGCGGCAGTTTTGCATCCAAGGAAGCTTCGTCCTCAGGAACGGGCGTCGAAAAATGGCATCCTCCCTCAACATCCTGCTGAGCACTGCATCGCACGGGAGGCCATCGGGAACCCGGGTTGGTTTTCTGGCCACGAAGTCCAACATCGGCAACAGGCAGTGATCATTCCTTCTACGACAGCGGCGGGTAAGCCCGATCGAGCGGCACAGGGGGGAAGTCGGCCGAGTTGTCAGTGGGAGAAGAGGAGGGAAAACAAAGAAAAGGGTGGAGAACGCGACCGCAGCCGGTGTCAGGGGCCGGACTGCAATCGGGGCAGAGACGCGCAGCAGCGCAAGGAAAATAAAGGCAGGAAGGACCGCTGGGAGGCGTGGATGGCAACAGCGCGGGAATCGCCATCTTGAGTCGGCGGGGGAAGAAGACAAGCGCGGGAAAAGCCGCCAAGCGCGGGAAAAGCCGCCATCTTAAATAAAAAAAAATTTAAAAAGTCATCATATTAAATAATATCCGAAGGGAAAGGAGAAACTCAGCAAGGATGCCAAAAACGGGTAACATCACTGCTTTTGATAACAATGTGGAAGATTGGGCCACTTATGTGGAACGCATCGAAGTTTACTGTACAACGAATGATGTACCGGATGATAAGAAAGCACTAATCCTATTAAACTCGATGGGTGCGAAGACGTACAGGTTATTAAGGAACCTGGTAACCCCAGACAAACCGGTAGGGAAGAGTTTCGTGGATATTGTTACTATCCTGCAAGAGCATTTAAACCCCACACCGCTGCTGATAGCGGAACGATTTAAATTCTACAAAAGAATTCAACTTAAAGAAGAAAGCAACGCTGAATTCCTAACAGAACTGCGCAAGTTATCAAACTACTGCCAGTTCGGAACAGGACTAGCAGACGCACTGAGAGATAAGTTTGTGTGTGGGCTCCTAAGGGAAGGAACCCAGAAGCGACTGCTAGAGGAAAAGGATCTTACGCTGGACAAAGCTTTCAGCATCGCACCATCCCATAAGGCAGCAGCATGGGGCGCTGCAGAGATACAGCAAAGGCCACTGGAATTCAGCACCAATGAAATGGCATTGGACGCAGTAAAGTGCTATCGTTGCAGAAGGACAACGCATGACCAGAACCAGTGCTGGTTCAAAGACAAAGAATGCAGGCAATGTGGCAAACTTGGTCACATAGCAAGAGTATGCCGGTCAGGAAAGAAGACCAGCAGCAAAAAGTCACCGCAGGAGAAGTACAAAAAAGTACACAAGGTGACAGAGAACAGTTCGGATGAACAGAAGACGGATTCAGACTCCAGCAGTAAGGAACTGGGTTGTCTGAAAATACATAATGTGGGTAACACAGCAGACCACCAAACTATCTGGGTCATGCTCCGGATAGCAGGAGTTAAAGTGAAGATGGAATTGGACACAGGGTCGGCATTAACGGTCATGAATAAGCAAGATTACAAAAGATTTTTCTCGCACATTCCCCTGAGGGATACGGAGATTGTATTGAAAACATACACGGGGCAAATAGTATACCCCAAAGGAAAGATAAAAGTAAATGTGGTCTACAATGGTAAAGAAAGTCAGAAAATGGACTTGTATGTGTTACCTGATGGAGGTCCGCCGCTACTGGGACGGGAATGGATCCGGAGAATAAATTTGGACTGGCATTCCATACAAGCACTGACTGTGGATGCCTGTAAGGAGAACGACGTCAAACCGAAACGACTGTCCAAAATCTTAGACGATGCTAAGGAGGTGTTCCAACAGGGACTTGGAACACTGAAAGGAATTACAGCAACCATCAAGGTTGAAAAAAATGCAAACCCAAAATTTTTCAAAGCCAGACCGGTGCCCTATGCGATACGACCTGCTGTGGAAGCAGAGCTGGAATGGCTAGAACGTTCAGGGGTACTGTCCAAGGTGGACTGGAGCGAATGGGCTACACCCATTGTTCCTGTCATGAAGCATTCGTTGAGCAACAAGCCGGGGGAACCTGGGAAGGTTCGCATCTGTGGCGATTTCAAGATCACTGTTAATCCAGTTCTTCACACGGTGCAATATCCGCTTCCGCGGATTGAAGATATCTTCGCTTCGCTGTCGGGCGGGAAGCACTTTACCAAGATAGACCTGGCGCAGGCGTACCTACAGATGGATGTTGATGAAGCGTCATGACAGTATCTCACGATCAACACAAATAAGGGCTTGTATCGGTATAATAGGCTGGTTTTTGGAGTGGCATCGGCTCCAGCGATTTGGCAAAGGGCCATGGAGCAGGTATTGCAGGGAATCCCAGGCACACAATGTTACCTGGATGACATCCTGATTACAGGAGATAACGATAATGATCACCTCGCGAATTTGGAGCAGGTGCTCACCAGATTGAAAGAATATGGGCTAAGAGTTAATCGCCAGAAATGCGAGTTCTTTCAAAAGCGAATCTCGTACTGCGGCCACGTCATTGACCAGGAGGGGCTCCATAAGTCACCTGATAAGATCGAAGCTGTTGTCAAAGCTCCAGCACCGGAAAATGTATCCCAGTTGAGGTCGTTCCTCGGGTTGGTTAACTATTACCACAAGTTTCTTCCAAATTTATCCACGGTGTTACACCCGCTAAACACTCTTTTGCAAACGGGAATACCATGGAAGTGGAGCGATGATTGTAAGCGGGCTTTTCGGAAGAGCAAGGCACTGATCACCTCTAAGGAAGTGTTGGCTCACTTTAACCCAACGCTGCCTATTCACTTAGCTTGTGATGCTTCTCCATATGGTATCGGGGCAGTGCTCTCACATAAGTTTCCAGATGGCCAGTCGCTTTCGCATCCAGATCATTGACCTCCGCTGAGCGCAACTATGCTCAGATAGATAGGGAGGCTCTCAGCCTAGTGTGGGGAGTTAAGAAATTTAACCATTACCTGCAAGGCCAAAAGTTTACGCTGCTGACAGATCACCAGCCGTTGGTTTCCATTTTTAACCCTAAGAAGGGTGTTCCGGTAATGACGGCACAGAGGCTTCAGAGATGGTCCCTTTTCCTAGGGGCACATCAATATGATATTGAATTCAAAGGTACAAAGCAACATGGAAATGCTGATGGGCTGTCGTGCCTGCCACTACCTACAGCGGAAGAGGCACCGGCAGTTGACCCTGTCGAGATATTTCACTCGACCATCATCGAATGCTTACCAGTCACCAATGCGGGTATTGAGAGAGAGACCCGAAATGACCCGACACTGTCTCGGGTCTACGACTTGACAGTGAAGGGATGGCCAGCACATGGCGACCCACTGTTACCAGCATTCTCAGCCAGATGAGAACAGCTGTCCGTATGTCAAGGAACATTGATGTATGGAACAAGGGTGATTATTCCTCCTAAATTAAGGGAGAGAGTTCTAAAAGAATTGCACGAAGGTCATCTGGGGGGAGTCAAGATGAAAAGCCTTGCTAGGGCTTATGTGTGGTGGCCAGGTATCGACAAACAAATAGAGGATCTGACTAAAAGCTGCTCAGGGTGCCAAAAAGTTCAGAACGCACCTCCAATTGCACTGCTGCATCCGTGGGAATGGCCTTCAGCCCCATGGCAACGTGTGCATATCGACTTTGCAGGTCCATTCATGGATTCCATGTTTTTGATAGCAGTAGACGCTGTGGTAAACCACTGTTTGTATTCCTGTTTGTCCTGTTTGTATTCCACTGTGTACATGCCTGGACATGCCTCGGCTGACTCCTCCCACAGGTCCTAGTATAAAGGTGACTGCTCCCCAGCCCTTTGTATCCTGGACCGGTCGACCACGCGAGGCAGACCTCCATTCTGTTGTTAATAAAAGCCTTTAGTTACTCTTCTAACTCTCAGTCTTTTATGAGTAATTGATAGCGCATCAATTTTATTAACAACATTTTTATAATGGAGAAGATCCTCACACCAGCATGCCTGGACTTAGATCATCGGGAGGCGGACTCATCCACCAAGTTTACTCACTGGCTTAAGTGTTTCGAAAAATTCCTGACCGCCTCCGAAGCAATCAAATCGGACGAGGACAAACTGGATGTCCTGACCTCCAAAGTGAACCACCGAGTGTACTCGGTCATCCAAGACGCGACCTCGTACGCGGACGCTATCAAGCTCCTCAAGGACCAGTACACGCGCCCAGTGAACGAAGTGTACGCCAGGCACCTCCTGGGGAGTCGTAAACAACAACCTGGGGAATCGACCGTGGAATACCTTCAGGCACTGTCTGTGCTTGGCCGGGCCTGTGATTGTAAGGATGTAAAGGCCGCCGTGTACACAGAGGAACTTATCCAGGACGCTTTTGTAGCGGGCCACAGATCCAATTACACCCGACAGCGACTGTTGGAGCAGAGTAACCTCGACCTCAACAAGGCCTCTGAACTCGCACTATCGTTGGATGCAGCCTACCAGGGCATGGATGCCTACTCCTCTGCACCGTGGACGCCGCGGGGAATGACAGCCTGGGACACGGTAGGACCGCCTCATAGTGCCGTGCCACCCCAGCCACACCCCAACAACGGCCCAACGACCGCAGCAGTGTCCCAAGGCCAGACAGCAGTGCTCCAAGGCCAGAAATGCTACTTCTGTGGCCAGGCAAAACACCCCAGAGCGCGCTGCCCAGCGAAAAATGCGATCTGCTCGGGCTGCGGGAAGAAGGGACACTACGCTAGCGTCTGCAGGGCCAAAGCCACCCCGAACCCCAGCAGCGCCGCGTGTGGGCCATGCGGGCCGCCATCTTGGACCTCCCCGGCCATGTGCGAATCACCGGTACAGCAGCCATTTTGGACGCTTCCAGCCACATGGGGATCATGGACGCCGCCATCTTGGACGACAGCCGGGACGCAGCAGGCCCCCGACACCGCCTCATCTGATACCTGCAGCGACACACCGACCCCTACGCTGGCATCCGTTACACTGGACCAAGCGAGACCGCACCAACTGGTCAGTTCCACAATGGACATTAAGGTAAATGGTCACGATACAATCTGCCTTTTTGACTCTGGGAGCACGGAGAGCTTCATCCACCCCGACACGGTGCGGCGTTGCTCTCTCCCAGTCCTGCCTGCGCAACAGCGGATTTCTATGGCCTCCGAGTCCCAGTCGGCGGACATCGGCGGCTACTGCGTGGTGACACTCGTGGTAGACGGGACCGTGTACGATCATTTTAAACTTCTGGTCCTGCCTGACCTCTGCGCTGCCGTCCTGCTGGGGTTAGATTTTCAGTGCCACCTTAAAAGTGTTACGATGGCGTACGGTGGACCCCTACCCCCACTCACAGTCCGCAGCCAGCAGCTTCCAAATTGCCCGCCGCGCACCAGGTGCAACCTCTCCACACTCAGAGTCACCCCCCCACCACTGTTTGCTAACCTCACCCCCGACTGTAAGCCCATCGCCACAAAGAGCAGGCGATACAGTGCTGGGGACAGGGTTTTCATTAAAACCGAAGTGGAGCGGCTCCTGAAAGAAGGGATTATTGAGGGCAGCACCAGCCCCTGGCGAGCCCAGGTTGTGGTCGTTAAGACCGGCGAGAAGCAGCGCCTGGTCATCGACTACAGCCAGACAATAAATCGCTACACCCTGCTGGACGCCTACCCACTCCCCCGTATAGCTGATATGGTCAACCAGATCGCGCAGTACCGCGTCTTCTCGACCATTGACCTGAAATCAGCGTACCACCAGCTCCCCATCCGCCCTGAGGACCGCCAGTACACTGCCTTTGAGGCAAACGGCCGCCTCTATCACTTCCTTAGGGTTCCCTTTGGCGTCACCAACGGGGTCTCCGTCTTCCAAAGGGAGATGGACCGGATGGTAGATCAAAATGCATTGCAGGCCACTTTCCCATATCTGGACAATGTGACCATTTGCGGCCGTGACTTGCAGGACCATGACGCAAACCTCGAAAAATTCCTCCGCACCGCCCAACTCCTAAACCTGACATATAACAAGGAGAAGTGCATATTCCGCACAAACCGCCTCGCCATCCTTGGCTGTGTTGTGGAACACGGAGTCATCAGCCCCGACCCCGACCGGATGCGTCCCCTTATGGAACTTCCACTGCCCCACTGCCTCAAGGCCCTGAAGAGGTGCCTAGGGTTTTTCTCCTATTACGCCCAGTGGGTCCCCTACTATGCGGACAAGGCCCGTCCGCTGATCAAGTCCACCTCTTTTCCCTTGACGGCAGAGGCCCGCTTAGCCTTCCACCGTATCAAGGAGGACATTGCCAAAGCCACCATGCACGCAGTGGACGAATCCATCCCCTTCCAGGTGGAAAGCGACGCGTCCGACTTTGCCCTGGCCGCTACCCTCAATCAGGCGGGGAGACCCGTGGCCTTCTTTTCACGAACCCTCCAAGGCCCGGAGACCAGACACTCCGCTGTTGAGAAGGAGGCCCAGGCGATTGTGGAGGCTGTGCGTCATTGGAGGCACTACCTGGCCGGAAAACGATTTACCCTGCTCACTGACCAGCGTTCAGTTGCTTTTATGTTTAACAACAAGCAGAGGGGCAAAATCAAAAATGACAAGATCTTGAGGTGGAGAATCGAACTTTCCACCTACAACTACGAGATCTTGTACCGGCCCGGGAAGCTAAATGAACCCCCGGATGCGCTATCGCGTGGCACCTGCGCCAGCGCGCAGATCGATAGACTGCGGGCCCTCCACAATGACCTCTGCCACCCGGGGGTCACCAGGTTCTTCCACCTCATCAAGGCCCGCAACCTGCCTTACTCTATTGAGGAGGTCAGGACCATGACCAGGAACTGCCAAGTCTGCGCTGAGTGCAAACCGCACTTTTATAGACCAGACAGGGCCCACCTGATAAAAGCCACTCGCCCCTTCGAGCGCCTGAGCGTTGATTTTAAAGGGCCTCTCCCCTCCTCCGACCGCAATGTGTACTTCCTCAATATTATTGATGAGTACTCCCGTTTCCCGTTCACCTTCCCCTGCCCGGACATGACCAGTGCCACGGTCATTAAATGTCTGAACAACATCTTCACTCTGTTCGGCTTCCCCAGCTATATCCATAGCGACCGGGGCTCATCGTTTATGAGCGACGAACTCCGTCAGTACCTGCTAACTAGGGGTATTGCCACAAGCAGGACCACCAGTTACAACCCCCGGGGGAACGGACAGGTGGAAAGAGAAAATGCGACAGTTTGGAAGACCGTCCTGCTAGCCTTAAAGTCTAGGGGCCTTCCAACCTCCCGCTGGCAGGATGTGCTCCCCGATGCGCTCCACTCTATTCGGTCACTGCTCTGCACTGCCACTAACGCCACCCCTCATGAGAAAATGTTTGTCTTCCCAAGGAAGTCCACATCGGGGACATCGCTACCGCCATGGCTGACGTCCCCAGGGCCGGTCCTACTGAGAAGACACGTGAGGGTCGACCTCCTCCACGCCAACCCCCAGTATGCTTACATCGCATACCCGGACGGGCGGGAGGACACAGTCTCCATAAGAGACCTTGCACCCTCGGGGGCCGCAGTAACCCACTACCCACTACCACCCCCCCCCACGATCCGATATCCAGCCCCAGCAGACGGCAGGCCTGGGCCCCGCGACCCGCTCGACATCTACGAGGACGACACGCCTGTGCCACAGCCTACGCTGGACTCGACGCCGGAAGCTTCACTACCCCTGCCGTCGTCACGCCGATCACAGCGGCAGACAAGACCTCCGGAGAGACTCCAATACATTAACTTTTAATACACTTCACCCCGCCGGACTCAATTTTAAACAAGGGGTGAATGTGGTAAACCACTGTTTGTATTCCTGTTTGTCCTGTTTGTATTCCACTGTGTACATGCCTGGACATGCCTCGGCTGACTCCTCCCACAGGTCCTAGTATAAAGGTGACTGCTCCCCAGCCCTTTGTATCCTGGACCGGTCGACCACGCGAGGCAGACCTCCATTCTGTTGTTAATAAAAGCCTTTAGTTACTCTTCTAACTCTCAGTCTTTTATGAGTAATTGATAGCGCATCAGACGCACATTCTAAATGGCCAGAAGTGATTAAGATGTCGACCACTACCTCTGAGAAGACGATTGCAGTCCTAAGAACCATATTTGCAAGGAATGGATTGCCGGAGCAAATAGGTTCAGACAACGGACCACAGTTCGTGTCAGAAGAATTCCAGAAATTCATGAAAAAGAATGGGGTGAAACACTATACATCTGCCCCATATCATCCGGCTACAAATGGGTTGGCCGAGAGATTTGTACAAACGTTCAAAAAGGCGATAAAGGCCATGAGTGAAGATCATATTCCACTACAACACAAGGTGGACAATTTCCTAATGGTGTATCGAAACGCCACGCATGCAGTGACAAATCAAAGCCCTGCCATAATGTTCTATAACAGAAGGTTGCGGTCCCGGTTGGATTTGTTAAAACCCAATGTGCGATGGGAAGTCGAAAACAAGCAATTCCAGCATGTAAATAAAAAGGCCACTCGTAGTTTTGAAATAGGACAACCAGTGTTGGCCAGGGACTATAGGGATGATAAATGGCAACCTGGGACAATTCGTGCATGACAGGGACCCTTGATGTACACGGTAGACGTTGGAGAGAACGTAATACGACGTCATGCTGACCAACTTGTGGAATCGAGAACAAGGGTCGACCTCATGTCTACGGCAGAGACACCAGTTGAAGAACTTATTGAGCCTGTAGCATCTACCTCAGACTCGAACGTATTGGATGATGTTGAATCCATAGGAGATCAAGTGGATGAATCACCCCAGCAACGGGAACCAGAGATCCCTGAAAGGCGTTATCCGGGCCGGATCAGGAGGCCTCCTCAGAGACTGAATCTTTGAACAGTTATTGTGTGTAAATTGTATATATGTTATCCATGTAGTGTATTAATTGGGGGTGTCCACTGTTAAGCTAAAAGGGGAGGAATTGTAGTGTATGTAACCTGTACTACCTTAAGAGGATACCTTAAGGGATGGACTACTTTTCAATGGCTCCTGTACATTGTAGTACTGGTGGTGACCACACCGGTATATAAACTCTGCGGAGCAAAGTGTACCTCAGTTCCGCCCTGACCCTCAATCACTAAAGACCTGTTTACTTACTTCTGTAGTCTGTGTCCTGTTATTCAGTATAACTGCACTTGTAGACACAGACTCAACACTATCTGTCAAGACTTCTTGAATGAAGAAATGTCAACATTTGACAGCTCTGTGAAGCTGTCAAACACTGACATTCTCTGTAGTTTGATGAGTCCTTGTGTTCAGGACTCATCAAACCTTTCAACTTTGTCGATTTCAGATAGCTGTTGGTTCAGAGGATCCAACAGCCAGTCTGTGAAATCGACAAGGAGGATGTCGGGTCTCCCGATCCAGGGTGGAAGAAGGCTGTAGGGAGAAACCAAGGTAAGTGAACATTTTTTAACACTTATCACTCACCTTACATACTTACCACTCCACACTTGCGGCCATCACTCACCTCTACTTCTTACTTCCAGGTGCGTCCGACCCCCGCAGACCTCCTTCACGTCTCCTCCAACCTGGCGGGGTTCTCCGGTGTCGGGAAACTTTCACCTGTGAAGGTAAAATGGTACAAATCCTTTTTTCTGCCTGTTAACTACCTGTTAACAGGCAGTTAAAAAGATGTAATGCCTTTCCCGCCTACAGGAGACGGGACCCGAAGCAGCACATCTTCCCGCCTCCTGGCAAAAGGGCACGGAGGCGGGATGGGGGCAGGTTTGCCATCCGCCCCCACTTTCTGCTACTTTACCCGCAGTCCCGCCCCCATGCCCGCCTCCTCGTGCCTGAGAAAATCCAGCCCAAAGTATTCATTAAGAACCATACCCATGTCTTCCGTCTCCACATACAAGCTTCCTTTTTGGTCTCTAATAGGCTCTACTCTTTATTTAGTTATCCTCGTGCACTTTATGTATTTGAAAATATCTTTGGGTTTTCCTTGATTTTACTTGTCAGTATTTTTTGATGCCCTCTCTTTGCTTCCCTAATTTCCTTATTAATTTCACTCCTAGACTTTCTATACTCCTCTAGGCTTTCTGTATTATTGAGCTCTTGGTATCTGACAAAAGCTTCCCTTTTTTTCCTTATTCTACCCTGTATGCTCCTTGACATCTAGGGGACTCTAGATTTGGGAGTCCCACTCTTTTCCTTTGTGGGAACATACTTGCTCTGAACCCTCCCTGTCTCCTCCTTGAATGCCTCCCACTGCTCTGACACTGATTTACCTTTAAGTAGCTGTTTCCAGTCCACTTTTGCTAAATCACATCTCAGCTTAGTAAAATTGGCCTTCCCCCAATTGAAAACTTATATTCCTGGTCTTTTTTTCGTCCTCTTCCATAATTACGCTAAATCTAACTAAATTATGGTCACTACCACCAAAATGTTCTCCCACTTCCACCTTCCCAGGTTAATTCCCTAAAACTAAGCCCAGAATCGCGCCCTCTCTTGTTGGGCTTCAGCCCTTCACCTAAAAACTTCGACAAAAATAAAGACTTTTGCTTGGTGGGTTGGTGCTTCCCCCCACCCCCGCCCTCCCAGGCTGTCCCAAGACCCTCCCCAAACTGTTCACAGACTCCCAAAAACCCTACCTAGATTGTTCACAGACTCCCCAGACTGTTCAGACACTCCCGCCCACACCATCCCCAGACTGTTCCAGGCTCCCTTCCAGATCCTCTCCAGACTGTTCACAGACTCCCACCCAGACCCTCCACAAACTGTTCCAGACTCCCTTCCAGACCCTCCCCAGACTGTTCACAGACACCCTCCCAGATCCTCCCCAGACAGTTCCAGACTCCCTCCCAGACGCTCTCCAGATTGTTCACAAACTTCCACCAAGACCCTCTCCAATCTGTTCCAGACTCGTTCCCAGACCCTCCCCAGACTGTTCACAGACTCCCACCCAGACCCTCCCCAGACTGTTCACAGACTCCCGCCCAGACCATCCCAGACTGTTCACAGACTCCCCAAGACCCTCTCCAGACTGTTCACAGGCTCGTTCCCAGACCCTCCCCAGACTGTTCACAGACTCCCACCCAGACCATCCCAGACAGTTCACAGACTCCCTCCCAGACCATCCCAGACTGTTCACAGACTCCCACCCAGACCATCCCAGACAGTTCACAGACTCCCTCCCAGACCATCCCAGACTGTTCACAGACTCCCACCCAGACCATCCCAGACAGTTCACAGACTCCCTCCCAGACCCTCCCCAGACTGTTCACAGACTCCCCAAGGCCCTCCCCAGACATTTCACAGACTCCTGCCCAGACCATCCCAGACTGTTCACAGACTCCCCAAGACCCTCCCCAGACTGTTCACAGACTCCCGCCCAGACCCTCCCAGACTGTTTGCAGACTCCTCCCCAGACTGTTCACAGACTCCCTCCCAGACCCTCCCCAGACTGTTCACAGACTCCCTCCCAGACCCTCCCAGAATGTTCACAGACTCCCCTCCTTAAGGCTCCCTATGGTGATGACACTGTCCCTTTAGGGGATTGACCTGAAATAGTATTTTATTTTAAGCAGACATTCCCTTCAAGAAGCTCATTAGATTTGTTTGGTTGAACTGCCATTTATTAAAATGTAATTGTTCAGAATAAGTCATACAGCAGTAAATTGACCATTTACTAATTTTCATGTTTGAATGATTAATTCTACAATTTTCTTTTAATTCGTTTATGGGATGTGGGCGTTGCTGGCAAGGCCAGCATTTATTGCCCATCCCTAATTGCCCTTGAGAAGGTGGTGGTGAGCCGCCTTCTAGAACCGCTGCAGTCCTTATGGTGAAGGTATTCCCACAGTGCTGTTAGGGAGGGAGTTCCAGGATTTTGACCCAGCGATGATGAAGGAACGGCGATATACTTCTAAGTTAGGATGATGTGTGACTTGGAGGGGAACTTGGAGGTGGTGGTGGTGTTCCCATGTGCCTGCTGCCCTTGTCCTTCTAGCTGGAAGAGGTCGCGGGTTTGGGAGGTGCTACCGAAGAAGCCTTGGCAAGTTGCTGCAGTGCATCTTGTAGATGGTACACACTGCAGCCACGGTACACCGGTGGTGGAGGGTGTGAATGTTTAAGGTGGTGGATGGGGTGCCAATCAAGCGGTCTGCTTTGTCCTGGACGGTGTCGAGCTTCTTGAGTGTTGTTGGAGCTGCACTCATCCAGGCAAGTGGAGAGTATTCCATTACACTCCTTACTTGTGCCTTGTAAATGATGGAAAGGCTTTGGGGAGTCAAGAGGTGAGACACTCGCCGCAGAATACCTTGCCTCTGACCAGCTCTTGTTGCCACAGTATTTATGTAGCTGGTCCAGTTAAGTTACTGGTCAATGGTGACCCCCCAGGCTGTTGATGGTAATGCCGTTGAATGTCAAGGGGTGGTAGTTAGACTCTCGCTTGTTGGAGGTAGTCATTGCCTGGCACTTGTGTGGCGCGAATGAACCCTACCACTTATCAGCCAAAGCCTGAATGTCATCCAGGTCTTGTTGCATGCAGGCATAGACTACTTCATTATCTGAGGAGTTGTGAATGGCACTGAACACTGTGCAGTCATCAGCGAACAGCCCCATTTCTGACCTTATGTTGGAGGGAACGTCATTGATGGTTGGGCCTTGGACACTGCCCTGAGGAACTCCTGCAGCGATGTCCTGGGGCTGTGTTGATTGACCTTCAACCACCACAACCATCCTTCTTTGTGCTAGGTATGACTCCAGCCAGTGGAGTGTTTTCCCCGATTCCCATTGACATCAGTTTTACTAGGGCTCCTTGATGCCACACTCGGTCAAATGCTGCCTTGATGTCAAGGGCAGTTACTCTCACCCCACCTCTGGAATTCAGCTCCTTTGTCCATGTTTGGACCAAGGCTATAATGAGGTCGGGAGCTGAGTGGTCTTGGCAGAACCCAAACTGGGCATCGGTGAGCAGGTTATTGGTGAGTAAGTGCCGCTTGATAGCGCTGTTGATTACACCTTCTGTTGAGTCTGTGTTTCCAAATGTAGTTATGCTGAATAACTGGACACAGACTACAGAAATAATTAAACAGGTCTTTAGTACTTGAGGGTCAGGGCTGAACTGGAATACACTTTGCTCCACAGGGTTTATATACCGGTGTGGTCACCACCGGTACTACAATGTACAGGAGCCATCAAAAAGTAGTCCATCACCTTAAGGTATCCTCTTAAGGTGGTACAGGTTACATACACTACAATTCCTCCCCTTTTAGCTTAACAGTGTACACCCCAATTTAAACATTACATGGATAACATATATACAACTTTCACACAAAACTGTTCAAAGATTCAGTCTCTGAGGAGGCCTCCTGATCCAGGCCGGGTAACGCCTTTCAGGGGTCTCTGGTTCTCGTTGCTGGGGTGACTCATCCATTTGATCTCCTATGGATTGAACATCATCATGTATGTTCGAGTCTGAGGTAGATGCTATAGGCTCAATAACTTCTTCAACTGGTGTCTCTGCCGTAGACATGGGGTCGACCCTTGTTCTCGATTCCACAAGTTGGTCAGCATGACGTCGTATTACGTTCTCTCCAACGTCTACCGTGTACATCAAGGGTCCTTGTCGGGCACGAATTGTTCCGGATTGCCATTTATCATTCCTATAGTCCCTGGCCAACACTGGTTGTCCTATTTCGAAACTCCGAGTGGCCTTGTTATTTACGTGCTGGAATTGCTTGTTTTCGACTTCCCTACGCACATTGGGTTTTAACAAATCCAACCGGGACCGCAACCTCCTGTTATAGAACATTATGGCAGGGCTTTGAGTTGTCACTGCATGCGTGGCGTTTCGATATGCCATCAGGAAATTGTCCACCTTGTGTTGTAGTGGAATATGATCTTCGCTCATGGCCTTTATCGGCTTTTTGAACGTTTGTACAAATCTCTCGGCCAACCCATTTGTAGCCGGATGATATGTGGCAGATGTATAGTGTTTCACCCCATTCTTTTTCATGAATTTCTGGAATTCTTCTGACACGAACTGTGGTCCGTTGTCTGAACATATTTGTTCCGGCAACCCATTCCTTGCAAATATGGTTCTTAGAACTGCGATCTTCTTTTCAGAGGTAGTGGTCGACATCTTAATCACTTCTGGCCATTTAGAATGTGCGTCTACTGCTATCAAAAACATGGAATCCATGAATGGACCTGCAAAGTCGATATGCACACATTGCCATGGGGTTGAAGGCCATTCCCACGGATGCAGCGGTGCAATTGGAGGTGCGTTTTGAACTTTTTGGCACCCTGAGCAGCTTTTAGTCAGATCCTCTATTTGTTTGTCGATACCTGGCCACCACACATAAGCCCTAGCAAGGCTTTTCATCTTGACTCCCCCCAGATGACCTTCATGCAATTCCTTCAGAACTCTCTCCCTTAATTTAGGAGGAATAATCACCCTTGATCCATACATCAATGTTCCTTGACAGATGGACAGCTGTTCTCGTCTGGCTGAGAATGCTGGTAACAGTGGGTCGCCATGTGCTGGCCATCCCTTCACTGTCAAATCGTAGACCCGAGACAGTGTCGGGTCGTTTCGGGTCTCTCTCTCAATACCCGCATTGGTGACTGGTAAGCATTCGACGATGGTCGAGTGAAATATCTCGACAGGGTCAACTGCCGGTGCCTCTTCCGCTGTAGGTAGTGGCAGGCGCGACAGCCCATTAGCATTACCATGTTGCTTTGTACTTTTGAATTCGATATCATATTGATGTGCCCCTAGGAAAAGGGACCATCTCTGAAGCCTCTGCGCCGTCATAACCGGAACACCCTTCTTAGGGTTAAAAATGGAAACCAACGGCTGGTGATCTGTCAGCAGCGTAAACTTTTGGCCTTGCAGGTAATGGTTAAATTTCTTAACTCCCCACACGAGGCTGAGAGCCTCCCTATCTATCTGAGCATAGTTGCGCTCTGCGGAGGTCAATGATCTGGATGCGAACGCGACTGGCCTTTCCAAGCCATTTGGAAACTTATGTGAGAGCACTGCCCCGATACCATATGGAGAAGCATCACAAGCTAAGCGAATAGGCAGCGTTGGGTTTAAGTGAGCCAACACTTCCTTAGAGGTGATCAGTGCCTTGCTTTTTTGAAAAGCCCGCTTACAATCATCGCTCCACTTCCATGGTATTCCCATTTGCAAAAGAGTGTTCAGCGGGTGTAACACCGTGGATAAATTTGGAAGAAACTTGTGGTAATAGTTAACCAACCCAAGGAACAACCTCAACTGGGATACATTTTCCGGAGCGGGAGCTTTCACAACAGCTTCGATCTTGTCAGGTGACTTATGAAGCCCCTCCTGGTCAATGACGTGGCCGCAGTACGAGATTCGCTTTTGAAAGAACTCACATTTCTGGTGATTAACTCTGAGCCCATATTCTTTCAATCTGGTGAGCACCTGCTCCAAATTCGCGAGGTGATCCTTATCACCATCTCCTGTAATCAGAATGTCGTCCAGGTAGCATTGTGTGCCTGGAATTCCCTGCAATACCTGCTCCATGGCCCTTTGCCAAATCGCTGGAGCCGATGCCACTCCAAAAACCAGTCTATTATACCGATATAAGCCCTTATGTGTGTTGATCGTGAGATACTGGCATGATGCTTCATCAACTTCCATCTGTAGGTGCGCCTGCGCCAGGTCTATCTTGGTGAAGTGTTTCCCGCCAGACAGCGAAGCGAAAATATCTTCAATCCGCGGAAGCGGATATTGCACCGTGTGAAGAACCGGATTAACAGTGATCTTGAAATCGCCACAGATGCGAACCTTCCCAGGTTCCCCCGGCTTGTTGCTCAACGAACGCTTCATGACAGGAACAATGGGTGCAGCCCATTCGCTCCAGTCCACCTTTGACAGTACTCCTGAACGTTCTAGCCCTTCCAGCTCTGCTTCCACAGCAGGTCATATCGCATAAGGTACCGGTCTGGCTTTGAAAAATTTGGGGTTTGCATTGTCTTCAACCTTGATGTTTGCCGTAATTCCTTTCAGTGTTCCCAGTCCCTGTTGGAACACTTCCTTAGCATCATCCAATATTTTGGACAGTCGTTTAGGTTTGACGTCGTCCTCTTTACAGGAATCTACAGTCAGTGCTTGTATGGAATGCCAGTCCACATTTATTCTCCGGATCCATTCCCGTCCCAGTAGTGGTGGACCTCCATCAGGTAACACATACAAGTCCATTTCCTGACTTTCTTTACCATTGTAGACCACATTTACTTTTATCTTTCCGATGGGGTATACTATTTGCCCCGTGTATGTTTTCAATACAATCTCCGTATCCCTCAGGGGAATGTGCGAGAATAACCTTTTGTAATCTTGCTTATTCATGACCGTCAATGCCGATCCAGTGTCCAATTCCATCTTCACTTGGACTCCTGCTAGCCGAAGCATGACCCAGATAGTTTGGTGGTCTGCTGTGTTACCCACATTATGTATTTTTAGACAACCCAGTTCCTTACTGCTGGAGTCTGAATCCATCTTCTGTTCATCCGAACTGTTCTCTGTCACCTTGTGTACTTTTTTGTACTTCTCCTGCGGCGACTTTTTGCTGCTGGTCTTCTTTCCTGACCGGCATACTCTCGCTATGTGACCAAGTTTGCCACATTGCCTGCATTCTTTATCTTTGAACCAGCACTGGTTCTGGTCATGCGTTGTCCTTCTGCAACGATAGCACTTTACTGCGCCCAATGCCATTTCATTGGTGCTGAATTCCAATGGCCTTTGCTGTATCTCTGCAGCGCCTCATGCTGCTGCCTCATGCGATGCTGCAATGCTGAAAGCTTTGTCTAGCATAAGATCCTTTTCCTCTAGCAGTCGCTTCTGGGTTCCTTCCCTTAGGAGCCCACACACAAACTTATCTCTCAGTGCATCTGCTAGTCCTGTACCGAACTGACAGTACTTTGATAACTTGTGCAGTTCGATTAAGAATTCAGCGTTGCTTTCATCTTTAAGTTGAATTCTTTTGTAGAATTTAAATCATTCCGCTATCAGCAGCGGTGTGGGGTTTAGATGCTCTTGCAGGATATTAACAATATCCGCGAAACTCTTTCCTACCGGTTTATCTGGTGTTACAAGGTTCCTTAATAACCCGTACGTCTTCGCACCCATCGAGTTTAATAGGGTTAGTGCTTTCTTATCCTCCGGTACCTCATTTGTTGTACAGTAAACTTCGACGCGTTCCACATAAGTGGCCCAATCTTCCACATCGCTATCAAAAGCAGTGATGTTACCCATTTTTGGCATCCTTGTTGAGTTTCCTTTCCTTCGGATATGATTATTATTTTATTTTATTTTTTTTTCAAAATGGCGGCTTCCCGCGCTTGGCGGCTTTTCCCGCGCTTGTCTTCTTCCCCCGCCGACTCAAAATGGCGATTACCGCGCTGTTGCCGTTCTCGCCTCCCAGCGGTCCTTTATTTTCCCCTACGCTGCTGCTCTTGTTCCCCACCGCTCCCGCGGTCCTTGTGGACATAAACGCTTTTCTGGCTGCTGCGCGTCTCTGCCCCGATTGCAGTCCGGCCCCTGACACCGGCTGCGGTCGTGTTCTCCGCCCTTTTCGTCGTTTCCCTCCCCTTCTCTTACTGACAACTCGGCCGACTTCCCCCCCGTGCCGCTCGATCGGGCTTACCCGCCGCTGTCGTCGAAGGGATGTTCACTGATGTTTGACTTCGTGGCCAGAAACCAACCCGGGTTCCCGATTGCCTCCCGTGCTATGCAGTGCCCAGCAGGATGTTGAGGGTGGATGTCCTTGATCGACGCCCGTTTCAGAGGCGAAGCTTCCTTTGATGCAACTGCCGCTAGGTAAGATCAGACTCGTCGCCACTGTTGAGTCTGTGTTTCCAAATGTAGTTATGCTGAATAACTGGACACAGACTACAGAAATAATTAAACAGGTCTTTAGTACTTGAGGGTCAGGGCTGAACTGGAATACACTTTGCTCCACAGGGTTTATATACCGGTGTGGTCACCACCGGTACTACAATGTACAGGAGCCATCAAAAAGTAGTCCATCACCTTAAGGTATCCTCTTAAGGTGGTACAGGTTACATACCCTACACCTTCCATCACTTTACTGATGACTGAGAGTAGACTGATGGGGTGGTAATTGGCCGGATTGGATTTGTCCTGCTTTTTATGGACAGGACATACCTGGGCAGTTTTCCACATTGTCGGATGTTGTGATGCCAGTGTTGTATCTGTACTGGAACAGCTTGGCTAGAGGCGCAGCTAGTTCTGGAGCACAAGTCTTCAGCACGACAGCCAGGATGTTGTCGGGGCCCACAGCCTTTGCTGTATCCAGTGCACTCAGCCATTTCTTGATATCACGTGGATTGAATTGAATTGCTGAAGACAATTGTAACAGCCACAGAGGCTAGATTTCTCACAAATTTAAGCTGTCATAACACACTTATATAACGCACCTGTTGTAAAAAAAAATGCATCTCTGAACAAGATCAGAATAATAGTTTGTGTCTGTTGGGTATGCATGGTCAGGTCTGAGCTTTCTGATTGGTACGATGTGTTTCACTGACATTGCTGTCAACCAATGAAGTGGAGATGTGGACAGAGGCCCAACCAATGTCCCAGCTTTCGATTGGTCCAGCATGTTTCCTGGACAAAGCTGTGAACCAATGATGTGAGAGATGCGTTCATGCAAACTTCTCAAACTTGGAAAAGGTGACAAACAGCTTCAAAAAACTGACCATTGAAAAATATTCATTAGAAAAGGGAATAGTGCCAGAGGACTGGCAGGCAGCTAATGTTATTCCTAAATTTAAAAAGAGATAGAACAAGTCCAGGGAACTACAGAAGAGTTAGCTTCATGTCAGTGGTAGGAAAGATAATGGAATCTTTAATCAAAGATGTTGTGGAGAAACATCTAGAAACTGAAAATGTAATAAAGAGTAGCCAGCAGGGATTTCAAAAAGGAAGGTCATGTTTGACCAACCTTACTGAATTCTTTGAAGAAGTAACAGAAAGAGTAGACAAGGTTAATGCAGTAGATGTGGGTAGTGGTGTTCCACAGGGATCCGTGCTGGGACCACTGTTGTTCACAATTTACATTAATAATTTGGACTAGGGGACTAGAAGTACAATTTCAAAATTTATGGACAACACCAAAATGGGATGTATAGTTAATACAAAGGATGAATGTGATAAAATACAGGAAGACATTAATAAGCTTGCAGAATGAGTGTGTAATTGACAAATGAACTTCAATATAGGTAAGTGTGAGGTGGTGCATTTTGCTGGAAAGAATAATGAGGCCACATACTCACAGAAATCACAGAAACCCCACAGTGCAGATAGAGGCCATTTCGGCCCATCGAGCCTGCACCGACACATATCCCACCCGATCCCTGTAACCCGTACACCAACACATATCCCACCCTATCCCCGTAACCCCACGTATTTAATCCCCCTAACACTAAGGGTCAATTTATCATAGCCAATCAACCTAACCCGCACATCTTTGGACTGTGGGAGGAAACCGGAACACCCGGAGGAAACCCACGCAAACACGGGGAGAATGTGCAAACTCCACACAGACAGTCACCCGAGGCCGGATTCGAACCCGGGTCCCTGGCGCTGTGAGGCAACAGTGCTAACCACTATGCCACCGTGCTGCCCCTTGGATAATAAGAGCTGGATTTTGTCATTGGGGCAGGCTGGGGTCGTGTCATCCGCTTTTCGTGTTATCCACCCGATTTCAAATCGATGTGGGAGATTGATGCGATTTTCACATAATTGACCAATTGAGTTCCAGCGTGTGGGAACCCATGGCCCAATTAGTTTTTTCAGTCTGGGACTCGCCTCCGATGACATTATCATTGCTGCTGCATTTAATGTCTGCAAGAAGCCTTGCTTCTTCTGCAGACTGCCAACCTTTTCGCCTTTGCAGTGAGAGGGACCTAGAGGCAGAATGAGCAGCAGAAGACCTAAGTCTGCTCCCAGGTTTGATGACATCGCCCTGCAAGCTTTGGTGGAGGGAGCAAGAGCTAGTAAGGAGGTGCTCTTCCCTTCTTCAGGGAGGATGAAGCCTCCCCAGCAAACGAAGGCTGTGTGGGTCCAGGTGGCCCAGGAGGTGAACTCGTTGTCCCTCATCCTCAGGACCTGGCTTCAGTGCAGGAAGAGGTTTCATGACCTTCTGCGCACTGGAAAAGTGAGTATGACTTTGCCATCACCCTCAATCTGATCCCCATTGCCTCTCCTCACCAGCTTTAGCAATCTCTTCCTCCACATCCCACTTGACACTGACATCCCTGCACCCTTACCCATTCCCTCTCTCTCTATGGTCACATTCACCTAACTATTCGACTGTGCAGCCCTCACACTCCCTATCATTGTGAAGCTATGAAAACAACTTACAAAACACAGGGAGGGCCCTTGGGCTTGCCAACTCACTCCATCTTTGTCTCCTTCTAAGCATCTATGCTATGGATTCTCTACACTCACTCGTTCATTCTCACTCAAACTCCACTTGTCTCCCTCATTGCAGGAAAAGAGAGCTCACAATAAGAGGGAAAGAGTGAGGACAGGAGGAGGGCCACCCTCAGTAGCCCACCTCACCCCTTGGGAGGAGGCGGTCCTGGAGATAGTGGGACTCGAGGACGATGTGCAAGTGGGGGACAGACAGACTGGTGCATCAGAGCAAGCTGGTGACAGAATAGTTTTTCATCTCTCTCATTGACATTGCATGAGTCGCTGATAATGATTCTGAAGCTCTAACAGATGGACTTATGATCATCTGCAATATGCAATGTGCATGTAACCTTGGCCTCACATCTCTGACTCTTTCCTTTACTCCCCCACAGGACCATCGCAAGCAGCCGTCCCCACTATCCAGGAGGAACACCCTGAGTCTCCAGACTCCTCAGAGGAAGCTGCAACCTCTAAGGGTGCAGCTTCAGCAGAATTCAGCCATCCCAGCACCAGCGCAGACACTCACACCTCGGAGGGACCATCGCGAGATAGAGTAGTGTTGTCACCTGGTGTATCGCAGCTCACAAGTGAGCATCAGCAGATTGTGGAGACAGGGACAGCAGTGGAGAGTCCTAGTCGGAGGGCGCAGGACTCTCCCAGCTCGGCTCAGCTGCATGTCAACCCTCTGCCTCTGGGTCCATCCAGAAGAACAGCAGTGCTGGAACTCCAGGAACAGGTGCAGGAGTCTCTGGCAGGTTTTGTCTCCAGGGTCGCTGCGAGTGTGGAGCGAATGGAGGAGTCCATCGCGAACATGGGTAGAGCCTTTGTGGAGTCATTGGCGCATGAACGCAGCACCACGGAAAGGATGGCAACCTCCGTGGAAAGGCTGGCTACGGCCATGGAGGCAGTATGTCACCGGAGTGAGGAAAACATGGTGAGTGTTCAGAATAGACTGACATCTCTGGAGGAGCGATGGTCAGCTATTGAACAGAGAAACCAGAGCTTCATGGAAGTCCTTCTGAATAGGACTGCCAGTGCAGATACCGGTCCCCATGGCCCCCCTGATGTGCAGCAAGGTGCTCTCAAGCCACTTGCAAGCGCTGAGGGGGACCTGACCCATGAGGGGGAAGTTGGTGGCAGACATCAAGAAAGTGGGGGCTCCTCTCCAAGCGCTCACACTTCCATGCCACTGCAGAGCCCTCGGTCAGAGCCCCACCAGAGTCCCCACCCAACTGAGATCGGCGTCTCAAACCCTGCACAGCCGCAGGAGCAGCAGACTTTTGATGAGCCCTGACAGGTTCACAACCCCAGAGGACGCCCGCCAAAGATGTCGAGACAGGAGCAGCAAGAAAGTGAGCAAGGAGCCTCCACATCTGCTGAAGCCACAGGGGAAGCACCATGTAGGAGCACGCGTAAGAGAAAGATACTGCACAAATAGTCACAAGGGTAGTCACTTGGGTGAAATGTGTTTATTTTTTAAATGCCATCAGTTGGTTATTGTAAATTAAAATTCAGATGGCAACTGTTGCAGTTGTGGCGTGTGTCATTTCGCAAATGGGACTTCCACATTGAGGGCTTAGGATTACTTGCAATTGTCAGTATGGTGGTCAGAGTGCTAGAAATCCTCTGGTTCTTGGCCATTGTCGATGCTCTGGTAAGAAGCTGCGAGGCAAAAGTGCTTGATTGGCTAGGCTAAGCAAATCTGGCCAAGATGAGTGCATTCCTTGCATCCTGGGCAGCAATGTTCTCACGTACTGCTGCCGCTGGCTGATGGGCCTCTGCAAGATGTTTGTTTTCACTCTCTTCCTCCTCCTCCTCCTCCTCCTCCTCCTCATCTGAGGAGGATATGTGAGGAGCTACTTGGTCCTCAGGAATCTGCAAGCCACGATGCTGTGCCATGTTGTGAAGTGCACAGCAAACCACGACGATTCTGGAGACCCTGGCTGCTGAGTACTGCAGGGCTCCACCTGATCTATCCAGGCATCTGAAGCGCATCTTCAGCATGCTGATGGTTTGCTCGATTATGGATCTGGTGGAAATGTGGCTGTAGTTGTAGCGCTCCTCAGCTTCGTTGGATGGGCTCCTCAATGGCGTCATTAGCCACGTCTTCAGGGGATAGCCCTTCTCTCCAAGTAGCCATCCGTTAAGTTGGTCTGGCAGATTGAAGAGCGGAGGCACACTAAACTTGCGCAGTATGAAGGAGTCATGGCAACTGCCAGGATACTTGGCACAAATATGCAAAATTTCCTTCTTGTGGTCACACACCAGCTGCACATTGAGGGAGTGGAAGCCCTTGCGGTTGATAAAAATACTTGGATTATGATGGGGTGCCTTAAAGGCCACATGTGTGCAGTCAACGGTGCCCTGCACCCTTGGAAAGCCTGCCAGATTAGCTAATCCAACCGCACATGCCATGACACTTGCTTGATCCTTGGAGAAATGGATGTGATTGTGCGCGATGGCAAAGAGGGCATCGGTTACCTGCGTGATGCAAGTGTGTGCGGCCACCTGGGAGATGCCGCTGATGTCTGCTGCTGATCCCTGGAATGAGCCTGAAGCAAAACAGTTGAGTGCGGTGGTGACTTTGACAGCCATTGGTAAGGGGTGTCCACCTGCTCCTCTGGGCTCCAGGTCTTGCTGCACCATTACGCAGATGTCACCCACTACCTCTTGCGAAAGTCGGAGCCGCCTTTGGCACTGCTGCTCACTCATGTTGAGGTAGCTGATCCTCCTGCGCCGACGGCCTTCCATGCGCTGGCGCCTTCTGGCCTGTGCAGCTTCAGGTGGGTGAGCAGCAGCTTGACGCTCTGTTGTTGCTGCCGCTGTTGGTGCTGCTGATGTTCATGGTTCTGCTGCTGCCGCGGCTGGTCTTCATCTGAATCTGATGTCCAGGAGGAAAGGAAATAAATGGTTCCCATGCTTCTGGTAGATGCCTCAGTTGAGGAAGCACTCAGTCAAGGTGGCGAGAGGGGTTTCCCAGGAGTTCACACTGGAGATGGGTGTCAGACTCCAAACTTCCACAGCTATGGATATGCCTTCTAAAAGTTCCCCCAGACCTGAGACAACAAAGTCCTGCCACCTGCAAATGATGGCTGATCAAATCTCCTATTTAATGGTGGAGCTGCAGCTGATAGTCAGCAATCCAATTGTGTTCCCGCCAGGTTTCACCGTCGTGTTTCAGAGGAGACGTGAATCACATGGGAAATGTGTTAAAATCGGAAAGGCCTCTCAAAATGGGATTATAGAGGCAATTTAGTGGTTGTTAAGGGCCTTAGAGGCCTATCCCGCCTCTTGGAGGTGGGACGGAGATGGGATCAGAAACCATGCATTTGGGAAAATTGCTTGGAGGCGGGATGGAGGCGGGGTCGGGCCCGCCCGACACTTTTTGCAATTTTAACACCCTACACGCCTCCATTCCTGCCTCCTCGGGCCTGGCAAAATCCAGCCCTAAGTGTCTGAATGGGGTAGAGGAGCAAAGGGATCTAGAGGTACAGATACACAAATCACTAACAGCAGCGACACAGGTCAATAAGGCCATAAACCGGGGTTCATTTCTAGAGTGCTAGAATCGAAAAGCAGTGAAGTTCTATTAAACTAGTATCAAACCACACAGAGCACTGTGAACAGTTCTGGTCTCCAAATTATAGAAAGAAATATTGAGGCACTGCAGAAGGTGTAAAAAGATTCACAAGGATGATACCAGAACTAAGAGGATATCCTTATAAGGAATGGCTGAACAGGCTGGGGCACTTTTCTCTAGAAAAGAGAAGGCTTAGGGGTGACCTTATAGACCTTTTAAGATAATGAAATGGTTTGATAGGGTAGACGTAGAAATTTTTTTTCCACCTGTGGGGAATCCAAAAGTAGGGGTCATAAATATAAGATGGTCACTAATAAATCCAATAGAAGTTTCTTTACTCAAAGAGTGGTAAGAATGTGGAAAGCGCTATCACCAGGAGTAGTTATGGCAAATATCACAGATGCATTTAAGGGGAAATTAGATAAGCATATGAGGGAGAAAGGAATTGAAGGATATGCTGATAGGGTGAGATAAAGTAGGGTGGGAGGAGGCTCGTGTGGAGCATAAACACCGGCACAGACCAGTTGGGCCGAATGGCCTATTTCTGTGCTGTACACTCGATGTAGCAAGAGTAACAGGGAAAATCCCAAGAATACTGAGCCTAATCCTAGAGACAATGGCCCAGAAATTCGGGTCTCCACGGGTGAGTACGCACGGGGTACTCACCCGTAAGCCCAATGGAAGTGCTGGTTTCTTGCATGCACTGCGCATGCGCGGGAAACCGGCACTTCCGTTCCCCTGAACGAAGGGGTTTAGAGGTCGAACGTGTGCGCAGGAGAGGCTGCGCGTGCGCATCGAACTTACGTTTTTTTTGCAGGTTTTCCCGGGAGGGTAAGTCTCCAGAAGTTAGACATGTAAAAAGCAGTCGCAAGGCCTGCTTTTTACAAGGTAAGTGGTGAATTAATTAAAATTAAAACATTTTTTCCACAGGTTTATTATTTTTAAATACTTTAAAGAAAGGTAAGTTTATTTTTAGCCCATTAGAAAATAAAATTACTTTTTTCAAAAATTTAAATTATTGTTTAAAATAGTTATTTCATGTAATTTATAGTTTATTTTAAAAATGTGATTTTTAAAAAATTTTTTTTGAAGATTTAGTGATGTTTTGGGGCTTATAGTATTTATAAGTTTGACAGGTCTTCCTGTCAAACTTATGAATGAAGCATTCCCTGCTACCATTGGCTCCCCATGGCCCACGTGATCCCAGGGGACGCATCGAACTAACTGCGCCCCTGGGATACGCAAGCACTGTGCGCCGGCAGTTGGAGGAGGCCCAGGATCGCAATTCCACGGGGGCCCACAGCTCAACGGCCGGCGCGCTAGGTAAATGCAGGTCGGGGGCTTGCACCCGTGGGAAGCCCCTGACCCAAATTTCTGGGCCAATAGAATGGGAATAGCTGAGCAAATCCTAGCCACAGTCCAGGAATGCTAAGAGAAAACATAGGGGAAACATTCCCAAGTTACTTTTAAATCTCAGTGAGAAGAGGAAAAAATAAGCTGGAGATGAGAAATGTAGCAGAATGAGGACTGAATTTTAGACATTCCTGGATTTTTTTTCAAAAATTGGGATTTGTACCGCACTGAAATTTTATGAGAACATGAGATTGATGTTATTACCAGGAAAAGAGACGATAGCAGAGGTATTGGAGACTTGTGCTGGAAGACTCTGGAATTCTTCTCATGTTTCCTTATGATAAGCTAAGCAAATCACATACTGCCTTACAAATGCCTTGCAAAGCATGATGGACTAGTTGACATGGGTTAAAAGTTTAAATGTAAAAAAACTGATGCAGGACTATGGGAATGCAGTAGAAGTAGATAAGAAGGAACAGAAGGAGCAGCATGTTCTACTCCCTAACCACACTCAAGGAGACATAAGATAACTGGTGTAGCAGTCTCATGGTCACTATTTGTTGAAAGTTAAATGTGAAACTTAAGCAAAACTCTGTAAAAAACAAGTGACTCGTGGAGCGTGTGATCGCCTAGTTTTCTGTTTTCCATGACTTGCAATTTATGAAAATGTATAAATATTGTAGCCCCGTGAGTCTCAGGGCTCACTCTTTGGGAGGCATACTTGTGTGTAGACACAAAGGGTTTCTCAAAGTGAAGTCCAGGTACCTTAATAAAACTTTACTTATTTTACAGTTTCTGACTTTGTGTATTACTGAGAAAGTGATAGACTGACCAGCGTGTTTAGTCTCCTAAAGCAGCGAACCCTGATCCCCCAAGTTAGGGGTAGATCCTCCTCACAGAAGCGAGGGGTTGACACTTAAACTGGGAATGGGACCCCAAGGGGAATAGTGGTTCACTGTGCTGCACCGGCACCCTGAGCCTGGTGAGCCAAGCAGTGAGTGGCGCAATCCGATGGGCATACAGCAGCCCCTGAAAGAAGCAAACATTCAGCCCGCTCACTCAAATCATTTATGGTGTTTAATTTCTTTCTGTCTTTTTTTTCTCTCTCTTAAACCAATCCTTCTTTCCCTCTCTTTATTCCTCTTTCTGTACCTGACTCTAATTCACCCTCCTTCTCTGTCGTCCTCTGTTTCTTTCTCAATCCTTAAATGTCACTGGTTAAGGAGATAGACTGTTGGTCCCACTGTTCACTAAGGTCCCAGATGCCCTGTTGCCCTGACCGCGCCATTATCAGCTCGTGCTGCCAGCAAGATGCAGCGCAAAACATGTTCAACCCATGAGGGAAAAGGTCTAACATGGTGCACTGAGATGCCTCGCTCCAGTAAGTTGTATTTTAGGCAGGAGTTACTCAAATGCCCATTATTCAGATCAGCAAGATTCACAATAATTGCAATTTATTAGCAGGCCCACATACTGAGACCTGAGCCTGCAGAAGTCTGCTTATCACAAACTCAATATATAAAGATATAACTCACATGGTTTAGCAACACAGGTTTACTTACATATGGAAATATCCATATCTCGGCCTCATCCTCAACCCATGAGGAATGAGGGAGATTTATGTCGGTGTATATATACTTTAAAAAATCTAAATAGGTCAAACAGGCAATATCCAAGGGCTGTAAAGAGGCACATCAAATGCCAGCTACTCATTTATGCCGATGAACGCTCCTTTTTTCCTCCCCATCTCTCCTGAAGTGCTGCCCCCTGCTGGAGTTCAGTTCCACTTGTGCCGGCAGCCCCATTGGCAAAGTGGCCATTCTCCACCAGTGAGCCTAGACAGCCAGGGGGAAAAATTCAGTATCGCCCCGTTTGGGGCGCCATTATCGGCCGTGCGCAAAGTTTAGCGCCTGGCGTTAATTATCGCCTCCAACGGCAAACTTGGCTTTTATCGCCCCCTGGAGGTGATTGGAGCGCTAAATCAGGCGCTTCACACCTGTCTTAAGGCACAAAGGCCGAGGAGCGAGGCGCTACCTCAGAGCGCTGGCGAAGCAAGGAAGGGCAAATCAAAATAAACCTACAAAGTGCTGCTCAGTACTCAAAACTCCTTCACACAGCATTGAATCTCTCCAGAAGTCTCTCTCTCGCTCTCTTAGAACGCGTGGTGCAAAAATGTCACTGACAAAAGGAAACGGTCGCCTTTAAATAGCGCTCCCCTAGTCCCTTTCTGACAGCATAACGCTCCCCTCAACCTGTCGTTGCTAGCGGCAGGCGGTAAGGCAGGGGGCGCCACTCAATATCCGGTCCGGGGCGCTAACGGGGCGTTGCGCACTCGACTGATGTCACAATCTGCCGGCGCAGGAGATCATGGCGGTAGTGTTTAGCGCCGCCGCAAAATGTCTAGTTAATTTCGCGAGCGGTGCAAACATCGCCACGCCCGGGCGCTAGTTGCTTTGCGCCCCATTAGCACCCTCTTAAGGCGCTAACAGGAGGCGCAAACAACTGAATTTCCCCCCCCCCCCAGTGTCCGCAGACATGGCAACAGAGGCCAATCCTGTTCTCACTCAATGTCCACACTTCCAGCAGGGTTACCGAGTAGGAACCCCGGCTTATTTTTAACACCCCTTTAACCCAGTGATTCTGAGGCCAGTTGCTGCACTTCAAATGCTGCCCAGGTTCAGATCATCCGACTCAACACATACCAGGAATCCAATGTAAACTGGTTTTGAATGAGTGATGAACAAGGACTAGAACAGTACAAGTTCTAAGAGCATCTGCTGTGTTGGTATGGAATGGGGTCTGGCATCACAGACGGAGATCTCTTGAAACACACTGCCACCTACGGGAAGTGTAGGTTCCACCAGACCCACAACATCCCAGTCAATGCAAGTGATGTTTATTAACCAAGGGTTAATATTGATGAATGAGACAAAGGGCTGGATTTTCTCAATGGAGACGAGTTGGAGGCGGATCTGCTGCTTGTCAGGTCAATGTCCCGCCTCCATCATCTTCTGGCCAACCAGAGGGATTTTCCACTGATTGACCCTTCCCCTGCCCACCCTGCGGGTTCAGCAGGCCAATTAGGGAGGAAGTCACTGACAGAGCACATCAACGTATGACGTGCTATCTGTCAAGACTTCTTGAAAGAAGAAATGTCAGCGTTTGACAGCTCTGTGAAGCTGTCAAACACTGACATTCCCTGTAGTTTGATGAGCCCTTGTGTTCAGGACTCATCAAACCTTTCAACTTTGTCGATTTCAGATGGCTGTTGGGCCGGAGGATTCAACAGCTAGTCTGTGAAATCGACAAGGAAGATGTCGGGTCTTCCGATCCAGGGTGGAAGAAGGCTGTAGGCAGAAACAAAGGTAAGTGAAAATTTTTTAACACTTAACACTCACCTTACATACTTACCACTCCACACTTGCACCTATCACGCACCTCTACATCTTAGTTTCAGGTGCCTCCGACCACCGCAGACCTCCTTCACGTCTCCTCCAACCCGACGGGGTTCTCCGAGGTCAGGAAGCCTTCAGCTGAGAAGGCAAAATGGCACTAATCCTTTTTTTTGCCTGTTAACTACCTGTTAACAGGCAGTTAAAAGGATTTAATGCCTTTCCCGCCTCCAGGAGACGGGACTCAAAGCTGCACATCTTCCTGCCTCCTGGCAAAACGGCACGGAGGCGGGATGGGGCGGGTTTTCCTTCCGCCCCCACTTTCTGCCACTTGACCGGCAGTCCCGCCTCCATGCCCGCCTCCTCGGGGCTGAGAAAATCCAGCCCAAAGATTCAGATCTTCTTCTTCTTAGGCAGTCCCTTTGAACCGAGGATGACTTGCTTAGACACTAAAAATGAGTTCCCAGGTGACTGATGAGTCCAATGCAGGACCTACAGTCTCTGTCACAGGTGGGGCAGACGGTGGTTGAAGGGGCGGGTGGGTGGGGTGCTTGGGTTGACGTGCGCTCCTTCCGCTGTTTGCGCTTGGCTGCCGCTTGCTCCCGGCGAAGAGACTCGAGGTGTTCGGCGCCTTCCCGGATGCCTCTCCTCCACTTTGAGTGGTCTTGGGCCAGGGATTCCCAGATGTCAGTGGGGATGTTGCACTTTTTCAAGGAGGCTTTGAAGGTGTCCTTGAAGTGTTTCCTCTGCCCACCTGGGGCTCTCTTGCCGTGTCGGAGCTCTGAGTAGAGCACTTGTTTTGGGAGTCTCGTATCGGGCCTGCGGACAATGTGGCCCGTCCATCGGAGCTGATCGAGCGTGGTCAAAGCTTCGATGCTGGGGATGTTGGCTTGAGCGAGAACACTGACGTTGGTGCGCCTATCTTGCCAATGGATTTGCAGGATCTTGTGGAGGCAGCGTTAGTGGTACCTCTCCAGTGCTTTGAGGTGCCTGCTGTACATGGTCCATGTCTCTGAGGCATACAGCAGGGCGGGTATCACAGCTGCTCTGTAGACCATGAGCTTAGTGCCGGGTTTGAGGTCCTGGTCTTCAAACACTCTCTTCCTCAGGCAACTGAAGGGTGCACTGACACACTGAAGGCAGTGTTGGGCTTCGTCATCAATGTCTGCCCTTGTTGACAGTAGGCTAACGAGGTATGGAAAGTGGTCCACGTTGTCCAAGGCCTCGTCATGAATTTTGATAATCGGGGGGCAGTACTGTGTGGCGGGGGCAGGTTGGTAGAGAACCTTTGTCTTACAAATGGTTAGTGTAAGGCCCGTGCTCTCGTACGCTTCGGTGAAGGTGTTGACGATGGTTTGGAGTTCGACCTCCGAGTGTGCGCAGACACAAGCGTCGTCTGCATACTGTAATTCGACGACAGAGGAAGGGACGACCTTGGATCTAGACTGGAGGCGACGGAGGTTGAACAGTTTCCCGTTTGTTCTGTAGATTAGCTCCACTCCAGTGGGGAGCTTACTGAGGCTGAGATGGAGAATTGCAGCCAGGAAGATTGAGAAGAGCGTTGGTGCGATGACACAGACTTGCTTGAGCCCGGTCCATATGGGTCTGTGGTGGATCCGTTGTTCAGCATCACGCCCAAGATTCCAATCTGATGTGTTGCTTGTTAAAGGATTTTACTGTTTGTGAACTCCTGTACTGTCCCTTGCCCATTTCCATGTGTAGAAACAGGACTATTACTTCAAGCCAATGAGTGTAGAATCTCCATTCCTACTCGCCACTAACCAGGTGCAGAGCAGAATTGATTCTATGATCATCTGAAAAGGAAAGTACTGCCTATTGAATTACCTCATAATTGTAAAAGGCAGATTAAGTGAGATACCAGAGTCCTTCAATCACATCTAGTTACCCTGTGTTTTGCTTTAAGATTTCTGGGGGTAGATATTTTTCGGTCGGGCTCCCCATTCCAGGAAGTTCTGTTCAAGTGATCGAATGAATATGTGCAAAAGCAAAATACTGCCAGTGCTGGAAATCTGAAACACAAACAGAAAATGCTGGAAATGCTCAGCAGGTCAGGCAGCATCTGCAGAGAGAGAAACAGAGTTAACGTTTCAGGTCGATGACCCTTCGCCAGTTCTGATGAAGGGTCATCAACCTGAAACATTGGGCTGGATTTTGTCAATGGGGAGCTTTTGGAGGCGGGACTCCTACTTGTCGGGTTTTAGTCCCGCCTCCATCGACTTGTGGCCAACCCATGCTATTTTCCCTTGATTGACCTCATTAAGCCCGCCTAGCGGGCTTAGCAGGCCAATTAAGGGAAAGCCGGTTACAGGTGACATTAGCGAGTGATGTTTCATCTGTCAAGAGCTTTTGACAGATGAATTGTCATCCTTTGATGGCTCTGTGAAGCTGTCAAGCACTGACAATCTGTCCTCTATGTTCAGTCCTGTCACTCAGGCTGAGTTAGGGAGCTCTCCTGAGCAGAAAGCAGAAGGCTGCAGCTTTTGACAGTTCAGCAGCCATTCTGCTTTCTGTGCCGGTGAGCTGAGGGACTCCAAGACCTGAAGGGAGGAAGCCTGCAGGAAGAAGTAAAGGTAAGTAAAACTTATTAAAACATTTTAAACACACCTCACACACATACCTCTGCACACATGCACCCATCACTCACCTGCACACTGGACATCTTGGCCCCTCCGAGCCCCGCAGACCGACTGCCGCCTCGCTGACCCTGGAGAGGTTCAGAGCCGTTTGGAAGCCCACACTTCAGGGCTCAAAATGGGGATTCTCAAAAAAACTGCCTGTTAACTACCTGTTAGCAGGCAGTTAATTGGCACTAATCCCCTTCCCGCCTCGGGGAGACGGGACCCGGCGCACGTCGGGTACCTGCCACCTGGGAAGATGGCACGGAGGCAGGTTGGGGGCGGGATGGGTACCCGCCCCCAGATTCTGCCATTTTCCCGGCAGTCCCACCTCCAAACCTGCCTCCCCAGGGCTGGCAAAATCACCCCCCCTCCCATTAACTCTGTTTCTCTCTCCACGGATGCTACCTGCCCTGCTGAGTATTTCCAGCATTTTCTGTTTTTGTTATGAATAAGTGCAGTTGATTACAGGCATACAATATATCACTAGATAGCACAGGAGGGAGTTAAGCACAAAACCCAGGCTCACGTCTAATAACATTGATTATAACCTCAGAACTGCTGTTATTGTTTATGAAATGGGTAACTTAGTGTTGCTCAAGTTTTTGCACCAATTATTAAACATATTTATGAACCTACAACAAGTGCGTTATAACACTCACCAAGGGTGACGCTTGAGTTATTGGAGGCTCGCCAGATACTTTTCTCATTTCTCATTCCACTGGAAAGAATCACTTCTACAGCTAAGTCTCCCACAATCCAAAACATAACCTTATGTAGGATGGGAGTTGGTGTGCACAGGATGAGCCCGCTTATGCTCCTAAATGTTCAGTAGAAATAGTACAACAGGCTAAAAATCTACAAATCAGATTTATTAAGAAGTTAAATTAAACAGAAGCCAGGACAAACACAGCAGATTGCACTAGATTATAACACCTGACAAAATACCAACACAAGTTCTTTGCAGTGCATCCTTGATGAAATGTTTTTACATGAGTAAGACAAATCTATAGAGTCCTCCATTAGCCTCCACCAAGTACAGTTAAAAAAAAAGGAATGAGAAACCCAGGAGAAAAATTATAAGGACATTTTTTTAAAATGGTGTTTTTAAATTTTCATTTATGACATAAAAATATTGGCGATGGGGTAAAAGGCTGTTTGACTGACAGTCAAGAATCATCCAATCGGATAACAAAGGGCTAGATTTTACCAACCACGGCGGGTCCATGGCGGGTGACGTTGGTGGCGGGTCCCGGCCTCACTGCCCACTGTCCAAAATGATTTTCCCCTGATTGGGCTTGTTAAGTCCGCCCAATGTGTTTGCAGGTCTGATGATGTCATTTGATGATGTGTCATCATCCGGTTTCCTTAAAGGGGCCATGCACAAATTGATTTTAATATTTGGGCTGTCAGTATTCTACAGCATTGAGGTGCAGCAAACACTGACAAGCACTGTACAAAGGTGCACGGTTGCACCCAGGCTCTCCCATGACTCCCTCCATATGCTTATGGAGGGAGTCACAGCACGCAGGGAGGTTCTCTTTCCTTCCCATGGGTGGAAGAGACGTCCCCAGGACAGCAACACAGCCTGTTTGCACATTGCACAGGAGGACACAAGCAGGGATGTCATCAGGAGGACCAGGCTGCAGTGGTGCAAACCTTTCAGTGATCTCAGTAGATCACAAAATGTTACTGCAAAGCCACACTCAACCTCAACCTGCTGTGGCACTCATCACATCCCCATCTCTGCCTTCCCTACCCGACTCCTGCACATCCTTACACACACCAATTTACCTTGCACCTCCACCCATCCCTTTCTATCTATATTATCATTTCCCCATCTCACTAGTCACCCCTCACACTCACCCTCATCCTAGTCCAATCATACCAACTAACAACACACAAGGGTAGGCACTTGGGTGTTTTATGCAATGTTTGTGTAAACTTTCTGTGTAGTGAATGGTGAGACCTAACAGTACCCTCCGCAAAGGTGATGAGTGTGAAAGGAATGGCTTGGGCATTGTAGGGATGCTTTATGGTGTTGGTGTGGGGTGGTGCCAACCTGGCGCATCATGTGGCAGCCAGGGTGTACAGCATCAAGTGAAGTAAATCTGGCCATGGTGAGGCCATGCCTGGCCTCTCGGGCAGCAATGTGGTCGAGTGCTGATGCCCTCTGTCCTATGCAGCATCAGTTGATTGCAATTGGTGTTGTTAGTGCTGCTGGCGTGCCTGCTGCTGCTGGTGTTGGGGCTGATCATGGTGGGAATCTGAGGACCAAGGTTAGATAGTTTCAAGGGCACCGATGCTGATGGAATAGATGGCAGGTGAAGTAGAGATGACAGATGCGATGTGTCAATGGTGGGAGAGATAATGAGGATGGAGACTTGTGTAAAGACTTGCAGCATTCTGAATCTGTAGTGGAAATGCAGTTTAGAGAAGCTAGTGGCTAAGGGAAGACATCTGATTCAGCTGGGAGCTTTGACTTGACATTTGAAGCTGTCAACTCACCAGCTGAAAGAATGGCAAGTCATCTCCTGCCTCAGCTTCACAGATGAGGTCTAGGCACACCGGGAAACCGGTGGCGACCTGTCAAAATCAGAAAGCTGGGGAAAAAGCATTGTTAAGTGGCTGTAAACAAGCTACTAAAGATTTCAATTGCCTCTCCCGTCGCTGCGTGTCAGGTATGCTCAGCATTGGCAGACCCGATATCTGGGAAAGGCGCATGGCGGCAGGTTGACAGCGGGGTCCTGACCCGCTGTCAAAATTTTTTTTTTCCCACCCAACCCGCCACCGATCGCAGCTGCTGACCACCCCCACCCCCACCCCCCCCCCGCCGCCGCCCCTGCAAAATTCCCCCCAAAGAGTCTGTTCGCTCTCCAATTGGCGAGGGATGGCAGTGCGCTGTGAGAATGGATGTGCGGGTAACCAATAGCAGGAACGTGGGAGCGGGGAGGTGGGAGGTTATGTGATGAAACCTCCATGAATATATCCATCAAGAGTTGGCAAACTTAGCATGGACTGACCTTCAGTAATGTCACAGTGAGTACAGTGCAATGAAGGTAGTGCTGTATGTGGTAAAATGAGGCAGAAATTTAATGTTGGACCTGAGTCTGCGGTTGGAGGCTGACTCCGATCCGCAAAAAAAATCCGCGCCTACCTGGTGCCTCGAGATCCACGTAGACTCGCACTCCTGGGCCTCTACACATAGGCCTGCGTAGAGGTCCACATATCCCGGGGTGCAGGTGGTTCACAAGCGCCCCTGGGATCATGTGGGCCGGCCCAACCAATGAAAGAAGGGAATCCCCATTCATGCTTATGGGGATTCTGTACGGAATCCCCATAAGCATGAATGGGATCACATAAAAAACACATTTGCAAACCAAATACATTTTTAAAAAATTACATATTTAAAATTAATTAAAATACCATTTAATTAATCATTTAAAACAAAAATTTAATTTTTTGAAAAATAAAATTAAATGTTTTAAAGGGGCTAAAAATAACCTTAACTTATTTTACAAGTGTTTTAATGTTTAAATAATTAAAAAATTATTTTAATATTCGTTTAAACTCTTACGCTGGTAAGAGTAGGCTTTACACCTGCTTTTACCAGGCGTAAGAATTTCACAGGCATTCGCTGGGCAAATAGCCCAACTCTCCGCCCGCGGATGCCCTTCTCCCGGGGATGGCTATGATCAGTCAAGACGATTCTTGACAGAGCGCAAGTTGCAGGTTTTCGTGCCTGCGCTTCGCGCGTGATAACCCAGAACTTGCAGGGCCCTTACACGTTGTGTTTTCTTCTCAGGTACAGACCAATACACATAGGGCTAAAAATTGAGTAGCTTCGCCGGGCAGAAAAATTAGCGCCCCCGCGCTGGAACTTGAGTGGTTGCGCCCCAAGGGGGAAGCGGGGCGCTACTGGAAGCATCCTGCATCCCTCTTGGGGCATTGCGAGTCAATATTGCGGTGTTATGTGCCGCAGCGCCACATGCTGCGGCACGTTGTGCCACGGTATTGCAGGCCTTCCTCCCCTTCTTAAAGGGGAGGGGCCTTGTGCAGCGTGACCTGGGGCCCAGCTGGGCCCCTGGGGATCAGGAGTGCAGGCAAAAGAGCCCGGCACTCAAGAGAAGTGCCGGGCTCTTGGAGCACAGCCAGCACTCCGCGGGGGGGGGTGTTTCAGGAGGTCTGGGACGGGAGCGCAGGCAGGTGCTGGCAGGCGGCCAGCAACAAAAATGGCCGCCCCGTACCTCGCCTTTAAATTGCGCCTCCCCGGCCGCAGGTACGCCCCCCTGACCCCATCGGACATAGCGTCCAGCGATAAGTCAGGAGGCACTCCCGAAGATCGTGGCCGGGGCGCTGCACATGCCAATGTCGTCATTGCCAGCGGCGCAGCGCCGCAGGGCACTACCGGTTAGCGCCACCACTAACCTCCTGCTGAATTTTGCGGGAGGCTTGGGCAGTGCCTCGCCCGGGCACTAGTTGGTTTGCATCCCATTAGCGCCCTCTTAAGGCGCTAACGGGAGGTGCAACCAACTGAATTTGTCCCCCATAGTGAGGTCCTGGGAGGAGTGTGGAGAAATACACAACCAGGACCTGTTCACTATTTGATGAATGGTTGTCAGCAAGTCTCTGGAGTGGGACTTGAACCCACAATCTTCTGACTCAGAGGCAAGAGTGCTACCACTAAGCTATAGCTGACGCTGTAAAATGGTTTTATGATTCTAGCAGTTAGTTCACAGATACTGGAATGTACAAACTTACGGAAAATAAGAGGACATGAAAACAGCATTAGGTCCATCAAATCCACCCCATTCAGATACGGTGCAGCGACATACACCGTGTATTGACCCCCTAACTGCACAATCTCCTGCGGTAGGCAAAAAGACAGAGAGAGAAAAAACCTGCGGCTAACTTAGAAGCAGCTCTGGGAAATGTTTTTCCAACCACCGAGGTGCTCAGAGACCGCGATAGCCCATTATTCATCATCGTCTCGGCCAACTAACAGATTACCTTCTATAACGGGAAATGCCCTCTTTACTCTGCAATTTGTCAAATTCTCTTTCAAAGTCTGACGTGAATCCACACTCACCCTCAGCCTTGCCCTCCCCTTCCGCATCTCTGGATGTCTGTCCCAAAGGTGATGACTTGCCACAAAATGAAATACTTCCTGACATCTGAACTAACGCTTTGCCTCAGGATTTTATATACTCTCCCTAATAACATTGTTGGTATAACCCTACATGACAACAGTGACTACACTTCAAAAGTGCATCATTGGTTGCAAAGTGCTTTGGGACGTCCAGAGGTCGTGAAGGGTGCTGTATAAATGCAAGTTCTTTCTTTCCTGGAACACTGTCCAAAAGATATGCCTCCACACAGGTTATAGTCTAACAAATTCAGAACTCAGATTAGCATGCACCCCACAGGGACAAGATGTCCTTTGTGTAACAGAATCGTAAGCACATTTGCAAAGAATGGGTTCATGATTTTGCTCCCCAGAGGAAATCTGCCAATGTATTGATAATCATTACAACAGTGATGAAAGCTATTCACATTAGATCTGGATTTACCCTCCACAGGGAACAGCGAACTACCTAAAGTCATCCCAGAGGAAAAGCTGACTGATGCCATTTCTTATACTGAGTTACCTTTTTTGAGTCAGAGCACTGTCAGGGGTCCCTGGGGAAGACATGTACTCATTGGTGTCTCTTTGTGAGTAGCTGTCCTGTAGCTTACTGTGCTGATCTGCACAAAACCATGCTCAACAAGCCCTATGAGAAACACACAAGGTTTTCTCAAAGTGAAGCAATAACAGTTTGCATTTATGTAGTGTCTTTAATGCAGAAGATGTCCCTTGGAATTGTATGGATCTTCACATCAGAACTGCGAACAAGTCTGTTGTGTGTGGGTAGAATGGGAGTGAATAACAAGGAGTAAATAACACAAGAGTAAACAACACTGAATAACACAGGAGTAACAGGAATGCATAACACAGGAATGAGTAACACAGGAATGAATAACTTAGGGGTGAATAACTTAGGGGTTAATAACGCGGGGTGAATAACGCAGAGGTGAATAACGCAGGATTGAATAACACAGGAGTGAATAACGCAGGGGTGAATAACAGAGGGGTGAATAACACAGGAATGAATAACACAGGAGTGAATAACGCAGGAGTGAATAACGCAGGGGTGAATAACACAGGGGTGAATAACACAGGATTGAATAACACAGGAGTGAATAACACAGGATTGAATAACACAGGAGTGAATAACACAGGAGTGAATAACACAGGAGTGAATAACACAGGGGTGAATAACACAGGATTGAATAACACAGGGGTGAATAACACAGGAGTGAATAACACAGGAGTGAATAACACAGGAGTGAATAACACAGGGGTGAATAACACAGGGGTGAATAACACAGGATTGAATAACACAGGAGTGAATAACACAGGAGTGAATAACACAGGAGTGAATAACACAGGAGTGAATAACACAGGGGTGAATAACACAGGAGTGAATAACACAGGAGTGAATAACACAGGATTGAATAACACAGGAGTGAATAACACAGGAGTGAATAACACAGGATTGAATAACACAGGATTGAATAACACAGGGGTGAATAACACAGGAGTGAATAACACAGGAGTGAATAACACAGGATTGAATAACACAGGAGTGAATAACACAGGAGTGAATAACACAGGATTGAATAACACAGGATTGAATAACACAGGGGTGAATAACACAGGAGTGAATAACGCAGGGGTGAATAACGCAGGAGTGAATAACGCAGGGGTGAATAACACAGGATTGAGTAACACAGGATTGAATAACACAGGAGTGAATAACGCAGGGGTGAATAACGCAGGGGTGAATAACGTAGGGTGACTAACGCGGGGGCACATAGTACCAGCATACAGCACATGAGGAAATCACACGCAGCACATGTGCATGAAGGGCTTGGTGGAAATGCTCACTACCCAATTTCCCAGTCCCACTACCCAGTTCCCATTGGTGGCACCAGTACAGGATCATACAGCACAGAAGGAGGCCATTCGGTACATTGTGCCTTTGAAAGAGCTATCCAATTACAGTAGCCCCACTCCCTCGCTTACTCCATAGCTCTGCAAATTTTTCCTTTTCAAGTATATATCCAATTTCATTTGTGCATTCCAGATCGTAACAACTCGCTGCAAAGAAAAAGTGTCTTCTTCTCTGCCCTACCAGTCAGGTGTCATTAATAAATCTAATTTTTACAATGGCGATATGCACTGCAGCCAATGACGTGGATTCATCCTCGACAGACTGGCTTTGTCACAGAACTAAGGCAACTCCACAAAAACATCCCAGAAGAGTTGGCTGCTGCCATTTTAAACACCACGTACCCTATCCATTGAAATGCAGAGACAAATTCACGTGCAAAACACGATTGTGTTGCTTCTCACTTAGCCTGGCTATCGGTGGCGACCGATCACTGAGTTAGGTGTCTGAGTGAAGTACTGATCAGAAGGACAAGGGCAAAAGAAAAACTCCAGAACAAAGATTGATGCCATCCTACAGGCACAAGATTCAAATATATATATACAATAACACATAGACCCTATAAATACTGCTAAATCAGACATGTGCTTAAATCCAAAACAAAGCTCCAAGGTTAAACTGATGTAATTTCAAAAGTTACTGCATAATTGTTGTGAAATATATTCCAGTAGATGTAACACCCACTAAGGATTTTATTAGTGTGGTTTGGCCTGTGTAGCCCTGAAGCGTGGATTATTAGTTAGTGTTAGAACGGCTCCCCCACCCCGAGTTTCACAAGTGCTGCTGGAGGAAGCCATTTGCAGCTGTAATCTGAAACCTCCCCCTTGCTGTCAGCCTGAGCGCCCTGGAGGCACGGCCATCAAAGTGACGTCTCACACACGCTCAAAAGGACGGCTCGCTTCCAGCCACCAAAGTTGTCGCCAGCCATTAGTGTCAGATTGTTTGTGCCTGCGAGGGAGCTCCAGACAATGACATGAATGTCGGCTTTCTGAAGTCGCACCAGCTCATGCTGAAAGGGACGTTAACTCACAGCAACCTCTAAACCCCCATCTCGTATAATTTGGCTCTTAGCTCAACTGATTGTGCATCAAATGAGAGTTCATCTGTTTTGCCTTCATTCGTTCATTTGCAGGGACACACATTAACTCCCAGAGATAAGGGGTCTGATTTTTCTCCTTAGCGCTTGGGCATAAAGCATGCGTGGAGCGCACATCGGAAAATCAGGCACGGAAGATCGCATGCCTTAAAGCAGCCCACACGATTTTCTGTGCATTTATTTAAATTGGTTGGAAAATTAGGAGGGCTGAGTTGTGAGTGTGTGATCCTTCCCGCCCAATTCCACAAAGTTTGCTGCAGCCCTGCTTTATTCCTCAGCACTAAGGAGGAAAATCTTCCCCTGGAGATGGTACAATTGCGCAGCCAATTGAGAAGATCTACCATAATGCTGCTTAGTCACTCTGACACTCTTTCGTAAACATGCAAGTGCAACAATAATTCTCAATCCAGCCACAGACTTCAGGGGTTTGAGCGCTGACGGAGGGAGTCAGGCTGCTTCACATCCTGGCTGCAGTGCTGTACATTTTTGCTCCAGAACTAGCCACACCTCTAGCCAGGCTGTTACAGTATAGTTACAACACTGGCATCTATCCAACAATGTGGAAAACTGCCCAGGTATGTCCTGTCCACAAAAAGCAGGATAAATCCAATCCGGCCAATTACCGCCCCATCAGTCTGCTCTCAATCATCAGCAAAGTGATGGAAGGTGTCATCGACAGTGCTATCAAGTGGCACTTACTCACCAATAACCTGCTCACTGATGCTCAATTTGGATTCCACCAGGACCACTCGGCTCCGGACCTCATTATAACCTTCGTCCAGACAAAAGAGCTGAATTCCAGAGGTGAGGTGAGAGTGACTGCCCTTGACATCAAGGCAGCATTTGACCGAGTGTGGCATCAAGGAGCCCTAGTAAAACTGAAGCTAATGGGAATCAGGGGAGAATCTCTCCACTGCCTGGAGTCATACCTAACACAAAGGAAGATGGTTGTGGTTGTTGGAGGTCAATCATCTCAGCCCCAGAACATCACTGTAAGAGTTCCTCAGGGCAGTGTCCTAGACCTAAACATCTTCAGCTGCTCCATCAATGACCTTCCCTCCATCATAAGGTCAGAAGTGGGGATGTTTACTGATGATTGCACAGTGTTCAGTTCCATTCACAACTCTTCAGATAATGAAGCAGTCCATGTCCGCATGCAGTAAGACCTGGACAACATTCAGCCTTGGGCTGATAAGTAGCAGGTAACAATCTTGCCACACAAGTGCCAGGCAAAGACTATCTCTAACAAGCGAGCGTCTAACCACCGCCCCTTGACATTCAATGACATTACCATTACCGAATCCCCCACCATCAACATCCTGGGGGGGTCACCATTGATCAGAAACTTAACTGGACCAGCCACATAAATACTGTGGCTACAAGAGCAGGTCAGAGGCTGGGTATTCCGCGATGAGTGTCTCACCTCCTGACTCCCCAAAGCCTTTCCACCATCTACAAGGCACAGGTCAAGAATGTAATGGAATACTCTCCACTTGCCTGGATGAGTGCAGCTCCAACAACATTCAAGAAACTCGACACCATCCAGGACAAGGCAGCTCGCTTGATTGGCATCCCATCTACCACCTTAAACATTCAGGGGGAAAAATTATGTTGGTTTGTGCCTCCCGTTTGCGCCTTAAGAGGGCGCTAATGGGGCGCAAAGCAACTAGCGCCCAGGCGCAGCGATGTCTGCGCCGCTTGCAAAATTGACCATTTTGCGGTGGCGCTAAACAATACCACCCCGATCTCCTGCGCCCGCAGATCTTGATGTCATTCAAGCATGCAACGTCCTTGTGGCGCCCGGACTGGATATTGAGTGGCGCCCCCCCTCCTTTCTGCCTGGCGTAAGCAACGACAGGTAGACTGGAACGTTTCCCAGTCGGTGTGGGGCTGGGAGGGGGGGGCGCTATTTAAAGGCGGCCTCGTCCTGGCTTTTTCTGTGGTAGACATTTTTGCACCACTCATTCTGACAGAGAGAGAGATTCTGAGAGAGAGGAGAGACTTCTGCATAGAGTCAATGCTGTGTGAAGTAGTTTTGGCTACTGAGCATCACTTTGCTGGTACTTTTGTTTTTGACCTTCATTACTTTGATTGCCAAGATACTATGGGGGCTGCACTGATTGGGGGCGTCATCCTGCGCCTGCAGATTCGGAGGCCACAGAGACGCAGAGAGAGAGTGGCGATCATGGCCAGACGGAGGACCTTACCCTCCCAGGGTATTTCGCCAACAATTTTCATACATTAATATGTCTGAGGAACAGTGTTTGCGCAGGCTGCGCTTCAGCAAGGAGGTGGTCACTGAGCTCTGCCACCTGCTGCAGCCAGATCTGCAGCCTCTACTGAGGACCAGGACGTCTCTGTCGGTGGCAGTGAAGATCACAGTCGCTCTGAACTTTTATGCCACCGACTCCTTTCAAGCAGCTACTGGGGACATCGCCAATATCTCCCAGTTTGCAGTCCATTGCTGCATCCATCAGGTCACAAATGTCCTCTATAAAAGGAGACGCCAGTACATCTCTTTCCCGATGACCCGGGCCAAGCAGCATGAACATGCATTGGGCTTTGCGAGGATAGCGGGCTTCCCCATGGTGCAGGGCACCATTGACTGCACGCACGTGGCATTGCGTGCACCGCATGAGAATGCAGAGGATTCCCGCAACCGCAAGGGGCTCCACTCCTTAAACGTCCAGTTGGTCTGTGACCACAGACAGCTGATACTCGCTGTCAATGCCCGCTATCCTGGCAGCAGCCACAATGCAATCATCCTGCGCCAGACTGCTGTGGCAGAACTTTTCCAGGCACCGCATCACCCAAGTGGTTGGCTCCTCAGGGACAAGGGTTATCCACTGTGCACCTGGCTGATGACACCGCTCCGTAACCCCAACACCCCTGCTAAGCTGTGGTACAACGAGAGCCATCTCGCCATCAGGAACATCGTTGAGCAGACGATCGGCGTGCTCAAGCAACGGTTCCGCTGTCTGGACCACTCAGTACTTGCCTGAGCGAGTCTCTCTCTTCATAGTTGTGTGCTGCATGCTGCATAACCTGGCAATCCTCAGGATCCAGCCAATGCCACCAGGCCTTGGAGCACCACCGGAGGAGGAGGAAGAAGAGGAGGAGGAAGAGGAGGAGGATGATCATCAGCAGCACCAAGGCGGGAGGGAGGCCCACAATGTTGAAACTGGAAGGGCCGTCCGTCAACGGCTGATAGCAAGCCGCTTCTAGGCCCCTGCTGAGGAAATGGCTTCTGCCATTGAGAGCAACATGAATGAAACCAACCCGCAACCCCTAAGCCAGCCAAGGCAGCAATGATTCCAAAGACCAAACATGTACATTTTGAATACAAAAACTTATTTATTTTACAAACTCTGTGTGTGTCATTTCTTCATGACAAACTAATAGAAAGAAATACAAAAAAACATTCATTAACATAACTGGTTCTCACAACCTGGAGATAATGTCCAAAACACTAAACAAAAGTTTGAACACGAACCTCAGCCTTTAATAAAAAATTGACCAACATTTTGTCACACCTCTTACTTTTTGCCCATCAAGGGTGATCTCCTTCCCTTGCGCACTTCCCCCTTCCCACCCTACTGCTCCTCCGTAATGGGGCCCCAGTGGCTGTAGCAAGGCTGGTGGAAGGCTGCTGATTGTCAGAACGTGAGACTGCAGATGCCCTTGAAGGATGGCCTCAACCAGCTCTGGGTCTGGAGGGCCTGGCTGCAGACTGCACCAACTCTGCATGGGCGGCAGCAGTTTGGGCTACAGGCAGTGGCAAGTGCAATGGGGAAGTAACAGTGGTGGCAGCAGGAATGCTGTCATCTTGAGAGAGGACAGCAACTCCCTGCTCGACCAACACACTGGCACTCCCACGGGGCAGCACATCAGCATCCGGAGCAATCTGCTGGAGCACAGATTGCTGGCCTGCTGCGGCGCGGTGAGAGCCCCGGGGAAATGTGTCCGAACCAGCAACAATGGCAGCAGTCCGCGCTTGCGTGGCCTCAATCAGAGTCTGCATGAGAGCAGTCTGAGATGGGGTCATGGCAGCCAGTGACTGAATTGCAGCATTAAGCTTTAGCGTGGCATCCGCCTGTGCTACAGCGAAGTGCTCCACACTCCTTGCCAGTGATTCAATGGATTCGGGCACCCTTCCCACTGCACCCATGAGCTCAGTGTGCATGTCCACCGCCTGGGTGTTCATTTCAGCGATGAGCCGCTCCTCCTCTGCGTCCAGTGCAGCAGGACTCGCTGGCATACTCTCCCTCCGGGGAGAAGGCCCCTGAGCTTCCCTACCCCCATCGCGTTGCTGCAGCCCGCTGGGTCCTGGAGCTTCACCCTCATCAGACCCTCCCCCCCTGCTCCCCTCCAGGGAAGGCATGTTCCCAGTGTGGGCATGGGCTTCCTCGGGAGAGGGTGGCGCTGATGCTCCAGCTTCATCTTCCTCCTTGCCTGCAACTTCACTCCAACTGGCAGCTTGAGGGCCCGTCTCCTCAGCTGGTGAATCAACATCTGAAAGCAGGGAGGTACAAGAGTGGCTTTAGCATGAGGACAGGGTGGCAGCAAGGGACGAAGGAGTGCAGCGATTTAGTAAGTTGGATTAAAAGTGTCAAAGGCTGGTGTTGTGAGAGACAAGTGGAATGAGAGAGGACAAAAAGGTGATGACCTTACCATTGCTATCCAGAACGGGGTCGGCCTCTCCAGGGGCGACGGGACCGATCACCTGGCTTGCCACAATCCTGTGGACGCGCGCCTCAAGATCGCTGAGGGGTTGCAGCTGAGGCCGCCCTCCACCCATCCATTGCTGCTGTCTCCTATTATGAGATAGCTTGGCCTGCAAGAAAAAGGACAGCGTCAGAGTAAATATACAGCCATGGTCTTGCCTGATGTGCCTCCCATAATTGAATAGCCCTTACTGTATGCAGCCATGGTCTTGCTGATGTGCCTCCCATAGATGAATAGCCCTTACTGTATGCAGCCAAGGCCTTGCCTGATGTACCTCCCATAGTTGAATAGCCCTTACTGTATGCAAAATGTGGAATGTGCATGTGTGTTTCATGAGAAGGCCATAGGTGTTGGATGAGTGTTGGGCATTGGGGCTTTAAGACCCTCTGGCCATAGAGTGAGGTTGAGATGGAGGGATGGAGAGGTATTGAAAAAAAGCCACTCACCCTGATGACCCGAGTGAGGTCATTGAACTTTTTTCAACATTGAGTAAGGGTCCTGGGCACCATGCTCCTGCAGGAGACGCTCTGTGCCACCTCCCTCCACACTCTTCTGTACTCGTGCAGCAAAGGCCTCCTGCCACTCTCAGGGTAGAGTATAGATCTTCTGCGCTCCACCGCGCCAACCAGAGCCTCCAAGGCCCACTCGCTGAAGTGCTGAGCTCGTTCTTGTCGTGTATGTACCCGTCTACCTTAAGGGAACTATTGAATGTAACCGTTCACCTTTAAGGGAACTACTTTAGGTGTGGCACTATTTGTTTGGCTTCTGTATACTGTAATACCGATAGTGACCACACCAGTATATAAGTGTTGTAGCAGGATTTCTGGGGCAGATTCGCCCGGACCTTCGAATAGTAAAGACCTGTTTGTTGTTATTTCTGAAGTCTGTGTATTTATTAACTGCACAACCCACAGACTTTACAGTGGCGACGAGTCCGATCGTACCCTGCGGCAAGATTACCAAAGCAAGAAGAGCGTCGAAGAGAGGCAACCGCCCTCGTCGTGCTGCTGGAAGAAAACACGAGGCTGCAGCAGGAGAAAGGTGGAAGACTTTAGCAACAAAAGCTTCCATCTGCAACAGGCACTGACTACCCTTCTACCACGGTGCGGAGTGAGCCGATCAGCAGGGAACAAGGCGGCCGCGGAGACTGTGAGTAGGGGAAGGTGTAGAAGTATCCGGAGGATAAGGGCAGAGCACTCGACCTCGGTCGAGGGGGAGCTGTGCCGGCCAAAAGTCGGGTCCAACGGCGTCGGGTGACAGCCGGACCGCGATCGGCGGGAAAAATCCGGGCAGCGACCGCAGCCCCGAAGCGCTGAGCCTGCAAGTAGGCGCGGGAAGAGAAACCCAGCCGCAGCCGGGGAGGGAAACACCGGTCTGCGAGAGGGCTGGGGGAGGCGAACGGGAACCGTGCGGGTGAGAGCCGGGTGCGGAGAGAGAGACTGCGAGGAGCCAGTCCAGCGGCTGAGCTGTTCTCCACCAACGGGGTACTCAGAGCCGGCAAAACCGAACGTGCGGGAGTGGGTGAGAGACACAGCCGAAAACGGGGTGAGAGACTGCGCGAGAGCCAGTCCAGCGGCTGAACTGTTCTCCACCAACGGGGTACCCAGGGCCGGTAGCACCGAACGTGCGGGTGAGAGAGCGACAGAGCCGGGGACGGAGAGAGAGACTGCGCGAGAGCCAGTCCAGCGGCTGAACTGTCCTCCGTTAACGGGGTGTACCCAGCGCTGGTAGAGCCGTGCGGGCGGGAGGAAAAGACATAGCCGAGTAAGGGGAGCTGTGCGGAAGCCAGCCAGCGGCTGAACCTGTCCGCTGTGGGGGAAGCGTACCCCTTCCACCGGGAAGAAACGCGGGGAGCCGCCATTAGGCGGAGAAGACGCCAGAAGCGGGAAACCGCCATTGAAGTGGGCGGGGCAAGAAAGGAAGAGCGGGAAACCGCCATTTTCGCGGGAAAACCGCCATCTTAGAAACAAACAAATAAATAAGAATACTTAAAGAAATACTGGTGCTGCTCCCAAGGGAAGAAAAATGCCTAAGCGAGGGAATATTAACGACTTTAATTCTGAAATAGAAGACTGGGCCACGTACGTGGAACGCATCGAGATCTATTGTAAAGCCAACAAAATAGAGGAAGACGACAAGGCGATAACATTGTTAAACTCGATGGGCGCAAAGACATACGGGCTCTTGAAGGATTTACTAGCACCAGCTAAACCGGCGGATCAGTCTTTCGAAGAGATTGTGGTTGTTCTGAAGGACCGCTTGAACCCCACACCGTTGATGTTGGCTGAACGATTCAAATTCTATGCAAGAACGCAACGGAAAGACGAAAACAACGCAGAATACTTGGTCGAACTGCGTAGGCTAGCGAAATACTGCCAGTTCGGAGGGAATCTGACAGAGGCACTGCGAGACAAGTTCGTAGGCGGATTGTCCAAGGAAGGGATGCAAAAGCGCCTACTAGAAGAGAACGACCTTACACTTGACAGGGCTGTCCTTATAGCCGCATCACACGAAGCCGCAGCGAAAGGAACGGCGGAAATGCAACTAAAGGCGGCGGCGCTCGGGGTGGACCAAATTACCTCGAGTACAACAAAATGCTATCGTTGTGGGAAGACAACACACAACCAGAATCAATGCTGGTTTAAGAACCAAGAATGTAGGAAATGTGGCAAACTGGGTCACATCGCTAAGGTATGCCGGTCAGGGAAGAAGACCAACAACCAAAGGAAGCCATCACAAGAAAAGTACAACAAGGTATACAAGGGGGCTGAGAAGAGTTCAGACGAACAGAATCCAGACTCAGATCCAAACGGCCAGGAGCTGGGTAGTCTGAGTATCCACCATGTGAGTAAGGAAGCTGACCTACAAACTATCTGGGTCATGCTAAAAATAGCTGGAGTCCAAGTGAAAATGGAGTTGGACACTGGATCAGCTGTATCAGTCATAAATCGAGGGGATTACCACCGGCTATTCTCACACATACCCTTAAGAGATACCAAGTTCGTATTGCAGACATACACGGGGCATAAAGTATACCCCATGGGAAAAATAAGAGTCAAGGTGAGAGATAGGGGTAAAGAACACCCAAGAATGAACTTGTATGTACTACATGAGGGAGGACCACCACTTCTAGGACGGGAGTGGATCAAGAAAATAGACATGGAATGGCACTACCAACAAGCAATGACGAGTGAGGACTCGGTGCAGACAAGCAGCTCAGACTCTGAGCCGGAAGACGATAAGTCCAGCCCACGTATGAAAAACAAGGTTAACATGAACTCACTGACTAAGGTTGGAAAAACGATGGCGTGCATAAAGACAAAGAATTCTGAGTCTGTTCAAGTCACAGACATATGCATTACAGAGGAACACCGAGCTCGAACTCAACGTTATTTCAAAGTACGACAACAATTCGAACAATTAAGTTACCGTCTCGTACAGGAGATGAAAACAATGAAAAAGTTCTATGACACCGAATGGGAGAGTCTGGAAAGACAACAGAACCTGCTGGCTCAAGCAGAGAGCGACCATAGAGCCATCGTGACCAATTACCGATCACACCTCCCTTATGATGTTCAGGAGTTAGAATATTTGCATGATCTAGAGATACAGCATAAAGGCAAACCACGCTACACTGAGGATTTTGTTCTGCAATTGGAGACGGAGCTAGTGCAGGCAAGGTTAAGAGAAGCTGAATCGTAGTGTGCACTTAAAGAGATGCAGAAAAAAATCTTGGACATGGAAAAGAGAAACGCTTCTTTACCTGATGTGAATAATGTGGCCATGTTGCAAGAGGAGCTTATCACTCAGTTAAATGAAAATAAAGGGAAAATGACTGAGATAGACTGCAAGAATAAAGAAGATTTGATGGCAGTGAGACTTCAAGAGGCAGATAGCATAGCAGCCTTGGCTGAACTCCAACAGGAAATTGCGAAAGAAGCAAATGAAGAGGAACCTTCAGGAAGCCGGGATTTTATTCCAGTTCTTCTCTACGACTCCTTACAAGCAGAGTGTGAGAAGTGGAAAGAACAGTATGAACAGGCCCAGGCTACAATTCTGGAGGGGATTAACTCGGCAACCTCCGAAAAGCTAGTTTCAGTAGAAGCATATGAACAACTAAAGGTTGAGCATGAGCAAGAAGTCCAAAGGCTGCAGGAAATTCTTGATGAGCTCAAGGCCAAGACAGACTCATCGGTAGAAGTTCCATCCATAGATGAGAATTTAGCGGTGAAAGACATGGCAGAACATGAAAGACAAGATGTCCAAGAACTCATAAAAATATTGGAGGAAACCCAAGACAAATATGAGGCGGCAATGACCGAGGTTCAACGACTTGAAGAGCAGAGTCAACTGGGAATCCTTTCAGTGGAAGGGAAGGAAACTGTAAGAAACACAGAGACTGTAAGAATGGGCTCTGAACATGAGCTTGGGAGCATCAAGGCGCAACTTCTTCGAGCGCTTGAAACCAAAGTACAAGAGGAAAGGAAGGTGAAAGCATTGGAGGGAAAGGTGGATGAAACGGTGAAGACTCTGATCCACAGAGTCCCCGCGGAAGAGTTAACGGTCAGCCAACTCCTTCACATGCTGAGAGACAAGACTCCACAATGGGAACACGAGCTTCAATCTGCAAAGGGAAGGAATTCGGAGCTCCCAAAAGTTACAGAAATAACTGAGGTGGCAACACAGATTTTGTGTTACAGTTTACTCTATGAAGAGTTCGTTGAATCACGTCAATGTGAACAGAAGAATGTTGAAACAGCTGCTTCAGTAGAAGGATTAAATAGCCTGATACCGCAATCCCCGGTGGAAGGGAAGGTATTGAACTCACAAATGAGGTCAGTAGTGAAGGAATGGCAGGCAACCCAGGAAGAGCGGGATGAATATGAATGCATGAAGAAGTCTCTTCAGGAAAGATGTCTAGGGAAGGAACCACCGTCAGCTAACGTCCAGACGGGTGAGGAGGAAGAAGAAGGCTCTCTCACTGGCCTAACTCAGGACGAACCCGAATATTACCATGACCTGTTGAGTGACACTGAATATTACGAGGATGTGGTCTGCCCAGCTTGTGATGAAAACTCCCAAAGTGCTGAAATCCGGAGGAAGCACTTAAGGTCTAAGGGACATAGAGAGTTGGTGGCGCTACAGCTGGCAGCCGAGAAAGGAGCTCCGAGAGTTTCAAAAAGGCAGAAAAGAAAAAGAAGAAGCAGAAGATAATAACTGTCTAAAATATTAGCACTTCTACCATCTCAGGCGGAACACTACGAATGGAGCTAAATTAGTTGAAAAACTGGAAAATGTCAAGACAGCCAGTTGGTTGTAAATGTCCGCACTGCTGGTTCAACAGGACGAAAGTTCAAGCTGCTACGTCAAGAAAAAGGCTATGGAGGAGTCACGCTAGCCAGGTGAACCGGCTACCCCAAAGAAATGTTGTTCGGAACGAGTCAAGATCAGAGACTGAATCTATGAACTGTTTCCGCAGAGACGGAACCTGTGAACTGTTTCCACCGAGATTATATTTGTAAATTGTTTTATATGACATTGACTCCACCGAGATTATAGCTGTAATTTGTTTTATAGGAAGTTGAAGATATGTATGTTTAACGGGGACTCTGTAAGTAATAAGCTAAAAAGGGAGGATTGTAGTGTATGTACCCGTCTATCTTTAAGGGAACTATTGAATGTAACCGTTCACCTTTAAGGGAACTACTTTAGGTGTGGCACTATTTGTTTGGCTTCTGTATACTGTAATACCGATAGTGACCACACCAGTATATAAGTGTTGTAGCAGGATTTCTGGGGCAGATTCGCCCGGACCTTCGAATAGTAAAGACCTGTTTGTTGTTATTTCTGAAGTCTGTGTATTTATTAACTGCACAACCCACAGACTTTACAGTTCTCTCACCTTCTCCATAGTCCTTGGCTGCAAGATTTAGGTACAGGTGTCTCCAGGCCGAGATTCAAGACTCCAATGAGCAGGGTGTGGCTGGAGAGCATGATCGACCCTCCCCTTTAAGAACTGTCCGGCGCCAGTGTGTCTGTGTTCCATCGCTAACTGACATCACCGGAGCTTCGCCCACACCCTGAGTTAGCGCCTTTGCTCCTCGGTTTTTGCGCCTTAAGACAGGTGTGCAGCACCTGATTTAGCGCTCCAATCACCTCCAGGGGTGATAAAAGCCAAGTTTGCAGTTGGAGGCGATAATTAGCGCCAGGCGCTAAACTTTGCGCACGGCTGATAATCGCCCCCCAAACAGGGCGATACTGAATTTTTCCCCCTCAGTCCCTCCACCACTGGCGCACCGTGGCTACAGTGTGTCCCATCTACAAGATGTACTGCAGAAACTCACCAAGGCTTCTTCGACAGCACCTCCCAAACCCGTGACCTCTACCATGTGGAAGGACAAGGGCAGCAGGCGCATGGGCACACCACCACCTCCAAGTTCCCCTCCAAGTCACACACCATCCTGACTTAGAAGTATATTGCCGATCCTTCATCGTCGCTGGTTCAAAATCCTGGAACTCCCTCCCTAACAGCACTGTGGGAGTACCTTCACCACACGGACTGCAGCAGTTCAAGAAGGTGGCTCACCACCACCTTCTCAAGGGCAATTAGAGATGGGGCAATAAATGCTGGCCTTGCCAGTGATGCTCACATCCCTTGAATGAATTTAAAAAAACATGCAAATCATTGTAACTGGCATCAAGGAATGGAGAAAGGCTGTGTAATGGTAGGAAGGGCAACTTGCAACCAAACAGAGGGTCTGGGAGATGTGTGAGGCAATCATGCAGGAGATTAATATGGTGTCAACAGCCCACCATGCTTGGAAGGATGTGCCAGTGAAAAGAAGACTGACTAAATAATCAATAAGAATGACTTTATAATGGGTGTGATCCTCAGTTACCTTATGGTGCTATGCATCGGTATAACAGCCAATTTTTTGACATTGATAATGTTTATCTAAAGAAATTATGTGACAGCCATGCTTGTCTCAAAAGTTGCACAGAGGAGTGTTGTACACCTGAACATAACCAATAGTTGATTGTAAGTAAGGGACAGAAGAGAGCTAATGGGGGTGTTGCAGAAATATTGGCCCAGAAATTCGGGTCGGGGGTTTCCCGCGGGTGCAAGCCCCCGACCTGCACTTACCTAGCGCGCCAGCCGTTGAGCTGTGGGCCCGCGTGGGATTCCGATCCTGGGGCTCCTCCAACTGCTGGCGCGTAGTGCTTGCGTATCCCAGGGGCGCAGTTACTTCGATGCGTCCCCTGAGATCACGTGGGCCATGGAGAGCCAATGGTAGCAGGGAATGCTTCATTAGACCTGTCAAACCTATAAATACTATAAGCCCCAAAACATCACTAAATCTTCAAATACATTTTTTTAAAATTACATTTTTAAAATAAACTATAAATTACAAGAAATAACTATTTTAAACAATAATTTAAATTTTTGAAAAAATTAATTACATTTTCTAACGGGGCTAAAAATAAACTTACCTTTCTTTAAAGTATTTAAAAATAATAAACCTGTGGAAAAAATGTTTTAATTTGAATGAATTCACCACTTACCTTGTAAAAAGTAGGCCTTGCGACTGCTTTTTATATGTCTAACTTCTGGAGACTTACCCTCCCGGGAAAACCTGCAAAAAAAACGTAAGTTCGATGTGCATGCGCAGCCTCTCCTGCGCACGCGTTCGACTTCTGAACCCCTTCTTTCAGGGGAACGGAAGTGCCGGTTTCCCGTGCATGTGCAGTGCATGCACGAAACTGGCACTTCCAATGGGCTTACGGGTGAGTACCCCGTGCGTACTCACCCGTGGAGACCCGAATTTCTGGGCCATTACAACAGGCTAGAAAAAGCCTGCAGAGTTGGTGCGTAGAAAGATTATTCACTAATTAGCCACACACACAAAGATTACATGAAAGTGCTTATTCTACTCTGCCAGCACGATATTTTACATTTATCTCGAACAAACTAGTAATATCTATACTGCTGTGCAGCCTGCGATTCTGTTTGCAATATTTCATCTCAAGCTATGCCTGGTATTCCTTTCTTTGCAGAAGTGGACAGCATGACACAAAGTGCCAACATGCGGTGACTGTACACATTAAATGATAACTGCATAGTATGGAACAAGGAGACAATCACAGGGATCACAGGCTAGAGGGCCATACAGGGTCAGGGATGACTCAGTTTGTGGAGATGACAACATTCCTGGTTTGTTTAATGGCACGTACAAACATTCACCCTTTGTGTAGTGATTGTACTGCACTCCACAACATAATGTACTGTTATAACTAGGCCCATTTATTCATTCTGTGCCTTTTGTTTTTAAGCAGAAAGGCCAGGACGAGGAAGCCAGTATGATAGTTTAGACTTTTCCCAGCACATTCCTCATGTTAAGGCCTAAACTACAGAGGGATGGGCAGAAAAATGTTGGATGAACTTATTAATCACTAATAGCAGCAACAGTATTCTCCATTTTATTGAGTGTCCTGGCAAGGCTATATGTGCTTGGGTGACATTGGATCGCAGTTCAAATGCATTATTGGGCATGGCTTCTTTGACAAGGAAACACTTTGTGTAGGTTGTACAGCAGTCCCTATTTTATGTTTGTGATGTGTGCACATGCTTGTTTTTGAAAGGTAGGACTGTCACATTTATGACAAGGACCTGGATGCACATGAAAGCATACTCAGTATTCCATGCTCCCCTAGTTGAGTCATGGCTGTGGTCAAGATAAGGTCTACAACACTGTCGACCTAATTCTCGGACCCATGCTCCCTTCAAGCGTGTCTCAAGGCTGGGACCGCAGAGTTGCCGGGTTTGCCCTATGGTGTTGTGATGAAGGTTTTTAAGATACACAAGGTTATGTTATTAAAATTTTGTGGAAAATTAAATGTGGTCTAGATTTGAACAGATTATCTGATTGCATGTTTAGGAAAAACAATCTTAGCGACAACCTCTGCCTCTCCATATTAAAATTATTCAAATCTATCAAAGTAATGATGCACATGATTAAAAAGTAAAAAATAAATAATGTATATGATAATTAACAAAGTTTGACAGTGTAGTGTCCGTGTGTAGATAAAGACACTGAAGACAGGAGTTGGTTCATAGGTATTTACTAAGCAAGTCTGGGGGGGGGGTTCTAAAGGATATACACAATACACAGGCTTATATAGCCCAAGTGGCAATTACCGGCATTACGCACACCTGGGGCTCTTAAAGGCACATACACCATAATTGCTCTAAAAGGCACATACACCACAATTCCTCCCCTTCTAGCTAACTAGCACATCATATTTTAAGTAATTATTAATTACATGTTATATGCAAAATAATATACATTGCTGTATTAATTAATTATAAGTTAGTCTCTCAGGAGGCTTCCTGACTCAGTCCGGATAACGCCTCGGGGGTGTAGTAGTTTCTGGTGGTGTAGTAGGTTCTTCTGGCAAGGCTGATTCGGCTTGAAGGCCAGTGTCGGGTTCATCGGGCTCCAGTATCACCGGATCGGAGGTAGATATGGGTATCTCTACTTCATCGTTAGATGTATAGAGTGGTGGTGTAGGTTGTCCCTTTTCGGATGACTTGATGATTTGGTCAGCATGGCGCCTTATTATGCTGTCTCCGATGTCCACGGTGTACATCAGTGGTCCTAATCGTGTGCAGATAGTTCCAGGCTGCCATTTCTCGGTACGGTAGTCCCGGGCCAAAACCGGTTGGCCTATCTGGAAGACCCTAGTTGGCCTTTCATTCATGCCCTGAAACTGCCGGTTCTCCACGTCCCTTCGGATGTTGGGCTTGACCAAATCCAGCCGGCATCTTAGGTTTCTATTGTAGAATATCATGGCGGGAGTTTGGTTAGTAACCATATGCGTTGCATTCCTATATGCAAATAAGAAGTTATCCACCTTGTGCTGAAGTTTTATGTCTTCATTACCCATGGCCTTGATGGCCTTCTTGAAGGTCTGGACAAACCTTTCAGCCAATCCATTGGTGGCGGGATGGTATGGGGCGGACGTGTAGTGCTTTACCCCATTGTTCTTTAAGAACTTTCTGAATTCTTCAGACACAAATTGCGGTCCATTATCAGAACATATCTGCTCTGGCAGCCCATTCCTGGCAAATATGGTCCTTAATACTGTGATGGTTTTTTCCGTGGTGGTGGAGGACATCTTTATTACCTCCGGCCACTTGGAGTGTGCATCAACTGCGATTAAGAACATTGAGTCCATAAATGGACCAGCAAAGTCGATGTGCACCCTTTGCCAGGGAGATGAGGGCCACTCCCATGGATGTAGAGGGGCCTGTGGCGGAGCATTTTGGACCTTCTGGCATCCTAGGCAGCTCTTGGTCATGTCTTCGATGTCTCCATCGATACCTGGCCACCATACAAACACCCTAGCTAGGTTCTTCATTTTCACTCCACCCAGATGCCCCTCGTGAAGCTCCTTTAGCATTTTATCCTGGAGTTTGGGTGGAATCACCACTCTGGATCCACACATCAAGGTTCCTCGGCACACTGACAGCTGTTCTCTTCTTTGCGAGAATGCTGGCAACAGTGGTTCGCCGTGTGCTGGCCATCCCTTCACTGTTAAATCGTAGACCCGTGAGAGAGTAGGGTCATTTCTTGTCTCCCTTTCAATGGCAGAATTTGTCACCGGTAGACATTCCACTATGGTAGAGTGGAATATCTCTACTGGGTCTACTGTAGGTGCCTCTTCAATCGTTGGCAACGGTAGGCGTGATAAACCGTCAGCATTCCCATGCTGTTTTGACCATTTGTATTCAATGTTGTATTGGTGTGCTCCTAGAAAAAGGGACCACCTCTGTAGTCTTTGTGCCGTCATAATGGGGACACCTTTTTTAGGGTTGAATATGGAGATGAGGGGTTGATGGTCAGTCAGCAAGGTAAATTTTTGTCCGTGTAGGTAATGGTTGAATTTCTTCACTCCCCATACCAGGCTGAGTGCTTCCCTGTCTATCTGGGCATAGTTACGCTCAGCTGAGTTCAATGAGCGTGACGCAAAAGCTATCGGCCGTTCCGAGCCATCAGGGAATCTATGGGACAATACCGCTCCTATGCCGTAAGGGGATGCATCGCACGCCAGTCTGATTGGTAGTGATGGGTTGTAATGAGCCAAAATTTTCTCGGATGTGATTAAGTCTTTACATTTATGGAAGGCACGTTTACAGTCTTCGTTCCATTTCCAAATCACTCCTGTCTGTAGAAGATCATTAAGAGGGTGTAGAATAGTTGATAAGTTCGGTAAAAATTTATGATAGTAATTTATTAATCCAGGAATGACCTTAATTGTGAAACATTTTCAGGTGCTGGGGCTTTTATAACTGCTTCAATTTTTTCAGGTGACTTATGCAACCCTTCCTTATTAATTATGTGGCCACAATATGATATCTGATTTTGGAAAAATTCGCACTTGGGGCGATTTGCTCGTAGGCCCTGTTCTTTCAGCCTAGTGAGCACCTGCTCCAAATTGGCAAGGTGCTCGTTGTCGTTTTCTCCTGTTATAAGGATGTTGTCTAGGTAGCATTGTGTCCCCGGAATCCCTTGCAGGACTTGCTCCATAGCTCTTTGCCAGATAGCTGGAGCTGATGCTATTCCAAAAACCAGTCGATTGTACTGGTACAGGCCTTTGTGTGTGTTTATTGTGAGATACTTTTTAGAGGTCTCCTCAACCTCCATCTGTAGATATGCCTGTGCCAAGTCAATTTTTGTGAAACGTTTCCCTCCGGATAGTGAGGCGAAAATATCTTCTATCCTCGGAAGAGGATACTGTACCGTGTGAAGGACCGGGTTTACAGTCACCTTAAAGTCCCCACAGATGCGAATTTTTTTCTGTTCCTCAGAGTTATTTTTCAATGTTTTTTTCATGACTGGAACAATGGGTGTTGCCCATTCGCTCCAATCTATTTTGGATAATACGCCTGCCTTTTCCAAATTCTTCAGCTCTGCCTCGACTGCCGGATGTATTGCGTATGGCACCGGTCTTGCCTTAAAAAATTTTGGAATTGCTGTATCTTCCACTTTTATTGAGGCGGTGATGCCTTTCAAGGTTCCTAGTTTCTCTTGAAACACTTCTTTGGCGTTGGCCAAGATGTCTTTTAATCGTTCAGGTATGATGTCATCATTGTTTTTTTCCTTACTGGTCACCGTCAGTGCCTGAATGGAGTGCCAGTCTAAACGTATCTTCCTTATCCATTCACGTCCCAACAACGGTGGACCACCATCTTGTAGAATGTATAAATACAACTTTTGTATTTCTTTGCCGTTGTATACCACAGGCACCCTTATTTTTCCTTTGGGGTAGACTTTCTGCCCCGTATATGTTTTTAAGATAATGGATGTGTCTTTTAGAGGTATATGCGAAAATAGCCTCTCGTAATCTCGTCGATTTATTACGGTTAGAGCTGATCCTGTATCTAGCTCCATTTTAACTGGGGACCCTGCTATTGTGAGGGTAACCCAAATGGTTTGGTAATCCTCTTTGGCAAGTACATTATGTAATTTGAAACAGCTTAGTCTCTTGTTTCCGGAGTCGCTATCGCTATTCTGGTCTTCGGAGCTACTGTCCGCCATCATTTATACCTTCCTGTACTTTTCTTTATTGATTTTTTGTTTTCTGTCAGTGAATTTATTTTGTCCAGATTGGCATACCCGTGCAATGTGTCCAATCTTACCACATTGCCTGCATGCTTTGCCCTTGAACCAGCAGTCCCTCTGGTTATGGGTGGATCTGCTGCAGCGATAACATCTTCCGAACTCCTGTGTCATTTTATGGGTGCCGAAGTCCTGTGTCTCTTGTTGTATCTCTGCAGCTCCTTTTGCTGCTGCTTCGTATGATACAGCCATACTGAAAGCTTTGTCCAATGTTAAATCTTTTTCAGAAAGCAGTCTTTTTTGTGTTCCTTCACTTAAGAGACCGCAAACAAATTTGTCTCGAAGATAATCCGATAGTCCTGCTCCGAATTGGCAGTACTTTGATAGCTTTCTTAATTCGGTTAGGTAATCAGCGTTACTTTCATTCTTGTGTTGATTTCTCTTGAAGAACTTGAATCGTTCCGCTATCAGCAGCGGTGTTGGGTTTAAATGCTCCTGCAGGGTATCAACAATTTCTTTAAAAGTCTTGTCCTTTGGTTTGGCTGGAGTGATTAAATTTCGTAACAGCCCATATGTCTTCGCGCCCATTAAGTTCAGAAGCACTGAAGCTTTTTTTCATCTGTTATTCCATTTGCAGTGCAATAAACCTCTACTCTTTCCACGTATGTGGTCCAATCTTCTATTTCGCCATTAAAAGCCTCAATATTACCAGATTTAGGCATTTCAGAAAAGATATGGCGCTTCCCGCGCTTTTTTTCTCTCTCTGTAGCAACGATATGGCACTTCCCGCGCTTTCCCGCCGCTGCTACCGATAACAACGCTGTTTTACTGTGGTTTCCGTTTATTCACTGTTGGAGACTCGTTCCCGACGGAGGTCTAAACGCTGAACTGCTTGCCGCGCCGGCCGTCTCTCGAGTGCACCCTCCCAGTCCGTTATTGCTTGCCTCCGATTTCGCTGCCTGTCTCAGCTGTAGAGCCCGCTGCTGGAGTTCCAGCCTGACGCCCAGGAAGGATTAGCGCAGTACCTGTCACCAGCTTGGCCAGCTGGTGAAACCACAGTTTCTCTTACTTCCTTGAGTCTTCTGGACGCTGGAGGAATCGATGTCCTTGAGGTGCTGCCGAATTGCAGGTAAGTCCGTTTCCACTTCGTCGCCACTGTAGTGTCCGTGTGTAGATAAAGACACTGAAGACAGGAGTTGGTTCATAGGTATTTACTAAGCAAGTCTGGGGGGGGGTTCTAAAGGATATACACAATACACAGGCTTATATAGCCCAAGTGGCAATTACCGGCATTACGCACACCTGGGGCTCTTAAAGGCACATACACCATAATTGCTCTTAAAGGCGCATACACCACAGACAGCCCAATGGTGCAACATGTTAGATTGCCAACTCCTTGCCCCACATAATGATGGGATGTCAGAATAGGCTCTGTCATATTCCGAATCATAACAGAATTCACACATAGAGTTACATATCTATTTATTTATGAGAAGCGGCTGGTAACTTTAAATTTGATTACTAAATGCTAAGAGAGAATCTCCCAGCTGTCTATTGCTTTGCTGGCTTGTCTACATGTCAGAGATGACACATATCACTGTCTGGTATAAATAATGTCAACTTCCAAGCCATTATTCCTATTCAAATACATTTTGACTACAAAGTAAATAGAGACCACTTAACATAGACTGCTCGCTTTAACCTGAAATCAATCAATTTAAGGTGAAGTGCTTGACAACTGGCTAGGTGGTGTTCAGGAAACTTTCTCAAACTTGATAAGCTTGGTTCACCTATGGAAGACACCTTTTCATTTCCTGCATCCCAATTCTAAACTTCAAAGGATGCAAGGGGCTTATCTCAGTAGCATGCTGCCAGTTCAACAGTTCTGAGATCATCAGGATGGAGGCTTGAGCGTCTATGTTGGTAGACATGAGTTATGTTATGGACACTGGCCCAATTTAGCATTACAAAGAGAGACCTAGCAAAGTGCCATAACGTTTGCAATATTTTTGCTTTGGAGGAAGAAGCAGTAACCAAATAATATGTGTTACTTAGCTTCATTGTTAATAAACCTGATTCATAGTTAATAGCTTAAATCAGACGGTCTGATAGAATGTTTGCTCTTCTACTATCTTTGGCACATGTCACTTCAGTAAGGTAACGAGAGTAACAAGGGTTTCTGCATGACTGCTGGGCAATGCTACATTGCCTGATGTTGCACCTATAATATCATGCCCAGGCTCACAGAGAGCAAGGGTCGCTCACAGGAGTGATGTTTGGCACTGAGCACGAGCATAGGTAAAGCCTGTAGGGGGGCATCTTTTAACTGGTGTACGGTAATTTGCCTGGTCAGGCAGCTTTGCCTGCACTCTGACCAATTCCAACCTTTTACCTGGTTTACGGTAATTTACCTGGTCAGCAGCCTTTGCCTGCTACCCTTAAACCAATTTCCAAACAGTGGTTTCGAATCGCTACCCCACCTTCCAGTTCTGACTGGAGGACTTATAATTAATGATATTTTAAAAACGAACACGTGGTTTTGATGTGAGAAAGCCAACTTTATTTAAACTAAAGAAACTATAATCAAATTTTAAACTATACCACACGAACACAGTAATTACAGTAAAATTGCTTAAATGGGGGAAGGCAGATGGCAAAAATGAGGGATTAATGGTACAATGTTGATTAAACAATCTTAGCAATTTCCCCTTAATTACCACCCCCTAACTCCTTACTAGGGTGCCTTGCTGAGGAGTCAGAAACCCTGCTCACCTGGGGTCCAGCGAAGTAAGAGAGAGAGATAGCTTCTCAGGAGCTACCTTTATATCCTGCCAACTCCTGCTGTTTGGCTGAAAGGGTCTGTGTGCAAAATTCGCGCCCAAAAGTCCGAATGCACAAGAGAAAGGCTGTGATTGGCTGATTCAAAGTGGTTGTAGTGGTTTGGATGTGTCTACCTTCTGGGGCCGAAGTGTAGCCGCCCACACCCGGAGATCACCTGGGCTAAAACAAAAGGGAATAATGGGTGATTCAAAAACCCATTCATTCCCAACTGTTCTTTCAAAAGTCCTTTTTCCAGAGTTTCGTTGTGTCTCAATGTGTGTAAGGGCTTTGAATGGGTTTGGATTTCTGTGTAAACAGAAACCAATTGTTCTGCGGTTACTGCTCAAGTGGATAATTCCTTATGTCAATAAACAAACATCGATTGCTTCTGAGAAGGGAAACTCCCTTTGATTGGCAGGTCTGACTACCACTGTTTGATCCTCCCACTTTTTCACAGACATACTCCAAGCTGCTTTTGTCCTGGCCATGCTCTTTCCTGATGGCCATTTTAAAACCCCTTTTGATTCACCAAACTCCAGGGAACAATTTTATTAATAAAATGTACTGTCTTAAGGTGTGCGAATTTATCCACGAAGTTCCTCGATTCCGGTGTTGTCCACGTGCTGCTCTGCCCAACGCAGCCTTTCACGATTCTGGGTATGCCTTTTAAAACATTTTCCAACCCAGAGACAATTCACATCACACAATTCTTCGTCCACGATGTGGATCAATATTTTCTGATCTCCAGGGATTTAGGGGATTTTGCGAACCCCTACAAGCCTAAAAATGGAACAGGGAGCTTGCACCAATGATCCTGCACTCCGTGAGTTCAGGTGGGTGAGTGCCACACACTAGAGGGAGAAGATCAGGTCGCGAATCAGTCTTGCCATTCTCCAGCACCACCCCCCCCCCCGGGAACGCATCACTCCCTACCATCACAATGGAGATTGGTACATGCCACGAGGGTGGGAGCCTGAGAAGCAGAATAATTGAGGTATTTCCCAACTTCTTTCGCTCCCCCCAACCTCCCATGAAGTTCCTCTACATGCAATAGTGTATTGCTCCATTCAGGGGAACACGGCATGCATTAATACTAACACTCATCCATCTACACCTTTAATCTGATGTTCAGCCCATCATCTGTCGCAGTTATGGCAGGAGATTGGGAGAAGCCCTGTGGAAATACTACTCCACAGCATGAACACTACATCGGCTGTTTCCAGCACGGTTTATTCCTATAGCCTCGCTTAAAGGTGCACAACCATCTTTTCACAGGGGTTATCAAGCATATGCAGTTCCTAGAATTGCCTGGAGCAGCTTGCTACATAGGAATAGGAGTAGGGCATTCAGCCCCTCAAGCCTGTTCTGCCATTCACTTAGATCATGGCTGATCTGCTGTGGAAACTCAGTTTCTCCAGCTGCTATATTGGCAGACAGAAAGATTTGCTTTACAGCAGATGTGCAATTAACTGGAGTGTAAGCTATCACAATGTGCATTTAACTGTGAGCCTTGTATTATCAAAAATATTTTTAATACTTAATTTTTTTGACCACATCATAAAAATTGGTGATAGAATGACATAATTCTGTTGTGCATTTCCTATTTAAAAATCGAGTTAAAATGGGGCACTGCACTTGGCCTCAGTGCCCTTGCCTTATGGAAGGGGGGGAAATGGCCAGGATTTCCAGTATTACTATCAGCTATCACTTAAGTGTCAGCTTAGATCAGTAGTACTCTCATTTCTGAATCAGAAGGTTGTGGGTTCTGTAATGATATCAGCAAATAAGGATGTTATTTGCCTGTTCGATTATGATGCCTTAGCAGCATGATTGCAGGTATTGATTGCTTGTGCCTGACCAGCAGAGGTCATGTGACCGAGACAAGCAAGGCAAGGGAGTTTAGTTTCAGTTCATTCTAGATGCATCACTAGCATAATGGTGTCTCCTGAATGCTGTATAAAGAGTTGAACAGACTTTAGATTAAAACTCATTCTCTTTCATAAATGTCTCGTCATTGAACTCACAAAGAAATCAATACATGGTGTCAGAAGTGATTGAAAGAGATGAAGAGAAAAAAAAATCTGAAGTTAAATCAGCTCTCCACAAATTAGCAAGCCAAAAGAGAACATCGTTGCTTACCATTGGAGAATAGCAAACGAAGTGAAAAAATGGAAGGATTACACCCACCGGCGACGCTTCAGTTAACAGGTAATGTGGCTGAAAATTGGAGGAGATTCAAACAACGTGTGGGGTTGTATTTAGCGGCAATCAGAGCTGACGAGAAAAGTAATAAAAATAAATCGTCACTGTTCTTACATGTCGTGGGTGATGAAGCGCTGGAGGTGTATAATAACTTCACATTCGCTGCTGATGGAGACAAAATGGAACAGTTTGAGGCCTACTGCATACCTAAACGTAACGTGACGTTTGAGAGGCACAGATTTTTCACATGTTTACAGAAAATGGGTGATACTATTGATCAGTATGTGACTGAACTGAGAAACAGAAGCAAATCGTGTGAATTTGGGGGACTGACAGACTCGCTGATAAAAGACAGACTGGTGTGTGGTATTCTGAATAATGGTCTAAGGGAAAGACTGCTAAGAGAGCAAGATCTAGACCTGGGAAAAGCCATAGCACTGTGTAGGGCTACAGAGACTGTGAAGTTGCAGGTAAAGGAGCTGTTCAGTGACAATAGCTGCAACGTGGATGCAGTGAGAATGAACGGACACAAACCGGTTAACAAAAAGAGCGCCAATGTGAAAAAAGAGGCGTGGCCAGCGAACGAAAATGAAAGGGACAATCGAAAGACAGGTAGTCGATGCGGTACACAGCATCCACCAAGAAAGTGTCCAGCATATGGTAAAACATGCAATAGTTGCAACAAGAACAACCATTATGCCCGTTGCTGTAAGAACCAAATGCAACAAAGTAAGGTCCATGCAGTAGATGAAAGCGACATAGAGGAGTTCTATGTAGATGTTGTGTCTGAAAACAAAAAAGAAGAGAGACTGGATGTTGACACTAAAAGTGAATGACATACACATTCCATTTAAATTGGATACTGGAGCACAAGTTAATGTGATATCAGAGACTGATTTTAAGAAAATTAGACCCAGACCAAAGATACATGGAATAAAAGTGAAAGTGACAGGATACTCAGGTACTGATATACCAGTGAAAGGAAGATGCATTGTCAAAGTAACACACAAGGACAGAGAGCACACGCTAGCATTAATCGTGGTGCCAAAGGATGTGAAAGCCATACTAGGTTTAAAAGCCTGTGAGAGACTGAACCTGGTAAAGAGAGTCCTCGTTGTGGAAAGCGAAGGAGAGACAGTCTATGATGAACTGAATGTTGCGTACACACCGGGTAAGCTGATGTATACAGCAGACACGTTGTCCAGAGCTGTTGACCCAGGAGAGCCCGCAAACACAGTGAAAAGACGGATGTACAAGGCAAAAGACAGTGGAACTGACTTCTACCAAAGCATGCTTGTATACCGCACAACGCCGCTCGAGTGTGGTATGTCACCAGCCCAACTCCTGATGGACGTCGGCTAAGGTCAAACCTACCCATCCCGGAGAACCTCCTGAAAACAAAAGAGGGGGAGAAAGTGAGGAAGTTCAAAGAACAACAGAAAGAAAAGCAAAAGTACTACTATGACAGAGGAACACAAAACCTACCTGAACTCCACACTGGTGACCAAGTAAGGTTCAAAGACAAAACAAACACATGGACTCAGAAGGGAACTGTCCTGAGTGAAGTTCAACCAAGATCATACACCAGTCAGACAGATGAGGGTGCTGTTCTGAGAAGAAATCGTCGAGATCTTCTCATGGGACCAGCCACAGCAGGTCAAGAGACTGATACTGTTGAACAACCTGATCACACAGCTGAGAACCAATCATCTGAGGCAACAACTCAGATTCAAGGACAGTCAATCAGAAAATCCTCAAGACATGTGAAGCCTCCTGAGAGACTCATTGAGCAAATTTAAGGACTATTGTTATAGAAGGAAGTAATGTTATCTTATTCTTTCTTCAAGTTCTAGTGTATTTACATATTTCATGTGAACACACAAAGCAAGGTTAAAAAACCTTGATCATGATAATGATAATGTAAGTTCATTAAGTGTTACAGTTAAAATGCAGATTAATACAAAGAAAACATGTTGTTGGTTAAAAGTAAAATACTTTTGTTTTAAGAAAAGGAGACGTAATGATATCAGCAAATAAGGATGTTATTTGCCTGTTCGATTATGATGCCTTAGCAGCATGATTGCAGGTATTGATTGCTTGTGCCTGACCAGCAGAGGTCATGTGACTGAGACAAACAAGGCAAGGGAGTTTAGTTTCAGTTTCGTTCTAGATGCATCACTAGCATAATGGTGTCTCCTGAATGCTGTATAAAGAGTTGAACAGACTTTAGATTAAAACTCATTCTCTTTCATAAATGTCTCGTCATTGAACTCACAAAGAAATCAATACAGGTTCAAACTCCACTCCTGAAATCGAGCAGATAATCTAGGATGATACTTCAGTGCAGTACTGAGGGAGTGCTGCACTGTCTGAGGTGTCATCTTTTAGATGTGAAGTCCTGTCTGCTGTCCTGGTGGATGTAAAAGACATCATGACACTACTTAAAGAGCAGTGAGTTCACCTGGTGTCTTTGCCAACATTCCTCCCTCAACCAATGGCACCAAAACAGATTGATTGGTCAATCATTTGATTTATTGGAAAGAAGTTGGGAAATACCTAGATTATTAATAAAAACAGAGAATGCTGGAAATACTCATCAGGTCAGGCAGCATCTGTGGAGAGAGACAAACAGAGTTAACGTTTCAGGTTGATGACCTTTCGTCAGAACTGGAAAAAGTTAGAGATGTAACAGATTTTAAGTAAGTGTAGGGGGAGGAAAAGGGGGGAGTGGAGGAAAGAACAAAAGGGAAGGTCTGTGATAGGGTGGAAGGCAGGAGAGATTAAATAACAAAAGGTATGATAGTACAAAGCAAAAGGAGATGGTAATGGGACAAGTAAAGAAACAAAAGATGAGTTTAGAGGAGGTGTAAATGGGAATAGCAGAATCATCAACAACAGCTACCATGTGAAAAAATAGGGGCAGAGGTTAAGGTTGAAATTGTTGAACTCGATGTTGAGTCTGGAAGGCTTAAAATGCCTAATCGAAAGATGAAGTGCTGTTCCTCGAGCTTCATTGGAACAGTGTAACAGGCTGAGGACGGTGAGGTCAGAGTGGGAGTGGAGCGGAAAATTAAAGTGACAGGCGACCGGAAGCTCGGGGTCATGCTTGTGGACTGAACGGAAGTGTTCCGCAAAGCAGTCATCCAATTTGCATTTGGTCTCCCCAATGTAGAGGAGACCACATCGTGAGCAGCGAATACAGTGTACTAAATTGCAAGAAGTACAAGTAAATCGCTGTTTCACCTGGAAGGGGTGTTTGGGGCCCTGGTCATTGGGAAATGAGGAGGTAAAAGGGCAGGTGTTGCATCTCCTGCACTTGCACGGGAAGGTGCCGGGCGAAGGGGAAGGGATGTTGGGGGTGATAGAGGAGTGGACCAGGGTGTCATGGAGGGAGCAGTCCCTTCGGAATACTGAAAGGGGAGGGGAGGGGAAGATGTGTTTGGTGGTGGGATCACGCTGGAGGTGCCAGAAATGGTGGAGGATGATCCGTTAAATGTGGAGGCTGGTGGGGTGAAAGGTGAGGACAAGGGGAACTCTATCATGGTTCTGGGAGGGAGGGGAAGGGGTGAGGGCAGAAGTGAGGGAAATGGAACGGACGCGGTCGAGGGTCATGTCAACCACGGTAGAGGGAAATCCTCAGTTGAGGAAAAGGAAAACTTATCGGAAGCATTAGTATGGAAGATGGCATCGTCAAAACAGATGTGATGGAGATGGGGAAACTGGGAGAATGGAATAGAGTCCTTCCAGGAAGCAGGGTGGGAGGAAGTGTAGTCCAGATAATTGTGGGAGTCAGTGGGCTTATAGTGGATGTTTGTTGATAGCCTATCCTTAGAAATGGTGACAGAGAAGTCGAGGAAGGGAAAGGAAGAGTCGGAGATGGATGCTGAGGGAAGGGTGGAAATTGGCAGCAAAGTGAATGAAATTTTCTAGTTCAGGGCGAGAATCAGGTGAAACAGCGATTTACTTGTACTTCTTGCAATTTAGTATACCGTATTCGCTGCTCATGAGGCAGTCTCCTCTACATTGGGGAGACCAACGCAGATTGGGTGACCTCTTTGCGGAACACCTCCGTTCAGTCCATAAGCATGACCCCAAGCTTCCGATCGCCTGTCACTTTAATTCTCCGCTCCGCTCCCACTCTGACCTCAGCCTCTTACACTGTTCCAATGAAGCTCAACTTAAGTTTGAGGAACAGCACCTCATCTTTTGATTAGGAGGTAAATTAAAAAATAGGACCTCAAATGTAGTAAGCTCAGGATTGCTACCAGTGCCAAGTGCTAGTCAGAGTAGAAATAGAAGGATATTTCAGATGAATATGTGGCTAGAGGAATGGTGCAAGGGGGAGGGATTCCTGGGATATTGGAACCAGTTCTGGGGGAGGTGGGACCAGTTCAAACCAGATGGTTCGCACCTGGGCAGGGCCGGGACCGATGTCCTAGGGGGAGTGTTTGCTAGTGCTCTGGGGGAGGGTTTAAACTAAAATGGCAGGGGGTTGGGAACCTGAGCAAGGGGACAGAGGAAAGGGAAACAAGGATAAAAGCAAAAGATAGGAAGGAGAAAAACAAAAATGGCAGTCAGAGAAATCAACGGTTTAAATCAAACATGCCCACAGTAAATAATAATTCTAATAGGTGTAAGAGCGTTAAAAAAACAAGCCTGAAGGCTTTGTGTCTTAATACGAGGAGCATTCGTAATAAGGTGGATGAATTAGCTGCGCAAATAGAGGTAAACAAATATGATTTGATTGGGATTACGGAAACATGGCTCCAGGGTGGCCAAGGCTGGGAACTCAACACCCAGGGGTATTCAATATTCAGGAAAGATAGGCAAAAAGGAAAGGGAGGTGGGGTAGCATTGCTGGTTAAAGAAGGGATTAACACAATTGTAAGGAAGGATATTAGCTCTGATGATGTGGAATCTGTATGGGTAGAACTGAGAAATACCAAGGGGCAGAAAACGTTAGTGGGAGTGGTATATAGACCTCCAAACAGTAATGCGGAGGCTGGGGATGGCATTAAAAGGGAAATTAGAGAAGCGTGCAATAAGGGCACAGCAGTCATCATGGGTGACTTTAATCTACATATAGATTGGGCTAACCAAATTAGTAACAATACTGTGGAGGAGGAATTCCTGGAGTGTTTAAGGGATGGTTTCCTGGACCAATATGTCGAGGAACCAAACAGAGATCAGGCCATCTTAGGCTGGGTTATGTAACGAGAAAGGATTAATTAGCAATCTTGTTGTACGAGGCCCCTTGGGTCAGAGCGATCATAATCTAATCGAATTGTTCATTAAGATGGAGAATGAAGTAGTCGAATCAGAGACTAGGGTCCTAAATTTAAATAAAGGAAACTACGATGGTCTGAGGCACGAGTTGGGTAGGATTGATTGGGGAATGTCACTCAAAGGGTTGACGGTGGATAGGCAATGGCAAACATTCAAAGACCGCATGGATGAACTATAGAATTTGTTCATCCCAGTTTGGCATAAAAATAAAACAAAAAAGGTGACTCAACCATGGCCAACAAGGGAAATTAGGGATAGCATAAGATCCAAGGAGAGGACATATAAATTGGCCAGAAAAAGCAGCAAACCTGAGGATTGGGAGCAGTTTAGGACTCAACAAAGGAGGACAAAGGGATTAATTAAGAAAGGGACACTAGAATATGAGAGTAAGCTTACAGGGAACATAAAAACTGACTGTAAAAGCTTTTATAGATATGTGAAGAGAAAAAGATTGGTGAAGTCAAGCGTAGGTCCCTTGCAGTCAGAATCAGGGGAATTTATAATGGGGAACAAAGAAATGGCTGACCAATTAAATACATATTTTGGTTCTGTCTTCACAACGGAGGACACAAATAACCTCCCAGAGATGTCGGGGAACATAGGGTCTGATGAAAGGGAGGAACTGAAAGAAATCAGTATTTGTAGGGAAATGGTGTTAGGGAAATTGATGGGATTGAAGGCCGACAAATCCCCAGGGCCTGATAATCTACATCCTAGGGTACTTAAGGAAGTGGCCCTAGAAATAGTTGATGCTTTGCTGATCATCTTCCAGCATTCGATGGAATCTGGAACAGTACCCATGGATTGGAGGGTAGCTAATGTTACCCCACTATTCAAAAAAGGTGGTAGAGAGAAAACGGGGAATTACAGACCGGTAAGCCTGACATCGGTAGTGGGGAAAATGCTAGAGTCCATTATAAAAGATGTAATAGCAGAGCACTTGGAAAACAGTGACAGGATTGGACAAAGTCAACATGGATTTACAAAAGGTAAATCGTGCTTGACTAATCTACTGGAATTTCTTGAGGATGTGACTGGTAAAATAGATAAGGGAGAGCCAGTGGATGTGGTGTATTTGGACTTTCAGAAGGCTTTCGATAAGGTCCCGCATAAGAGATTAGCGTGTAAAGTTAAGGCACATGGGATTGGGGGCAAGGTATTGACTTGGATAGAGAACTGTTTGGCAGACAGAAAGCAAAGAGTTGGAATAAACGGGTCTTTTTCCGAGTGGCAAGCAGTGACTAGTGGGGTACCGCAGGGATCGGTCCTTGGGCCCCAGCTATTCACAATGGCCCAGAAATTCGGGTCTCCACGGGTGAGTACACACGGGGTACTCACCCGTAGGCCGAATGGAAGTGACGGTTTTCTGCCTGCACTGCGCATGCACGGGAAACCGGCACTTCTGATCCTCTGAACGAAGAGGTTCAGAGGTCGAACACGCGCGCAGGGGAGGCAGCGCGTGCACTTTGAACTTAGGTTTTTTTTACAGGTTTTCACGCGAGGGTAAGCCTGCAGGATTTACACATTTAAAAAGCAGGCGTAAGGCCTGCTTTTTGCAAGGTAAGTGGTCAATTAATTAAAATTAAAACATTTTTTCCACAGGTTTATTATTTTTAAATACTTTAAAGCAAGGTAAGTTTATTTTTAGCCCCGTTTTAATATAAAATTATTTTTTCCAAAAATTTAAATTATTGTTTAAAATAGTTATTTAATGTAATTTATAGTTTATTTAAAAAGTGTGATTTAAAAAAAAAATTATTTGAAGGTTTACTGCTATTTTGGGGCCCATAGTATTTATAAGTTTTGACAGGTCTTCCTGTCAATCTTATGAATGGGCTTTTCCCTCCTCCGATTGGCTGCCCATGGCTCACGTGATCCCAGGGGACGCATCGCACTAACTACGCCCCTGGGACACGCAAGCACAGCGCGCCAGCAGCTGGGCCAGGCCCCGGAGTGGAATTCCACGGGGCCCTATAGCTCAACTGCCGGCGCGCAAGGTAAGTGCAGGTCGGGGGCTTACACCCGCGGGAAGCCCGCGACCCGAATTTCTGGGCCATTATATATTAATGATCTGGACAAGGGAACTAGATGTAATATCTCCAAATTTGCAGATGACACAAAGCTGGGTGGGCATGTGTGCTGTGAGGAGGATGCCGAGAAACTCCAGGATGATTTGGACAGGTTGGGTGATTGGGCAAAAGCATGGCAGATGCAATATAACGTGGATAAATGCGAGGTTATCCACTTTGGTGGCAAAAACAGGAAGGCAGATTATTATCTGAATGGCAATAGATTGGGAGAAGGGGAAGTGCAACGAGACCTGGGTGTCCTTGTGCACCAGTCGCTGAAGGTAAGCATGCAGGTGCAGCAGGCGGTTAAGAAGGCAAATGGCATGTTGGCCTTCGTAGCGAGAGGGTTTGAGTACAGGAACAAGGATGTCTTGCTGCAGCTGTACAGGGCCTTGGTGAGACCACATCTTGAGTATTGTGTGCAGTTTTGGTCACCTTATCTGAGGAAGGATGTTCTTGCCATGGAAGGAGTTCAGCAAAGATTCACCAGGCTGATACCTGGGATGGCAAGAATGACGTATGAGGAGAGATTGGGTCGATTGGGCTTGTACTCGCTGGAGTTTAGAAGAATGAGAGGGGATCTCATTGAAACTTATAAAATTCTGACAGGACTGGACAGACTAGATGCAGGAAGGATGTTCCCGATGGTCGGGGAGTCCAGAACCAGGGCTCACAGTCTAAGGATAAGGGGTAGGCCATTTAAGACAGAAATGAGGAGGAAATTCTTCTCCCAGAGAGTGGTGAACCTGTGGAATTCTCTACCACAGAAGGCAGTGGAGGCCAATACATTAAATATATTCAAGAAGGAGTTGGATATATTTCTTAAGGCTAAAGGGATCAAGCGATATGGGGAGAAGGCAGGGACCGGGTACTGAATTTGGATGATCAGCCATGATCGCATTGAATGGCGGAGCAGGCTTGAGGGGCCGAATGGCCTACTCCTGCTCCTATCTTCTATGTTTCTATGTTTCTAGGCACTATACAGCCTTCTGGACTCAACATCGAGTTCAACAATTTCAGACCATAACCTCTGCCCCTATTTTTCAGATGGCAGCTGTTGATGATTCTGCCATTCCCATTTACACCTCTTCTAGACCCATCTTTTGCTTCTTTACTTGTCCCATTACCAGCTCCTATTGCTTTGTACAATCATATCTTTTGTCATTTAATCTCTCCTGCCTTCCACCCTATCAGACCTTAGCTTTTGTTTCTTCCTCCCCTCCTCCCTTTTCTTGCTTCTGCACTTGCTCAAAATCTGTTACATCTCTAACTTTTTTCCAGTTCTGACGAAAGGTCACAGACCTGAAACGTTAACTCTGTTTCTCTCTCAACTGATGCTGCCTGACCTGCTGAGTATTTCCAGCATTTTCTGTTTTTATTTCAGATTTTCAGCAGCCGCAGTATTTTGCCTTTGTAATGCCTAAATTATTGTTTGGTTTCCTCTCTGTGGAATCTTGCTGTATGCCGGCTGCCATGTACAGTTAAATAATGACAGTGTCTGCGCTTCAAAAGTAATTTGTGGTGAAGTGCTTTGACAGGCCCTGAGGATCTGATCAGGTGCCAGTTAATTGCATGTTCCTTCTTTGTCCGCTGGCCACTGATACACAGGATCAGGTTCGGGCTCGGCTGCGGTACCTCTCCACGGATAGCCCAGCTCACCCATTCGTTACATGGTCACTTGGGCGAGATGCTGGAGGGCTGTCAGGGCCAATAGAACTGTTCCCACAGTAACGTGCAGCACCACAGGGGAGTAGGCAAGGAAAGGAGAGGAATAAATCCCGCCAGTCATTCTACCACCGGCTCCAATGCACAGACAAATTTTATTATAAACGAAATACATCATACTTTACTCTTTGGCTCAGTCTAAAATCTAGCATTTTCAAAGCCAACAAACCTGGCTGTCTCACTTAGCAAAAAGCTGAGTTATCACCAGGTTATCCGGGGAACTGTATAGTTAGGCTCTTTCATCTTGACATGAAGTTTGACTGGATGACCGATGGCTCCCTATGTAGGCAGTAATTATTCCTGGCAGCAGCAACACGTCCTTGGCTGGCTTTCCGCTGTTGCTCAGTACTGCTCACCCTCTGGACTATCTCTTCAGCTATTCTCCCTCTGGTGGAGTGTGCCAACTCTTCAGCCAACTCATTTTCTAATTCCTTAATATCCTTGACTGACCCGGTCTCCGCATATTTCTTCCTTCATCTGTGACGTTCAGTCTCTATAAGCTCCCTCATGTTTTTAATTTTTCTCTGTTCCGCTTTAAAGAAAAAAAATGTTGTTCTCCTTCGCCTTAATTTTCCCATTCTGCTGCTGTCACTCACAGTACCTGCACCTCTCTTTCTCTCCAATGCCAGTTTACCCTCCTACCTAACTCATTCTTTCCCAGGGCTTCAAATGGTGCAACTCCTTTCCTCCTTCAGTGTCTCTTCCTCCTACAAACTTCAAGCTTTTAAAATCACACCAGGCATTTCCTAACCATCACTTCCTGAATGACACATTCTGAGAAACTGCCTTTAACTCCTGCACTCTGTTTTCTCTCTATTAACCAATTTTTAATTCAGTTTTCTATCCTAATTCCATACCCCTTAATCTGCTCCATGAACCTCCTGTGTAGAACCTTGTCAAAGGCTTTCCTAAAATCCATTTACACTACACTACACCCGCTGCATTTCCCGCATGCACCATGTTTGTTACAGTCCCAAACCTCAATGATGTTTGTCAAGCATGATCGTCTCTTTTGTTCATGCTGGCTATTTCTAACTATTTTTTCTTTATCTAAATAATGGTACAGTACTTTCATCCTTAATTAAAGAGTGCCAAATTTTCACTACCTCAGATGTTAAGATAGCTGGCCTGTAATTACCCAGATTAACCCTGTCCCTCTTTAAAAATGGGCGCTCCATTGGCCATTGTCCAGTCCTCGCATTCAATATTGTCCTTAAATATAATTTCTATGGCCTCAGTAATTTCATCCCTCATCTCTCTCAGGGCCATCCTGTCCAGCTCTGGCAATGTGTCTTCCTTCAGCCTAACAAAGCTATCTAAAATGTTCCTTTTCCCCATCATAATATCACTCATCGTGGTCTCCACCACTCCAGGAATCACCACCTCGCCAACATCCTTCTCTTCAGTAAGGATCGCCGCAAAGTACTTAATAAATACCTCTGCTATATTTTGATCATCATCTACAAATTGATGATCCTCTCCTCTCAGGGGTCCCACCTCGCTTTTAACATATATAATTACAGTGGGCTATAACACTGTACCCTACAACGCTATCGTGTAGGTTTGTGCCTCTAAGGTCTCTATGTGATACTCTGACCTCTGTGATATAACACACACAGTACCAATACACAGCCCAATGTTCCACCTGATGATTAGGACTGAAACTACAAGCCCCACTGAGAACCTTGCATCAGCTTGCTTCACACAATACAATAGCAAAATACCGCAGATGCTGGAAATCTGAAACAGCAACGGAAAATGCTGGAAACACTCAGCAGGTCAGGCAACATCCGTGAGTTCTGACAAAGGGTCACAGACCTGAAACGTTAACTCTGTTTCTCTCTCCACGGATGCTGCCTGGCCTGCTAAGTGTTTCTAGCATTTTCTGTTGTTATATCAGCTTGCCTCAGTAGTACTAACTAACTAAGGGAGTACTGCACTGTTGGAAGTGATGTTTTTTGAATGAGACCTTAAACCGAGGACCTATCTGCCCTCTCAGATGGACGTAAAAGATTCCATGGCACTATTTTGAAGAGCAGAGTAGTTACCTGCTATACTGACCAATATTTATCCCTTAAACAACATCACTAAAAACAGATTCTCTGGTCATTATCACATTGCTGTTTGTGGGACCTTGCTGTGCACAAGTTGGCTACCACGTTTCCTACTTTACAACAGTGACCACACTTCAAAAGTACTTCATTGGCTGTAAAGCATTTTGGGACGTCCTTAGGTGGTGAAAGGCGCTATATGAATGCAAGTCTTTCTTTTTATGCAGGCTCTGATTCGATTCTTGATCAGTACTAGCACAGGAGTAGGGTGAGCACCCCAGGCTAGAGAGAAGAAAAATCAGCCAGGGTTCCCATTCCTGTGACTCCAGCTGGGAAATGCACTTGTGTGGTCCCCCAAAATGGTTGATAGGTTGTTGAGGCTCACACACAAACTGAGGCACTGGAGAGCTGTTGGTGCCTATGGATCTGACACCTCAACAAGAGGCACTGCTTTCAAGTGAAGAGGAAACTGGAAAGAAGGGAATCGAGAGCACTATCTGACTGTTTCAGTTTGGTGTATCGCGCAGAGTGAAGACAGACGTCAAAGCTATTTATAGACAAAAATCTGATCTAACAAAATTGGAATCTTAGTTTGCTCCGGTGTAGATAAGTGAGCTAGCGTCAGAAAAAAAAGGCACATGCTTACTGTTTTGCTTGTAAACTGACTGTGCTTCTGCTATTCCCATCACTACCCCATGCAAAAATATATATATACCCACACACACTCAGGCAGGGACACAGAAATGTGCACAGACTCGCATACAAGACATGCACACAAACACACACAAACACACACACACACACAGTCACACATATATGCAAAGACAAATATAAACGCACAGAGACATGCACTCACAGATATACACACTTGCACACAAACACACATATACAGAGATATACACACACGCACACAGATATACAGACTGACTTGCACACACAGATTCACACGTACAGAGACCCACATACATACACACGCACACACAGATGGACACGCCAACAGACATATTCACAGAGGCAGATAGACACATAGAAACACACATGCATACACATAGAGACACACACAGAGAAAACCAATGATAAAAGCCATCTTCCCATTAATGTGAATATATCTGAACCTGCGGATAGTAATAGATCTTGGGTCTCTAATTTTGGATTTATTCACAAAAGAGGCAATGGCACTAACAACAAGAGAAAATGGCTGGGAAAGTCGATAAGGCCCGAAATTGGGCGGGGCACTGCGGGGTGAGATTTGCTCATTTAGAAAGCGCAGGCAGCATGTTAATTTGGTACTGCCTGCTAATTTAAATGATTTTAGCGCACAGCCCAGTGACTATCACACTGCTGGCAGGCTACAGTTCAGCAGGAGGTTCAGCTGCATTTTCTTAAAGCAAGACTGTCAGTCTTGAAAGCAGTCTCTAGCCTTTAAAGCTGAACTGCCTTCTGCAACAAAAAAAATTAAAATAATTCCAAACTAGGCAGTCTGCAGTCTGCCTTCTGCAGGTAAAAGATGGTAAAAGTGCTTCAGCGCTAACACAAATGGCTCAACAGGCCAGGGAAAGGGCTCCAGGACACTTCAGCTTTGTGCAGGGGTTCAACATTGGAAGAGAGGTCCTCTACTCACAGTGGGCAAGGAGGCCCCCAGAAAGAAGGATGTGGGACCAAATGGCCAAGGCTGTCATTGCCAGCAGTGTCATCCCTACAACCTGGCTACAGTGCCCAAAGAAGCTCCATGACCTCAGACCAGTGGTCAAGGTCAGTGAATGCATCTTCAACAGCCGTCTCCTACCAACTGCACCACTAGCCGCACACACTGCTCAATGTGTGACACCCCGCCCCATCACTCACCGACCAACAATCTCTACCAAACATTTCTAGCTTCACCTCACCCCCTTGGAGGAGATGGTGCTGGCCATTCTTGGCAGGGGCATGGCTGAGCCCTTGGCCAGCGGCAGGGCTGAAAGGATATAAGATGCTGGTGTCCTCATACGTTCTTTTTCTTCTTCTTAGGCAGTCCCTCAGAACCGAGGATGACTTGCTTCCACACTAAAAATGAGCTCTCAGGTGACTGATGAGTCCAATGCGGGGCCTACAGTCTCTGTTACAGGTGGGGCAGACGGTGGTTGAAGGGGCGGGTGGGTGGGGTGCTTGGGTTGGCGTGCGCTCCTTCCACTGTCTGAGCTTGGCTTCCGCTTGCCCCCGGCAAAGAGACTCAAGGTGTTCGGCGCCTTCCGGAATGCTTCTCCTCCACTTTGTGCGGTCTTAGGTCAGGGATTCCCAGGTGTCGGTGGGGATGTTGCACTTTTTCAAGGAGGCTTTGAGAGTGTCCTTGAAGCATTTCCTCTGCCCACCTGGGGCTCTCTTGCCGTGTCAGAGCTCCGAGTAGAGCGCTTGTTTTGGGAGTCTCATATCGGATACGCGGACAATGTGGCCCGTCCATCGGAGCTGATTGAGTGTGGTCAAAGCTTCGATGCTGGGAATGTTGGCCTGAACGAGAACACTGACATTGGTGTGCCTATCCTGCCAATGGATTTGCAGGATCTTACAGAGGCAGCGTTGGTGGTACCTCTCCAGTGCTTTGAGGTGCCTGCTGTACATGGTCCATGTCTCTGAAGCATACAGGAGGACGGGTATCACTACTGCTCTGTAGACCATGAGCTTGGTGCTGGGTTTGAGGTCCTGGTCTTCAAACACTCTCTTCCTCAGGTGACCGAAGGCTGCACTGGCACACTGAAGGCAGTGTTGGACTTTGTCATCCTTGTCATCGACGTCTGCCCTTGTTGACAGTAAGCTCTCGAGGTATGGAAAGTGGTCCACGTTGTCCAAGGCCTCGTCATGAATTTTGATAATCGGGGAGCAGTACTGTGTGGCGGGGGCAGGTTGGTAGAGGACCTTTGTCTTACGGATGTTTAGTGTAAGGCCCATGCTCTCGTATGCTTCGGTGAAGGCGTTGACGATGGTTTGGAGTTCGACCTCAGAGTTTGCGCAGACACAAGCATCGTCTGCAAACTGTAATTCGATGACAGAGGATGGGATGACCTTGGATCTGGACTGGTGGCAACGGAGGTTGAACAGTTTCCCATTTGTTCTGTAGATTAGCTCCACTCCAGTGGGGAGCTTACTGAGGGTGAGATGGAGCATTGCAGCTAGGAAGATCGAGAAGAACGTTGGTGCGATGACACAGCCTTGCTTGACCCCGGTCCGTACATGAATTGGGTCTGTGGTGGAACCGTTGGTCAGGATCACGGCTTGCATGTCATCGTGAAGTAGGCAGAGGATGGTGACAACCTTTTGAGGGCAGCCAAATTTGAGGAGGACACTCCATAATCCCTCATGGTTGACAGTGTTGAAGGCCTTTGTGAGATCAAAGAAGGCCATGTACAGCGGTTGGTGCTGTTCCCTGCATTTCTCTTGTAGTTGTACGTTATGCGCCTTCACACATCACACTTCACCCTCATCCCACAATCTCTTCTGATTTGCAAACTGCACATGGTGTAACCATGCAGCTCTCGCTTTCCACCCCTCCCCTTACCACAACTCTACCCTTGTGCCTTGCTTTGTAGTGGCTTTTATTTCAGCATTGTGGCCAAGAGGACGCTGTGATGGTCAGTAACAGAGGGAAGGTAAGGTGTGGGACAAATGATGAAAGGGGGAATTGGGGTTGTGTTCACTGGTACCGCAGGTGGATGATTCGATCCCGGATATCCGCCAGAAAGGGGCTGTCTGGGTTGCATCCTTCCTTCTGCTTCTTCCTCTTCTGCTTCCTGCTTCCTCTTCCCTGTGAGCAGCTTGTTCCCTTTGCTGCCTCTGCTTCATCTCCATGTGATGTTGCAGCCCAAGGGAGACTACAACTAGAGCCCCAGGACTGGGAGCAAGTGGTCTTCTCAGAGGCCTTCCTTTAACAGCCAAAGTCTTGCAAGAGTCTAGCAACACTCCCTGCACACTTTAACAACTTTTTTAATGTATTGCACTAAGCCAGTACTCAAATAAAATGTAAAAAAAAAGTCCAAATGCTGAAATGGAAACTTACCTGAAAGATGTGTGTGTCCATTTAAGAAGCGCTGACAGCGTCTCCGTAGAACTGCTGCACGCACAATCTTCCATGCATGGTTAGGAGAGGATGGTATGGAGAGCAGTGACGTCCAAAATCGCAGTTGTACATCAATTAAGGCGTTGCCCGCCGATTGACATCACGATCTGCATATTTACATGTGAGAAGCGAGCGCAGGCAATGGTAGTGCTAATGACCTCTCCAAAATGGCGGCTGCCGTGTTCCACGCTGGAAACAGGCGAAAACGAGGTGGCCGCCATTTTTTCAACAATGGCTAGCGCTACAACCCCGAATTTCGCAGCCCAGATCTTTCCAAAGAGCCAACTGTGCTAAGAACAGGCATTCCCAAAGAGGCAATAACAACAACTTGCATTTATATAGAGCCTTTAATGTAGTAAAATATCCTAAGGCGCTTCACAGGAGTGTTAACATACAAATTTTGACACCGAGTCACCTGAGGAGATATTAGGACAGGTGACCAAATGTTTGGTCAAAGAGGTCGGTTTTAAGGAACATCTTAAATGAGGAGAGAGAGGTAGCGAGGCGGAGAGGTTTAAGGAGGGAATTCCAGAGCCTAGGGCCTAGGCAGCTGAAGACACAGCCACCAATAGTGGAACGGTGAAAATTGGAGATGCACTAGTGCCAGAATTGGAGGAGTGCAGAGATCTCGGAGGGTTTTAGGGCTGGTGGAGGTTACAGAGGTATGGAGGGGCGAGGCCATGGAGGGATTCGAAAATAAGGATGAGGATTTTTAAATCGAGGCATTGCTGGACCGGGAGCCAATGTAGGTCAGCGAGCACAGGGGTGATGAGTGCTAAGAATAGGCCTTTCCAAAGAGACAGCAGTGCTATGACCAGGACAAATCACCAAGTACGAAATATATGAAAACGTGAAGATTGCTTGAGTTTCTTGGTTTGTATGGCCCATCTCTATGATTCTTCCCTTCTGTCACTCCCTCACTCCCTCCCTCCCTCCTGCCTCTCTGCCCCCTTAACTTCTATCTTTCTCTTCTCTTTACCTTAAGTTAAAATTCGGAGTTTGCATTATTAATGTCCTCAGATTTAGGATCTCCAGTCACTCCCATAAACGGACCTCTTGTTCCCTATGATCCAAAGAGCAGCTTTACTGCCTATTATTGAGCTAAACAATAATACGACCTTGGGGTTCTAACAATAGATCCCTTGTTATGTGTACTGGAAACTGTAATCACACACATGCTGCGATGTTCATTCTCCTATCTTTCCAGGCGGCAGACTGAAAAGCATTCTAATGAGAGAAAGTACAATTATGAACCAGCAATCTGGTTTATTTTACATGAAATACATGAATGAATAGGATGCAGTTTGCATAATGAAATTCAATCAATTTCTAATTGCTCCTTGCATCATAAAAACAATAAACTATTTGCGGGCCTACCCCTATTAAGGGCTAATCTCATTTTAGCTGTTAGCAGTCACTGAACTAACTGGCACCAACCTTACTCTTATGGGCCACGTGCATTTATACCTTGACCTAGAGCCTCACAACCTCCCTCGTTGGGAGGAGAGAAAGTCCTCTCTCACTGTTCCAGATTCCAACTGCCCTAAACTGACTTGTCCAGAGAGAACATAATAAGATGAAGGAGCAGGTGTAGGCCATACGGCCCCTCGGGCCTGCTCCGCCATTCAATAGGATCATGGCTGATCCGAACTTAGACTCACGTCCACTTCCCTGCCCTTTCCCCGTAACCCCTTATTCCCTTATCAGCTAGGAAACTGTCTATCTCCGTTTTAAATTTATTTAATGTCGCAGCTTCCACAACTCTCTGAGGTAGTAAATTCCATAGATTTACTACCCTCTGAGTGAAGAAGTTTCTCCTCATCTCAGTTTTGAAAGGGCAGCCCCTTATTCTAAGATTATGCCCCCTGGTTCTAGTCTCACCCATCAGTGGAAACATCCTCACCGCATCCACCTGATCAAGCCCCTCACAATCTTATATGTTTCGATAAGATCGCCTCTCATTCTTCTGAATTCCAATGAGTAGAGGCCCAACCTACTCAATCTTTCCTCATAAGTCAACCCCCTCATCTCCGGAATCAACCGAGTGAACCTTCTCTGTACTGCCTCGAGAGCAAGTATATCTTTTCTTAAATATGGAAACCAAAACTTACGCAGTATTCCAGGTGTGGCCTCACCAGTACCCTGTATAACTGCAGCAAGACTTCCCTGCTTTTATACTCCATCCCCCTTGCAATAAAAGCAAAGATTCCATTGGCCTTCCTGATCACCTGCTGTACCTGCATACTAACCTTCTGTGTTTCATGCACCAGGACCCCCAGATCCCTTTGTACGTAACACTTTGCAGTTTCTCTCCATTTAGATAATAACTTGCTCTTTGATTTTTTTCTGCCAAAGTGCATAACCTCACACTTTCCAACCAGAGAATGGACCATTTATCCCAACTCTCTGTTTTCTGTTAGATAGCCAATCCTCCACCCATGCCAGAACATTGCCCCCAATCCTGTAATCTTTTATCTTGTGCAGTAATCTTTTGTGTGGCACCTTGTCAAATGCCTTTTGGAAGTCCAAATACACCACATCCACTGGTTCCCCTTTATCCACCCTGTTTGTTACGTCCTCAAAGAATTCGAGCAAATTTGTCAAACACACTTTCCCTTCATAAAACCATGCTGACTCTGTCCGATTAAATTATGCTTATCCAAATGTCCTGTTACTGCTTCCTTAATAATGGACTCCAACATTTTACCAACCACAGATTTTAGGCTAACTGGTCTATAGTTTCCAGCCTTTTGTCTGCCTCTCTTTTTAAATAAGGGCGTTACATTAGCAGTTTTCCAATCTGCTGGGATCTTTCCTGAATCCAGGGAGTTTTGGAAAATTACCACCAATGCATCCACAATCCCTACCGCTACTTCTCTCAAGACCCTAGGATGTAAGCCATCAGGTCCAGGGGATTTATCCGCCTTTAGTCCCATTATCTTACCGAGTACCACCTCCTGAGTGATTTTAATCATGTTTAGCTCCTCCCCCCCCCCCTCAGCCCCCTGTTTGTCCAGTGTTGGGATATTTTTAGTGTCCTCTACTGTAAAGACTGATACAAAATATTTGCTCAGCGTTTCTGCCATCTCCATGTTCCCCACCACTAATTTCCCGGTCTCGTCCTCTAAGGGACCAACATTCACTTTAGCCACCCTTTTTCTTTTTATATAACTGTAGAAACTCTTGCTATCTGTTTTTATATTTTTTGCTAGTTTACTTTCATAATCTATCTTCCCTTTCTTAATTAATATTTTTGTTATTCTTTGCTGGCTTTTAAATGCTTCCCAATCTTCTATCCTCCCACTAGATTTGGCTACTTTATATGCCCTTGTTTTCAGTCGGATACTATCCTTTATTACTTTACTTAGCCACGGATGGCTGTCTTTTCTTTTATGCCCCTTTTTCCTCACTGGAATATATTTTTCTTGAAAGTTGTGAAATATCTTCTTGAATGTACACCACTGCTCATGTACCGTCTTACACTTTAATCTATTTTCCCAGTTCACTTTAGTCAACTCTGCTCTCATACCTTCATAGTCTCCTTTATTTAAGCTCAGTACGCTGGTTTGCGATCCAACTCTCTCACCCTCCAACTGAATTTGGAATTCAACCATGTTATGGTCACTCGTTCCAAGGGGATCCTTTACTAGGACATTTTTTATTAATCCTGTCTCATTACACAGGACCAGATCTAAGATTGCCTGCCCCCTGGTTGGTTCAGTTACATACTGCTCAAGGAACCCATCCCTAATGCACTCTATGAACTCTTCCTCAAGGCTGCCCTGCCCAATTTGATTTGTCCAGTCAATATGAAAGTTAAAATCCCCCATGATTATAGCTGTTCCCTTATTACAAACTCCAACTATTTCCTGATTTATACTCTGACCAACAGAGTTGCAACTGTTAGGAGGCCTATGGACTACGCCCACTAGTGACTTTTTCCCCTTATTATTCCTTATCTCCACCCAAACTGTTTCACTATCCTGATCCTTTGACCCAATATCATTTCTCACTATTGCAGTGATTCCATCCTTTATTAACATAGCCACCCCACCTCCCTTTCCTTCCTGTCTGTCCTTCCTAATTGTCAAATACCTCTGGATGTTTATTTCCCAGTCATGGTCACCTTGCAGCCATGTTTCTGTAATGGCCACCAGATCATACGCATGTGTAGTTATTTGTACTGTCAACTCATCTATTTTGTTACGAATGCTGCGTGCATTCAGATAAAGAACTTTTAAATATGTTTTGTGACAATTTATTCCTGCTTTTACCCCTTTTACTACTCTACCTTTATCTTTATACATTCTGTCCCTTCCTGACACGCTCTGGTTTTTAATTCCCCCACTGCTACCTTGCTCTATTGCCATCTCCGCTGACATTTTTATTTTTCGCTCTCTTGAAACCTCCCCTCCACTAATTAGTTTAAAGCCCTCTCTGCAGCCCTAGTTATTCAATTCGCCAGGATTCTAGTCCCAGCACTGGTCAAGTGAAGTCTGTCCCAACAGAACAGCTCTCTCCCGTCCCAGTACTGGTGCCAGTGTCCCAAGAAGCAAAACCCATTTCTCCCACACCAGTCTTTGAACCACGCATTTAACTCTCTGATTTTATTTACCCTAGCCAAATTTGCTCATGGCTCAGGTAGTAATCTAGAGATTATTACCCTTGTGGTTCTGCTTTTTAATTTGGCCCCCAGCTGCTCATATTCCCTCAGCAGAACCTCTTTCCTTGTCCTATCTATGTCATTGGTACCAACATGGACCACGACAACTGGATCCTCCCCCTCCCACTCCAAGTTTCTCTCCAGCCCAGAGGAGATGTCCTTAACCCTGGCACCAGGCAGGCAACACAGCCTTTGGGACTCTCGCTCTCGGCTGCAAAGAGCCCTATCTATCCCCCTAATGATACTATCCCCCTACCACATTTCTTTTTACTCCACCCACTTGAATGGCCCCTCGTTCCACGGTGCTGTGGCCAGGTTGCTCATCCTCCCTGCAGTCCCTGTTCCTGTCCTCACAGGGAGTAAGAGCCTCGAACCTGTTGGACAAGAGCAAGGGCTGCGGCTCCTCCAACACTACCTCTTGGATCCCCGTACCTGCCTCACTCATAGTCACACCCTCCTGTCCCTGACCACGGAATACATCTGAATTAGTTAATCTAATTGGTGTGACTACTTCCTGGAACACAGAGTCCAGATAACTCTCCCCCTCCCTGATGTGTCGCAGTGTTTGAAGCTCAGACTCCAGCTCATCAACACGGAGCCGGAGTTCCTCGAGCAGCCAACACTTACTGCAAATTTGATCACCGTGAACATCAATGGTGTCCACCAGCTCCCACATATTGCAGCAGTAACACATCACCTGCTCTCCCATTCTATGTAATTAATTAAATTTATTATTATTATTTTTAAATATCCTCTGCCCTGATTCTAGATGATGAATATCACACCTCTATTTAATTGAACTTACCAACTTATAAAGGTTTAAAAGGGAAGGAAAAGTACTCACCAACCAGCCAATCACCTACCAGCTTGGCTGTGATGTCACTTTTGAATTCTGACCTCCCCTTGGAATGTTGCCTGTGGAGCCTGTTTAGGCTGCCTCGCCTCGCTGCTCCGACTCGACTCGACACCCGCTGCTGCTTCCGGCTGCCTCGACTGGGCCTCGCCTCGCTGCTCCGCCTCCGCGATGTCTGCTAATCCTGAGACCAAGCTCTCAACGGCACTCTCTGCTACTCGCACTCCGAGAGATGGCTAGATATAGGCTGACTAAAAAAATAATAAAGAGAGAGAAGATGAATTATAAGAGTAAACTGGCAAGAAACATTAAAAGTGATAATAAGAGCTTCTACAGGTATATAAAAAGGAAGAGCGTAGCTAAAGTAAACATTGGTCCCTTAGAGGATGAGGCTGGGTAATTAATATTGGGGAACAGGGAAATGGCAGAGACTCTGAACAAATATTTTGGGCAGGATTTTCATTGGGCTGTGGAAGCGGGATTGGAGGCGTGCGGGGGTTTAAAATCGCGAAATCGGGGGGGCACGAACCCATTCCGCCTCCAACCTGCCTCTATGCCAGTTTCAAAGGAGGCGGATACCTGACCTGTGCTGGGAGCCACCTCCCCGAGGCGGGAAGGGGATTAGTGCCAATTAACTGCCTGTTAACAGGTAGTTAACAGGCAGTTTTTAGCCTAATCCCTATTTTTATCCCTGAAGTGTGGGATTCCTGACGGCTCCAAACCACGCCAAGTTAGTGAGGTGGGCCGTCGGGCTGAAGGGCTTGGAGGGTTCGAGATGTCCGGTGTTCAGGTGAGTGATGGGTACATGAGTGTAGATGTCGGTGTGTTTGGTGTGTGTAAAGAGTTTAAAGAAATTTTACTTACCTTTACTTATCTTTACAGCCTTCCTTCCTTCAGGTCTTGGGAGTCCCTCATCTCACCGGCACAGAAAGCAGAATGGCCGCGAGCTGTCAAAATCTGCAGCATTCAGCTTTCTGTTCTGGAGAGATCTCTAAATCAGCCTGAGAGGAAGGAATTAACTTAGTGTACAGATTGTCAAATGCTGATATTTCATCTGTCAAAAGCTCTTGACAAAATCCAGCCCCTTGTATCTGTTTTCATGGTAGAAGACACTAACAACATCCCAATAATGGATAATCAAGGGGCCACAGGGAGGGGGAAACTAAAGACAATCACTATCACTAAGGAAATAGTACTTGGTAAAATAATGGGACTAAAAGATGACAAGTCCCCTGGACCAGATGGCCTGCATCCCAGTGTCTTAATAGAAGTGGCTGCAGAGATAGTGGATGCATTGGTTGCAATACACCAAAATTCCCTGGACTCTGGAGAGGTCCCAGCGGATTGGAAAACCGCAAATGTAACACCCCTATTTAAGAAAGGAAGGAGACAGAAAGCAGGAAACTGTAGACCAGTTAGCCTAACATAGAAACATAGAAACATAGAGATAGGAACAGGAGTAGGCCATTCGGCCCTTCGAGCCTGCTCCGCCATTCAATGAGATCATGGCTGATCTTCGTCTGAGATCATAGCTGATCTTACCAGTTCAGTACCCCGTCCCCGCCTTTTCTCCGTAACCCTTAATCCCCTTAGCCTTCAGAAATATATCCAATTCTCTCTTGAAAATATTTATTGAATTAGCCTTCGCAGCCCTCTGTGGCAGGGAATTCCACAGGCTCACCACTCTTTGAGTGAAGAAATTCTTCCTCATCTCTGTTTTAAATGATTTGCCCGCTATTTTTAGACTGTGGCCCCTGGTTCTGTGCTCCCCGGCCATTGGAAACATTCTCTCTGAATTCAGCCTGTCCAGGCCTGCCATAATTTTATATGTTTCGATGAGATCCCCTCTCAATCTTCTAAACTCCAGTGAGTACAAGCCCAAACTATTTAATCTCTCTTCGTAGGTCATTCCCGCCATTCCAGGTATCAGCCTGGTGAATCGCCGTTGCACTCTTTCCATGGCAAGAACATCCTTCCGCAGATGGGGCGACCAAAACTGTACACAATACTCCAGATGCGGTCTCACCAGCACCTTGTACAGCTGTAGTAAGGTATCCCTATTCCTATACTCGAACCCCCTTGATATGAAGGCCAACATACCATTTGCCTTCTTAATCGCCTGTTGCACCTGCATGCTCTCCTTCAGTGACTGGTGCACAAGAACACCCAGGTCCCTCTGCACTTCCCCATCTCCCAATCTATTGCCATTTAGATAATAATCTACCCTCCTGTTTTTACCCCCAAAGTGGATAACCTCGCATTTATCCACATTATAGTGCATCTGCCACGTATCCGCCCATTCCCCCAACCTGTCCAAATCGCACTGTAGCCTCCTGACATCCTCATCAGAGCCCACCCCTCCTCCTAGTTTAGTGTCGTCAGCGAATTTGGAAATATTGCATCCAATTCCCTGATCCAGATCATTTATATATATTGTGAACAGCTGGGGTCCCAGGACAGATCCTTGCGGCACCCCGCTGGTCACTGCCTGCCACTCCGAAAACGAGCCGTTTATTCCAACTCTCTGTTTTCTATCCGCCAGCCAGTTCTCTATCCACGTTAATACTTTGCCCCCAATCCCATGAGCCTTAATTTTGCATGATAATCTTTTGTGTGGAACCTTATCGAAGGCTTTCTGGAAGTCAAGGTACACCACATCCACTGGCTCTCCCCCATCTATTTTACCAGTTACTTCCTCAAAAAATTCCAGCAGATTAGTCAAACACGATTTACCCTTTGTAAATCCATGTTGACTCTGTCCGATCCTTTCCCCATTTGTCAAGTGCTCCGCTATTTTATCCTTAATAATGGACTCTAGCATTCTGCCCACAACCGATGTAAGGCTTACTGGTCTATAATTCCCTGCTTTCTCTCTACCCCCCTTTTTAAATATTGGGGTAACATTAGCTACCCTCCAATCCACGGGTACTGTTCCCGAGTCAATGGAGTTCCGGAAGATGATCCTTAGAGCATCTGCTATCTCCAGGGCCACCTCCTTAAGTACCCTAGGATGTAGTTTATCAGGCCCCGGGGATTTGTCGGCCTTCAGTCCCCTCAACTTACCCAGCACCATATCCCTAGAGATACTAATTTCTGTCAGCTCCTCCCTCTCATTAGTCCCTATGTTTGCCGATATTCCTGGGAGGTTATTTGTGTCCTCCTTTGTGAATACAGAACCAAAGTATGAGTTTAATTGGTCTGCCATTTCCTTATTCTCCATTATATATTCTCCCGAATCGGACTGCAAGGGACCGACTTGGGATTTTACCAGTCTTTTCCTCCTGATATACCGATAAAAGCTTTTGCAGTCTGTCTTTATGTTTGCTGCAAGTTTACTTTCGTATTCTATTTTCCCCTTCCTGATTAATCCCTTTGTCCTCTTTTGCTGTATCTTGTACTGCCCCCAATCTTCCGGTCTGGTGCTTTTTTTTGCCAGTTGATATGCCCTTTTTTTTGATTTTATGCTGTCCCTAATTTCCCTCGTTATCCACGGTTGAGTCACCTTTTTAGGTTTATTTTTGTGCCAAACCGGTATAAACATGTTCTGGAATTCTTCCATTCTATCTTTGAATGCTTGCCATTGTCTATCCACTGTCAATCCCCCCAGAAACACCACCCAATCAATCTTACCCAATTCCCGTCTCATACCCTCGTAATTCCCTTTATTTAAGTTCTGGACCTTAGTCTCTGATTCAATTTCCTCACTCTCCATCTCGACTGAGAGCTCGATCATATTATGATCGCTCTGACCCAAGGGGCCTCGTACAAGAAGATTGCTGATAAGTCCCTTCTCATTGCACAATACCCAGTCTAAAATGGCCTGATCTCGAGTCGGCTCCTCGACATATTGGTCCAGATAACCGTCCCGAAAACATTCCAGGAATTCCTCCTCCTCAGAATTTTTACTAGTTTGGGTAGTTCAATCAATATGTAAATTAAAGTCACCCATGATGACAGCTGTGCTCTTATCGCACGCTTCTCTAATTTCCCTTTTTATGCCTTCCCTCACCTCCATATTACTATTTGGAGGCCTATATATCACACCCACTAACGTTTTCCTCCCCTTGCTATTTCTCATTTCTACCCATACAGATTCCGTTTCATCCGAGTTAATATCCTTCCTTTCCATTGCATTAATCCCCTCCTTTACCAGCAATGCTACCCCACCTCCCCTACCTTTTTGCCGATCCTTCCTAAATATTGTATATCCCTGGATGTTAAGTTCCCAGCCTTGCCCACCCTGCAGCCACGTTTCTGTAATCCCAATCAAATCATACTTGTTTACCTCTATTTCCACAACTAATTCATCCACCTTGTTCCTAATGCTTCTAGCATTAAGATACAAAGCCTTCAGGCTTGCTTTTTTCACACTCTCATTATGAATTAGTTTGGCCCTTTGTGTTTCTCTCCTTTGCTTATTGCTTCTCACCTTTCTACCATCTATTTCTGACTTCATATGACTTCCCTCTTTTCCACTACCTAGGTTCCCATCCCCCTGCCAAATTAGTTTAAATCCTCCCGAACCGCCCTAGAAAATATTACCCCGAGGACATCGGCTCCCTCACAGTTCAGGTGTAGACCGTCCCCTTGGTACAGGTCACTCCTCCCCAAGAACTGGTTCCAATGCCTCAAGAATTTAAATCCCTCTCCCTTGCACCACTGCTCAAGCCACGTATTTAGCTTATCTATCTTACTCTCTCTAAACTTATTAGCTCGTGGCACTGGTAGCAATCCAGAGATTACTACCTTTGAGGTCCTACTTTTCAATTTAGCTCCTAACTCCCTAAATTCAGCTTGTAGGACCTCCTCCCTCTTTTTACCTACATCGTTGGTACCTACATGTACCACGACAACTGGCTGATCCCCCTCCCCCTTCAGAATGCTCTGCACCCGCTCCGAGACATCCTTGACCCTTGCACCAGGGAGGCAACATACCATCTTGGAGTCTCGGTCTCGGCCACAGAAACTCCTGTCTATCCCCCTTACAATTGAATCCCCTATCACTATAGCCCTATCCCTCTTTCTGTGCAGCAGAGCCAGTCATGGTGCCCTGAACCTGGCTGCTGGTGCCTTCCCCTGATAAGTCATCTCCCCCAACAGTACCCAAAACGGTAAACCTGTTTTGGAGGGAGATGACCGCAGGTGACTCCTGCACTACCTTCCTGCCTTTACCCTGCCTTTTGGTCACCCATTTACTGTCTGAGCTAGCCTTTACCTGCGGTGTGACCAACTCACTGAATGTGCTATCCACAAGATCCTCAGCATCGCGTATGCTCCAGAGTGAGTCCATTCGCAGCTCCAGCGCCGCCATGCGGTCCGCTAGGAGCTGCAGCTGGACACACTTCCTGCACACATAGTTGTCAGGGACAGTGTCCCTGATTTCCCACATGGCACAGGAGGAGCATGACACGGGTCTGAGCTGCCCTTCCATGACTTAACCCTTACAAGACCCTTTTATTTACTACGATTTAGCTTAATTATTGAATTCTACTTAGAATAAGTTTGTGAAAGTACTCACCAACCAGTCACCTACCTGTTTTCTGGTGTTGTATTTTCACTGCCGCTTCCTGTCCTGGAACCTTTTCCACCTAGGTTAGGCTCCTGAAATAAAATAAATTGAACCTACCTTTTCAACTTCCCCTAACCCCTAAAAGGTTAGAGGAGGTGGAAGGGTGGGAGACACTACACTGTAGTGTTTCGGGTTTAGCAACAGCTCCACTTATATAAGAGTTACTGGCCTCCTGCTCTCCTGACTGCACCAGCTGTGAAAGAAAAAGCCCGCGAAAGGTGAGCTTTTAAAGTCACCAGTTACTGGCCTCCTGCTCTCCCGACTGCCCCAGCAGTTACTGGCCTCCTGCTCTCCCGACTGCACCAGCTCTCTCCTGGAACCTGGATTGGTCGGTGCCTCTGACTGCTCCCTCTCAAGCCTTTAAGCTCTCCCGCCTCGGGCTGCTCCCGCGCAGGTCCGCTGCTTCTCCGGTCTCGGGGCTGTGGGCCTCTCTGCTCTGCTGTTGATTTGGTCCTGCCTCTGCTGAACCCGCCGGTTTTAAGTGCCGCCGGTCGCGCTGCTGCTCTCCCACAGGTCCAAGCTCTCTGACCTCGCCTCTGCTGAACCCGCCGGTTTTAAGTGCCGCCGGTCGCGCTGCTGCTCTCCCACAGGTCCAAGCTCTCTGACCTCGCCTCTGCTGAACCCGCCGGTTTTAAGTGCCGCCGGTCGCGCTGCTGCTCTCCCACAGGTCCAAGCTCTCTGACCTCGCCTCTGCTGAACCCGCCGGTTTTAAGTGCCGCCGGTCGCGCTGCTGCTCTCCCACAGGTCCAAGCTCTCTGACCTCGCCTCTGCTGAACCCGCCGGTTTTAAGTGCCGCCGGTCGCGCTGCTGCTCTCCCACAGGTCCAAGCTCTCTGACCTCGCCTCTGCTGAACCCGCCGGTTTTAAGTGCCGCCGGTCACGCTGCTGCTCTCCCACAGGTCCAAGCTCTCTGACCTCGCCTCTGCTGGAGCCGCCGGTTTTAAGTGCCGCCGGTCGCGCTGCTGCTCTCCCACAGGTCCAAGCTCTCTGACCTCGCCTCTGCTGAACCCGCCGGTTTTAAGTGCCGCCGGTCGCGCTGCTGCTCTCCCACAGGTCCAAGCTCTCTGACCTCGCCTCTGCTGAACCCGCCGGTTTTAAGTGCCGCCGGTCGCGCTGCTGCTCTCCCACAGGTCCAAGCTCTCTGACCTCGCCTCTGCTGAACCCGCCGGTTTTAAGTGCCGCCGGTCGCGCTGCTGCTCTCCCACAGGTCCAAGCTCTCTGACCTCGCCTCTGCTGAACCCGCCGGTTTTAAGTGCCGCCGGTCGCGCTGCTGCTCTCCCACAGGTCCAAGCTCTCTGACCTCGCCTCTGCTGAACCCGCCGGTAACATCTGTCGTTGGGAAAATGCTGGAGTCCCTTATTAAGGAAGCAGTAGCAGGGCATTTGGAAAATCATAATGCAGTCAAGCAGAGTCAGCATGATTTTATGAAAGGGAAATCATGTTTAACAAACTTGCTGGAGTTCTTTGAGGAGGTAACGAGCAGGGTGGACAAAAGTGAACCAGTGGATGTGGTGTATTTGGATTTCCAGAAGGCATTCAATAAGGTGCCACATAAAAGGTTACTGCATAAGATAAAAGCTCACGGAATTGGGGGTAATATATTAGCATGGATAGAGAATTGGCTAACTAACAGAAAGCAGAGAGTCGGGATAAATGAGTTGGCAAACGGTAACTAGTGGGGTGCCACAGGGATCGGTGCTGGGGCCTCAGCTATTTACATTCTACATTAGTGACTTGGATGAAGGGACCAAGTGTAATGTAGCCAAATTTGCAGATGATACAAAGATGGGTGGGAAAGCAAGTTGTGCAGCGGACTCAAAGAACCTGCAAAAGGATATAGACAGGCTAAGTGAGTGGGCAAACATTTGGCAGATGGAGTATAATGTGGGAAAGTGCAAGGTTATCCACTTTGGCAGGAAAAATAAAAAAGCAAATTATTATTTAAATGGAGAGAGATTACAAAATGCTACAGTTCAGAGGGACCTGGGGATCCTTGTGCATGAAACACAAAAAGTTAGCATGTAGGTACAGCAAGTAATCAAAAAGGCAAATGGAATGTTGGTCTTTATTTCAAAGGGGTTGGAATATAAAAGCAGGGAAGTCCTGCTACAACCCTACAGGGTATTGGTGAGACCACACCTTGAGTACTACGTATAGTTTTGGTCTCCTTATTTAAGGAATGATAAGAACATAGGAACATAAGAAATAGGAGCAGGAGTAGGCCAATCGGCCCCTCGAGCCTGCTCCGCCATTCAATAAGATCATGGCTGATCTGATCCTAACCGCTAATCCACTATCACAGAACCATCTCCTGAATCTAACAGAATTAGACACACGAAACAGGAGCAGGATCAGGCTACATGGCCCCTGGGCCCGCTCCGCTACCCACAGGGCCATGGCCGATCCGAACCTAGACTCATGTCCAAATTCCTGCCCGCTCCCCATAACCCTTAATTCCCTTTACTTCTAGGAAACTGTCTATTTCTGTTTTAAATTTATGTAATGATGTAGCTTCTACAGCTTTTTGGGGCAGCATATTCCATGGACCTACCACCCTCTGAGTGAAGTAGTTCCTCCTCATCTCAGTCTTGAAAGAGCAGCCCCTTATTCTAAGACTATGCCCCCTAGTTCTAGTTTCACCCATCATCGGGAACATCCTCCCCGCATCCACCCGATCCAACCCCTTCACAATCTTATACGTTTCAATAAGATCGCCTCTCATTCTTCTGAACTCCAATGAGTAGAGTCCCAATCTACTCAACCTCTCCTCATATGTCCATCCCCTCATCCCCGGGATTAACCGAGTGAACCTTCTTTGTACTGACTCGAGAGCAAGTATGTCCTTTCTTAAGTATGGACACCAAAACTGTACGCAGTATTTCAGGTGCGGTCTCACTAATACCTTGTACAACTGAAGCAATACCTCCCTATTTTTATATTCTATCCCCCTAGCAATGAAAGCCAACATTCCATTGGCCTTCTTAATCACTTGCTGCACCTGCATACTAACCTTTTGAGTTTCGTGCACCAGGACCCCCAGATCCCTTTGTACTTCAGTACTTTCCAGTTTCTTGCCATTAAGATAATAACTTGCTCTACGATTTTTCCTGCCAAAGTGCATAACCTCACACTTTCCAGTATTGTATTCCATCTGCCAAATCTCTGCCCACTTACTTAGCCTGTCTATGTCCCCTTGCAGGTTTTTTATGTCCTCCTCACTCACTACTTTCCCTCCCATCTTAGTATCATCTGCAAACTTTGATATGTTACACTCGGTCCCCTCCTCCAAATCGTTAATATAGATTGTAAAGAGTTGGGGATATAATTGCATTGGAGGCAGTTCAGAGACTATTCACTAGGTTAATTGCAGAGATGAGGGGGTTGACTTATGAGGAAAGGTTGAGCAGGCTGGGCCTATACTCATTGGAATTTAGAAGAATGAGAGGTGATCTTATTGAAACATATAAGATACTGAGGGGGCTCAACAAGGTAGATGCAGAGAGGATGTTTCTCCTCGTGGGGAAATCTAGAACGTGAGGGCACAGTTTTAGAATAAAGGGTCGCCCTTTTAGAACTGAGATGAGGAGGAATTTCTTCTCTCAGAGGGTTGTAAATCTGTGGAATTCTCTGCCCCAGAGAGCTGTGGAGGCTGGGTCATTAAATATATTTAAGGTGGAGATAGACAGATTTTTGCAAGATAAGGGAGTGAAGGGTTATGGGGAGCGGGCAGGGAAGTGGCTTTGAGGCCAAGATCAGCCATGATCTTCTTGAATGGCGGAGCAGGCTCGAGGGGCCAAGTGGCCTATTCCTGCTCCTATTTCTTATGTTCTTATGTTCTTATGACCTCAGACTGCTCCCTTAGCACCGCCCCCCCCCCCGCCAACTGCAATGATGAGGATTGGCTGGCTGAGTTGACAATCAAAGCTACCAACTTGAATGAGACCCTCCACCTTGGTATGGGATCTATTGCATTGTCTATTCAGCTAAGTTCTTCTGCTGGGCATATTGAATGAAAACCATTCCTGTATTAAAGGTGCAAACAGGATACTTTCGATGTCTCCCCATGGTCTTACGTCTGATGTTATATGTGAGAATACACACCCGTGACAGCTGGCTCACCTGGTGTTTCAACTAACTTGGCCCAACCATTATTCCAGGTAGCTCGTGCCTCACTGGGAGTTAACATTTTGTGAACTAAATCTAACTTCATTATGCAAATTAAACCAAAATCACTTCCATGCCAAATAGTTAAACATCTCAAAATGATACATATATGATTGCAATGGAATGTAAATTGGGCGGGTTCTACAATGGGCAGGTGTGAGCCACTGTGTCAATTTACTGCCCAGGTGGTGAAGACAAAAATCTTCCCCTTTATTTCTTAAAGTAGGAATCAACAGGTGTGTGGGAAGTAGCTTTAATACCAATGAAAGAAAACGAAGAAGGAAAACATACCTACTGAGGAATCCGAGATGGGTGTTAATAGAATTACAACATGAAAACAGACCGTTCAGCCCAACCAGTCTATGCTGGTGTTTGTCCTCCACACGAGCAGTAATCCTAATCCCATGTGCCCGCCCTGTTCCCATATCCCTTTATTCCCTCTTCCTTCAACCACCTATCTAACCTATTCATAAATGTCTCTGCTTCAATCACTAATGCTGGTAATGAATTCCACAGCCTCACAACCCTGTGTAAAAAAGTTTATCCTGCTCTCTGTCCTAAACCATTTACATTTAATTTTATATTCATGTCCCCCATCCCCCATTCTAGACCCCTCAATCACTGAAAACAATGTTTCTACCTACTCTATAAACATCCCTTCTTAATTTTTAACATCTCTATCGAATCACCCTGTAATCTCCTCTGCTTTTGATTTTACATAGTTTTAAATAGCAAGAGTAGCTGTTAACCATGTCTCTAGAATAGCTCTATGAAATCCTCCTTGTTCTGTGATAAAACCTATGGTTAAGATAGCCTTTGGTTGGATGCAATACAAAAAGCCTTCATCTCTGTTAGATTGATGATAAACATAAGAACATAAGAACATAAGAAATAGGAGCAGGAGTAGGCCAATCGGCCCCTCGAGCCTGCTCCACCATTCAATAAGATCATGGCTGATCTGATCCTAACCTCAAATCTACTATCACTCTCCATCCCACCCGAACCCATGTGATCTCCCGGGAGAGGCGAAAAACCAGATAAAAAAAAACCCAAAACACTATGTTCATTATTCATTTGAGTTCACTGTCAAATGAATTTGTCAAATTAACCTTGTCAACTTAATCTGTGTGGATGCCTGAGCAATTGTACTGAGCTCCATAGTGGTATTTTGTAGATGGATTCCAGGTAGTGTGAATTAACCACTTGTAGTGTACACTTATCCCTTCTAGCTGAGAGATGGCAACCTCCACTGTACGTTGTTCCGTAGGATTAGCATTGCTTTCATGGGGCAAAGCATGATTGTTGCTTTCATGTTCAATGTAACCCAGGTGATACCATCTTCAATTGCTTGTAACTTTAAAGGAGAAAATGCCTTCAAAGCGTAAGAGACTTCTGGCGGTCAGCAGTTCAGACACAGCAACACTGCAGTCAGGTAATGAACTGCATAAGGAGGTGGCTTTTGTATTTCAACAAACAACTGTGTCGCCTTAAGAGTTTATCCATAGGAGCTAGGAGAACAACAGACTCTTTAACGATCTATCCCAATTGTATGTATTACAAATGACCAATTGTGCTGCATTGTATCCTATTTTTGTTTTCGCTTCTGTGAAACATTTTAGTTGCAAATAAATCTGTCAAGTAGTTTAGCCTGTACAAAACAATCTCATGTTGTAAATATTTTGTGCTTTCTAATTGACAGGAGACATAATGGAGATCCTGCATCATATCCTGTAAGCAATTTACCATGGTTCTTATTAATTACTAGATCCAGGCTACCCTGACACAGCAGAGAGTTTAGTGTATAAGAAACATTGCTTACAGAAACTGTCATCAAGACCAGAAAAAAAATGTTGGTAAAAGTATGGCCTGTAATGAGGGTAATAATGTACTCCTAGATTTCTAAATCCTAAAACTCATAGCACCTCAACCCCATCTCAAAATGATTTCTGCATCCCACGCAAGTTACTTCAGCCTTCCCAGTTTAGTGTAAAATTATAGGTAGTTCTTGGTTATTAATTGTGGTCACTGTGAGATTAAAACTCCCCCAAATTCACTTCACATAGTAAATCAACCAGCAGTGATTTTCATCTCAGTGTAGGCTACAGTTAAATCTAGGTGTGCCAGAAGAGAAACAATAGTATGCTGTACCCTCATTCCCATGAGACAGATAAATAAATAGATAAATAATATATTGTAGCGATTCGTGTGCATCGCCACTAAATAATCGAGTTCGACTTCGACGAACTATAAATAAGTTGTTTATTTACAGGAACAGGTTAAATACAACAGGTATGGTAGCAGGTAAGATGGCTGACTGTAGGAGCACCGTGGTGTAGGTCTTTCCCCAGCGGGGACGCCACGGGGACTGACTAGAAGTTTCCGAGCTCAACTGCCAGCAGGTTCCAAGCTCAACTGCCAGCAGGTTCCAAGCTCTGACGTCATGATGTCATCACGCAGAGTACAGGAATGAAGCCTGAGTGCAGTAACAGATACATTTAAAGGTAAGTTAAAGGGAATTATGTATAAGGGTATCTCAATGTAAGGGACAACCGGTGGTACCGCCACAATATAATATAAAAATATTTTTAGCTGCATTAAATGTACAGGCTTTCTTGGGTCGAGGTACAATAAGATCACATGATACTCATATTGAGGGACTGGCACAGTTCGTTATATTTGAGATTTTGCTCACTGACAAGGCTGAGGCCATTCTTTGGGAAGCAGCTAAGGTTGAGCAGGGCAAGGAGGGAGAGTGTGGAGTACAGGGGGCAATGGATATGGGTTGTACATACTACTGGGGATAGTCCCAGAAGACAGGGGAGTGGGTCTGAGCCGATATCACTTCTGGTCTTTGTGGCATTCGAGGTCACTGCCCAGAATGGTTGGCATCAGCAGCAAACCCAGAAACTGTTTAAAAGTGTGCTAGACTAACCATATCCTCTTTGGTATTGATATGACAGGGAGGGATGGAATTTATGAAGCTTATGTGGGGTGTAACAGGTAATAAGCCTCCAATCTTTCTCTCTGTCTCTCTCTCTCACTATTGCAAGCTTTCTTCTTTCTCGCTATTCTATCATAGAAACATAGAAATGTTTAGCACAGGAGGAGGGCATTCGGCCCTTCTTGCCTGTGTTGAATACTGTTGGATGCTGATTTTACACAGTCCCATTTTCCTGCTTCCTCCCATTAACCTTTTATATTCTTTTTCCACGTATCCAGGATGAAAGCTGCAAGTCACTAAACATAACAAAATACTTCACCTTTGTATCAGCCATGGCTCAGTGGGTAGCACCCTTGTCTTTGAGTCAGAAGGTTGTGGGTTCAAATCCCATGCCAGAGACTTGAGCATAAAATCTGGGCTGACACTCTTGCCTTTCATCCGATCACAGACTGTCCCTTTTGTTCTTTCCTCCCCTCCCCCCCCCCTTTCCCTGCCTCTGCACCTGGTTAAAATCTGTTACATTTCTAACTTTTTCCAGTTCTGACAATGGGTCCCAGACCTGAAATGTTAACTCTGTTTCTCTCTCCACAGATGCTGCCTGACCTGCTGAATATTTCCAGCACGTTCTGTTTTATTTCAGATTCCAGCATCCACAGTATTTTGCTATTGAGTTTTCCCTGGTCTCCTGGGGCCAATATTTATCCATCAACCAACATCACTAAAACAGATGATCTGGTCATTATCACATTGCTGTTTGTGGGAGCTTGCTGTGCGCAAATTGGCTGCCATGTTTCCCACATTACAACAGTGACTACACTTCAAAAAGGTACTTCATTGGCTGTAAAGGGTTTTGGGATGTCCGGTGGTCATGAAAGGCGCTATATAAATTCAAATCTTTTTGCTTTTTTTATGTATCTGGTGCTTATCTTGAGATCCTGGCCTCTTGTCTTCAATCTTTTTACTAATGGATATTATCTATATTACCTCCTATCCCGTGGTAGCTTACCAACAGCTTCAAAGAGGCGGACAACTTATAAACGGCCCAGAATGAACACCTATGACACATGATAATTACACTGACACGGCTTGAAACTTAAGCTGTCCGTATACCCAACATTCCTTCACTTTAAGTGCACAAAAACCTGAAAAGCGTATTGAAGGCACAAGATTTAATTTCAAGCATTAGTTCATCTTTGTTACCTTTCTTTTGGTGCATCTTGTTCATCTAAAAATGGAGGTATTTGGCTCAATTCTTTTGAATGCTGCTCTCCACTTGCCAGTCACGAATGTATTATTTTTGTCATTTCAAACTTCTTTATCCTCTTGGCAGCACATGATCTATTACAAAGAGAAAAAAGTTTTAATTAATTTTCCATCTTCAAAAAAAATACGTTCTTAATAACAAATAGGTATTCAGACTCAGTAACATTGACCATCAGGTCAGTCCAGTCAGGAATATAGGCAGCAAATAACACTCCCACCCCCCAGCTGGTGATGTATAGTTAGGGGACCCAGGGGTATTACTCTGAGCCTCGCTTCCTCCCTACAAAAGCATTGCTCTCAGCTTCTCCTATCTCTACCTGTCATTCCCCCTCAGTCATTAAGAGGAGGCTCTTCCTGGCTTCTCTTCTCTTGCTCTCTACTCCCCCAACATGTGTTCTCTCCCCTTCTCTCAAAACTCTGGTCCTGGCATCACCTGTCTCTCAACCATTGCCCCCACCCCACCCACCCCCAGACCATTATACACGACTTCCCCCAAGTGTCACTCCCAAGTTACTAAACTTCCGGCACTTGATTGATGGCGCTGTAGACTGTGAGCAGGAGAAATCCCATCCACAGCATGTGGTGCCATCAATCACAATAGAAGCTCGAGCATGAAGGAGCTCAGGAGTAGTGCCTGGTCCTGGAGGGCATGGACTGTGCTGATTTTAGTCCGCCGATGTGGACAAACCCCTAGACACTCACTAGTGGGGACAATTGGCACATTAATTATCATTTTGAACACTATTATCAAACGCCCCCTCAGTCTCCTCAATTCAAGAGAATACAGCCCTAGTTGCTCTATATTTTCGATATAGCTCAGACCTCTTGTCCATGGTTTTATCCGGGTAAACTGCATTGTACTTCTCTGGGGCTATCCTTCCTATACTGGGAAGCCCAAAATTGAACACTGCATCTAATCATTGTTTTCTGCAATCACCATAACCTTGATTTTGTATTCGCTCCATCTCCTATTTGATTTCTTAATGGCTTTTTTTTTAACTGTCCACTCACTTATAAGGAATTATCAATGAAAGTACTATCCTGAGCACTCTGTGAATTTTCCCATATTCCTCCAAATCTCCAATTACACCTTTCTCTTCTCTCTGCATCCTCACTGTGTTAAAATCAAGACTCATTGCACAGCCTCTTACTCTAACTCATTCTTCCCTACAACTTCAGAACTTTGGAACTCCTTGCCTCTCTTAGTCTGCCTCTTATAGTCAACATCCTTTTAAAATCCAAGTTTGATAAGCATAAAGCTATAGAAAATGTGAATGTACCTTCTTGAGAACCTAATAAAAAAGAAATAAAGCCCAAGTTTGGTGGAACCTAATTTCTACACATTGACTTATACCCTCTTCGTCTCTGCCCTTTTCAAACTTGGCACGTCGCTTGACCTTCCACCTCAATTGAAAAGAAAAAGCGGTAATATTGGTCTTACATAAGCCTGCCTCAATCTTAAACAATCTTAGACAAACAACTAGAGAATCTCTGGTGAGCACTTAGTCTATAATTTACTCTCCCATTCTAGACTGATCTCGGAAATCCTGGACTCGATTATACCCTGCCACTCACTCTGAGGAATTTTACCACTCTCTGTATCATTTGGTTCATATTCCTGCATATGTCTTTCTCGTTCCTTCACTATTACCTAAAGGGCAACACAGCCCTAATTCTAACTTTGGATCAGCTGAAATGTCACCAGTTCTTGCGTAAGATGTTTAATGGATTAGGTAGCACATCGTACCACTGGGCTTTAGATCGGTTTGTATTGTAGAACAATCATTGGGAAAGTAGGTCGGTTTGTGGACAGGCGAGATTAGCGAACATTCCATGCCAACTATGCAATTCTAGCAGAGTTCTGTACAAACTCCAATACAGTCCATTGCTGTTAATTCAAAGTTGTTTTTAGCTTGAAAAAAAATCTAATTTGCCAGTAGTTTGAATTAAGCAATTTTAATAAAACAGCACAGAATTTATATTTTGCATGATTTCAATTTGAGTTCATTTGAATTAAGTAACTTCAAATTAAGAAGAGTAGATTGTACAATGCTCTCACCATTAAAAACCGACTTCCAAGAACATAATTTACACCATTTTACCAGGGTTTCCACTGATCTTCCACCTAAGTTACAGCTAACAAGCAGGAGAATCTCTGAGGAAATTCACCCCCATAGCCACTAGCTACACCACTTAATTCATTAAATCTGCAAAGATAAACTGAGGATTACTGTACATTACTCTACATAGAGAGGACTCACTGACCGTACATTACTCTACATAGAAACGACTCAAGGATCAAACATTACGCTATATAGACACAAATCAATGATCGTACTTTACTCTATATAGAGACGACTCAATAACCGTACATTACTCTATATAGACACAAATCAATGATCGTACATTACTCTATATAGAGACGACTCAATGACTGTACATTACCCTATATAGATACAAATCAATGATCGTACATTACTCTACACAGAGACGACTCAATGACCGTACATTACTCTATATAGAGACGATTCAGTGACCGTACATTATTCTATATAGAGGCATTTTAACTTGAATTTATCCAGTAACTTTCCAGTAGTGAGGCATCAAAGAATATTTCCAAAGTTTCACAACAGGCCAGAGAAGGCAGGCATGCAAAGATGTAGCCGAGAAACTGTTCACTAACTAGCCTTATACATAGATAAACATAATATGAAAGAACTCACTCTGCTTTCGAGCTTCAGATAGCAAGATACTGCACCAGGTACACAATATATTGATATTGCGCTGCATCATTCCCTCTCTCAATAAACCTACTCTCAAGTAATTCGTACTAGAAATTGCTGTTGGTATAAACCTTTCTCCAGCCGCAAATGTGTAATACTGGCCAACAACGTGGGGCACTGTATCATATAATTCCTGTCCTGTTTACCAACAGATCCAAAATTCCTGCCTAAGCATTGGGGATGTCATGCGCCTAAACCATGCACTCACCTGTTGTGTTGGTTGGTCCCTGCATCATTACTGATTAAAGGGGAGCCCTCCACACTCCAATCTTCACTTACTGAACATGCAATCTGCTTGTTCCGCCCACTTGAAATGGGTATTGCAGCTGAGACAGGTTCTCGCCTGGGCAGGGAACTGCAGTAACACTGAGTCGTATTGACAGAAAGCTCACTGCCATGGGGATCACTTTCAATGACCCTGTACTACGTGACTGAATGAAGCAGGGAAGTGGTACCAAAGATGTCAGATGACACCAAAGGCGTTCTGTTCTGACCCGCCATTATGCCAACCATCGTGACTACAGATGGCAGCATGGCTACCTGCCAACTGAAGGGCACTGCCTCTGGAGGTTGTGGCCCAACAAGGAGGCAGTTACAGAGCTGTGCCACCGGCTTCCGGAAGATTTGCGAACAACTTTGCACTTTGTGCTGCCATTACCAGGGGACGTGTAGGTGACCACAGTCTTCAACCTATACCACCAGCTCTCCAGATTACCACGGGAGGCTGCCCCCAGGTGTATCAAGGAAGTCGGATACATTATTCAGCAGGGCAATGACTTCATCACTTTTATCACTGGCCAACAGTAGCAACACAAGAGGGAAACACAATTTTACAGAATTATTGGCTTTCCCACCAGAGTCCAGAAGGTCAGCGCCCACATCCATAATGGCATTCGGGCCCCAATGTTCAATGCTGTGTCCTATATAATCCAAAAGGGATTTATTAATCTTAATGTGGGCCTGATACATGACCATAGGAACACAGGAGCAGGAGAGTAGGCCAATCAACTCCTCAGGCCTGCTCCGGCATTCAATTAGATCATGGTTGATCTCTATCTCAACTCCGCTCCATATTCCTTGATACATTTACCTCACAAGAATATTTGTTATGACCAGCAGGACAGAATCATGCAGGGTGATGCCCACTTCACCAGACCCTCTCACAATGCTTTCTTTAAGGCAATCATCTTTAAGGCATAGTGGTTAGCACTGTTGCCTCACAGTGCCAGGGACCCGGGTTCAAATCCGGCCTCGGGTGACTGTCTGTGTGGAGTTTGCACATTCTCCCCGTGTTTGCGTGGGTTTCCTCCGGGTGCTCCGGTTTCCTCCCACAGTCCAAAGATGTGCGGGTTAGGATGATTGGCTATGATAAATTGACCCTTAGTGTTAGGGGGATTAAATACGTGGGGTTACGGGGATAGGGTGGGATATGTGTTGGTGTAGGGGTTACGGGGATCGGGTGGGATATGTCGGTGCAGGCTCGATGGGCCGAAATGGCCTCTATCTGCACTGTGGGGTTTCTGTGATTCTGTGATCTGCGCTACACTTACTTGATTCCCTTATGAAGGGAATAGGTGTGTTGTCTGGTTGCAGGGTTCCATTGACAATCTGCAGAGATTCTGGTCATTGCACACTTCCCAGTCAGTGCACTGGGAGTCAGCCACAGTGAAGGCTGACTGGTGCTGCCTGTTTTACCTCCTCCCGTGCATGGTGCATTTCGTGGGGAACAGCATCAGTCCCAGAAGCTGCTTTTATAATGCTCCTGTGGCACTGACTCCAGTCGCTGCAAGCTGAACTTACCAGATATTTGAGACCGTCAGCCAGAAAGAACAACTTTTTACGCTAGTGGTTGATTTTAACCCAGGGCGAGTTTCGGGTGGGCATCGGGCTAGGGGCTGAGAAGATGGACTAAGTTTCAAGCCCGGAATATTTCAAGTCCCCTGCCTCATTTAAATGCCTACGGGACCGGTGTGGGATATCGGTGGGTGAGTCCCACAGGCGATTCTAACTGCCCTCCTGCCCGGTTTCTGCTGCCTGGGCAAGGTTAAAATCGCCCCTTTGTCCAAATTGCCTGCGACACCCGCCTGAGATTGATGCAGTTTCTCAGGCAGCACAAACAGTTTGGTTATTTTGCGGCAATTCAAAATGGCAGAGCTGCTTGAAGTCAAAGCAATGTGGAAGGCAGGCTCCTGGGAAGCCAAAGACAGTGTAGTGCAACCGTGGCTAAGGACACCTCTCACCCAAGCCCTGTACCCAAGCACAGCTAAGTTACAATGATGCACATGCAAAAAAAAGAGGGTTCTCATCGAACAAGCCTTTGGGGTGTCAAAGCAACAGTTCAGATGCTTGGGCCACCTGGTAGGACAAGAGGGGTATCTTACCAAATTCACTAGTGACCTCACACGAACGTACAAAAATGATGGGCAGGAAAAGACCAGCTGGTCCAGCAAGCCTGGTGATGGTGACTCATGATGGCCAGAGCATCCTGACCAGATACAAATACCACTCCGACCCCCTCCCCCCCACCTCCCCCCGCGGCCAATTTAATCTCCTGGGAGAGGCAAAAAACAACAGAGAAAAAGCCGGGGCCAATAAGGGAAAAATACTCTGGAAAATTCCTCTCCAACTTCCCTCAGGAGATCAAAGCGAGTCCAGGAGACTTCATTGAGAAGCAGCAGCTGTGAGACCCAGGGGAAGCAGATGGCAATGCTGCAGCAGAGCCATCAGTAAGAGACCTGCCACAACAGCTACCATGCAAGAAGGTATAATAGCCCGTTAATTTAGAGGAGGAAAAACACTGAGATTAATGTTGGTAAGATACATGTGAAACATCTCGACAGCTGTTTGATTTACTTTCCATTTCGTGCCTTAAGAGGTGCCTGTGTGAATTTATTTGGCATTTGGGAGTCTTGAGAGTCCCTTTTGTGCTCAATGAATGAATGAGCTAGATAAAAATATAGTGAATACTGAGAATTTATTTGGCATCTGTGCGCTTGGTGCTGTGTACATGGTCCCTCAGTGCCGAGTAATCATTAACGCATCAAAATGACAGAAAGCAGGACATTCATTTTCTGACAGCATTAATTCATCAAGAGCATAAAACAATAAGATAGCAATAAATGGTATTTGAGGAACTGATTATAAAAGTGTAGTTCAACGTGGATTGGCCAAGTTTATTTCCCAAATGTGGATTGACCCTTTAAGAAATGAGGCAGCTGTGATAATCCTTGAAGAATACCTGGACCAGTTTTCATTACCCCATTGATGTTACCGTGGCGAATTCCTTCTTGGCATTTTCACCCTCTTACGCGCACCGGCTGTTTGAAATGGGCGATCTGAGCACAGGGAGCTGTGTTTGCACTCATTTATATTTCATCATAATATTGAAATTTGGACTTCAGCACTTTGGATTTGCCTAAATCGTGAGTCAGAACATAGGTGGAGATCCAGCAGGAACGATCTCCTACAATTTTCACCAGGCACAGGAAACGGGAGATTTACCCTATGGCCTAGAAATTCATTAAGGCGCTGCCAGCTTTGCGGCCAGTTACCGCCTAAAGAGGGCTTCTGCGCCAAAAAGGAGTTTGCGCTGATATTCAGCGCAGCGGTATTGGCGGCGGTAGCCGTTAGCGCTGCGCCGGCACCGATGACGTCATCGGTGTGTGCAGTGCCCCGGTTCCGCCCCGAAACCGGCCCGATCCCCATATTTAGTTGCGGCCGCCTCCTCTGCAGCAGCCGCAAACAGCGACCAGAAAACGGGGCCGTACTGTAGCCTTAGTGGGGCGCTTTAAGGTGGAGGTGCGGCCAGCCGCTTTTTCGGCGGCCGCCTGCCCGCACCTCCTTCCCTGGCCTCCTCCACCCCCCCCCACTGCGGCATTGCCGGCTGCTTTCCGCGAACCCGGCACTTCTCCGTGGTGCCGGGCTCATTTGCCGGCACTATCCAGCGGCGATCTCCCCGTTGCAGGCAGCTCCCCCTTAAGAGAAGGAGGAGGCCTGCAGTACCGCAGCCTGCCGCTCCGCAGCGGCTGGTGCAGCGGCGCCAAGAGCGCTGAAATTCAGTTTCAGCGACCCAAGCGGAGGCGGGCACACCCTGGAATAGCGCCCGGTTCCGAATTGGGGCGCAAAAACTGAATATCTGACGATCGCAAATGGCTCCCCGCCCAGCGCTAACCTTTGGGTGCTAGCCAGCTGGCGGGGCCATAGTGAATTTCTAGGCCTATAAGTATTATTAATGACTGTATCAGCCAATTTGAGCAAGTTAGCGCTTGTGTCCGCTTCTGGGGCCACAGAGATAGGATAGAGCTGTGCCGTACTTCTGGCATTGCTGCGCTCCCCCCCCCCCCCAACCCACACCACACACACATTTGATCTCACGCCACAGGTATAACGAATTAAAATTGGCAGCAATTTCCAGGCTTTTTCTTTCATTGACAAGTCTGTGTTCTGAGGAGCTGCACCCTGTCCTCGGCAAACCCTCGAGCAGTTTACTGCCTCAATCAGCTTGGTTTGGAACAGTATTCTATCAGTTTCTGTTTATCCCACTTTGTATAGGGAATATATAGAACGAGAGAAGAGCAGTATCAGAAGGGTTAGCATCATAGTCCTGTTCTAGCAAGTGACTCATTGCTTCTCCTTCCAGAGAGGAGTTCGAACAACTTCTCTGGAGGTTACTTGCGTTGTCTCCAATTATGTTTTGTCTACATACCAACTGTGATTACCCTTCAAAAGGAATTTGTGTGAAGCCCGTTGAGATGTAACTGAGAGATGTGATGAGGTGCGATATAAACACTCGTCTTTTTTAATTGAGGTTGTGGCCACTGAAGGCTAGAAATTGCAGCCAATATGCAGAATGTATTCCTCTGTCCATTAATTTAACACAGATTTATTTTAGATGGGCTTGACGCCTTCTTCAAAATAGCAGCATAGGAACGTGATATGAACACGTTACTGGTTCATCTGTCATTATCTGCCAACGTGCAGCCTACAGTCTTTCTGACAGCACAAATTATTTCTCCTTTGGTAAATTAACTCCTTGCTTTCTTTTCTATTTCAGGTTAACTTCCTGGGCCTACGTATTCTGCCTTTTCACACTTGGGAGAATTGAACCCATAACTCTTCTTTTTTTTCCAGCTACTTCTTTACACTCATACACTGAGAAATTCGTCCCGGGCCCTGGTGCAAAACGGGCGGTATCGGATCAGCCGTCGTTCTACACAGCGCCTGATATTCAGGTCCTTTGCAGTCAATAGAACTGAATATCAGGCGCTGTGTATAACGAGCGGCTGATCCGATACCGTCCACTTTACACCACCGCCCAAGAGGAATTTCTAGCCCATTATATTGTCTCAAAGATGATTGGTTCTTTCTGATTGATCAGTTTCTCTTTCAAGCTCAACTGTGGCATCACAATCGATGGCTCTCACCATTTTGGGATAGATATTTGATTCATCCTCCTTACATCCAAGATCATAAGAACATAAGAAATAGGAGCAGGAATAGGCCATTTGGCCCCTTGAGCCTGCTCCGCCATTCAAGAAGATCATGGCTGATCTTGGGCTCAAAGCCACTTCCCCGCCCGCTCCCCATAACCCTTCACTCCCTTATCTTGCAAAAATCTGTATCTCCACCTTAAATGTGTTTAATGACCCAGCCTCCACAGCTCTCTGGGGCAGAGAATTCCACAGATTTACGACCCTCTGAGAGAAAAAATTCCTCCTCATCTCAGTTCTAAAAGGGCGACCCTTTATTCTGAAACTATGCCCCTGTGTTCTAGATTTCCCCACGAGGGGAAACATCCTCTCTGCATCTACCTTGTCGAGCCCCCTCAGTATCTTATATGTTTCAATAAGATCACCTTTCATTCTTCTAAATTCCAATGAGTATAGGCCCAACCTGCTCAACCTTTCTTCATAAGTCAACCCCCTCATCTCAGGAATCAACCGTGTGAATCGTCTCTGAATTGCCTCCAATGCAAGTATATCCTTCCTTAAATAAGGAGTCCAAAACTGTACGCAGTACTCCAGGTGTGGTCTCACCAATACCCTGTACAGTTGTAGCAAGACTTCCCTGCTTTTATACTCCAACCCCCTTGAAATAAAGGCCAACATTCCATTTGCCTTTTTGATTACTTGCTGTACCTGCATGCTAACTTTTTGTGTTTCATGCACAGGGACCCCTAGGTCCCTCTGAACTGTAGCATTTTGTAATCTCTCTCCATTTAAATAATAATTTGCTTTTTTATTTTTCCTGCCAAAGTGGATAACCTCGCACTTTCCCACATTATACTCCATCTGCCAAATGTTTGCCCACTCACTTAGCCTGTCTATATCCCTTTGCAGGTTCTTTGAGTCCTCTGCACAACTTGCTTTCTCATACCATTCTGTCACAATAGGAACATAGAACCTTCCAGTTAAATAACAACTTGCATTTATATAGCATCTTAAACATAGGAAATCGTTCAAAGGTGCGTCACAAGAGTGTAATCAGGCAAAAATTGACACTGGCAAAGGACATATTAAAATGGGTGACTAAAAGCTTGGCCAAAGAAGTAGGATTTAAGGAGGAGGAAGAGGTGCCGAGGTGAAGTGGTTTGGGGAGGGAATTGCAGAGCTTAGGGCCTAAACAGCTGAAGGCACGGCCACCAATGGTGGGGTAAAGGGAGTGCGGAATGCACAAGAGGCCAGAGTTGGAGGAACGCTGAGTTATTAGAGGGGTTGTAGGCTGGAGAAGGTTACATAGGTATGGAGGGGTGAGGCCATGGAGGGATTTGAACAAGAAAATGAGAATTTTATTGGTGTTAGGTAAAATCGAGGCATTGCTGGACCGGGAGCCACTGTAGGTCAGTGAGCACAGGTGATGGGTGAGCGGGGCTTGGTGCGAGTTAAGATGTGGGGAGCAGCGTTGTAGATGAGCTAAAGTTTTTGGAGGGTGGAAGATGACCAGGATAGGAATTGAACTGCCAACTCACCTCCTGAGAGCTGGTTGGCTGCCCGGCCCTTTTCCCACCTCCGTAAAACCCAGAAGTAGGCAGGTTGGAGGCAGGTTGGGGTCAGGGCCTGGAGGTAACAAAAGCAACAACAGTGGCAGTAATAGAGACAGGCGATGTTATGGAGGTAGAAGTAGGTGGTCTTGGTGTTGGAGAGGATATGGAGTTGAAAACTCAGCTCAAGGTCAAATAGAACATCAAGGTTGTGAACAGTCTGGTTCAACGTGAGACAGTGGCCAAGGAGGGGGAAAACGTAATGGGCCGAATTTTAGCACACAAAAACAGGTGGGTTGGGTTCGAGTCAGATGGTAAATTGTTAAAAATCTGAACCACGACCTCAATCTGCCTCCAACCCACCCACTTCTGGGTTTACAGAGACGGGACAAGGGGCGGGCAGCCAACCAGCTTCCAGGAGGTGGGTTGGCAATTTAACTGTTTTGATGAGGCTGGCAGTCTGTTATTTAACCTGGTTTGCAGGTTTTATAATGGGCGGCCGGGTTTCCCAGGCCTCGGGAAACCCGGCAGCTGAAGTAAGGTGAGGACAGCTTCGGGGAGCGCTTCTTGAGGGCCAGGAGGAGCAGGAGTGCTTCCCACCGGCCCCCAAGCTCCCCCCACCCCCATACAAAGGCCCCGGGGTCAGGGATCGACACAACCACCCCCCCCCCCGCCAGTATCGGGCATGCCCTCCCCCCGTGGTCATGCATCAGACACCCCCCGGGATTGGAGCCTGCCCCCTGGGTCATGGATTGGACCTACCTGGTCCTGCGGCCTGCTGCGGAGTGCTTCCTGCCTGATTGGAAGCCAAGCCTGTAAATCAGGCCGACATCTGGGTGGAGAACCTGTCAGGACGTAAAGACGCACACTGTGGAGTTAAAACTCCGCAGCATGCGGGCCGTCCGAAACTCTGCCCACCCCCCCCCACCCCCCACGTAACCCGCCCCTGTTAATATCCAGGCCAATCTTTCTTTACCATTCTACTCATTTGACTAAACTATCACGACAGCAACAAATTACAAAATGGATGAGCTTAGTAAACGTACAAAACACATTGCAGCTTTATTATAAAAATTAATCTGTCACCATTCACCAAACCATTATCCTCCTATAGTTGTTTCATTAAGATTGAAATATGGCACAAATATAAACTTCAGCAGCTGTACAATATCCATGATTTGAAGCAAGAGTTAAAATTAATCAGCGGTTAGCTGCGCTTTGCTACTTTATAATATGTACAATAATGGCATTACTAATTCATGGCTTTTTAAGTTGCGATCCTGTCTCCAATATGATGGGAAGTCTAAATCTTGACATTAGGAGACCCCATTAATGCGAGAATGATGAGCTGAAAAATTAGAAATGATCATTGTAAGTCTGGAGTTTAATGTATGATTCCATACTTAACTCACCTCAAATTGTTCTACATCAAACCAACTCAAATAACATTAATTAAGAAGATACTCTGCCAACAGCACGGATGCTGCCTGACCTGCTGAGTGTTTCCAGCATTTTCTGTTGTTATAGAAGAAGTAAAGAGCAGCTTTGGGTGAAAGCTGTTCAAGTCTTGGCTTACGAGAGCTATCAAGGACTGGACACCAATATAAAGTTGTATTACTAACACAACTTCAACTCACTACTTTTGTTAGATATAATGGTTATAAAATTAATATGACAAATAGTACAATCATTTGGTTTTGAAATTACAACAACACAACTTAAGCTAGGTTCAACCTGATTTGAGGTAACTCTGATCAGCATTACAGTCTGACAGACTTAGTTGGGGTTCGATATAACACAACATAGCACAATGCACCTGCAAACACCAAACCAGGACAGGTGCACAGATCATCATTGAGGATATTTTCCCACTCACCCCCCCTCTCCAGTTGCTGCCACTTCTTCCCCCCCCCATCACCGTTGCCACCCGCCCTCCCAGTGGTCCCCTTCTTGTCACCCCTCCTTCCCAGTCCCCTTTAAGGACTTACCTGAGGGTTGCTGTTGGCGAAGCACTGACCTGATCTTCGAGTCCGCTTATAGAATCATAGAATGGTTACTGCAAAGGAGGCCATTCAGTCCATCGAGCCCGTGCCGGCTCTCTGCAAGAACACTTCAGCTAGTCCCACTCCCCTGCCCTTTCCCCGGAGCCCTGCAATTTTTTTTTCCTTCAGGTATTTATCTAATTCCCTTTTAAAAGCCACAATCAAATCTGCCTCCACCACCCTTTCAGGCAGTGTATTCCAGATACTAACCACTCGCTGCATAAAAACATTTTTCTTATGTCGCCTTTGGATCTTCTGCCAGTCACCTTAAATCTGTGTCCTCTGGTTCTCGACCCTTCCGCCAATGGGAGCAGTTTCTCTCTATCTGCTCTGTCCAGACCCCTCATGATTTTGAACACCTCGATCAAATTTCCTCTCAACCTTGTCTGCTCCAAGGAGAACAACCCCAGCTGTCTGGGGATGTTCATTAGGTGTCTGCAGCTCACCGGTTTGATGATAATGAGGCCTGATATTAGGATTTCTCCAAATAAAAGGCATTGCTATGGGAATCCACATGGGTCCTAGCTATGCCTGCCTTTTCGTGGGATACGTGGCATATTCTTTATTCCAGTCCTACTCAGATCCCCTCCCTCACCTCTTTTTCCGATACATTAAAGCCTGTATCGGTGCCAGTTCCTGCTCTCACCCTGAACTGGAAAATTTCATTCACTTTGCTTCCAATTTCCACCCTTCCCTCACCTTTACATGATCCATCTCCGACTCTTCTCTTCCCTTCCTTGACTTCTCTTCCTTGACTTCTCTATCACCATTTCTGGGGATAGGCTATCGACAAACATCATTATAAGCCCACTGACTCCCACAGCTAACTGGACCACACTTCCTCCCACCCCGCTTCCTGTAAAAACTCTATTCCATTCTCCCAGTTTCTCCGTCTCCGTCACCTCTCTTCTGACGATGCCACCTTCCATACTAATGCTTCCGATATGACTTCCTTTTTTCTCAACTGAAGACTCCCCTCTACCGTGGCTGAAATGGGCTTCGACTGTGCCTGTTCCATTTGCTGCACTTCTGCTCTCAGCCCTTCTCCTCCCTCCCAGAACCACGATAGGGTTCCCCTTGTCCTCACCTTTCACCCCACCATTCAATGGATCATCCTCCGTCATTTTCCCCACCTCCAGCGTGATCCCACCACCAAACACATCTTCCCCTCCCCTCCCCTTTCAGCATTCCAAAGGAACCGCTCCCTCCGCGACACCTTGGTCCACTCCTCAATCACCCCAACACCCCCTCCACTTCCCACAGCACCTGCCCTTTTACCTCCTCCTTTCCCACCATCCAGGTGAAACAGCGATTTACTTGTACTTCTTGCAATTTAATATACTGTATTCGCTGCTCACGATGCGGTCTCCTCTACATTGGGGAGACCAAACGCAGATTGGGTGACTGCTTTGTGGAACACCTCCGTTCAGTCTGCAAGCGTGACCCCAAGCTTCCGGTCGCCTGTCACTTTCATTCTCTGCTCCACTCCCACTCTGACTTCTCTGTCCTCGGCCTCTTACACTGTTCCAACGAAGCTCAACGTAAGCTCGAGGAACAGCACCTCATCTTTCTATTGGGCACTTTACAGCCTTCTGGACTCAACATTGAGTTCAACAATTTCAGACCATAACCTCTGCCCCTGTTTTTTCAGATGGTAGCTGTTGATGATTCTGCTATACCCACTTAAACCTCTTCTAGGCCCATCTTTTGTTTCTTTACTTGTTCCATTACCATCTTCTTTTGCTTTGTACAATCATCCCTTTTGCCTTTTAATCTCTCCTGCCTTTCACCCTATCACAGACCTTCCCTTTTGTTCTTTCCTCCCCTCTCCCCGCCTCTGTACTTACTTAAAACCTGTTGGGCCAGAACTTCGGGTCCCCAAGGGTGAGTACATGCTGGGTACTCGCGCGTAGGCCCAACGAAAGTGCCAGTTTTGTGCATGCACTGCGCATTCGCGGGAAACCGGAACTTCCGTTCACTTAAAGGAAGGGGTTCACAGGTCGAACGCGTGCGCCGAAGAAGCAGCGCGTACGCCTGGAACTTCCGTTTTTTTCCCAGGTTTTTCTGGGAGGGTAAGTCTCCAGCAGCTACGCCTTTAAAAAGCAGTCGCAAGGCCTGCTTTTAACAAGGTAGGTGGTGAATTAAGTAAATTTAAAACATTTTTCCACAGGTTTATTATTTTTAAGTACTTTAAAGAAAGGTAAGTTTCTTTTTAGCCCCGTTAGAAAATGTAATTAATTTTTTCAAAAATTTAAATTATTGTTTAAAATAGTTATTTTATGTAATTTATAGTTATTTTAAAAATGTGATGTTCTTTTTTTAATTTATTTGAAGTTTTAGTTATGCTTTGGGGCTGAATTGTATTCATAGATTTGACATGTCTTCCTGTCAAATCTATGAATAGAGATTCCCTGCTACCATTGGCTCTCCATGGCCCACGTGATCCCAGGGGACGCTTCGAATTAACTGCGCCCCTGGGATACGCAAGCACTGCACGCCGGCAGCTGGAGGAGGCCCAGGATCGGAATCCCACGCGGCCCCACAGCTCAACGGCTGGTGCGCAAGGTAAGTGCAGGTCGGGGGCCCCCGACCCGAATTTCTGGCCCATTAAATCTCAAACTATTTCCAGTTCTGACAAAAGGTCATCGACCTGAAACATTAACTCTGTTTCTCTCTCCACAGATGCTGCCTGAGCTGCTGAGTATTTCCAGCATTTTATGTTTTTATTTCCGATATTAGGATTGTTCCCTGAGCCTGGCAGTAGGCCAGTGTGAACAAATTTTGAGGCCACTGTACCTAAATATTACGTGATTTTTCTTTTTGGCACAATCCAAAGTACTTATTTTATATAAAAGTTTTTCTTAAAATGACCTAAGTCTTTAAGATGGTGAGCAATGTCTTTACTTGTGTGAAAGTACGTGTGCGGTATGTGCTTCATGTGATGTGTCACTCCATTTTCGCCTTGCACTGTGTGAACCCTGTGGTCTGTCTCACCCACTAGAACCAAGTGATTGTCCAATAGAAGGTCTAAGCATTGAGGCTTGCTGTGAGGTCTCCTACAGGCATTCCTGGCAATCCAAATGGTGTGTATGTCAATATGATAAGACACCCAGATTATCCTAAGTGTCAGGAATCATTGAAAATTACAGCACAGAAATGAGTCATTCACCCATCAAGTTTTTGCCTATCTTTTTCTAGGTGAATACTTTGAGGGGCTTCTCATCAATTGCCTGGACGTACTTACTGGTAATGGCTTCATGGTGACTTAATAGTCACTCTAATTTCAGCGCTTCTTTACGCATGCCACTATTGGACATTGAGTTCCAAAGGTCCAGTGATCACTGTTAGCAGAGACCAATGCACATCCAAGAGATCCCGGAATCCCTCTCTCTCCTCTCTAATGGTTGGCCTGACAATCTTTCTGACCATATCCTAATCATGGCCTCCATCACGTCTTTTATTTTGGACAATGACTGGAAGCACTCCTGGGAGATGCTGTTTCTCAGTCCACCTGTATGTCTGACGCCTGCACTGCAGCTGATACTATTGCTGCTTGTTGCTCGATTATTTGTTCCTGGGATGTGGGCATCGCTGGCAAGGCCAGCATTTATTGCCCATCCCTAATTTCCTTGAGAAGATGGTGGTGAGCCGCCTTCTTGAACCGCTGCAGTCCATGTGGTGAAGGTACTCCCACAGTGCTGTTAGGGAGGGAGTTCCAGGATTTTGACCCAGCGACGATGAAGGAACAACGATATATTTCCAAATCAGGATGGTGTGTAACTTGGAGGGGAACTTGGAGGTGGTGGTGTTCCCATGCGCCTGTTGCCCTTGTCCTTCTAGGTGGTAGAGGACATGGGTGGGAGATGCGGTCGAAGAAGTCTTGGCAAGTTGCTGCAGTGCATCTTGTAGATGGTACACACTGCAGCCACAGTGTGCCGGTGGTGCAGGGAGTGAATGTATTTTAAGATGGGGTGCCAATCAAGCAGGCTGCTTTGTCCTGGATGGTATTGAGCTTCTTGAATGTTGTTGGAGCTGCACTCATCCAGGCAAGTGGAGAGTATTCCATCACACTCCTGACTTGTGCATTGTAGATGGTGGAAAGGCTTTGGGGAATCAGGAGGTGAGACACTCACCACAGAATACCCAGCCTCTGACCCGCTCTTGTTGCCATTGTATTTATGTGGTTGGTCCAGTTAAGTTTCTGGTCAATGGTGACCCCCAGGATGTTAATGGTGGGCGATTTGGTGATGGTAATGCCGTTGAATGTCAAGGGGCAGTGGTTAGACTCTCACTTGTTGGAGATAGTCATTGCCTGGCACTTGCCACTTATCAGCCCAAACCTGAACATCGTGCAGGTCTTGTTGCATGCGGGCATGGACTGCTTTATTATCTGAGGAGTTGTGAATGGACCTGAACACTGTGCAGTCATCAGCGAACATCCCCACTTCTGATCTTATGATGGAGGGAAGATCATTGATGGAGCAGCTGAAGATGCTTGGGCCGAGGACACTGCCCTGAGGAACTCCTGCAGCAATGTCCTGGAGCTGAGATGATTGATCTCCAACAACCACAGCCATCTTCCTTTGTGCTCGGTATTAATCCCCAGTGGAGAGTTTTCCCCTTGATTCCCATTTACTTCAATTTTACTAGAGCTCTTTGATGCCACACTCAGTCAAATGCTGCCTTGATGCCAAGGGCAGTCACTCTCACCTCACCTCTGGAATTCAGTTCTTTTGTCCATGTTTGGACCAAGGCTGTAATGAGGCCTGGAGCTGAGTGGTCCTAGCGGAACCCAAACTGAGCATCGGTGAGCAGGTTATTGGTGAGTAAATGCCGCTTGATAGCACTGTCGACAACACCTTCCATCACTTTGCTAATGATTGATTGACTGATGGGGCAGTAATTGGACGGATTGGGTTTGTCCTGCTTTTTGTGGACAGCACATACCTGGGCAGTTTTCCACATTGTCAGGTAGATGCCAGTGTACTGGAACAGCTTGGCTAGAGGTGTGACTAGTTCTGGAGCACAAGTCTTCAGCACGATAGTCGGGGTGTTGTTGGGGCCCATAGCCTTTGCTGTATCCAGTGCGCTCAGCTGTTTCTTGAAATCACATGGAGTGAATTGAATTGGATGAAGACTGGCTTCTGTGGTGGTGGGGACCTTAGGAGGAGTCCGATTTTAATCATCCACTCAGTACTTACGGCTGAAGATGGTTGCAAATGCTTCAGCATTGTCTTTTGCACTTGCGTGCTGATCTCCGCCGTCATTTAGGATGAGGATATTCATGGAGCCTCCTCCTCCCGCTAGTTGTTTAATTGTCCACCACCTATCACAACTGGATGTGGCAGGACTGTGGAGCTTTGATCTGACCCGTTGATTGTGGGATCGCTTAGCTCAGTCTGTAGCATGCTGCTTCCGCTGTTTAGCATGCATGTAGTCCTGTATTGTAGCTTCCCCAGGTTGGCACCTCATTTTTAGGTACGCCTGGTGCTGCTCCTGGCATCATCTTCTACCCTCCTCATTGAACCAGGTTTGGTCCCCTGACTTGATGATAATGGTAAAGTGAGGAATATGCCGGGCCATGAGGTTACAGATTGTGGTGGAATACAATGCTGCTGCCTCATGGATGCCCAGTTTTGAGTTGCTAGATCTGTTCTAAATCTATCCCATTTAGCACGGTGGTAGTGCCACACAACACAATGGACAGGACTTCACCTCCACAATGACTGTGCGGTGGTCACTCCTACCAATACTGTCATAGACAGATGCATTTGTGACAGGTAGATTGGTGAGGACGATGTCAAGTAGTTTTTTCCCTCGTGTTGGTTCTCTCACCACCTGCTGCAGGCCCAATCTAGCAGCTATGTCCTTCAGGACTCGGCCAGCTCGGTCAGTAGTGGTGCTACTGAGCCACTCTTGGTGATGGACATTGAAGTCCCCCACCCAGAGTACATTCTGTGCCCTTGCTACCCTCAGTGCTTCTTTCAAATGAGTGGCCAGTGGCCACGTTGGACCAATGCCCAGTCGCCATTGAGCCTCCAGTCTGAGGGAGGGCAGTAAGTGGTAATCAGCAGCAGGCTTCCTTGCCTATGTTTGACCTGAAACCTTGGACTTCATGGGGTCCGGAGTCAATGTTGAGGACTCTCAGGGCCACTCCCTCCCGACTATATAGCACTGTGCCGCCACTGTCCTGCTAGTGGGACAGGCCATACCTAGGGATGGCGATGGATCAGTCTGGGACGTTTGGCTGAAAGATACGATTCTGTGAGTATGACTATGTCAGGCTGTTGCTTGACTAGTCTGTGGGACAGCTCTCCCAATTTTGGCAGAACCCAGATGTTAGTGAGGAGGACTTTGCAGGGTCGACTGGGTTGGGTGTGCCGTTGTCGAGTCCAAAGCCGGTGCCTAGGTCGATGCTGGGTGTTCTGTCTATTTTTATTCTTACTATTGTTTCTCGTAGCAGTTTGAACACCAGCTTTCAGAGTAGACAACCATTGCTTCATGACAGTGCAAAATGGGTGACAGAATTCACAACACTACCCAGACTAATGTACTCTGCAAGGACTGGTTCATCTGATGCTCATGAAGTATTTTCAATTTTTTATCTGGCTCTGTGAGGTCAGAAATACAAAACAAATGAGTGGCCAGTGGCCACGTTGGACCAATGCCCAGTCGCCATTGAGCCTCCAGTCTGACCTTTCTTCATCTATGATCTGCGACTCTCTCTGTTCCCTCCTCAATTTGAATATACCTTTAGAAGCCTAATCCTTTGAATGGGTGTCTGCTTCTTGTGCTGAGTGTAGGGATGAATGGGGATGTCCTGAGGTAGCAGTTTTCTTCCTCCTCAGCTGTAGCTTTCCTGTGTAAAGAAAATATAATACTTGATGAACTTAGATATTTTATGCATACTGTTTCTGCACTGATAGCGCAGGCTAGATTCTGCACTGGAGAAGAAACACTCCCTTTAACCTGATGAATCTCTAAAATTACCACCACATTCAATATAATAAAATTATCAATAGCAATTGTCCTTTGATGTCTTCCTCATATACTAACTAGTGACTATCCTCTTTCATGGTGGGAAGTAAATGGGGTCTCTTTGGGCCTGAGATGGCTCCAAGATGACATGACTAGCAATAAAGGTTTTGACCCAAGTCAGCCCTGAATGACTCACTATTCCAATACCTGAGCCAAACAATGTCTCCCATTTTTTTCTTTCAGTGCACAGGGGGAGGTTTTGAGTGTTACGAGGGGTCTTGATAGAGTAAAAAGGAAGATACAGTTTCCACTGGCAGGAAGGTCGGTAACCGAAGGTCACAGATTTAAAGTAATTGACAAAAGGATCTGAGGGGAAATGGGAATTTTTTCCCCCCGCAGTGAGTTCTTGTGATTCAGAACACACTGCTTGAAAGGGTGGTGGCAGCAGATTTAATAGTAAATTTCAAAAGGAAATTGGATAAATACCTGAAAGGGAAAAAATTGCAGGGCTTTGGGGAAAGAGCAGGGGATTAATTGGACAGCTCTTTCAAAGAGCCGGCACAGGCATGATGGACCAAATGGCCTTCTTCTGTGCTGTATGATTCAATATGGGTCGACAGTAGATCTTCTCTCAGGCTCAGCAGCACTGATCACTCCCATACGCAAACCTCGTGCCCTCTACAATTAGGAGCACGTTTTTACTGCCCAATAGCTGATTAAACAAGCGTGTGAACTGAGAGTCATATCACAGACTCCTTTTGCATCTACCAGATACTGTGATCTCACATGTGCCATCGTGAGTGATCTCATGTCTTTTTGGAAGGCAGTCTGAAAATCACTCTGGTGAGACGAGGCCAATTGTAAACCAACGAACTGGTTAACTTTGCATGAAATATATGAATAAGCAGATTACAGTTTTCATCTTTTTCCTACCAGGCCTTGTAGCATACATAAGTAATAAAGTACTTTGCCACTTTCTAAATGGAAATCACTTACATGTCACCTAGATCAGCTGGTATCTGTTGTATGCCATACATGTTCATACTCAGCCTGGAGTCTCTTTCTCTATAACAGAGATTTCAATGTCTCTCACAACCTCAGATTGCCCCTTCAGAGGGAGAGAGAGAGAATAAACACTCTCCTCACCTCAGGATGTCAAGGATTGGTCCACCGCATAGACAATCAGAGTTACCAGCTTGAATAAAAAGCCACCTCTTTGGTGTTGAAGCTTGCTTTACTATTTCTTGTTGGACATCCTGGAGAGTTGTATGTTGGACATCTTGGGGAGTTAAGGGTTAATAGTCGAACTTCTTTGTATCTTAGAGCAACAGGCTTTCCAAAATAAACAGGATGACTTTGAAGTGTCATGAGAGGAATGCATAGCTTGTCTTCTGATACAAAAAGTGCTTATGTAAGGAAATAAGTGACAGTAATGATGTCAGCAATGGGTGATTAAAGTGTAACTTTAGTGGCCAGGGTAATAAACATCGGTAGCGTTATCCATTAGCTATAGTATAGAAATTAATGGTTAATAAAGCCTGTTCTTCAAAGAGCTTAAGAACAGTTATGTCAGGAAGTCTTGTTTGAGGGAAGAATCATAGAATCATAGAATGGTTACAGCACAGAAGGAGGCCATTCGGGCCGTCGAGCCTGTGCCGGCAAGTAGCTTTGGATTAAAGACCTACAACTGTTTACATGAATAGTTTGTCTTCAAAGGATTCAGGAACTGATACGTCATGAGGTCTTATCTGTGACATGTACCTTTGATGTAGGCAATATATATATATGGTGTATAAAGGAGCATTGTTTTCAACAGGGTTTTCAGAGGGCTCGAAAGATACAGAAGCCGAAAAGCTGCTCTCTCTATACAGTTAGTGCTGTATATCAATACAGTCTGTTCCGTGTACTGCACTATAAAGTGTCTCGTGCTTACTCGAAACCTGTTGTTTTGAACCATGGAAGGAAGGAGGTTGAATGCTAACATTTCTGTTCTTCATAAACTTCGGGTTGAATTTTACCAGCCCTGAGGAGGCGGGTTTGGAGGCGGGACTGCTGGCAAATGGGAAAAATTGGGAGCGGGTCCCAACCCCGTTCCCAACCCGCCTCCGAACCATCTTCCCGACTCGAGCAGGGACCCGTCTCCTCAAGGCGGGAAGGGGATTACAGCCAATTAACTACCTGTTAACAGGTAGTTAACAGGCAGTTTTGAGGCTTATTCCCATTTAACCCCTGCAAGTGCGGGCTTCCCGATGGCTGCTCGCCTCGCCAGGGTCAGCGAGGCGAGCAGTGGGTCTGCGGGGGTGAGAGGGGTCAAAATGTCTGCTGTAGAGGTGAGTGATGGGTGCAAGTGTGGACAGGTAAGTATGAGAGGTGAGTGTAAATGTTGGAAAAAGTTTCCTTTCCTTTGTTTCTTTCTGCAGGCTTCAACCTTTGGGGATCCGGAGGTGCCTCATCTCAACGGCAGAGATGACAGAATAGCAGCTGCATTCTCAGGTGCAGCAGCCATCTGCTTTCTGCTGAGGAGAGAGGTTTGGTGAGTCGTCTGTGCAAGAGCTCACCTTAGACCAGAGATTGTCAGTGTTTGACAGCTTCTCAAAGCTGTCAAACACTGACAATTCATCTGTCAAAAAATTTTCGACAAATGAAACGTCATCATAGAATCATAGAAAGTTACAGCACGGAAGGAGGCCATTTCAGCCCATCCTGTCCACGCCGGCCAACAAAGAGCTATCCAGCCTAATCCCACTTCCCAGCTCTTGGTCCGTAGCCCTGCAGGTTACAGCATCCCAAGTGCACATCCAAGTACTTTTTAAATGTGGTTAGGGTTCCTGCCTCTACCACCCTTTCAGGCAGTGAGTTCCAGACCCCCACAACCCTCTGGGTGAAGAAATTTCCCCTCAAATCCCCTCTAAACCTTTCACCAAATACTTTAAATCTGTGCCCCCTGGTTTTTGACCCCTCTGCTAAAGGAAATAGGTCCTTTCTATCCACTTTATCTAGGCCCCTCATAATTTTATACACCTCAATAAGGTCTCCCCTCAGCCTCCTCTGTTCCAAGGAAAACAAACCCAGCCTATCCAGTCTTTCCTCATAGCTAAGATTCTCTACTGCCAGCAACATCTTTGTAAATCTCCTCTGTACCCTCTCTAGTGCAATCACATCTTTCCTGTAATGTGGTGACCAGAACTGCACGCAGTACTCTAGCTGAAGCCTAACTAGTGTTTTATACAGTTGAAGCATAACCCCCCTGCTCTTGTATTCTATGCCACAGCTAATAAAGGCAAGCATTCCGTATGCCTTCTTAACCACCTTATCTACCTGGCCTGCTACCTTCAGGGATCTGTGGACATGCACTCCAAGGTCCCTTTGTTCCTCTACACTACTCAGTGTCCTACCATTTAATGTGTATTCCCTTTCCTTGTAAGCCCTCCCCAAATTCTCCAGATTGAATTCCATTTGCCACTGTTCTGCCCACCTGACCAATTTATTGATATCTTCCTGCAGTCTACAGCTTCCTTCTTCAGTATCAACCACACAGCCGATTTTAGTATCATCTGCAAACTTCTTAATCATACCCCCTATATTCAAGTCTAGATCATTGATATATACCACAAAAAGCAAGGGACCCAGTACTGAGCCCTGCGGAACCCCACTGGAAACAGCCTTCCAGTCACAAAAACACCCATCAACCATTACCCTCTGCTTCCTGTCTCCAAGCCAGTTTTGAATCCAACTTGACACTTTGCCCTTGATCCCATGGGATTTTTAACTTCGTGACCAGTCTGCCATGTAGAACCTTATCAAAAGCCTTGCTAAAGTCCATATACACTACATCAAATGCACTATCCTCATCTACCCTCCTTGTTACCTACTCAAAAAATTCAGTCAAGTTTGTCGGACACGACCTTCCCTTAACAAATCCGTGCTGACTATCCTTGATTAATCCCTGTCTTTCTAAATGAAGATTTATCCTGTCCTTCAGAATTCTTTCCAACAATTTTCCCATCACCAAGGTTAGGCTGACTGGCCTGTAATTACTCGGCCTATCCTTTTCTCCCTTTTTAAACAAGGGTACCACATTAGCAGTCCTCCAGTCCCCCGGCACCACACCTGTCACCGGCTTTCCCTTAATTGGCCGGCTAAACCCGCAGGGCAGGCTTAACAAGGTCAATCAAGGGAAAATAGCGTGGGTTGGCCGGACGTCGTTGGGGGCGGGACTGAAACCCGACAACCAGCAGTCCCGCCCCCATTGACAAAATCCAGCCCTTAAATTCAGAAGTACAATGCAAGTAGGACAAAATTACAACTGAGAAGGAAGGGACATTAGTATCCAAGGGCCGAGACAATATTTGCAAGTGGACAGAACTAAGACAAATGAAATTCAGTACACATAAGGGGGAGAAATTCATTATTGCCCCGCTTGGGGCGCTAAAACTTTGAAAGCTGAAAAATTACCACCAGGTGCTAATGATGATAGGCTCCCGTGAAATTCAGTTGTAGCACTGCAAGAGGGAAGCGCTAACCACTTCTCTTAGAGTGCTAAAGTCGAAGAGCGGGGCGGTATCGGCAGAGCGTGAGACAATTTGCAGCGCATTCCAGGCGACGCTCTTCAATCACAGAGGCTGCTTCCCTCGCTTAAAGGGAAAGGACAATACTGCACCAGAAGCTATTTTTCAGCACTGCAGTCTTGCAAGGCAGCTGCCAATACAGCCCCAAACACTGTCACCAAGTGGAGGGCTTGGACATCCTGAAACAATGAAAGAGTGAAAACTTTGCGCAGGCACTAGACTGGTGCAAATAATAACAGTTCAGCGATCTGCAAGCATTCTCTTTAATTACCGCTTCCGAAGCGGCCATCCACCTTCAGAACGCCTCCTCTTGCTGGCGTTGTCAGCACGAGGTGGTAATGCAGGAGACGAAAGTCGATTTCACATCCGGGGTGGTAACGGGGCGCTGCGCACTTGATAACCTCACGATCTACAGGGCGCTGGAGACCGAGGCGGTAAGAGTTAGCGCTAGCGCAAAACCGCCAGGGAAGTTTGCGGGCATCGCTGAATTCGCCGCGCCCAATCGGTAACTCCTTAGCGCCCCGTTTCCGCCCCTTACAGGCACAAACGGGAGGCACAAAGCAGCCGAATTTCTAGCCCAGAGGGGGAGAAATTCGGTATCGCCCAGTTTGGGGCGCAATTATCGGCCGAGCGCAAAGTTTAGTGCCTGGTGCTAATTACCACCTCCGACTGCAAACTTGGCTTCTATTGCCCTGGAGGTGTTTGGAGCACTAAATCAGTTGCTACACACCTCTCTTAAGGCGCTAATGCCGAGGAGCAAGGCACTACCTCAGAGCACTGGCGAAGCTTATGTGATGTCAGTCAGCAATAGAACACAGACTGTGGGCGCAGGAGATTGTAGCGGTAGTGTTTAGCGCCACCGCAAAATGTCTGGTCAATTTCCCGAGCGGCGCAAACATCACCGTGCCCGGGCGCTAGTTGATTTGTGCCCCATTAGCACCCTCTTAAGGCGCTAACAGGAGGCGCAAACCAACTGAACTTTTCCCCCGAAGTTTTTTATTGAAGCGGATTATGTTAATGCCTTTTAAACCTATTCTAGTTCTATTATTTTTAGGTTTTGTGCTTTTTCAGTACCTTTCTGTGCCTTTTTACTTCCCTATGTTTTGTATCTGAAAATAAATTTGATCTAATAGTTTTAGCCTGTACCCAATGGTCTGTTATTTTCACCTTTGTAAATGATAGAAGATCATGGAGGGCATCCCACATATTCTCTTGTGAGCAATATATTATATTAGGCCTTAATTGGTAAAACAAAACACTACAACTGTATTTATATTGTACCTTTAATGTAGCGAAATATCCCAAGGCACTTCATGAGAGCGTTATCAGACAAAATGTGACATTGAGCCACATAAAGAGATATTAGAACAGGTGTCCAAAAGCTTGATCAAAGAGGTAGGTGTGAAGGAGCATCTTAAATGAAGATAGAGAATTATGGAGGGAATTCTAGAACTTAGGGCCTAGGCTGATGAAGGCACGGCCACCAATGGTGGAAGATGGAAATCGGGACTGCGCAAGATGCAAGAATTGGAAGAGCGCAGAGATCTCAGAGGGTTGTAGGGCTGGAGGAGGTTACAGAGATAGAAAAGGGCGAGACCCCAGAGGGATCTGAGCACAAGGATGAGAATTTTAAAGTCAAGGTGTTGACAGCCTGGGAGCCAATGTGGAACGGCAAGCGCAAGTGTGATGGGTGTACGGGACTTGGTTTTGAAACAGAATGTAATTGATATTACATTGTTACAAATTTTGCTTGATTTATTTGTTTAATAAATCTAGGCCCTGAAATTGCAGTGTCTGTGATGGCATACCCCTTTGAAATGGCCTGCAAGTTCTGGGTTCCTGCATGCCTTGACAGGCCATCTGCGGGGGGGAGGGGGTCTGAAAAAGCAATTGCTGGTGCAGAGTTGGGCTATTTGCCTAGCTACTGACCAGCAATTGCCCACGTAAGTCTTACGGTTGATGCAAACAGGCATAGGGCCTGCTTGCATCAGCGTAAGGGGGTATCTAAGCCTTAAATTAAACATTTGCCTATCCAAAATTGTGCACATACACTTTATTAAATGAGTCTATGCAAATATTGGCCTGGATTACTGTTTTAATGATGTGTAAAATTATCAAAAGAATCAATTTTTATTGAGTTTGGTAGAATGATGGTAATTATGATTAAAATTAAAATTCTGTTAATTGTATAATTTTTACATTTCGGGAATCCATTGCATATCATTAGGGGATTCCCTTCGTAAATGATTGCAATGGAATTCTCCTTTGCCATTGGAGGACCAGGCCCACGTGATCCCAGGTACGCTTCCGAACTGCCTGCATCCCTGGGATCCGTGGGCCATTACGCTGCCCTCCACCTCGAGGCCTGAGACCGCAACTCTTCACAGCCTGGGCGCCAGCAGGTCATTTTGTAAATGTTTCGTGGATCGGAGGCGTACTCCGGAGGTACGCCTCTGACCGCGATTTCTGGGCCATAAAGATCAGACTGTATGTTTGATCAAGATCAAACATGTTTGTTTCCTTGACTAAATTAGTTGCATTATTTCTTTGTTCAAAAAAAACCTCAGATGCTACCCCATACAGTGGAAATAAAGACATGGTTCATGACAGACTCAGGGCTAAAAATTCGGTGGCGCCACATTTGGGGCGCCAAGCTCGCCTGGGCGCCGGAATTTGCGCTCTGGGTGGAGCTGCTTGCGCCCTCCCGATATTCAGTTGGAGCGCCCCAAGAGGGACTCGGGGCGCTACTCGAGGCTCCCCGCGTCCTGCTTGGGACGCTCAAACTGAATATCGCAGCGCTACGTGCTGCAGCGCCACATGCTGCGGCACGGCGCACTGCGGTACTGCAGGCCTTCCTCCCCTTCTTAAGGGGGAGGGGCCTGCACCAGCGCAATCACCGATCGCAAGTGCCGGCAAAAGAGACCGGCACCGAGGAGAAGTGCCGGGCTCTCGGGACACAGCTGGCGCTGCCTGGGGAGGGCGGCGCGAGGAGGTGCTGGCAGGCGGCCACCGAAAAAAATGGCCGCCCCGCACCTCCACCTTAATTTGCGCCACTACCGCCACAGGTAGGCCCCGTGAACCGGTCGCGATTTGCGACCGGCGCTACAGGGGGGGGCGCGACCCAATATTGCGCTCGGGGCGGTAGCGGGGCGCTGCGCACACCGATGACATCATCAGTGGCGGCGCAGCGCTACAGGCTAACGCCGCCATTAGCGCCCCACTAAATATCGTGGGAGGCGTGGCCAGTGGCGCTAAAGCCACTGAGTGCCCTCTTTAGGCGCTAACTGGTGGCGCAGCCCACCGAATTTCTAGGCCTCAGTCTGCTTATGCAAGATGCCAGCTATTAGTGAACAAGAGTAAAAGTGTTGGGAAAGAGCCCAAACTGTGAAATCTGGTGCAGGATATATTTCAGTCTCAATGGATTATGTTTTACAACAAAGGATAAATCATGTATGGAAAATTGTAGGGGCGACAATAGGAAAAACATCCAAAACAATGGATGAGCGACAGTAGTGCGCAGAGTTTCCTTGAAGTATGAATAATATTTTGGGGCCGGGCATTGGATTTTTCAGTGTTATATAGGAAACAATAGTTAACCCCCAAATTGAAAGTTACCAAGGCTCTATTAGCTGAAGTAGGAAGATAACAGTAAAATATAGATCTCTGGTAGATTCACACCTGATAAATGGCATCACAGCTCTTATCTGTCTGCTTTTGTCATCTCTTCTGTTTCCTTTGTCCCTTTCAGTGGCTTCATTATTCAGCCTATTTCTATCATTGTCTCCTTTGTGTCATTGTCTTCCCCCGCCTCTATAATTAGCCTTTGCCCCTCTCCACAGCTCAACTCATTTTTTTTCTCCTATTTCTTTTTCATGCAAGCACCGCCTGACAAAACACTTGTAGCTGGAGCACAGTTTCGATCATTTTTTTGCTGTATTGCCAATCAACCTGCCATGTTTATTACGGTCACTAGATGTGATTGCCTCAGGGCGACATCAGCCTTCTGAAACCACAAGGTTCTGGGAACACATCACGGGATCAGACATTAGCAACTCTCTTTTGCAGTCAGAACACTATGGGGTCGATTTTAACTGAGCCGTGGAGGTGGGCTTGGAGGCGTGTGGGGGGGTTAAAAATCGCAAAAACTGGCGGGTGGTACCGCCCCCCCCACCACCTCGTTCCCAACTCCAAGCCATTTTTACTCAGGCGTGTCTGATGGTCCCAAATCCGTCCCGCATCCAACAGGCGGGACTGGTCTTTAAGGCCCTTAATCACCACTAAATGGCCTCTATAATCCCATTTTAACAGTCCCTTGCAATTTTAACCCTTTTCCCACGTAAAACAAGCCTGGTGGGAATCACGACTGTGAAACCTGGTGGGAGCAATATTGGCTTGCTGACTATCAGCTGCAGGTCAACCATTAAAGAGGAGATTTGATCAGCCATCATTTGCAGGTGGCAGGACTTTGTTGTCTCAGGCCTGGGGCAACTTTTACCAGGCTTAACCACAGCTGTGGAAGTTTGGAGCCTCACACACTTCTCCAGTGTGGCCTCCTGCGAAACCCTTCACTCGCCACCTTCACTCAGCGCTTCCTCAATGGAGGCATATACCAGAAGCATGGGAGCCATTTATTTCCTTCCCATCTGGGCATTAGAGGTGCTCGAGCACCAGCCGCGGCACCAGTAGAACCAGGAACAACAGCAGCACCAACAGCAGCAGCGGCAGGAGCGCCAGGCTGCTGCTCACCCACCTGAAGCTGCACAGGCCAGAAGGGGCCAGCGCCTGGAAGCCCATCAGCGCAGGAGATACCCCCCAAAGGTCTACAGACACAGGGTCAGCTACCTCAACATGACTGAGCAGCAGTGCCAAAGGCGGCTCCGACTTTCGCGAGAGGTAGTGACTGACATCTGCGCAATGCTACAGCAAGACCTGCTGCCCAGAGGACCAGGTGGACACTCCTTACCAGTGGCCATCAAAGTCACCACCGCACTCAACTTTTTTGCCTCAGGCTCATTCCAGGGATCATCAGCAGACATCAGCGGCATTTCCCAGGCGGCCGCACACACTTGCATCACGCAGGTAACCGATGCCCTCTTTGCCCTCGTGCACAATCACATCCATTTCACCAAGGATCGCGCAAGTGTGATGGCGCAAGCAGTTAGATTAGCTCATCTGGCAGACTTTCCAAAGGTGCAGGGCATCTTTGACTGCACACATGTGGTCCTTAGGGCACCCCATCGCAATCCAGGTATTTTTGTCAACCGCAAGGGCTTCCACTCCCTTAACGTTCAGCTGGTGTGTGACCACAAGAAGGAGATTTTGCATGTTTGTGCCATGTACCCTGGCAGTTGCCATGACTCCTTCATACTGCGCCAGTCTAGTGTGCCTCCACTATTCAGTCCACCAGCCCAACTTCACGGATGGCTACTTGGAGACAAGGGCTATCCCCTGAGGACGTGGCTAATGACGCCGTTGAGGAGGCCAGTCAACGAAGCTGAGGCGCGCTACAACTCCAGCCACATTTCCACCAGATCCATTATCGAGCAAACCATCGGTTTGCTGAAGATGTGCTTCAGATGCCTGGATAGATCAGGTGGAGCCCTGCAGTACTCAGCAGCCAGGGTCTCCAGAATCGTCGTGGTTTGCTGTGCACTTCACAACATGGCACAGCGTCGTGGCTTGCAGATTCCTTAGGACCAAGTGGCTCCTCACATACCCTCCTCAGATGATGAGGAGGAGGGCGAAAACGACCATCCTGCAGAGGACCAACAACCAGCGGCAGCATTACGCCAGAACATTGCTGCCCGGGATGCAAGGAACGCACTCATCCTGGCCAGATTTGCTTAGCCTAGCCAATCAAGCACTTTTGCCTCGCAGCTTCTTACCTGAGCATCGACAATGGCCAAGACTCTGTGGATTCCTAGCTATTTGTCCAGCATACTGACAATTGCAAGTAATCCTAAGCCCTCAATGTGAAAGTCCCATTCGCGAAATGACACACGCCACAAATACAGCAGTAGCCATCAGACTTTTTATTGACAGAATTCATCTGATGGCTTTTTTTAACAATACATAAAATTTCACCCAAGTGACTACCCTTGTGACTACTTGTGCTTTATTTTCCTCTTACGCGTGCTCCTACGTAGTGGTTCCCCTGTGGCTTCAGCAGATGTGGAGGCCCCTTGCTCACTATTCCTGCTGCTCCTGTCTCGACACCTTTGGTGGGTGTCCTCTCGGGTGGTGAGCCTGTGAAGGCTCGTCAACAGTCTGCTGCTCCTGCGGCTGTGCAGGGGTTGAGACGTCTATCTCACTTGGGTGTGGACTCCAGTGGGGCTCTGACCGAGGGCTCTGCAGTGGCATGGAAGTGTGAGTGCTTGGAGAGGAACCCCCATTTCCTTGAGGTCTGCCACCAACCTCCCTCTCATGGGTCAGCTCCCCCTCCGCGCCTGCAAGTGGCTGGAGAGCACCTTGCTGCACATCAGGGGGGCCATGGGAACCCGTATCTGCAATGGCAGTCCTACTCAGAAGGACTTCCATGAAGGTCTGGTTTCTATGTTCAATAGATGCCCATCACTCCTCAAGAGATGTCATTCTATTCTGAACACTCACCATGTTTTCCATACCCTGGCGACTAACCTCCTCCATGGCCGTAGCCCTCCTCTCCTCTACCGTAGCCAGCCTTACCATGGAGGCAGCAATCATTTCCACGTAGGTAGCCATCCTTTCCGCGTTGATGCGTTCATGCGCCAATGACTCCACAAAGGCTCTGCTCATGTTCGCTATGGACTCCTCCATTCGCTCCACACTCGCAGCGACCCTAGAGACAAAACCTGCCAGAGACTCCTGCATCTGTGCATGGAGTTCCATCACCTCTGATCTTATGGATGGACCCAGAGGCAGAGGGTCGACATGCAGCTGAGCCGAGCTGGCAGAGTCCTGTGCCCGCCGACAAGGACTCTCCACTGCTGTCCCTGTATCCACAATCTGCTGATGCTCACTTGTGAGCTGTGATACACCAGGTGACAACACTACTCTATGCCTCGAAGGTCCCACTGAGGTGTGAGTGTCTGCGCTGGTGCTGGGTGCGCTTATTTCTGCTGACGCTGCACCCTCAGAGGTTGCAGATTCCTCTGAGGAGTGTGGAAGCTCAGGATCTTCCTCCTGGACAGTGGGGACAGGGGCTCTCAATGGTCCTGTGGGGGAGTAAAGGAAAGAGTTAGAGATGTGAGGTCAAGGTTACATGCACATTGCATATTGCAGATGGTGATAAGTCCATCTGTTACAGCTTCAGAATCATTATCAGCGACTCATGCAATGTTAATGAGAGAGATGGAAAACTATTCTGTTACCAGCTTGCTGTGATGCACCCGTCTGTCCGTCCCCAACTTGCTCATCTTTTTCAACCCCGACAATTTCCAGGACGGCTTCCTCCCAGGGGGTGAGCTGGGCTACTGATGGTGGGCCTCCTCCTGTCCTGGCTCTTTCTCTTTTATTGTGAGCTCTCTTTTCCTGCAATGAGGGAGACAAGTGGAGGTTGAGTGAGAATGAAGGAGTGAGTGTAGAGATTGCATAGCATAGATACTTAGAAAGAGACAAAGATGGAGTGAGGTTGCAAGACCAAGGGCCCTCCCTGTGTGTTGTCAGTTGTTTTCATAGCATCACAGTGATAGGGAGTGTGAGGGCTGCATGGTGGAATAGTTATGTGATTGTGAGCATAGAGAGAGAGGGAATGGGTAAGGGTGCATGAATGTGAGTGTCAAGTTGGATGTGGAGGAAGAGATTGCTAAAGCTGAGTGCTGGTAAGGAAAGGCAATGGGGATCAGATTGAGGGTGATGGGAACTTCATACTTACTTTTCCAGTGCATTGAAGGTCATGGAATCTTTTCCTGCACTGCATCCAGGTGCCCCATGTGACCCCCAAGGAGTTGACCTCCCCAGCCACCTGTATCCACACAGCCTTGGTCTGACTGGGAGGCCTCTTCCTCCCTGATGAAGGGAACAGGACCTCCCTGTGGGCCCTAGCCCCATCCACCAATGCCTGTAGTGCTGCCTCATCAAACTTAGGAGCTGCTCTTGGCCTCCCGCTGGCCATTGTTCCTGCAGGCTCCTATGCCATCAAATGGAGACAGCTTGGAAGCCTACAGAAGAAGCAAAGCTTGCTGTGGACCTTAAATGCAGCAGCAATGATGATGTCATCGGAGGGGACTTTCAGTCATGAAAAGCCCCTTTGCAAAGGCTTCTCACATGTTGGAAATCAATTGGCCAATTGAATTAAAATTGCATCAATCTCCCACATCCATTTAGATTCGTGTGGGAAACACGATATTCGGGGAACACGACAATAGCCCGCACCTGAGTTAAAATCAACCCCTATGAAGCCGATTGTCCGGCTTGGAATAATTGGCCTTTATAGACCTAAGAGGTCTCCACAACAAGGCACAGGTGTGCATCAGGGGCAGTGGGAACCAGTGTTTTAACAGGAGACTTCACAAATGGTTCACTTTCCTGCTCTCAGAAATGGGAGCACTAAGCTCCCCAAACTGTTCTTATTTTTCTGAAAATTAAATAATTGGTTTTCTTACGGCCGAGTTTGTGCGATTGGACTGGTTATTGTTTGTGCCAGAACTCTGGCCAAGCCCCATGCAACCTGTGCTCCTCCTGTTTTAGTGTCAGCTGTGGCTCAGTGGGTAGCACACTTGCCTTCTGAGTCATGAAGGTTGTGGGTTCAAGTCTCACTCCAAGAACTTGTGCACATAAAGCTAGGCTGACACTCCAGGGGAGTGCTGTACTGTCGGAGGTGCAGTCTTTTGGATGAGACGTTAAACCGAGGCCCCGTCTGCTCTCTCAAGTGGACATAAAAGATTCCGTGGCCACTATTTCGACAAAGAGCAGGGGAGTTACCCCCGGTGTCCTGCCCAATATTGATCCTGCAATCAACATAACAAAAACAGTTTATCTGGTCATTATCACATTGCTGTTTGTGGAACCTTGCTGTGCGCAAATTGGCTGCCATGTTTCCCACATTACAACAGTGACTCTACTTCATTGGCTATAAAGCACTTTGAGATGTCCAGTGGTCGTGAAAGGTGCTATAGAAATGCAAGTCTTTTTTTTCTTTCTTCGCACATCCCAAGTTGCTTAATGGCCCAGCCAGCTGTAAGTGGTACAGTCTGTGGGAAATATAGGTCGGTGGCATAGTAAAGAAGTGCATTTTACTGACAGGGTCTTGGATCAGCTCATTGATGCCATGCTCACCAGGTAGAATAGTCTTTTCAGCACAGCTGTGGTCTGCATAACCCGAGCCCATCACAAGAGAGCATCGGAGGAAGTCTCCCAATAAGGAAGCACTAGGGTGAAGAAGATGCCCGTATGTGGCTACCTAATGGAAATATCTGCTGTTGCCATGACAGCATAAGGTCTTTGCATCTTTATTCGCTAAATGCTACAGCTGACGACCTGCAAATGCAGATGACATTCACAACTGAATCCATTCATCTGTGATACTGTACGTCACACGTTAATGCACTGACTGGTGAACAGGCTGCCTGTGCGTATATGGACAGAAAGCACATATATTATGTTTTATAAAGCTAAGCTATCGCTTTCTCAGAGACCAGTGGGAAAAATGTCACAAAGAATAGGCTCCTCGATGATCCATTGTTCTGAAATAGGCCATCAAATGCAAATCTCCTAAGTAAAAGTTAAGCTTCTAATAACAAATCTTGTACAGCAGACGGTATGTGTCTAAATCACCAATGCTTTTGTCATTGTTAGCTAATTGAGCTACAATTCACAAGGCATAAGGGTGAGAAGATTGGTCCAAGAGAAGACCTTGTTTCCCTCAGGCCTTCAGGAGATCATTGGCCTAGAGACCTTCCTAGGAGTAGGCCCTTCCCAGGTCAGAGGACCACGCTGTATAACAGCGTCCGAGATGATGGGCTGGTTCCTCCACTATACTGCCTGAAATTGGGTGGTATAGTTGGTGGTGACCCAGGGAAAACGTTCAAGGTGGCCGAACATCAACTCCTGCCCCTAAATCGGGCAATGAAATCTTTCTACCTTCCTCCAAGCAGGGATCTCGGCTGCCCGACCCTCGACTGCACCAGTCGCATTTAAAGGACAGCTGGGGGGGGGGGGGGGGTGCGCAAGACCAGAGAAACTGCCCAATTTCCATGCCTTCCTGTCACAGCACTGCCAACCTGCAGTAAAAACAGATCAGGAGTGGCGATTCTGACTGCACAGTGGCGGGAAGATCGCAAGATCCGCCGAAGGAGGGAGAGGACCTGGTCTTGGCCGACATACAAAAATAACGGGTGGGAAAAGACCAGCTGGTCCATCAAACCCGCCCCACACTCGTGATGGCTGCAGCACCATGACTAGACACTTCCTACCACCCCCAAACCCACAGCCAAGTAATCTCCTGGGAGAGGCAGAAAAAACAGGGAAAAGCACAGGCCTCCTCCTCCATCTCCCTATTGTCCTCCTCATGCTGGCTGCCACTTACTGGGCTCAACCTTAGCCATTTACGCAAAATGGTTCTCCTTTCTTCAGGGGGATTCTGCACCCTTTAACGGTGCCCCTCTTCTCCTGTACAGTGCCCCTCTTCTCCTGTGCGGTGCCCCTCTTCTCCTGTATGGTGCCCCTCTCCTGGTACGGTGCCCCTCTCCTCCTGTACGGTGCCCTTCTCCTGTACGATGCCCCTCTCCTGGTACGGTGCCCCTCTTCTCCTGTACGGTGCCCCTCTCCTCCTGTATGGTGCCCCTCTCCTCTTGTACAGTGCCCCTCTCCTGGTACGGTGCCCCTCTCCTCCTGTACGGTGCCCCTCTCCTCCTGTACGGTGCCCTTCTCCTGTACGGTGCCCCTCTCCTGTTATGGTGCCCCTCTCCTGTACGGTGCCCCTCTCCTGGTACGGTTCCCCTTTCCTCCTGTACGGTGCCCCTCTCCTCCTGTACGGTGCCCCTCTCCTCTTGTACGGTGCCCCTCTCCTCCTGGTACGGTGCCCCTCTCCTCCTGCACGGTGCCCCTCTCCTCTTGTACGGTGCCCCTCCTCTTGTACGGTGCCCCTCTCCTCTTGTGCGGTGCCCCTCTCCTGCTGGTATGGTGCCCCTCTCCTCTTGGGACGGTGCCCCTCTCCTCTTGTACGGTGCCCCTCTCCTCCTGTGCGGTGCCACTCTCCTCCTGTATGGTGCCCCTCTCCTCCTGTACGGTGCCCCTCTCCTCCTGTATGGTGCCCCTCTCCTGTACGGTGCCTCTCTTCTGGTACGGTGCACCCCTCCTCCTGTACGGTGCCCCTCTCCTCCTGTACGGTGCCCCTCTCCTGTACGGTGCCCCTCTCCTGGTACGGTGCCCCTCTCCTCCTGTACGGTGCCCCTCTCCTCCTGTACGGTGCCACTCTCCTCCTGGTACGGTGCCCCTCTCCTCTTGTACGGTGCCCCTCTCCTCCTGTATGGTGCCCCCCTCCTCTTGTACGGTGCCCCTCTCCTCCTGTACGGTGCCCCTCTCCTCCCTTACGGTGCCCCTCTCCTGGTACGGTGCCCCTCTCCTCCTGTACGGTGCCCCTCTCCTCCTTTACGGTGCCCCTCTCCTCTTGTACGATGCCCCTCTCCTCCTGTACGGTGCCCCACTCCTGTATGGTGCCCCTCTCCTCCTGTACGGTGCCCCTCTCCTCCTGTACGGTGCCCCGCTCCTCCTAGTACGGTGCCCCTCTCCTCCTGTACCGTGCCCCTCTCCTGTACGGTGCCCCTCTCCTCCTGTATGGTGCCCCTCTTCTGTACGGTGCCCCTCACCTCCTGTACGGTGCCCCTCTCCTCCTGTGCGGTGCCCCTCTCCTGGTACAGTGCCCCTCTCCTCCTGTACGGTGCCCCTCTCCTCCTGTACGGTGCCCCTCTCCTCCTTTACGGTGCCCCTCTCCTGGTACGGTGCCCCTCTCCTCCTGTACGGTGCCCCTCTCCTCCTTTACGGTGCCCCTCTCCTGGTACGGTGCCCCTCTCCTCTTGTACGATGCCCCTCTCCTCCTGTACGGTGCCCCACTCCTGTACAGTGCCCCTCTCCTCCTGTACGGTGCCCCTCTCCTCCTAGTACGGTGCCCCTCTCCTGTACGGTGCCCCTCTCCTGTACGGTGCCCCTCTCCTCCTGTATGGTGCCCCTCTCCTCCTGTACGGTGCCCCTCACCTCCTGTACGGTGCCCCTCTCCTCCTGTGCGGTGCCCCTCTCCTCCTGTACGGTGCCCCTCTCCTGTACGATGCCCCTCTACTCCTGTACGGTGCCTCTCTCCTCCTGTACGGTGCCCCTCTCCTCCTGTACAGTGCCCCTCTCCTATACAGTGCCCCTCTCCTCCTGTATGGTGCCCTTCTCCTGTACGGTGCCCCTCTCCTCCTGTACGGTGCCCCTCTCCTCCTGTACAGTGCCCCTCTCCTATACGGTGCCCCTCTCCTGGTACGGTGCTCCTCTCCTCCTGTACGGTGCCCCTCTCCTGTACAGTGCCCCTCTCCTCCTGTACAGTGCCCCTCTCCTCCTGTACAGTGCCCCTCTCCTCCTGTACGGTGCCCCTCTCCTCCTAGTACGGTGCCCCTCTCCTCCTGTACGGTGCCCCTCTCCTGTATGGTGCCCCTTTCCTCCTGTACGGTGCCCCTCTCCTCCTGTACGGTGCCTCTCTCCTCCTGTACGGTGCCCCTCTGCTCCTGTACGGTGCCCCTCTCCTCCTGTACGGTGCCCCTCTGCTCCTGTACGGTGCCCCTCTCCTCCTGTACGGTGCCCCTCTCCTCCTGTACGGTGCCCCTCTGCTCCTGTACAGTGCCCCTCTCCTCCTGTACGGTGCCTCTCTCCTCCTGTACGGTGCCCCTCTCCTCCTGTACAGTGCCTCTCTCCTCCTGTACGGTGCCCCTCTCCTCCTTTACGGTGCCCCTCTCCTGGTACGGTGCCCCTCTCCTCCTGTACGGTGCCCCTCTCCTCCTTTACGGTGCCCCTCTCCTCTTGTACGATGCCCCTCTCCTCCTGTACGGTGCCCCACTCCTGTATGGTGCCCCTCTCCTCCTGTACGGTGCCCCTCTCCTCCTGTACGGTGCCCCTCTCCTCCTAGTACGGTGCCCCTCTCCTCCTGTTCAGTGCCCCTCTCCTGTACGGTGCCCCTCTCCTCCTGTATGGTGCCCCTCTTCTGTACGGTGCCCCTCACCTCCTGTACGGTGCCCCTCTCCTCCTGTGCGGTGCCCCTCTCCTGGGACGGTGCCCCTCTCCTCCTGTACGGTGCCCCTCTCCTCCTGTACGGTGCCCCTCTCCTCCATTACGGTGCCCCTCTCCTGGTACGGTGCCCCTCTCCTCCTGTACGGTGCCCCTCTCCTCCTTTACGGTGCCCCTCTCCTGGTACGGTGCCCCTCTCCTCTTGTACGATGCCCCTCTCCTCCTGTACGGTGCCCCACTCCTGTACAGTGCCCCTCTCCTCCTGTACGGTGCCCCTCTCCTCCTGTACGGTGCCCCTCTCCTCCTAGTACGGAGCCCCTCTCCTGTACGGTGCCCCTCTCCTGTACGGTGCCCCTCTCCTCCTGTATGGTGCCCCTCTCCTCCTGTACGGTGCCCCTCACCTCCTGTACGGTGCCCCTCTCCTCCTGTGCGGTGCCCCTCTCCTCCTGTATGGTGCCCCTCTCCTGTACGATGCCCCTCTCCTCCTGTATGGTGCCTCTCTCCTCCTGTACGGTGCCCCTCTCCTCCTGTACAGTGCCCCTCTCCTATACAGTGCCCCTCTCCTCCTGTATGGTGCCCTTCTCCTGTACGGTGCCCCTCTCCTCCTGTACGGTGCCCCTCTCCTCCTGTACAGTGCCCCTCTCCTATACGGTGCCCCTCTCCTGGTACGGTGCTCCTCTCCTCCTGTACGGTGCCCCTCTCCTGTACAGTGCCCCTCTCCTCCTGTACAGTGCCCCTCTCCTCCTGTACAGTGCCCCTCTCCTCCTGTACGGTGCCCCTCTCCTCCTAGTACGGTGCCCCTCTCCTCCTGTACGGTGCCCCTCTCCTGTATGGTGCCCCTCTCCTCCTGTACGGTGCCCCTCTCCTCCTGTACGGTGCCCCTCTGCTCCTGTACGGTGCCTCTCTCCTCCTGTACGGTGCCCCTCTGCTCCTGTACGGTGCCCCTCTCCTCCTGTACGGTGCCCCTCTCCTCCTGTACGGTGCCCCTCTGCTCCTGTACAGTGCCTCTCTCCTCCTGTACGGTGCCCCTCTCCTCCTGTACAGTGCCTCTCTCCTCCTGTACGGTGCCCCTCTGCTCCTGTACGGTGCCCTTCTCCTCCTGTACGGTGCCCCTCTGCTCCTGTACGGTGCCCCTCTCCTGTACGGTGCCCCTCTCCTCCTGTACAGTGCCCCTCTCCTCCTGTACAGTGCCCCTCTCCTCCTGTACGGTGCCCCTCTCCTCCTGTACGGTGCCCCTCTCCTGTACGGTGCCCCTCTCCTCCTGTACAGTGCCCCTCTCCTCCTGTACAGTGCCCCTCTCCTCCTGTACGGTGCCCCTCTCCTCCTGTACGGTGCCCCTCTCCTGTACGGTGCCCCTCTCCTGTACGGTGCCCCTCTCCTCCTGTACAGTGCCCCTCTCCTGTACGGTACCACTCTCCTCCTGTACGGTGTCCCTCTCCTGTACGGTGCTCCTCTCCTGGTACGGTGCCTCTCTCCTCCTGTACGGTGCCCCTCTCCTCCTGTACGGTGCCCCTCTCCTCCTGTACGGTGCCCCTCTCCTCCTGTACAGTGCCCCTCTCCTGTACGGTGCCCCTCTCCTCCTGTATGGTGCGCCTCTCCTAGTACGGTGCCCCTCTCCTCCTGTACCTTGCCCCTCTCCTCCTGTACAGTGCCCCTCTCCTATACGGTGCACCTCTCCTGGTACGGTGCCCCTCTCCTCCTGTACGGTGCCCCTCTGCTCCTGTACGCTGCCCCTCCTCTTGTACGGTGCCCCTCTCCTCCTGTACGGTGCCCCTCTCCTCCTGTACCTTGCCCCTCTCCTCCTGTACAGTGCCCCTCTCCTATACGGTGCACCTCTCCTGGTACGGTGCCCCTCTCCTCCTGTACGGTGCCCCTCTGCTCCTGTACGCTGCCCCTCCTCTTGTACGGTGCCCCTCTCCTCCTGTACGGTGCCCCTCTCCTCCTGTACGGTGCCCCTCTGCTCCTGTACGGTGCCCCTCTCCTCCTGTATGGCGCCCCTCTCCTCCTGTACGGTGCCCCTCTCCTCCTAGTACGGTGCCCCTCTCCTGTACGGTGCCCCTCTCCTCCTGTACGGTGCCCCTCTCCTCCTAGTACGGTGCCTCTCGCCTCCTGTATGGTGCCCCTCTCCTCCTGTACGGTGCCCCTCTCCTCCTGTACGGTGCCCCTCTGCTCCTAGTACGGTGCCCCTCTCCTCCTGTATGGTGCCCCTCTCCTCCTGTATGGTGCCCCTCTCCTCCTAGTACGGTGCCCCTCTCCTCCGAGTATGGTGCCCCTCGCCTCCTGTATGGTGCCCCTCTCCTCCTGTACGGTGCCCCTCTCCTCCTGTACGGTGCCCCTCTCCTCCTGTACGGTGCCCCTCTGCTCCTAGTACGGTGCCCCTCTCCTCCTGTATGGTGCCCCTCTCCTCCTAGTACGGTGCCCCTCTCCTCCTAGTACGGTGCCCCTCGCCTCCTGTATGGTGCCCCTCTCCTCCTGTACGGTGCCCCTCTCCTCCTGTACGGTGCCCCTCTCCTCCTGTACGGTGCCCCTCTGCTCCTGTACGGTGCCCCTCTCCTCCTGTACGGTGTCCCTCTCCTGTACGGTGCTCCTCTCCTGGTACGGTGCCTCTCTCCTCCTGTACGGTGCCCCTCTCCTCCTGTACGGTGCCCCTCTCCTCCTGTACAGTGCCCCCCTCCTCCTGTATGGTGCCTCTCTCCTCCTGTACAGTGCCCCTCTGCTCCTAGTACGGTGCCCCTCTCCTCCTGTATGGTGCCCCTCTCCTCCTAGTACGGTGCCCCTCTCCTCCTAGTACGGTGCCCCTCGCCTCCTGTATGGTGCCCCTCTCCTCCTGTACGGTGCCCCTCTCCTCCTGTACGGTGCCCCTCTCCTCCTGTACGGTGCCCCTCTCCTCCTGTACGGTGCCCCTCTCCTCCTAGTACGGTGCCCCTCTCCTGTACGGTGCCCCTCTCCTCCTGTACGGTGCCCCTCTCCTCCTAGTACGGTGCCTCTCGCCTCCTGTATGGTGCCCCTCTCCTCCTGTACGGTGCCCCTCTCCTCCTGTACGGTGCCCCTCTGCTCCTAGTACGGTGCCCCTCTCCTCCTGTATGGTGCCCCTCTCCTCCTGTATGGTGCCCCTCTCCTCCTAGTACGGTGCCCCTCTCCTCCGAGTATGGTGCCCCTCGCCTCCTGTATGGTGCCCCTCTCCTCCTGTACGGTGCCCCTCTCCTCCTGTACGGTGCCCCTCTCCTCCTGTACGGTGCCCCTCTGCTCCTAGTACGGTGCCCCTCTCCTCCTGTATGGTGCCCCTCTCCTCCTAGTACGGTGCCCCTCTCCTCCTAGTACGGTGCCCCTCGCCTCCTGTATGGTGCCCCTCTCCTCCTGTACGGTGCCCCTCTCCTCCTGTACGGTGCCCCTCTCCTCCTGTACGGTGCCCCTCTGCTCCTGTACGGTGCCCCTCTCCTCCTGTACGGTGTCCCTCTCCTGTACGGTGCTCCTCTCCTGGTACGGTGCCTCTCTCCTCCTGTACGGTGCCCCTCTCCTCCTGTACGGTGCCCCTCTCCTCCTGTACAGTGCCCCCCTCCTCCTGTATGGTGCCTCTCTCCTCCTGTACAGTGCCCCTCTGCTCCTGTACGGTGCCCCTCTCCTGGTACAATTGGACGTATTCCCGGAGATTTTATGACATGACCTCCCACTGCCAACCATCCCAACAAACTGCCATTTTCCTATCTCCACTATTTTTGTAATGATTAAATAAAAATGTCCAAAGAAAGTGAGAAAAAAAAACACAATTTTTTTCCCGGGTTACCCACAGCCGTGTCTGGAAGATTAATCGTTCATTCCTGGGGACTCCAGGACAATCCTGGTGGCTTTCAACCCGATGTCCCGGGTGCTGCAGCACCGCTGGATTCTGGAGGAAAATCCAACCTGATGATTTAACTGTTGATCAAAATACGCCTACATGAAAACCATTGACCCACATCACTGAGGCAGGATATTACAGAAACGTGAGCCTGGCAACTCTGACTGAGAACATCAATCTGCTCTCTCCAGGGGGATGCCCAGGAGCAGTGGCCACCTCACAAACAGCAGCTCACACACAGTTCACACGAGCAGCAGTTTACAACCTCCATGTCACTCGGCAGCCACACAGACACACTGGGGGGGGGGTCATTTTAAATCCACGGGATGGGGTGGGTCGGCAATTTCACACCCCTCCCAATATTACCCCATTGACTTTAATGCAGAGTAAAATCGGATGGGGTGTAAAATCAGTGTTGCAAACTGATCCAGCAAGTTTCCCCAACGGGTGGATTAGGTTAACATTGCCCCACTGTTTCACCCCCATTGGTGATGTAGACTAGAATTCACCAACTGAAGGCCGAGTATTATTGGGGAGGTGCTGGCACCGTGGAAGGCTTCAAAGGGCCAAGGAGGTCTCTCTTCTACAACTCAGGTCACAGAGTTTAATACCAGCAGCAAGTGCATTCTTGCTTTTCCAGCGAGTTTCCCATCACAATTAACGCGCTAGTCCACAGTCACTAACTCTATCGCCCAGAGGTCAGTCAAACTGTAAGTCAACTGTCATGTTCCCAGTGTTGTCTCAAACTGTGGCTGCTGCTAGCTCAAGGTAAAAAGCATGCTTTTGCGTTACGTGAGATCAGGTGAGCAACAGTGAAGAGTTCAACAGAGGCTGATTTTCTTTCATGCCCAATACTGCTGTCTCGAAACTGGTACAAATTCATGCAACGGTTTAAATCAAACATGGCCACAGTAAATAATAATTCTAATAGGTCTAAGACCGTTAAAAAAACAAGCCTGAAGGCTAGGGCCTAGAAATTCATTAAGGCGCTGCCAGCTTTGCGCCCAGTTAACGCCTAAAGAGTGATTTTGCGCCAGAAATGAGTTTGCGCAGATATTCAGCGCAGCAGTATTGGCGGCGGTAGCCGTTAGCGCTGCGCCGGCACCGATGACGTCATCGGTGTGCGCAGTGCCCCGGTTCCGCCCCGAAACCGGCCCGATCCCCATATTTAGTTGCGGCCGCCTCCTCCGAAGCGGCCGCAAACAGCGACCAGAAAACGGGGCCGTCCTGCTGCCTTAGTGGGGCGCTTTAAAGCGGAAGGTGCGGCCGGCCGCTTTTTCGGCGGCCGCCTGCCCGCACCTCCTTCCCCGGCCTCCTCCACCCCCCCCCCCCCGGGGCATTGCCGGCTGCTTTCTGCGAGCCCGGCACTTCTCCGTGGTGCCGGGCTCATTTGCCGGCACTATCCAGCGGTGATCTCCCTGTTGCAGGCAGCTCCCCCTTAAGAGAAGGAGGAGGCCTGCAGTACCGCAGCCTGCCGCTCCGCAGCGGCTGGCGCAGCGGCGCCAAGAGCGCTGATATTCAGTGTCAGCGCCCCAAGCGGAGGCGGGCACACCCTGGTATAGCGCCCGGTTCCGAATTGGGGCGCTAACAATGAATATCTGACGATCGCTATAGGCTTCCCGCCCAGCGCTAACTTTTGGGCGCTAGCCAGCTGGCAGGGCCATAGTGAATTTCTAGGCCTTTGTGTCTTAATGCGAGGAGCATTTGTAATAAGGTGGATGAATTGGCTGCGCAAATAGAAGTAAACAAATACGATTTGGTTGGGATTACGGAAACGTGGCTCAAGGAAGGCCAGGACTGGGAACTCAACATCCAGGGGTATTCGATATTCAGGAAAGATAGGCAAAAAGGAAAGGGAGGTGGGGTAGCATTACTGGTTAAAGAAGGGATTAACACAATTGTAATGAAGGATATTAGCTCTGATGAGGTGGAATCTGTATGGGTAGAATTGAGAAATACTAAGGGGAAAAAAACATTAGTGGGAGTGGTTTATAGACCTCCAAACAGTAAGGCAGAGGTTGGGGATGGCATTAAAAGAGAAATTAAAGAAGCGTGCAATAAGGGCACAGCAGTCATCATGGGTGACTTTAATCTACATATAGATTGGGACAACCAAATGAGTAACAATACTGTGGAGGAGGAATTCCTGGAGTGTTTACGGGATGGTTTCCTGGACCAATATGTCGAGGAACCAACCAGAGATCAGGCCATCTTAGACTGAGTATTATGTAACGAGAAAGGATTAATTAGCAATCTTGTTGTACGAGGCCCCTTGGGTCGGAGCGATCATAATATGATCGAATTCTTCATTAAGATGGAGAATGAAGTAGTTGACTCGGAGACTAGGGTCCTCAATTTAAATAAAGGAAACTACGATGGTCTGAGGAGCGAGTTGGGTAGGATTGATTGGGGAATGGCACTCAAAGGGTTGACGGTGGATAGTCAATGGCAAACATTCAAAGACCGAATGGATGAACTACAGAATTTGTTCATCCCAGTTTGGCATAAAAATAAAACAAAAAAGGTGACCCAACCGTGGCTAACAAGGGAAATTAGGGACAGCATAAGGTCCAAGGAGAGGGCATATAAATTGGCCAGAAAAAGCAATAATCCTGAGGATTGGGAGCAGTTTAGGATTCAACAAAGGAGGACAAAGGGATTAATTAAGAAAGGGAAAATAGAATATGAGAGTAAGCTTGCAGAGAACATAAAAACTGACTGTAAAAGCTTTTATAGATATGTGAAGAGAAAAAGATTGGTGAAGTCAAGCGTAGGTCCCTTGCAGTCAGAATCGGGGGAATTTATAATGGGGAACAAAGAAATGGCAGACCAACTAAATACATATTTTGGTTCTGTCTTCACAAAGGAGGACACAAATAACCTCCCAGAGATGCCAGGGAACATAGGGTCTGATGAAAGGGTGGAACTGAAAGAAATCAGCATTTGTAGGGAAATGGTGTTAGGAAAATTGATGGGACTGAAGGCCGATAAATCCCCAGGGCCTGATAATCTACATCCCAGGGTACTTAAGGAAGTGGCCCTAGAAATAGTAGATGCATTGCTGGTCATCTTCCAGAACTTGATAGACTCTGGAACGGTACCCATGGATTGGCGGGTAGCTAATGTTACCCCACTATTCAAAAAAGGTGGTAGAGAAAAGGCGGGGAATTATAGACCGGTAAGCTTGACATCGGTAGTGGGGAAAATGCTAGAGTCCATTATAAAAGATGTAATAGCAGAGCACTTGGAAAGCAGTGACTGGATCGGACAAAGTCAACATCGATTTACAAAAGGTAAATCATGCTTGACTAATCTACTGGAATTTTTTGAGGATGTAACTGGTAAAATAAATAAGGGAGAACCAGTGGATGTGGTGTATTTGGACTTTCAGAAGGCTTTCGATAAGGTCCCGCATAACAGATTCGCGTGCAAAATTAAGGCACATGGGATTGGGGGCAAGGTATTGACTTGGATAGAGAACTGGTTGGCGGACAGAAAGCAAAGAGTTGGAATAAACGGGTCATTTTCCGAGTGGCAGGCAGTGACTAGTGGGGTACCGCAAGGATCGGTCCTAGGACCCCAGCTGTTCACAATATATATTAATGATCTGGACGAGGGAATTGGATGTAATATCTCCAAATTTGCAGACGACACAAAGCTGGGTGGGAGGGTATGCTGTGAGGAGGATGTCGTGAAACTCCAGCACGATTTGGACAGGTTGGGTGATTGGGCAGAAACATGGCAAATGCACTATAACGTGGATAAATGTGAGGTTATCCACTTTGGTGGCAAAAACAGGAAGGCAGATTATTATTTGAATGGCAATAGATTGGGAGAAGGGGAAGTGCAAAGAGACCTGGGTGTTCTTGTACACCAGTCGCTGAAGGTAAGCATGCAGGTGCAGCAGGCGGTTAAGAAGGCAAATGGTATGTTGGCCTTCGTAGCAAGAGGGTTCGAGTACAAGAACAAGGATGTCTTGCTGCAGTTGTACAGGGCCTTGGTGAGACCACACCTTGAGTATTGTGTGCAGTTTTGGTCGCCTTACCTGAGGAAGGACGTTCTTGCCATAGAAGGAGTGCAGCGAAGATTCACCAGGCTGATACCTGGGATGGCAGGAATGACGTATGAGGAGAGATTGTGTCGATTGGGCTTATACTCACTGGAGTTTAGAAGATTGAGAGAGGATCTCATCGAAACCTATAAAATTCTGTCAGGCCTGGACAGACTAGATGCAGGAAGGATGTTTCTGATGGCCGGGGAGTCCAGAACCAGGGGTTATAGTCTAAGGATAAGGGGTAAGCCATTTAGGACTGAAATGAGGAGGAATTTCTTCACCCAGAGAGTGGTGAACCTGTGGAATTCTCTGCCACAGAGGGCGATGGAGGCCAGTTCATTAAGTATATTCAAGAAAGAGTTGGATATATTTCTTAAGGCTAAAGGGATCAAGGGATATGGGGAGAAGGCAGGGACAGGGTACTGAATTTGGATGATCAGCCATGATCTCATTGAATGGCGGAGCAGGCTCGAAGGGCCGAATGGCCTACTCCTGCTCCTATCTTCTATGTTTCTATGTTTCTATGTATGTTCTGACCATGAAGCATTTTAACATGCAGCAGATCCAGGAATGACAGCTGAAAAATAGATGAATTTAATATAATAGTCTGATCGGGAGTAAGAGCGACATTTAAATATTATAGTAAGCGATGCGTTTCTTGCATTCCTCTTAATCAAAAATTTATTCCATTAAAACTTTTTCATTAGTCTATGACTTTTGCCTTCAGCGTGAATCTGTTTTTCATTCTAAATTATGATGCTTTTGTCACACATTTGCCTGTAATATTATGCATTAAATGTAGGAGAGATAATTAGGCAGCTGTGATGCTGGGAGTCAGTGCTGGGGCTCTGGGTGATTGATTGATCTGACATATAGTGGGAGGCAATGAAAGTCAGACAGTATGTAATGGAATATGGCTTCATATTTTAAATTGGACTGGGCTGGTGGAAAAAATTGCTTTCAATATTTTAAAGTCAAAAGCTTCTCCATAACATCAACACTAAAGGTTATGTCGAGTGGGACTACCCTGACGCCGAGAGACTGTTCATTAAAGAAAGTGACGTAGTTAAACATCTATCAACGTGGCTGTGTCAGTTGACATCGAGTTTTGCCATTTGTTCTCACAAAGCATAATTTACGTTTGGAATCAACTGTTACCTAAAATAAAACCTCCCTCCTCTGCTTTTTTTTTTCTTGCCTTCAGTTTTTTCCTTCCACTCTCCTGGAGGTGTGACTCATGCTGGGGTACAGGGTCACAGACACCTGCTGTCTCCTGTACCTCTCCACACCGGGTACACCTCATGTGTAAACCGAGACGGGGGGGCGGGCCAGGGGTGGGTGGATCATGGGAAGCATCAAAGGCGTCTGTCCTCACCCACCACCCTCCCCCCTCACACTCAGACTCACTCACACACTCAGACTCACACACAACAGACACTCGCACACACAGACACACACACACACACACACACAGACACACACACACTCACACACACTCAGTCACACACACACTCACACACACACACACACACTCACTCACACTCAGTCACACACACACACACACACTCACACACTCACACACTCACACACACTCTCACACACTCAGACACACACACACAACAGACACTCACACTCACACACTCACACACTCACTCACACACACTCAGACTTACACACACACACAACAGACACTCACACACACTCAGACACATACGCTCACACTCACACACACACTCACTCACACACTCACACACTCTCTCACACTCACACACACACACTCAGACTCTCACACACACACAACAGACACACACACACTCAGACACACACACCCACACTCACACTCATACACACACTCAGACTCACACACATACAGACACTCATACACACACACACAACAGACACACACACACATACTCACTCACGCACTCACTCACTCACATACTCACACACTCTCACACACACTCAGACTCACACACACTCACTCACATACACACACACACACACTCACTCACCCACTCACTCACTCACCCACCCACTCACTCACACACTCACTCACACACTCACTCACACACACTCACACACACTCACACACACACACACACACTCACATACTCACACACATGCTCACTCACACACACATGCTCACTCACACTCACTCTCACACTCACACACACACAGACACTCATACACACACACACAACAGACACTCACACACACACATACTCACTCACGCACTCACTCACTCACATACTCACACACTCTCACACACACTCAGACTCACACACACACAGACACTTATACACACTCACACACACACACACAACACACACTCACACACACACAGACACTCACACTCACTCACACTTGTAGTGTATGTACCCGTCTACCTTTAAGGAAATTATTGTATGTAACCGTTCACCTTTAAGAGGACTACTTTAGGTGTGGCACTACTTGTTTGGCTTCTGTATACTGTAATACCGACAGTGACCACACCAGTATATAAGTGTTGTGACAGGATTGCTGGGGCAGATTCGCCCTGACCTTCGAATAGTAAAGACCTGTTTGTTTGTTACTTCTGAAGTCTGTGTATTTATTAACTGCACAACCCACAGACTTTACAGTGGCGACGAGTCCGATCGTACCCTGCGGCAAGACTACCAAAGCAACGAAGAGCGTCGAAGAGAGGCAACCGCCCTCGTTGTGCTGCTGAAAGAAAACACGAGGCTGCAGCAGGAGGAAGGAGGAAGACTTTAGCAACAAAAGCTTCCATCAGCAACAGGCACTGACTACCCTTCTACCACGGTGCAGAGTGAGCCGATCAGCTGGAAACAAGGCGGCCGCGGAGACTGTGAGTAGGGGAAAGTGTAAGGAGTATCCGGAGGAGAAGGGCAGAGCACTCGACCTCGGTCGAGGGGGAGCTGAGCCGGTCAGAAGTCGGGTCCAACGGCGTCGGGTGACAGCCGGACCGCGATCGGCAGGAAAAATCCGGGCAGCGGCCGAAGCCACGAAGCGCTGAAACTGAGCGTGTGGGAGAGGCAGAGCCGAGCAAAGGAGGCTGCGCGAGAGCCAGCCCAGCGGCTGAACTGTTCTCCGCCAACGGGGTACCCAGCGCCGGTAGAGCCGAACGTGCGGGAGTGGGAGAGAGACAGAGCCGAACAAGGGGAGAGAGACTGCACGAGAGCCAGTCCAGCGGCTGAACTGTTCTCCACCACCGGGGTACTCAGCGCCGGTAGAACCGAACGTGCGGGAGAGAGAGAGACAGAGCCGAGCAAGGAGAGAGAGACTGTGCGAGAGCCAGTCCAACGGCTGAACTGTTCTCCGTGAACGGGGTGTACCCAGAGCCGGTAGAACCGTGCGAGCGGGAGCAGAAGACAGAGCCGAGTAAGGGGAGCTGTGCGGGAGCCAGCCCAGCGGCTGAACCTGCCCGCTGTGGGGAAAGCGTACCCCTTCCACAAGGGAAGAGCCGAGTAAGGGGAGCTGTGCGGGAGCCGGCCCAGCGGCTGAACCTGCCCGCTGTGGGGAAAGCGTACCCCTTCCACCAGGGAAGAAACGCGGGAAGCCGCCATTAGGCGGAGAAGATGACAGAGGCGGGAAACCGCCATTGAAGTGGGCGGGGAGAGAAAGGAAGAGCGGGAAACCGCCATTTTCACGGGAAAAACCGCTATCTTAACTGCCATTGAAGTGGGCGGAGAGAGAAGGGAAGAGCGGGAAACCGCCATTTTCGCGGGAAAACCGCCATTTTAGGAATAAACAGATAATAAATAATACTTAAAGAAATACTGTGCTGCTCCAAGGAAAGGAAGATGCCTAAGCGAGGGAATATTACCGATTTTAATTCCGAGATAGAAGACTGGGCCACGTACGTGGAGCGCATAGAGATCTATTGTGAAGCCAACAAAATAGAGGAAGACGACAAGGCGATAACATTGCTAAACTCGATGGGGGCAAAAACATACGGGCTCTTGAAGCACCTAATAGCACCAGCCAAACCGGCGGATCAGACTTTCGAAGAGATTGTGGCGGTGCTGAAGGATCACTTGAACCCCACACCGTTAATGCTGGCTGAACGATTCAAATTCTATGCAAGAACGCAGAAGAAAGACGAAAGCAACGCAGAATACTTGGTCGAACTGCGTAGACTAGCGAAATACTGCCAGTTCGGAGGGAATCTGACAGAAGCACTGCGGGACAAGTTCGTATGCGGATTGTCCAAAGAAGGGACGCAGAAGCGACTACTGGAAGAGAACGACCTCACACTGGACAGGGCTGTCCTTATAGCTGCATCGCACAAAGCCGCAGCGAAAGGAACGGCGGAAATGCAACTAAAGGCGGCGGCACTCGGGGTGGACCAAATTACCTCGAGCACAACAAAATGCTATCGTTGTGGGAAGACAACACATGACCAGAATCAATGCTGGTTTAAGAACCAAGAGTGTAGGAAATGTGGCAAACTGGGTCACATCGCAAAGGTATGCCAGTCGGGGAAGAAGACCAACAACCAAAGGAAGCCACCACAAGAAAAGTATAACAAGGTACACAAGGTGGCTGAGAAGAGTTCAGACGAACAGAATTCAGACTCAGACCCAAACAACCAGGAGCTGGGTAGTCTGAGAATTCACAATGTGGGTAAGGAAGCTGACCTACAAGCTATTTGGGTCATACTAAAAATAGCTGGAGTCCAAGTAAGAATGGAGTTGGACACTGGATCAGCGCTATCAGTCATCAATAAAAGGGACTACCACCGGTTATTCTCGCACATACCCTTAAGAAATACCAAGTTCATATTACAGACATACACGGGGCATAACGTATACCCCATGGGGAAGATAAGAGTTAAGGTGAGAGATAGGGGTAAAGAACACCCAAGAATGAACTTGTATGTATTACCGGAGGGAGGACCACCACTTCTAGGACGGGAGTGGATCAAGAAAATAGACATGGAATGGCACTACCTAAAAGCCATCATGAGTGAGGACTCGGTGCAAGCTATCAGCTCAGAGGCTGGAATGGATGACGATAAGACCAACGCAAATATGGAAGTCAAGGCTAAAATGGACTTGCCGACCATGGTGGAGAAAACGAAGACATGCTTAAAGGCTTATGCTACCGAGAAGAATAAAGCTTCAGAGCAGAACTCCAGGTTGACAGAGAATTCTGAGCCTGTTCAAATTAAGGACTTATCCACGACGGTAGGACACCGAGCTCGGACTCAAACTTATTCCAAAGTACGACAACAAGTAGAACAGTTGAGTTACCGTCTCGTACAAGAGATGAAAAATATGGAAAAGTTCTGGAACACCGAATGGGAAAACCTGGAAAGACAACAGAGGCAGTTAGCTCAAGCAGAGAGCGACCATAGAGCCATCGTGGCCAAGTACCGATCACATTTCCCTGATGCTGTTCAGGAGTTAGAATATTTGCAAAACGAACCAAAGGAAGAGGAATCTTCAGGAAGCCAGGAGTTTATTCCAGTTCATCTCTACGACTCCTTACAAGCAGAGTGTGAGAAGTTGAAAGAACAGTATGAACTGGTCCAGACTACCATTCTGGAAGGGGTTAACTCAGCAACCTCCGAAAAGCTAGTTTCAGTAGAAGCATATGAACAACTAAAGGTTGAACATGAGCAGGAAGTCCAAAGGCTGCAGGAAATTCTGGATGAGCTCAAGGCCAAGACAGACTCATCGGTAGAGGTTCCATTCATCGATGAGAAAGTAGAGGTGAAAGACATGGCAGAACATGAAAGACAAGATGTCCAAGAACTCATAATAATATTGAAGGAAACCCAAGACAAATATGAGGCGGCAATGACCGAGGTTCAACGACTTGAAGAACAGATTCAACTGGGAATCCTTTCAGTGGAAAAAAAGGAAACTGTGAGAAACACCGAGACTGTAAGAATAACATAGTAACATAGAGATAGGAACAGGAGTAGGCCATTCGGCCCTTCGAGCCTGCTCCGCCATTCAATGAGATCATGGCTGATCCTCGTCTGAGATCATAGCTGATCTTACCAGTTCAGTACCCCGTCCCCGCCTTTTCTCCGTAACCCTTAATCCCCTTAGCCTTCAGAAATATATCCAATTCTCTCTTGAAAATATTTATTGAATTAGCCTTCACAGCCCTCTGTGGCAGGGAATTCCACAGGCTCACCACTCTTTGAGTGAAGAAATTCTTCCTCATCTCTGTTTTAAATGATTTGCCCGCTATTTTTAGACTGTGGCCCCTGGTTCTGTGCTCCCCGGCCATTGGAAACATTCTCTCTGAATTCAGCCTGTCCAGGCCTGCCATAATTTTATATGTTTCGATGAGATCCCCTCTCAATCTTCTAAACTCCAGTGAGTACAAGCCCAAACTATTTAATCTCTCTTCGTAGGTCATTCCCGCCATTCCAGGTATCAGCCTGGTGAATCGCCGTTGCACTCTTTCCATGGCAAGAACATCCTTCCGCAGATGGGGCGACCAAAACTGTACACAATACTCCAGATGCGGTCCTGAACATGAGCAAGAGAGCATCAAGGCGCAACTTCTCCGAGCACTGGAAGCCAAAGTACAAGAGGAAGCGAAGGTGAAAGCATTGGAGAACAAGGTGGATGAAATGGAGAAGACTCTGATCCACCATGTTCCCAGGGAAGAGTTAACGGTCAGCCAACTCCTTCATATGCTGAAGGACAAGACTCTGCAAGGGGAACAATCTGAACACGAGTTTCAATCTTCAGGGGGAAGGAGTTCGGAGCTCTCAAAAGTCACGGAGATAGCTGAGGTGGCAACACAGATTTTACAAGGATGCCAAAAGTACGTTGAATCACGTCAAGGTGAACAGAAGAATGTGGAAACAGTTACTTCAGGAGAAGGATTAAATAGCCTGATAACGCAATTCCCGATGGAAGGGAAGGTATTGAACTCACAAATGAGGTCCGTCGTGAAGGAATGGCAGATAACCCAGGAAGAGCGGGATGAATATGATTGCATGAAGAAGTCTTTTCAAGAAAGATGTCTAGGGAAGGAACCACCGTCAGCTAACGTCCAGATGGGTGAGGAGGACGAAGAAGGCTCTCTCGCTGGCCTAACTCAGGACGAACCCGAATATTACCATGACCTGTTGAGTGACACTGAATATTACGAGGATCTGGTCTGCCCAGTTTGTGATGAAAACTCCCAAAGCGCCAAAATCAGGATGAAGCACTTAAGGTCGAAGGAACATAGAGAGTTGGTGGCGCTACAGCTGGCAGCTGAGAAGGGAGCCCCGAGAGTCTCCAAAAAGCAGAAAAGAAAAAGAAGAAGCCGAAGATGATAACTATCTCAAATATTATCACTTCTATCAGATCATGCGTGGACCCTACGAAAAGAGCTAAATCAGTTGGAAAGTAGGAAATTACCAAGGCACCCCAGTTGTTGTAAAAATCAGCACTGCTGGTTCAGCAGGACGAAAGTTCACACGGTTACGTCAAGAAAAGGCTATGGAGGAGTCACGCTAGCCAAGTGAACCATCTACACCAAAGAGATGTTGTTCGGACCAAGTCAAGATCAGAGACTGAATCTGTGAACTGTTCCCGCAGAGACTGAACCTGTGAACTGTTTTCCACTGAGACTCTATCTGTAAATTGTTTTATATGAAATTGAAGATATGTTATGTTTAATGGGGACTCTGTAAGTAATAAGCTAAAAAGGGAGGATTGTAGTGTATGTACCCGTCTACCTTTAAGGAAATTATTGTATGTAACCGTTCACCTTTAAGAGGACTACTTTAGGTGTGGCACTACTTGTTTGGCTTCTGTATACTGTAATACCGACAGTGACCACACCAGTATATAAGTGTTGTGACAGGATTGCTGGGGCAGATTTGCCCTGACCTTCGAATAGTAAAGACCTGTTTGTTTGTTACTTCTGAAGTCTGTGTATTTATTAACTGCACAACCCACAGACTTTACAACACTCACACACACACTCTCACACACAACAGACACACACACACTCACTCACATACACACACACACACACTCACTCACGCACTCACTCACTCACTCACCCACTCACTCACACACTCACTCACACACACACTCACACACACACTCACACACACTCACACACACAACAGACACTCACACACACATACTCACACACATGCTCACTCACACACACATGCTCACTCACACTCACCCTCACACTCACACACACACAGTCACTCATACACACTCACACTCACACAAATGCTCACACACAACAGACACACACACTCACACACCTGGTTTGATATCACTCTACTCCACCTCTATGGCCCTTTTCTAACCCTCAGCTTTATTTAAAGGGAGTGAAATACACTGCATATCAGAAAATAAATTCATTATCTTAAACTAAGTCTGAATTCACGCAAGAAGATTAGTGTTGTGTTCGAGCCCCAATCCTGAGACTTGAGCACATAATCCTAGTAAACACTTCAGTGCAGTTTTGAGGGAGTGCCGCACTGTCAGAGGTGCTGTCTTATGGATGAGGCATTAAACCGAGGTCCCGTCTGTCCTCTCAGGTGGACATAAAAGAGCCCACGGCACTTGTCATAGAAGAGCAGGGGAGTTCACCCTGGTGTCCTGGCCAATCCCTCAACCAACATCACCAAAAACGGATTATCTGGTCATTATCTAGGTGACCATATTTTCTAAACTGAATGCGGGGACACACAGAGTGGGAGCAGAGCAAAGTAGCCAGGACGGAAAATGTAGGTTGCGCAGCGTAGCACGGCAGATTATTTAGCAGCGTATATTTTACCAGTTGCACAAAAACACTACAACTGCAGAACAAATGTGTATATAAATACCCCGGATGTGACGTCACACTATTGAAGCGCATTCAGACATGGTTTATCAATAATACAATAACACTGTTTGGCTTTGCAGGGCCTTCGAGCTCCCTAAAGTTGCCCTTGACTCTTGGCTGCTAACACTGCTGCAGGCTCCTGCTGACACCTGGCCTTTTGTCTCCGATGCACTCGAGCATCGCCGACTGATTTTTTCCAAAATAAACATTTCATATATTAACGGAATCATCGGGCGTAACCATCACCGAGCGGCCAATCGGCTTCTGAATTGTGACCGTTTCAAATCGTGGGGGGTAAGGGAGGGAGGAGAGGACGTGACAAAATCTAAATTATGCTATTGTACACAAAAACTCAGTAAAATAAATTAACAATCTCATCTGTTTTGCAAAGATTCCTTCATGAGATAAAGAAAAAATCTATTTTTTCTGCATCATAATTATGTGATGCCGTTTGACAGAAAGCAATTTACATGTGCATAAACTCTGGGGGAATTGCTATCTTCTAAATTAATCATGCTCAGTGACTCTGGTAATTTTATCACACAAGCCCGCCAACTAATTGGCTTGCCATCGCCTGTGATTCAAAGTGGTACATCCCGTAGCGAAGGTAGAGGGGAGAAAAAAGTGGGGGTTTGGTTGTCGAGCGAGGCTGGCTGGGAAGTGTAGCCGAGCTGGCTGGCGGCGCGTGCCCGCCCCCTCACCGCCCGATTGACGTGGACGCTAACCAACACACCACCCCTGAGCCCGCCTCAGAGCTGGCCTCATGTCCAGTCGGCACTCACGGTGGGCATGATTGACAGGGGGCGCCCGGGAAGGAAACGTGTAACCGGGAACTTTCCCGGGGACACGGTTTACCCAGTGACACAGTACCTCATCCCGAGACTGTCCCCGGAAAACAGGGACGTGCGGTCACCCTATCATTATCTCATTGCTATTTGAAGGACCTCGCTGTGAACAAATTGGCAGCCATGTTTCCTACATTACAACAGTGACTACACTTCGTTGGCTGTAAAGCCTGAGTTTGTGAAAGGCGCTATATAAATGCAAGTCTTTCTTCTTTAAATCAGGTGTTGAGGCCCAAATTCTGCTGCCAAATCTGATTTAAGCTGCATTTACCCAGTAATTGCAGCATCCATATGTAATGCAACTACTTCACATTGACATGCTCTTCGCTAGAACAACATTGACCCTGGAGATGTTTGATGCAGATAAGCAATCTCCATTGAAATGAACCGAGGATCAGTCTCACTGCGCAGTCCCCCCCCGAGTACAAATATTATCATTAAACATTCCTTGTGTTTCAACTGTTTCTCAAGAACATTCGGCAAATGACTGAAGCAATGAAGTAAGTTCGGAATCATCTGTAATTGACATCTTTTCACAACAGCAGGAAGAATAATCTTTTGTTTTTTATCCCCCATCAAAATGCAGCACGGTGGCATAGTGGTTAGCACTGTTGCCTCACAGCGCCAGGGACCCGGGTTCGAATCCGGCCTCGGGTGACTGTCTGTGTGGAGTTTGCACATTCTCCCCGTGTTTGCATGGGTTTCCTCCGGGTGCTCCGGTTTCCTCCCACAGTCCAAAGATGTGCGGGTTAGGTTGATTGGCTATGATAAATTGACCCTTAGTGTTAGGGGGATTAAATATGTGGGGTTACGGGGATAAGGTGGGATATGTGTTGGTGTAGGGGTTACGGGGATCGGGTGGGATATGTGTCGGTGCAGGCTCGATGGGCTGAAATGGCCTCTATCTGCACTGTGGGGTTTCTGTGATTTCTGTGAAAAGCCGATGATAAAAGCAGCGTAATAACTCTGTGTTTAATATAGTGGCCCTGAATTTGCGGTCGGTATGACGCCAAATTGTCAGAGTACGCCGTCATACCACCTTTGAAACTGACCGCAAGTTTGGGATTTCCGCATGCGCTAAATCCCGAACTTGCAATTTGACAGGTTACGACTACACAGAGATTTGCTGCGTCTTTCACCTCCTGATAGGAATCAACGTGCTGGCGAAAAGTTGGGCTAATTGCCCAGCTACTCCAAATTAATTACGCTGGAAATTTTTGTCTCATGCAAACGAGCGCAGGAAGCCTGTTGCACAGCGTAAGGTGACCAGAACAGACATTTTTTTAGAAGAGTGCTAGAAATCTTGCATTAAAGAAGAACAGGAAGTATTGGAAACGCACAGCAGGATATGTTCCATTAAATTTTAATTTGTAAAATGCCAAAAATGGCAAGGATATGTGTAGTGTATGTACCTTTAAGGGGAGAACTACTTTTTACAGCTCCTGTATACTGTAGTACCGGCAGTGACCACACCTGTATATAAACCCTGAGTAGGGATCTGTACAGTTAGTTTTAGAGTAACCCTCATCCAGTAAACACCTGTTGATTGTTCCCTGCAGTCTCTTGTCTCATTATTGAAGGAAACACAACATCAAGATACACAGATCTAACATTGGCAACGAGAAGATTCAAACCTACCTGCAACTCTGCATCACCTCCCAGGGATTCGCTCCTGGAGAACAGTGAAAGAAGAAGGCCGAGTCCAGAAGCACGGGCGTCGACCATCCAGCGGAGATTTGAGCATCGCAGGGGAGGCTGTTGAGAGCTGGGCTTGATTCTCCAGTCACGGTGGTCCAGCGAAACGGGCTGGCAACAGGTACGGCGCAGACCCTTCCCGGACAGCGGCGGCTAGAGCCGACCGACGGCACAGAAAAGGCCGAGCAGCGTCGACGGGAGAAGAGAGAGGGTAGAGCGCACAGGGCGCAGCCGGTGTTCAGGACTGAGCGGCGTCGACGGGAGAAGAGAGAGGGTAGAGCGCACAGAGCGCAGCCGGTGTTCAAGGGCCGAGCAGCGGCAACGAGAGAGAGAGGCGCGCAGGAAAACGCGCAGAGCACAGCCGGTGTTCAAGGGCCGAGCCACAGCGGAGAAGAAGGGAGAGCGCGGGAGACGCCATTAAGAAGGGAGAGCGCGGGAGATGCCATTTTGAGCCGCAGCGGAGAAGAAGGGAGAGCGCGGGAGACGCCATTTTGAGCCGCAGCAGAGAAGAAGGGAGAGCGTGGGAGACGCCATTTTGAGCCAGTCTAACCACACCCAAAAATGCCGAAGAGTGGCAGTATCACAGCGTTCGACAATGAAGTCGAAGATTGGACGACATATGTCGAATACATTGAAGTATACTGCAAGGCGAATGAAGTGCCAGATGACAAGAAAGCGCTGGTATTGTTGAATTCAATGGGTGCAAAAACGTATGGCTTACTGCGAAACCTAGTAACCCCAGAGAAGCCAGTGGAAAAGGATTTTGAAAACATAGTGTCAATCCTACAGGACCACTTAAACCCCACACCGCTGCTGATAGCAGAAAGATTAAAGTTTCACAAAAGGAACCAGCATAAAGATGAAAGTAATGCTGAGTATTTAACGGAACTGCGCAAGCTATCGAAACACTGCCAGTTTGGAACGGGACTAGCAGATACTTTAAGGGACAAGTTCGTGTGTGGGCTTCAAAGTGAAAGAACCCAGAAACGGCTTCTATCAGAAAAGGATCTTACACTGGACAAGGCTTTCAGCATGGCAGTATCACATGAAGCAGCAGCACGGGGCGCAGCAGAGATACAACGGAGACCGCAAGAATATGGCACAAATGAAATGTCATATGGAACAGTGAATTGCTATCGCTGCGGCAGAACAACACACGACCATAAGGATTGCTGGTTCAAGGACCAAGTGTGCAGACAGTGTGGAAAAGTAGGACACATAGCAAGAGTCTGCAGGTCGGAAAAGAAAACCAGCAGCAAGAAATATCCACAGGAGAAGTACAAGAAGGTACATAAGGTGACGGAGAGTAGTTCAGACGAACAGAAAAGTGATACAGACTCCGGAAGCAAGGAGCTGGGTTGTCTGAAACTACATAATGTGATCAAAACGGAGGATCACCAAACTATCTGGGTCATGCTCAAGATAGCCGGAGTCCAAGTGAAAATGGAATTGGACACAGGATCAGCCCTAACAGTCATAAACCGAAGGGACTACAAGCGGCTATTCTCACATATACCCTTGAGAGATACAGAGATCATCTTGAAGACGTACACGGGGCAAAAAGTCTACCCCAAAGGAAAAATAAGGGTGAACGTTATATATAACGGCAAGGAAACACCAAAAATGGACCTATATGTATTGCCAGAGGGAGGACCACCACTACTAGGACGTGAATGGATCCGGAAGATACAGCTAGATTGGCATTCCATACAAGCACTGACTCTAGATGCCAAAAAGGATGACGACGTCACACCTGGATGACTGTCAAAAATGCTAACTGACGCACAAGAAGTGTTCCAGGAGGAACTCGGAACACTAAAAGGCATAACAGCGACGATCAAAATAGAGGAAAATGCAAGCCCAAAGTTTTTTAAGGCCAGACCGGTGCCTTATGCGATCCGCCCAGCCGTCAAAGCAGAGCTGGAAGGTTTGGAACGTTCAGGAGTACTGTCCAAAGTGGACTGGAGTGAGTGGGCTACACCCATCGTTCCTGTAATGAAGAGGTCATTGAGTAATACGCCTGGGGAACCAAAGAAGGTTCGCATCTGTGGGGACTTTAAGGTGACAGTGAACCCAGTCCTTCACACGGTACAATATCCGCTTCCGCGGATTGAAGATATTTTCACCTCGCTATCTGGAGGAAAACACTTCACTAAGATTGATCTTGTTAAGTCTGTGTGTTCTAGTTGTAATTACTAACACAGACTACAAGATTAAAGTTCAACAGGTCTTTACTGGTTGGAGGTCAGGACTATACTAAATACAATTTTACTACACAGTGCTTATATACCGGTGGTCACCACCGGTATTACGTATACAGCAGCCAGAGAAAGTAGTACATCTCTTAAGGTGGAACAGGCTTAAGTTCTCTTAAGGTGGAACAGGTTACATACACCACAATCCTCCCTTTTTAGCTTAACAGTCATATCCCCATTTAACATAACATAATAACATATATAACTTCAGGTATAAACAGTTCAAAGGTTCAGTCTCTCAGGAGGCCTTCTGATTCGGTTTGGATAACGCCTTTCAGTGGTCTCTGATTCCTGTTGCTGAGGTGACTCCCCATGCATTGGGTGTTATCATCATCAGGTACATTCCCTGCCGAGGTAGATGCTTCAGGTTCATTAACGTCTTCCACAGTTGTCTCTGTCGCAACCATGGGTTCGACCCTTGCTCTCGATTCTACCAGTTGATCCGCATGACGCCTTATCACATTGTTACCAATATCTACTGTGTACATCAGAGGTCCTTGTCTGGCCCGAATTGTTCCGGACTGCCATTTTTCGTTTCCATAGCCCCTTGCCAACACTGGTTGTCCTACGTCGAAACTTCGAGTGGTCTTGTTATTAATATGCCGGAACTGTTTGTTTTCCACTTCCCTCCGCACACTTGGTTTTAACAAGTCCAACCTGGACCGCAACCTCCTGTTATAAAACATCATGGCAGGACTTTGGTTAGTCACTGCATGAGCGGCATTTCGATATGCCATTAGGAAATTGTCCACCTTGTGCTGTAGCGGAATCTGATCATCGTTCATGGCCTTTATTGCCTTTTTGAATGTTTGGACAAATCTCTCGGCCAACCCGTTTGTCGCCGGATGATATGGGGCAGAGGTATAATGTTTCACCCCATTCTTCTTTAAGAATTTTTGGAATTCTTCCGACATGAACTGTGGTCCGTTGTCCGAACAGATCTGTTCTGGCAATCCGTTCCTTGCGAATATTGTTATTAACACCGCAATTGTCTTTTCTGAAGTAGTGGTATTCATCTTGATCACTTCTGGCCATTTGGAATGTGCGTCCACCGCAATTAGGAACATGGAGTCCATGAATGGACCAGCAAAGTCAATATGTACGCGTTGCCATGGGGCTGAAGGCCATTCCCATGGGTGTAGTGGTGCGATCGGAGGTGCATTTTGCACTTTTTGGCACCCAGCGCAGCTTTTCGTCAACTCCTCTATCTGTTGGTCAATACCCGGCCACCATACATAAGCCCTAGCAAGACTTTTCATCTTAACTCCCCCCAGATGACCGCCATGCAGTTCTTTTAGAACTCTTTCCCTTAACTTGGGAGGAATAATCACTCTTGTCCCGTACATCAAAGTACCATGGCAGACGGACAGCTGGTCTCGCCTTGCCGAGAATGCCGGTAACAGAGGATCACCACGTGTTGGCCATCCTTTCACTGTCACCTCGTAGACTCTGGACAGTGTCGGGTCGTTCCTGGTTTCTCTTTCAATACTTGCATTGGTGACTGGTAAACACTCGATGATAGTCGAATGAAATAACTCAACAGGGTCAACTTTCATCGTTTCTTCTTCTTCAGGTAGTGGCAGGCGCGACAGCCCATCAGCATTGCCATGCTGCTTCGTACCTTTGAATTCTATTTGATATTGATGTGCCCCTAGGAAAAGGGACCATCTCTGGAGACGCTGTGCTGTCATCACTGAAACACCCTTCTTAGGGTTAAAAATGGATACCAACGGCTGATGGTCTGTCAGAAGTGTGAATTTTTGGCCCTGCAGGTAATGATTAAACTTCTTCACTCCCCATACAAGGCTGAGAGCCTCCCTATCGATCTGCGCATAGTTGCGCTCAGCGGAGGTCAATGATCTGGATGCAAACGCGACTGGCCTTTCCGTGCCATTTGGCAACTTGTGTGAGAGTACTGCCCCAATACCATATGGAGAAGCATCACAAGCCAACCGAATAGGCAGTGTCGGGTTGAAGTGAGCCAACACTTCCTCTGAGGTGATCAATTCTTTGCTTTTGCGAAATGCCTTCTTACAGTTTTCGCTCCATTCCCATGGTACCCCCTTCTGTAAAAGAGCGTTTAGCGGGTGCAGTACCGTGGATAGATTTGGTAGAAATTTATGGTAATAGTTAATCAATCCTAGAAACGACCTCAACTGAGAGACATTATCCGGAGCGGGAGCCTTTACAACTGCCTCTATCTTGTCAGGAGACTTATGAAGCCCCTCCCGGTCAATGACATGACCACAGTACGAGATCCGCTTCTGGAAGAACTCACATTTCTGCCGATTAACTCTAAGTCCATACTCTTTCAGTCTGTTGAGCACCAGTTCCAAGTTTGCGAGGTGTTCTTCATCACCATCACCTGTAATCAGAATATCGTCCAGGTAACATTGTGTGCCTGGAATTCCCTGTAATACCTGCTCCATGGCCCTCTGCCAAATTGCTGGAGCCGATGCCACTCCAAAAACCAGCCTATTGTACCGGTACAAACCTCGATGCGTGTTGATCGTGAGGTATTGGCGTGACTCTTCTTCAACCTCCATCTGCAAGTACGCCTGCGCCAGGTCTATCTTGGTGAAGTGTTTCCCGCCAGACAACGAAGCAAAAATATCCTCAATCTGCGGAAGCGGATACTGCACCGTGTGAAGCACCGGATTAACGGTGATTTTGAAATCTCCACAGATGCGAACCTTCCCTGGTTCTCCTGGCTTGTTGCTCGAAGGACGTTTCATAACGGGAACAATGGGCGTAGCCCACTCACTCCAATCTACCTTAGACAGTACACCTGAACATTCTAGCGCTTCCAGTTCCGCTTCTACAGTAGGTCATATTGCATAGGTACCGGTCTGGCTTTAAAAAATTTTGGGTGTGCATGTTCATCAATCTTGATGTTTGCCGTAATTCCTCTCAGTGTTCCCAGTCCCTGCTGGAACACCTCTTTAGCATCATCCAATATTTTGGACAATCGTTTAGGTTTGACATCTGTTTCCCCGGAATCTACCGTTAGTGCCTTCAAGAAGTGCCAGTCCATATTCATTTTCCTAATCCACTCCCGTCCCAGTAGTGGTGGACCTCCTTCAGACAGCACATATAAGTCCATTACTTGGCTTTCTTCGCCCTTGTGGACCACTTTTACCTCTATCTTTCCGATGGGGTACACTCTTTGCCCCGTGTATGTTTTCAATATAATCTCCGTATCCCGTAGGGGAATATGTTGGAATAACCTTTTGTAATCTTTCTTATTCATGACCGTCAATGCCGATCCAGTGTCCAATTCCATCTTTACTTGGACTCCTGCTATCTGAAGGGTGACCCAAATTGTCTGGAGATCTGCATCCTTACCAACGTTGTGTACTCTTAAGCTACCCAGTTCATTACTGCTAGCGTCTGAATCTGACTTCTGTTCGGTCGAACTGTTCTTTGTCACCTTGTGTACCTTTATGTATTTTCCTTGCGGTGACTTTTTGTTGCTGGTCTTCTTTCCTGACCGGCATACTTTAGCTATGTGGCCAAGCCTGCCACACGTTCTGCATTCTTGGTTTTTAAACCAACACTGGTTCTGATCGTGCGTTGTCTTTCCGCAACGATAACATTTTACAGTACTCAAACCCAATTTATTTGTACTGAGTTCCGGTGACCGTAGTGTGAGGGTGCCAGTCAGTTCCTTCTGTAGCCTCTAGATGGCACCTTCACTTGTTTGTTCCTCTTTTTAAAGAACCAAATAATATCAACAAATAAAACTGTAAATAAACCATAAAACTTCAACGGAACCCTTAGAAATCAAATTAAAATTTGGTTCTCCAGCCCAATTATGCACTCGAGTCCCCGCGGCGCCCACTGGTCATGGAAGTGATCGAGCGCACCGGCGGACACCGCGTGCTCCATCTCCAGGGCCACCCGGGCGCGAACATAGCCATGGAAGAGAGGGAGGCAATCCGGCCGGACGACCCCCTCGACCGCCCGCTGCCTGGACCAATTAATGACTTTCTTAGCCAGGCCCAGGAGCAGACCCACGAGGAGGTCCTCCAACCTGCCCGCTCCCCTCCGCACCGGGTGACCGTAGATCAAGAGCGTGGGACTGAAGTGCAGCCAAAACTTGAGGAGCAGCCCCTTCAAATAATGAAAGGGGGCTGCAACCTCTCACACTCAATGTATACATGGAACACGGACTCCTCCAGACCGCAGAATAAACAGGCGGTCTGGGAGTCCGTGAACCTACTTAAGAACCTATTGCACGGGACTGCCCTATGCATCACCCTCCAGGCCAAGTCCCCAATAGAACAAGGGAGGACTCCCGCATAGAGATTCACTTGTTTGTTTCCTTTGTTAATTGTTTCTAGCCCTTTGTTAATTGTTCCTAGCCTCCTGTGTTAATTCTTAACGGCCTGTTAGCTGTTCATGGGTTTCACCTGGTTTTCTTGCTATATAAGTTCTGTGGTTGCTTTCCTCTGTGCTCAGTCCTAACCGGGGACTAGCCTTCGCTCTGTGGCTGCTGGCTTTGACTAGCTGGCTGCCATGGTTCTCGAGCTCTGTATTTAAGATGTATCTAAGTCTGTGTTCTTGTTGTTCTTAGTCTTGATAAGGTGCTGGGCTGAACAAGCGTGTTGCCATGTTGGCGCTTGTCTTGAGCTCTGTATTGACAAGCCGATTACCCCTGTGGTAGCTTGTCTCGAGTCTCGTCTCGGCAAGCCGGTTGCCCTTGTGGTAGCTTGTCTCAGGCTCAGTATGGACAAGTGGGTTGCCTCATGGAAGCTGTCCTGAGTTCCTATCTTGACTAGCCGTTTGGTAGCTTGTCTTAAGTTCTCATGTTTGTTGCTGTGTTCCTTGTGTGAATCTAGCAAAGTTCAAACAAAGTACTGTATATTTGCCTCTCGCCTCGTTTCTGCACTTGGGTCCAGAACCTACCTTTACCCGGAGAGCACGGCCCCGTGGCTCCCCAACCCCGTCACACGTAGCTGCATTACTGCCGTGCCTCTCGCTGCGGCTTCGTGTGCTGCTGCCATAGTGACCGCTTTCTCAAGCGTCAGCTCATTCTCCTCGAGCAGTCGCTTTTGTGTATCTTCTTTTAATAAACCACACACAAATTTATCTCGTAGCGCCTCTGTCAGTCTCGTTCCAAACTGACAGTACTTTGCTAGCTTACGCAATTCCATTAAATATTCAGCATTGCTTTCATCCTTCAGCTGCCTTCTGCTGTAAAATTTAAATCGTTCCGCTAGCATCAGCGGCGTGGGGTTTAGATGATTTTTCAGGACAGTAACAATCTCCTCGAACGTCTTATCCGCCGGTTCATCTGGTGATAAAAGGTGTTTCAATTGCCCATATGTCTTCGCACCCATTAAGTTTAATAATGTTAGTGCTTTCTCTTCATCTGGGATTTTATTTGCTTTACAATAATTTTGTATGCGTTCTACATACATGGCCCAATCTTCGATGTCGCTATCAAAGGTATTAATGTTCCCATGTTTAGGCATCGTTGCAATTTAATTTATTTTTATTTTTATCCAAGATGGCAGCTTCCCGCTCTTGTCTTCGTCCTCCGCCTACAAAATGGCGGTTTTCCCGCGCTTGGCGGTCTTCACCCGTCCCCCCGACGCTGTCTCCGCTTCACCGCGGCTCTCGCGCCTTCAGTTGCCCCAGACGCTGCGCCTTTTTAGCCTGAATGCGGCCCGGCCCTTATCACCAGCCACGATCGATGTCCCCGCGCTGCGCCTTTCGGCCCGAATGCGGCCCGGCCCTTATCTCCGGTCGCGATCGATCTCACCGCCCTTATTCCTCCGTCTTCCATGGAATGACCAATGTAAACGAGCTTTCCAGAAGAGCAAAGAATTGATCACATCAAAAGAGGTGTTGGCTCATTTCAACCCAGCACTACCAATTCGGTTGGCGTGTGATGCATCACCCTATGGCATTGGAGCGGTGCTGTCTCACAAATTCTCTGATGGCTCAGAGAGGCCAATAGCCTTTGCGTCACGATCACTAACCTCAGCCGAGCGTAACTATGCCCAGATTGACAGGGAGGCCCTCAGCCTAGTGTGGGGAGTGAAAAAGTTCAACCACTACAATACAATACAATACAATACAATTCGCTTTATTGGCATGATAAGGTACATCTTATGTTGCCAAAGCATCAAAATACATTTATGGTTGAACACATAAACGCGGTTCCATTCATACAGTGTATAAACAGGTATCTGCACGGGCAGAAGTTCACCTTGCTGACTGACCACCAACCACTTGTCTCCATCTTTAATCCAAAGAAGGGCGTTCCGGTGATGACTGCGCAACGGCTACAAAGATGGTCCCTTTTTCTAGGGGTGAACCAATATGAAATCGAGTATAAGGGCACGAAACAGCATGGAAACGCTGATGGGCTATCACACCTGCCACTGCCTACTGTGGAGGAAGCACCAGCAGTGGACCCTGTCAAAATATTTCATTCGACTATAATTGAACGCTTGCCTGTAACTAACGCTGATATAGAGAAGGAGACCCGAAATGACCCGACACTGTCTCGGGTATATGACTTGACGGTGAAGGGATGGCTAACACATGGCGACTCACTGTTGCCAGCATTCTCATCCAGAAGAGAACAGCTGTCAGTATGCCAGGGGACCTCGATGTGTGGATCCCGAGTGGTAATTCCACCCAAGTTAAGGGAGAGAGTGCTCCAATGAGCTTCACGAAGGTCATCTGGGAGGGGTGAAAATGAAAAGCCTTGCTAGGGCTTATGTGTGGTGGCCGGGGATCGATCAGCAAATCGAGGACCTGACAAAGAGCTGCTCAGGATGCCAGAAGGTCCAAAATGCACCACCACATGCCCCTCTACACCCATGGGAGTGGCCCTCATCTCCATGGCAACGGGTGCATATTGATTTTGCTGGTCCATTCATGGACTCAATGTTTTTAATAGCCGTTGATGCGCACTCGAAATGGCCTGAGGTGATCAAAATGTCCTCCACCACCACGGAGAAAACTATTGCAGTCCTACGGACCATATTTGCCAGGAACGGCTTGCCAGAGCAGATTTGCTCTGATAACGGACCACAGTTTGTGTCCTAGGAGTTTCGAAGATTTATGAAAAGGAATGGGGTAAAGCATTACACATCCGCCCCGTATCATCCAGCCACAAATGGATTGGCTGAGAGGTTCGTACAAACCTCTAAGAAAGCAGTAAGGGCCATGTGCGATGACGACATTCCACTGCAGCATAAGGTGGACAATTTCCTGTTAGCCTACAGAAATGTGACACATGCAGTCACCAACCAGACCCCGGCCATGATGTTCTTTAACCGAAGGTTGAGATCTCGTATGGATTTGCTCAGACCAAATGTACGAAGAGATGTTGAGAATAAGCAATTCCAGCACATCAATGAGAAGCCGACAAGGAGCTTCAATGTAGGGCAACCAGTCTTGGCCCGCGACTACCGAACAGAGAAATGGCAACCAGGAACAATAGGCACATGGCAGGGGCCACTAATGTACACAGTGGATGTTGGGGAGAACATTGTGAGACGCCATGTTGACTAGATCCTAGAGTCACAGGAATGAGTCAACCCCATGTCTCGGCCATACGTACCTGGTGATGAACCCGACATACCGGTAGCATCTACCCCAGAAACAGTAGCATCGGAAGCTGATGAACCAACCGACGACAGGGGGCCAGAATCGCCTCCACACCAAGAGCAAGACGCTCTGGAAAGGCGCTATCCAGAAAGGATCAGGAAGCCTCCCCAAAGACTGAATTTATAAATAGACTATTTTCAGTTAATGTTGCATGTTAAAAGTGTTAATTGCAATTAGTTGATATTTAATTGTTAAATGAATGTTATGGTACTGTTAATCTAAAAGGGGAGGAATTGTAGTGTATGTACCTTTAAGAGGAGAACTACTTTTTACAGCTCCTGTATACTGTAGTACCGGCAGTGACCACACCTGTATATAAACCCTGAGTAGGGATCTGTACAGTTAGTTTTAGAGTAACCCTCATCCAGTAAACACCTGTTGATTGTTCCCTGCAGTCTCTTGTCTCATTATTGAAGGAAACACAACATCAAGATACACGGCTCTAACAATATGCTTTCAGGTTGTCTCTGAATCTCTGAAGCTCTTTCTCGGGTTTTTTTTATCAACTGTAATCTGAAAGGGCTCGGCCGTTTCCCTCAGCTCAATCTTGCAAATAGACAGATTACCATTCAATCCATTTAGCGACCCCTTTGTAATGGGTCAGCTTTTAAAGATTCGGTCTCAAATTAGTTTCATAACGGTCTTAAATATGAATGGAATTAAATGCAATTCAGGTATGAAAATTTAGAACACTTGAAATTAGGGTGGAATTTAAAATATTCGTTTTGTCTTTTGTCACTGTTATTTTATAAGACAAGGATTTCCGTGCAAAAAAATGAAAGTAGGGAAAGAAAAGGAGCCCGCCTTTGATATTAATAATCTTCCAGTTATCTTGTGGTTTCACTTCCATTCTTAGCCTTTGTGAGCGAATCCCTCCTCTTGTCACTTCGCACTTAAGGGCTCAGCTGTAGCTTATAGATCAGAATCAGGAAGTAGAAGGAGCACCGCCCCCACGTGATCCCGGGTTCACATACGCACAGCGGTGCGCCCCTGGGCTCCGTGGGGGAGTATGCTGCGTGGAAATCTGCAGCATTTTAAAGGAAGTTCTCGCAGGAAGGATCGCACGGGGTAGGTGCGGATTTACTTGCGATGTCAGCGGCGTACTCCTTAGCTACGCCGCCAACCACAAATTCAGGCCCAATATCTTTATATGTTTAATATATTAAAAACGGTTTAACAGCCTGCATTTCCTCTTCTGTCACGCTGCCTGTGTCACACTTCAGTCATCACACTTTAAAATAGTTTTTGATTGGCTCCAACTTTATGTTCCTAAATGACCCAGCATCAGAACGCTATAATAAATAATAGAAATAATAGAAATAGTTCTGACGAAGAGTCATCATCGAACTGAAACATTGGGCTGGATGTTGCCAATGGGGGCAGGACTGCTTCTTGTCGGGTTTTAGTCCCGCCTCCATCGACTTGTGGCTATCCCACGCTGTTTTCCCTTGAATTACCTTGTTAAGCCTGCCCAGCGGGCTTAGCAGGCCAATTAAGGGGAAGCCGGTTACAGAGAACGTTAGCATATGACGTTTCATCTGTCAAAAATTTTTAACAGGCAGTTAAGTGACTGTAATCCCCTTCCCGCCTCCAGGAGACGGGACCCGGCACGGGTCGGCTACCTGCCTCCTGGGAAGATGGTACGGAGGCAGGTTGGGGGCGGGATAGGTACCCGCCCCCAGATTCTGCCATTTACCCGGCAGACCCGCCTCCAAACCCGCCTCCCCAGGGCTGGCAAAATCCAGCCCGTTAACTCTGTTTCTTTCTCTACAGATGCTGCCTGACATGCTGAGTATTTCCAGCATTTTCTGTTTTTATTTCAGATTTCCAGCAGCAGTATTTTGCTTTTGTATCAGAAGTCTATAACTAGGTGCAGTGAGGAAAGTCAACTAATATAAAAGCAGAAGCTAAACCAAATCAAACAGATCAAAATCCTTTTGTTGTCCCTCTTGGTTTACTTACTATTCTAAACATAGCTTAGTCCCTGTTCTAACACTCCATTTTATTACTTTATTCTTGTTTTTACAGAATTGTATCTTTGTTAAGGTTTCTTCAATTAATTTTCCTTTTTCCACCACTCTATTTATATCTTCAATTTAATTGTATTTTGTGTTGTAATAAATTTCAATATATTATGTATATAATAGACTGCATTTATATCAATTTCTGTGTTCAAAAATATTCTTAATATAAATCAAATGTTACTTCCATTCACATACAATTAAAAATATACACATATAATTATCAAATTACATTTACATATATAATTATATGAGATAATTTGACTTACTGTGAGCAGCACCATGGGAGATCCACCAGTATACATAAAGCAGTCTTGCTCGAGCACTAGTCCATCACATTACAGATGTCACACTTCAAAGTGGCACACTTCTGTTAAAATACCAAACAATCTTACAAAGAGGGAAATCACTTGATACATCAATGGTACCTAGGGACCAACAGTGCCCAGATATACAAACTCGTCCACCACACTGAAAGGGTCATCACAAAGAGCAGCCAAGGAAACCGAACCTGTGGAAAGAAAGGCCAGTTGACTGGAGGATATAGCCTAAGGTTTAAAAATTGCAAAGGGAGTTTAATCTGCACTTGCTTCTGAGTTAACCTCTCAATCAGGACAGCTGTTGAGGCTACAATAGTGCCCCTAGTAAAAGGTCAGAAAAATCAGCCAGGCTTTGTGCATCTGCTATAGAAAGACTTACACTGGAAAGTGTGTGTGCATGTGTGCACACTGTGTGTGCATACTGAAAGGTGCGCACTGTGTGTGTGTGTGTCTGTGCACAGTGCATGTGCGTGGGTATAAATACATGAGGTGAGGACAGGATTCAGATCAGATGTGATGCTGTCTATGGGACTTGGTTTGGTGGGGTGCTGGACAAATGCCATTATCCATGGAACTGCACTCCAGCAAGGGTTGGAGTATAAAAGCAGGGAAGTCCTGCTACAACTGTACAGGGTATTGGTGAGACCACACCTGGAGTACTGCATGCAGTTTTGGTCTCCTTATTTAAGGAAAGATATACTTGCATTGGAGGCCGTTCAGAGAAGGTTCACGAGGTTAATTCCAGAGATGAGGGGGTTGACTTATGAAGAAAGGTTGAGCAGGTTGGGCCTATACTCATTGGAATTTAGAAGAATGAGAGGTGATCTTATTGAAACATATAAGATACTGAGGGGGCTCGACAAGGTAGATGCAGAGAGGACGTTTCCCCTCATGGGGAAATCTAGAACTCGGGGCCATAGTTACAGAATAAAGGGTCGCCCTTTTAGAACTGAGATGAGGAGGAATTTTTTCTCTCAGAGGGTCATAAATCTGTGGAATTCTCTGCCCCAGAGAGCCGTGGAGGCTGAGTCATTAAATACATTTAAGGGGGAGATAGACAGATTCTTGCAAGATAAGGGAGTGAAGGGTTATGGGGAGCGGGCAGGGAAGTGGCTTTGAGATAGATCAGCCATGATCTTATTGAATGGCGGAGCAGGCGCGAGGGGCCAAGTGGCCTATTCCTGCTCCTATTTCTTATGTTCTTAAGGATGGTACCTTTAGGAGAGGACAGAATATTGGGAAGAATAGAAAATTATTAAAGGACTCATTATGGTGAATGTAGAGGCATTTCTTGTGTGAAACTGAATAATTGATGTATATGTCTACAATATGTTAAAAGTCCTGTGCTGTCACACACTTCCTGCAATACTTCCATGCCACTCAATCATGGGCAAATTTATTCTACAACATCTTATTCGGTCATCCTTCCCATGTGATTGACTCCCAGTGTTGACTTTCACTTTCTCAAGAGCAGAAAACCACGGACAAATACATTAAATCAAAATATCTCCAAGCTTTCATGTCAATGTAGAAATGATTAAACTTTTTAAAGGATGATCTTAGAATTAGGATAGTTTACAGGTCGATCTCCTGTGCTCAGCTCTCTCTCTCACAGATGCAAAGTGATATTAAAATACTGCGTGCTTCAGCCCTTCTCTCCAACAATGTACTGACTCTGTACTATCACCCGCTTTTAATTGACCTGTCAATCAAACAAACCCAACATATTCATCTGACACCTGATCTCGAAGTGAACTTCCCATTCATTTCAAAAATGGAGACCAATTACACCTTCTAGCTTTAAAAGGACGTGAGCCTACATTTTATTTTACATGATTTAATGCTCAAATCCTCATAAAACAGCCTATCATCTAATGCACCAGGTATTGCCGAGAGATTCAGTCGTACAGATATGAAAGTCTAGTATGTCCATCACACTTGAAAGTCTCACGCTTGCAAACTTTGTGTTAAACCTCTACCTAATTGGCTCAAATACCATATTCTTAAAACAGCAAGAAATTACGACTGAACAGATAGAGTACCATCCAGCCCACATCGGATCTTAAAAAATTATATAAAGAGAAAGAAAGCCAAATCACATTTTCTGCCGACCTTGATAACTTCTCTACACCCCTCACTCACTCTAACCTACCTCCATCTGAACTTGCAGCACTCTGTCCTCTCAGGATCAACCCTAACAATGGCCCAGATTTTCCTCTCAGCGGGGAAGGAACTGCTTTCACCATTCACCTCGCATGCAGTTGCCCAGAGACTTTTTGCGGGTTTGTCAGCGTAATGGGTCAGAAAGGGACAGAGAGCTTAACAAAGGTAATAGGGCAAAAGTGATTAAGGTGACATCAATGAAAAATAGAAAAAAGTTAAAACTAAAGGCATTATGTCTGAATGCATGAAGCATTCGCAACAAAATAGAAGAATTAATAGCACAGACAGATAAATGGGTTCGATCTAATAGCCATTATGGCGATGTGGGTGCAGAGTGGCCAAGGTTGGGAACTAAATATTCCAGGGTACTTGAGTTTTAAAAGAGATAGGCAAAATGGAAAAGGAGGGGTGGTAACCCTGTTAATAAAGGATGGGATAAAGACAGCAGAGAGAAAGAATCTTAGCTCTGAAAATCAAGACGTAGAATCAGTTTGGGTGGAGCTAAGAAACAACAAGGGGCAGAAAACACTGGTGGGAGTAGTTTAAAAGCACTCTAACAATATTATTAGTGCCAGGTACAGTATAAATCAGGAAATCAGGTTGCAAGTAATCAGGCGGACTTTAATTTCAAATAGACTGTACAAACCAAATTTGCAGTAATAGTGCAGAGGGCGAGTTCATGGAATGCTTTCAAGATGGTTTTCTAGATCAGTATGTTGAGGAACAAACTATGGCACAAGTTATTTTAGAATTGTGCAGTGAGACAGGGTTAATTAATAACCTTGTAGCAATGGAGCCTCTGGGGAAGAGTGATCATAATATGATAGAATTTTATATTACGTTTGAGAGTGATTTAGTTAAGTCCAAAGCTGAAGGGTCTTAAATCTGAACAAAGCAAACTACGTAGGTATGAGGGGTGAGTATAAAATGGAATTTGAGAGTAAACTAGCTAGAGACATAAAAACAGATTGTAAAAGTTTCTATAAGTGAGTAAAAAGAAAAAGATTAACAAAAGTAAATGTGGGTCCCTTACAGGCAGAAACAGGAGAAATTATAATGGAGAGTAAGGAAATTGCAGAGACATTAAACAAATACTTTTGGCGCGAAATTCGGTTACGCCCCATTTGGGGGCGGTAATCAAGTTAAGGCCGGGCATTTAGCGCCTAGCGTCGAAGTACCACCCCGGCCGCTAAATTTGGTGTACCATCCCGTACAGGAAGTGGAGCGCAATCTCGGGCGCTCCACTTCCTGGTGAGGCAGTAACTGAGGTGATGTCGGGGCGCGATCGGCAGTGCTCGGCGGAGGCTCCACTGTGTGCTGCCGCCTTTCAATGCCCCTACCTTTCTTTTAAAGGGGAAAGCCACTGTACACTCTGCAGGGCCTCTGATAGCCCCAATTAAGCCACCAGGGTGGCGTGGTACCTTGACAGCAGCCCGGCGCCAAGACGCAGTGCTGGGCTGTGCAATGGCGGCCAGGAGCATGCCATGGCCCACCACGGAGGGCCGATCTGGAGGTCGGCCAAAAAAAGAAAATGGCGGCGTGGGTCACGGCCGCACCTCCCCTTTAAATACCACCATGCGAGCAAAGGTTGGCCCGGTTCGGGCTGGGGCACTCCCGGCAGGTGTGCGGCGCTATCGGGTAGCACCTCAGCAACACCCTGCCGAATTTCTCGGAAGGCACTTTTTTCGCCCCCCCCAAGCAATAAACCCTTTGCACCCTGTTAGTGCCCCCCCCAGAGGCGCTAAAGGCAGACGGAAAGGAGCTGAATTTCTAGCCCTTTGTATCTGTCTTCACGGAAGAAGGCACAAAAACATTCCGGAAATAGTGGGGAACCAAGTGTCTAGTGAGAATGAGGAACTTAAAGAAATTAGTATTAGTAAAGAAATGGTACTGGAGAAATGAATGTGACTAAAAGCTGACAAATCCCCTGGACCTGATGGCCTACATCCTAGGTATTTAAAAGAAGCGGCGACAGTGATAGTGGATGCATTGTTTTTGATCTTCCAGAATTTCCTAGATCTAGAATGGTCCCCACGGATTGGAAGGTAGCAAATGTAACCGCATTCAAGGAAGGAGGGAGAGAAAAAACAGGGAACTATAGACCAGTTAGCCTGACATCAGTAGTAGGGAAAATGTTAGAATCTATTATGAAGGACATGGTAACAGGGCACTTAGAAAATAATAATAGGATTGGACAGAGTCAACACGGATTTATGAAAGGGAAATCGTGTTTGACAAATCTGCTAGAATTTTTTCAAGTTGTAACTAGCAGGGTAGATAAGGGGGAACCAGTGGATGTAGTATATTTGGATTTTCAGAAGGCATTCGATAAGGTGCCACACAAGAGGTTATTACACAATCATGGAATAGGGAGTAATACATCAGCATGGATTGAGGATTAGTTACCGGACAAAAAACAGAGAGTAGGAATTAACAGTTCATTTTCAGGTTGGCAGGTTGTGACTAGTGGGGTACCGCAAGGATCAGTGCTCGGGCCTCAGCTATTCACAATCTACATCAATGATTTGTATGAGGGGACCAAATGTAATATATCCAAGTTTGCTGATGATACAAAGCTGGGTGGGAATTTAAGTTGTGAGGAGGATGCAATAAAGGTTCACTAAACTGATTCCTGGAATGGGGGATTGCTCTGTGATGAGATATTGAGGAGAATAGGCCTATATTTCCCTAGAGTTTAGAAGAATGAGAGGTAATCTCATTGAAACGTATAAAATTCTTAAGGAGCTTGCCAGGGTAGATGCTGGGATGATGTTTCCCCTGGCTGGAGAATCTAGTACTAGGGGTCTCAGTCTCAGAGTAAGGGGTCGGCCATTTAGGACTGAGATGAGGAGAAATTTCTTCGCTCAAAGGGTTGCGAATCTTTGGAACTCTCTACACCAGAGGGCTGTGGATGCTCAGTCGTTGAATATATTCAAGACAGAGATCGATAGATTTTTGGATACTAAGGGAACCAAGGGATATGGGGATAGTGCGGGAAGGTGGAGTTGAGGTAGAAGATCAGTCATGATCTTACTGAATGGCGGAGCAGGCTTGAAGGGCTGAATGGCCTCCTCCTGCTCCTATTTCTTATGTTCTTATGATTTCTACTAATCACATGTCTGATCTAGTGCAGCGCCCTCTACAGGGGTTCTGTGGCATCTGTCAGCAGGTCAAGCAGCAGGGAGGCTCTTCAACCAATCAGATTGAAGAATCCTCACTGAGCCATGCTGACTGCAAACCAGGAAGTAAAAAAACCAAGAAATATAAATTACATTTAAATCATTGTACAGGAAGCAAAATAAAGATTAGGATATACAGATGGGCTTAAAGGAGTGTGATAAAAGAGAAAAACAGAAAAACTAAAAATATATATTTTTATTTTTATTTTTAAACAATCTCCAATAGTAACTTTCTTCTGAGGGAATGAGACCCAACACTGATAAAATTACCTTTTCAGGGCCAAATGGTTGTTCAACGGTAATTCTCACTTATTAAAAACTTACTTGCTCCTAAATGTAATAGCCATAACATTTCCAGCCATTTTTAGTCGAGACTATTGGGTAATCACCCTAAGTTCACATCATTTCAGTGATTTCAATGTCGAGCCTATCGGCGAGGACTGTAACAGCGCACCCTGTGGAGGAGTGGTGCATCAGCAACATCCGGATTGCCACGTTTAACTGCGCATGTGCGGACTCCAGAAGTTGCTGTCAGATTTACCCTGTAATAACGGTGAGCGCTGAGAGCCTCGCCGTTATTAGTTCAGCAAAATCCGGGGCCAATGTCATTAACCCTGCTGACAAAGGCCAGTGTTTGGCCAATGTCACTGATGACTGTATCGGTGCCGTTTCCTGCTCTCGCCCTAAACTGGAAAATTTCAACAACTTTGCTTCAAATATCCACCCTCCCTTGCCTTCACATGGTCCATCTCTGACTCTTCCCTACCCTTCTATCTCAATTTCTAGGGATAGGCTGTCAACCAATATCTACTATAAGCCCACTGACTCCCACAGCTACCTTGATAACACTTCCTCCAAACCCGCTTCTTGTAAGGACTCTATTACATTCTCCCAGTTTCTCCATCTCCGGTGCGTCTGTTCTGATGATGCCACCTACTACACCAAAGCTTCCGATATGTCTTGCTTTTTCCTCAACCGAGGATTCCCCTCCACCGTGATTGACAGGGCCCTTGACTGTATCCATCTCATGTCTCATTTCCCCCACTCCTGCTCTCGCCCCTTCCCCTCCCTCCCAGAATCACGATAGGGTTCCCCTTGTCCTCAGCTTCCACCCCACCAACATCCAACGATCATCCTGTGCCATTTCTGCCACCTCCAGCACGATGCCACCACCAAACACATCTTCCCCTTCCCTCCCCTTTCAGCATTCAGAATGGACCACTCCTTATTGAATTGACCATATTCACAGCAAATAGACTCTGACCTTAAAAGAACAAGTCATGCTAAACACAGCTCCATCTCAGCATTATTTAGCGCCTGTTATTATATAACAAAAGAACTTGCATTTATATAGAGTCTTATTATCACATGTCTCGGAAGGATATCAAAGCACGTAAAAAAATATTACTATTCCACTGGACTCAATATCCGGCCCCTCCACCAGCAGCACACTGTGGCTATAGTACCCATGATCTACTGCATATACTGCAGCAACTTTCCAAGGTTACTCCAACAGCACCTCCCTTCCCTGCAAACCTCTACCGCCAAGAAGGACAAGAACAGCAATACTGTGGGAACATCCATCACCTCCGAGCCACTCGCCATTCTGATTTACACATATGTTACCGTTTCTTTATCGTTGCTGGGTCCTGGAATTCCCTAACTAGCAGCACTATGCAAGCACCATCAACACAGGATGGCAGCGAGTCAAGGAGAAGGCTCACCACCACCTTCCGAGGGCAAATTAAAGCAGCCTTGTCAGTGTCACCAGTAACACAAAACAAAAGGTGATCGCTCTTGTTATGTATGTAACGACAACAGCCATTTTGTGCACAAGATCCTCCAAGCAGCAATGGGATGAATGATCAGTTCACCTGTTTCTCATACTGTTAGTTCAGTAAGGGAAAATGGTGAGGTCACTGGTCTTATGTTCATTAATAAATAGACATTCTTATTATGAACACAGCTAGCTTTTGCTAGACACTTTTATTGAGCACATGTGGACTAGGTACAGTATCTGTAGAGGCTTCCATCTTGACTGCTGCCTTGTGGGTAGCCTAGTGCCTCATGGGTAATGTAGTCTTAATATACATACAGCTGGGTAGTGTAGTCTTATACATACAGCTATATACAGCTCTACACAGCTCTACGGCTCCACCTAGTGTCCACTATAGAATGACATGTTATTGATCATTACATCCCCCTTTCTTTGAGGTTTAACAAAATCAATATCAATCAACTTTCAAGAAAACAATAAAGATAATATCAGTAACACTTTTGTTAGTGCTCTATAAACATAAACATTTTCAAAACAGTCAACACATTTTCAAAGCTTTACATTGTACTCAAAGATTAAGTCTATCAGGCTCTTTTACTTCACATGTGGATCTTCTCAACATGGGTAAGTCTGATGTGTCTTCATGAGATTGTTCTGGCGGTGAATGACAAGATGCAGTTGCGGCATTGTCATCAATCTGCTCTTGAATAGTCTCTTGTGTTTTTAGGAGGGAACGGCGGTTCCTCCTGAGAATCTGTCCTTCCTCAGTTCTAACAGTGTATGACCTTGGTCCTACTTCCTCAAGAACTGTAGCTTTCCTGTTCCATGCATCTGGATCCTCAATCCTGACAACATCATCCCTTGTCAATGGTTTTAGAGTTTTGGATGACTTGTCATAGTATGATTTCTGTTTCAGCTTTAACAGTTGAAGTCTCTGTCTCAGTTCCTCACTTTGCTGTTCTTTTGCACAGCAGGGTAGCGTGGTGCGCAACTTGCGACCCATTAGTAGTTCAGCAGGTGAAGAACCACAGTCTAAAGGTGAGGCTCGGTAGCTCAGCAGGGCGAGAAAAGGATCAGACTTGCTTTCTGTCGCTTTCTTCAGTAGCTGCTTGAGAACTTGAACACCTTTCTCTGCCTTACCATTTGACTGATCATACAAAGGACTGGATGTGATGTGCTGAAAGTCATAATGTGCTGCAAACTGTTGCTACACCTTACTGTTGAAGCACGGACCATTGCCACTAACGGCAATCCTGGGAATTCCATGTCTGGCGAAGATGGATTTCACATGCATTATGACACTGCTTGCTGTGGTGCTTGAGAGCAGTGCCATCTCAGGATAGTTAGAATAGTAGTCAATCACTATTAGATATTCTTTACCATTTAAATGAAAGAGGTCCATACCAACCTTTTGCCATGGTGCTGTTGGTAAGTCAGCTACTATCATTGGTTCCTTTGTTTGTTTGTTTTGGTGTTTCTGACATGTCTCACATTTGCCTATCATGTTCTCAATGTCCTTATTTATGCCAGGCCAATAAACAGTGTCTCTTGCCCTCCTTTTGCATTTTTCAATTCCGAGGTGTCCCTCATGAATCCTTTTGAGCATGTCTTGACGTAGAGCCTGTGGAATGACTATTCTGTTCTGTTTTAGTAATAGTCCACTTGCGACACTCAATTCTGACCTTATGTGAAAATATTTTGGACAGGAACCTTTTGGCCAACCATGATGAATGTTCTCTATTACTGTTTGTAATACTGTATCTTTTACTGTTTCTTCTGCTATTTGCTTTGATTTTGTGTCTGACACGGGCAGCGCAGCAGTGACCATACTCACATGAACATCCACGTCTTCTTCAGTAGAGCTCACATGACTCATTGTGGGTGCTCGGGATAGTGCATCTGCTAACACTATGGGCTGGATTTTGCTACGGGGGCGGGTTGGGGTCGCGTTCCCCACATTTCGTGTTTCCCACACGAATCCTGAACGATGTGGGAAATTGATGCAATTTTGATTTTATAGCCCAATTGATTCCCCACGTGTGGGAACCCCTAGCCAGTGAGCTTTTCAGGTGGGAAGCTCGCCTCCGATGACATCATCACTGCTGCTTCATTTAAGGGCTTCCACAAGCCTTGCTCACTGCAGCAGACTGCCAAGCTTCTGGCCCTGGCAGCTGCTGCTACCATCATCAATCATGGCGACACATCGGAGTAAGGCATCCCCCAGATTTGACGAGGCAGCCCTCCAGGCATTGGTGGAGGGAGCGACAGAGAGCAGGGAGGTGCTCTTCCCCTCCTCGGGGAGGAAGAAGCCACCCCAGCAAACCAAGGCTGTGTGGCTGAGGGTGGCAGAGCAGGTGAACGCCAGCTCGAATACCAGCAGAACATGGATCCAGTGTCGGAAACGCTTCCATGACCTTCTGCGCACTGGAAAAGTGAGTATGATGTTCCCATCACTCTTAATCTGATCCCCATTGCCTTTCCTCACCAGCTCTCAGCTTTACCAATCTCTTCCTCCACATCCCACTTGACACTGACATCCATGCACCCTTTCCCACTCCCTCTCTCTCTATGGTCACATTCACCTAACTAATGGACTATGCAGCCCTCACACTCCCTATCACTGTCATGCTATGAAAACAACTTACATCACATAGGGAGGGCCCTTGGTCTTGCCATCTCACTCCATCTTTCTCTCCTTCTAAGCATCTATGCCATCGATTCTCTACACTCACTCCTTCATTCTCGCTCAAACTCCACTTGTCTCCCCCATTGCAGGAAAAGAGAGCTCACAACCGAAAAGAGCGAGCCAGGACAGGGGGAGGGGCAGCCTCCTTAGCCCAGCTGACCCCATGGGAGGAGGCGATCCTGGAGATCGTCGGCATCCAGGACGACACACAAGTGGGGGACGGAGAGACCGGTGCAGCAGAGCAAGCTGGTGACAGAAGAGTTTTCCAACTCTCTCAATTGCATTGCATGACTCGTTGATAATGACTTGGAAGCTCTAGCAGATGGACCTCTGATCATCTGCAATAAGCACTGTGCAGGTAACCCTGGCCTCTCATCTCTGACACTTTCCTTTACTCCCCCACAGGACCATCGCAAGCTCCCGTCTCCAGGACGCAGGAGGAGGTTCAGCCTCAGCATCCAGACTCCTCAGAGGAAGCTGCAACCTCTGAGGGCTCAGCGTCAGCAGAAGGTAACGCACCCAGCACCAGCGCAGACACTCACACCTCGGTGGGACCTTCGGGACATAGAGTAGTGTTGTCACCTGGTGTATCACAGCTCACAAGTGAGCCTCAGCAGATGGTGGAGACAGGGACAGCAGTGGAGAGTCCTAGTCGGAGGGCGCAGCACTCTCCTAGCTCGGCTCAGCTGCATGTCGACCCTCTGCCTCTGGGTCCATCCACAGTATCAGCGGTGATGACACTCCAGGAAAATATGCAGGAGTCTCTGGCAGGTTTTGTCTCCAGGGTTGCTGCGAGTGTGGAGCAAATGGAGGAGTCCGTCGCTAACATGAGCAGAGCCTTTGTGGAGTCATTGGCGCATCAACGCATTACCACGGAAAGGATGGCAACCTCCGTGGAAAGGCTGGCTACGGCCATGGAGGAGATAAGTCGCGCGAGTGTTGAAAACATGGTGAGTGTTCAGACTAGCCTGACATCTCTGGAGGAGCGATGGGCAGCTATTGAACAGAGAAACCAGACCTTCATGGCAGTCCCTCTGAGAAGGACTGCCAGTCCCGACACGGGTCCCCATGGCTCCCCTGATGTGCAGCAAGGTGCTCTCTCGCCACTTGCAAGTGCTGAGGGGGACCTGACCCATGAGAGGGATGATGGTGGCAGAGAACAAGGAGGTGGGGGCTCCTCTCCAAGCGCTCAAACTTCCATGCCACTGACAAGTCCTCGGTCAGAGCCCCACCTGAGTCAGCACCCAAGTGAGATCGGCGTCTCAACCCCTGCACAGCCGCAGGAGCAGCAGACTGTTGCGCAGCCCTTACAGGCTCGCAACCCCAGAGGACGCCCGCCAAAGGTGTCCAGACAGGAGCAGCAAGGAAGTGAGCAAGGGGCCTCCACATCTGCTGATGCCACTGGGGAACCACTACGTAGGAGCACGTGTAAGAGAAAGAAACTGCACAAATAGTCACAAGGGTAGTCACTTGGGTGGAATTTAATGTGTTATGGTTGAAAGCCATCAGAATAATGTTAATAAATCATCTGTTGGCTACTGCTGTCGTTGTGGCGTGTGTCATTTCGCGAATGGGACTTTCACTTTGAGGTCAGTATGGTGGTCACATCGCTAGAGGTCAGCTGGTTCCTGGCTATTGTCAGTGCTCAGGTAAAAGGATGCGAGGCAATAGTCCCTCATGGGCGAGGCTCAGCAAATCTGCCCAATATGAGCGCGTTCCTTGCATGCCGGCCACCAATGTTCTCGCGCACTGCTGCCGCTGGTTGATGAACCTCTGCAAGATGTTCGTCTTCGCTCTCCTCCTCCCCCTCCTCCTCCTCCTCATCTGAGGAGGATATGTCAGGAGCCACTTGGTCCTCGGCCATCTGCAAGCCACGACGCTGTGCCATGTTGTGAAGCACACAGCAAACCACAACAATTCTGGAGACCCTGGCTGCTGAGTATTGCAGGGCTCCACCTGATCTATCCAGGCATCTGAAGCGCATCTTCAGCAGACCAATGGTCTGCTCGATCATGGCTCTGGTGGAAAGGTGGCTGGAGTTGTAGTTCTCCTCAGCTGCGTTGGATGGGCTCCTCAGCGGCGTCAATAGCCACGTCCTCAAGGGATAGCCCTTGTCTCCAAGTAGCCATCCGTTAAGTTGGTGTGGCGGACTGAATAGCGGAGGCACAGTAGACTGGCGCAGCATGAAGGAGTCATGGCAACTGCCAGGGTACTTGGCACAAACATGCAAAATTTCCTTCTTGTGGTCACACACCAGCTGAACGTTGAGGGAGTGGAAGCCTTTGCGGTTGACAAAAATACCAGGATTGCGATGGGGAGCCTTAAGGGCCACATGTGTGCAATAAACGATGCCCTGCACCCTTGGAAAGCCTGCAAGATTAGCAAATCCAACCGCTCTCGCCATGACACTTGCTCGATCCTTGGTGAAATGGATGTGATTGTGCGCGATGGCAAAGAGGGCATCGGTTACCCGCTTGATGCAGGTGTGTGCGGCCGCCTGGGAGATGCCGCTGATGTCTGCTGCTGATCCCTGGAATGAGCTTGAGGCAAAAAAGTTGAGTGCGATGGCGACTTTGACGGCCACTGATAAGGGGTGTCCAGCTGCTCCTCTGGGCTCCAGGTCTTGCTGCAGCATTGCGCAGATGTCAGCCACTATCTCTCGCGAAAGTCGGAGCCGCCTTTGGCACTGCTGCTCAGACATGTTGAGGTAGCTGACCCTGCGTTTGTAGACCCTGTTTGGGGGGTATCTCCTGCGCCGACGGCCTTCCATGCGCTGGCCCCTTCTGGCCTGTGCATCCTCAGGTGGGGCAGCAGCAGCTTTGCGCAACTGTTGTTGCTGCTGCTGTTGGGCGGCCTCATGTAATATCCAGAAGGGCAGGACAAAAATGGCTCCCATGCTTCTGGTAGATGCCTCAGTTGAGGAAGCGCTCAGTGAAGGTGGCGAGAGGGGTTTCCCAGGAGGTCACACTGGAGATGGTTGTCAGGCTGCAAACTTCCAGAGCTGTGGGTATGCCTTCTGAAAGATCCCCCAGACCTGAGAGAGCAAAGTTATGCCACCTGCAATTAAAGCCTGTTCAAATCTGCCATTTAATGGTTGAGCTGCAGCTGCTACTCCGCAAGCCAGTTGTGCTCCCACCAGGTTTCAGATGTGTGTTTCCCACCAGGCGTGTTTCACGTGGGAAAACGAGTAAACTTGCAAGTGGTTAGGAAAATGGGATTATAGAGCCAATTGAGGGCTTGTTAAGGGCCTTAAGGGCCTATCCCGCCTCCTGGAGGCGGGACGGAGTCGGGACCAGCAGACACGAATTTAGGAAAATTGCGTGGAGGCGGGATGGAGGCGGGTTTGGGCCCGCACGCCAGTTTTGCGATTTTTATCCCCCACACGCCTCCAATCCCGCCTCCCCGGCCCTAGCAAAATCCAGCCCTATGTATTTGCCTGGTGTGTAGATCAGTTCAAAGTCATATCTTTGCAGCTTCATCATGAGTCGTTGAATCCTTGGAGACATCTCATTCAGGTTTTTTTTTATGATGGCAACCAGAGGGCTGTGGTCTGTCTCAACTGTGAAGGTGGGAAGTCCATATATGTAGCCATGAAACTTTTCTAGTCCAACTACCAAGCCTAGACATTCCTTTTCAATCTGGGCGTATCGACACTCAGTATCAGTCATAGACCTGGAGGCATAGGCAACAGGCTTCCAATCTTCGCCCTCTGCTTGTAGCAAGACCGCACCTAGGCCATCTTTTGATGTATCTGTTGACACTTTGATTCTTTTTGTTGGGTCAAAGAAGGTGAGTACAGGTGTGGTTGTCAGCACTGTTTTGAGGTTTATCCACTCTTGTTCATGTCTTTCTGTCCATGCGAACTCATTTGTTTTATGTAGCAGGTCTCGCAGACAGGCTGTCTTGGCTGACAAGTTAGGAATGAACTTTCCAATGAAGTTTATCATCCCCATGATGCGTAGCACTCCCTTTTTGTCAGTGGGTCAGGGCATTTTGAGTATGGCGTTTACTTTTTCCATATCTGGCTCTATTCCTTTACCAGATAGATTATCTCCTAGGAAAGTGACTTCCTGGACGCCAAACTGACACTTGGCTTTGTTGAGCTTCAGTCCATTCCGGCGTATGCTCTGTAGCACTTTAGTCAGTCTCTCATTGTGTTCTTTCAGTGTGGAGCCCCAGATGATGATGTCATCAACATAGACCCGAACTCCTTCCAGACCTTCAATTATGTGTTCCATCGCTCTATGAAAGATTTCAGATGCAGATATTATCCCGAAAGGCATTCTGAGGAAACAATACCTGCCAAATGGTGTGTTGAAGGTACAGTATTTGGTGCTCTCTTCATCCAGTTTTAGTTGCCAAAATTCTTGTGAGGCATCGAGCTTTGTAAAGTATCTGGCACCTGACATTTCACTGGTGATTTCTTCTCGCTTGGGAATCTGGTAGTGTTCACGTTTTATGTTTGCATTTAAGTCCTTTGGATCCATGCATATTCTTAGATCATTGTTCTTTTTCTTTACACATATCATAGAGTTAACCCAGTCTGTTGGCTCTTCGACTTTCCTGATGACTCCTAGTGTGGTCATTCTGTCCAGTTCATTCTTGAGCTGGTCACGCAGGGGTGCTGGAACTCTTCGTGGAGCATGTACCACTGGCTGAGCATCCTCCTTTAGCTGGATCTTGTAAGTGAATGGTAGAACTCCAAATCCTTTGAACACATCCTGGAAATTATTCACTACAGAATCCACCGAGTCATCTGGTCTGCTTATGGCACAGTTTATACGGTAGACTCTCTTGACCAGTTCTAAGTCCTCACAAGCTTTGTCACCTAATAGTGAATCAAGTCTTTCAGCCACAACAGAAAACATGAGATGATGCACTTTGTCTTTGACTGTCACTTTAAGTCTGCATACACCTAAGCTATCTATTTTCTGTCCATTATAGTTCTTCAGTAGTACTGACTTTTTTTGTATTTTGGGCTTTTCTTTCATATTGTTAATGTCACTCATACTGATTAAGTTTGCTTTTGCCCCAGTGTCTAGTTTCAAGGCAACTAATGCTCCAGTTACCTGCAGTGGGATCATCCATTTGTCCTCTTTTACTGCATTAACTTTATGTTCAGCATTGTCCATTTCTGAGGGCTGCACATTTTCTGTATCCTTTTTGATATTGTCACATGACACCATTCCTACAAAAAATGTCTCACTTAAATCAGTGTCCTCAATTACATTAACTCGTTGCCCTTTCTTAGTTTTTACTTTTGAAAAGCATTGTTTGGCAAAGTGATTCTTTCCATTACACTTTGTGCACATTTTTCCAAACGCTGTGCATTGTCTTAACTGGTGTTTGTAACCACAGCATTTACAATTAAAAATTTCATCCTCCGATTGCTTTTCATTTCTGTTCTGCCCACGTTTCTTCCCCTTGTAGGACACAGCACCGACAGCAGCATTATCACTCATTACAATCGCATCATTATTGATTTCACTGAAAGTCTTCGCGTGCTTTCGAGCTAGCTCGCTGGCTTGGCATATTTTCACCGCATTTTCCAAATTTAGTTCGGTTTCTCTCAACAGACGTTCCCTGACTTTTTTATCATGAATACCAAACACAATCTGGTCACGAATCATGGATGCTTTGAGCTCAGAGAAATTACATGTCTGTGCTTTCAGTTTCAGATCAGTTATAAAGCTATCAAAAGTCTCATTTTGCTGCTGTGTCCGAGAACAGAAGATGTATCTTTCATAGGTCTCATTCTTTTTGGGAGAGCAATGTGCATCAAAATTTTTTAGCACATCTTCTAATTTTTCTCTGTTCTCCTCTGGATTAAATACAAATGTATTAAATACCTCTATTGCCTGTGGGCCTGCAACCGTAAGCAGCAACGCTATCTTCCTTGCGTCTGGCTTCATACCGAATCCGATGGCAGCAATGTAGAGTTCGAATTGTTGTTTAAAAATCCGCCAATTGTAGTCGATTTTTCCTGTGAGTTTCAAACGCTCTGGTGGCTTCAAATTCTCCATTTCGCTTTTCACAATTTTCAGTAGATCTTCACCATCCTGGTACCATCTTATGTTCATTAATAAATAGACATTCTTATTATGAACACAGCTAGCTTTTGCTAGACACTTTTATTGAGCACATGTGGACTAGGTACAGTATCTGTAGAGGCTTCCATCTTGACTGCTGCCTTGTGGGTAGCCTAGTGCCTCATGGGTAATGTAGTCTTAATATACATACAGCTGGGTAGTGTAGTCTTATACATACAGCTATATACAGCTCTACACAGCTCTATGGCTCCACCTAGTGTCCACTATAGAATGACATGTTATTGATCATTACAACTGGGATAACTTCCTGCTCTTCTTTGAAATAGTGACATGGAATCTTTAATACCCATGTGAACTTGGTTTAACTTCAAAGATCAGCACCTCTAACAGTGCAGCACACCCTCAATGCAGCACTGGAGTGTTTAAGCCTAGATTATTAGCTCTAATCCTAAAGTGGGGCTTGAAGAATTTATTAGGAGCAACACTTCAGGAGATTCAGTGATTCATTATGCTTTAAATAACCTAGAAAGCATAGTAAATGCTAGTGGACAGTTTGGTGGAGGGAATAAATGGTCTACCAATAACTACAATCTGAAGTGAAAACATGAATAAACCTCCAGTTTTGTATCGACATACATTTTCCATCCAGGGTCCTTAGTTAGAAACTATCTACTGCCCCACACAGCCTGCTCACGCTGACAGATTGGCAGCCAACTGTCTACCAACAGGAAACAATCACTTTGACATAATGCCAATTATTACCATTCGGATTTCTTCAAATATTTTTTCTTATGCCCAACACAAAAACTAGTTCTTATAGGCTAGCTCAAGCTTCTTATGACCTAAAGCAAAATCTTGTGTGCAAAGTAATCTGGGACAGCATGTTCTGGGCAAATGGGCCAGTTTATTATCCCTAGATTACACATAGGACTTGCACTACATGGCTTCATCACTTCAGAAGACAATTAATATCAGTCATGCCAGAAGGTTTCACAGCGGACTATTCTACCAAACAGGCCATTGCCTTAGTGGTAGCAATCCTGCCTCTGTCAGAAGGTGAGGGTTCGAGCTCCGCTCGAGACAGTCCTGGCGAATGTGAAGATATGAAAACAACCAAACAGGTTTATTCACAAATAGGGTCATGTACAGAAGCAAACAGGTGTTGAAGTCATTTCTAATAAACACAACAGCTTTGAACCAGTTCAGGAAAGGGTCAAATAGACAATCCAACCAGTCGAGCTCCTTTGAACAGCACTCTTCTCAAACCTCTCCAAAAAGAAGACAGTGGCTGTTTCTCGGAAGGGGAGTAGATGCCCGGACGCTGACAGTCTTTCTCAGAATTATGTAAGCACTCTTCCTTATGAGCAGAGTCATAACTTACTGGTAGATCAGAAAATCCTCATGCCCATAAATCCCTTTGATGAGCCAGTCTGTGAGACTGTTAAAGAAAAAATATATGGGCCCATGGTATAAAGAGAGCAGGCTAGGGTGCAAAAGCAAAGAGGTAATGCTAAACCAATGGAAATCATTGGTTAGGCCACAGTTAAGGGCACATTACCACAGGAAGCACATCAAGGCATGTAGAGGATAGAGAAGAGATTTATTAGGATTATACCGAGGATGCGAGGCTATAGTCATAGAAAAACTTGGCTTTTTTCACTAGAATAGAAAAGATTAAGTGAAAATCTGATAGCGGTGTTCAAAATTATAAGGGGTTTTGATAAGGTAAATAGGGAAGAATCTATTTCCAGTTGTCAGTGAGATAGTAACTAGATTTCATAAATTAAAGATCCTCACCAAAAGAATAAAGGGCAAGGATTGGGGAACTTTTATTTTTACACAGAGTGTTGGTAGGACATAGAATAACAACCAGGAACAGTGATGGAAGCTCAATCCATAACACCTTGTAAAAAGCAAGTGGATAAATATCTGTAAAATAAAAATAATAAAGCTATGGGGAAAAGGCAAGGGAATGGGACCAAATGGACATCTCTTTCAGAGTCCAGGAGGGCATGATAAGCTGAATGGCCTCCTTCCTTGCTGTAAAATACTACAGTCCTACAGAGGTATTTTCCTCAAACAATATACAACACGCTCCATGGCACAAACTCAAAAGTATGGATGGCCACCTATGATGTTTGCACAGGACTATCCTATTATAATAGGTCATTGCTTAATAGCTGGTAATATATGTTAATTGTTTCCAGCGTTTGGGTGTGCTTGGTGATAACTAACATGTGTGTGTCTGGGAAACCCATTAACAGTATTAACTGACTGGCTTTTTTTCAGATATACAAACAAGATACACTCACTCGTATATAATGCAAACCTGACTCTACAAAGAGGACCTACTCACTGGCGTAATGCCAACCTAGCCTGTACGAACAGCACACACTCACTGACTTACATTAATGCCAGCCTATATTCTACAAAGATGGTAAACTCACTGACATAATGCCAGCCTACTGTCTAGGGAGTAGGAGTAAAGAAAGAAAGAAAGACTTACATTTATATAGCGCCTTTCACCAATGAAGTACTTTTGGAGTGTAGTCACTGTTGTAATGTGGGAAACGCAGCAGCCAATTTGCGCATAGCAAGCTCCCACAAACAGCAATGTGATGATGGCCAGATAATCTGTTTTTGTTATGTTGATTCAGGGATACATATTGGCCAGGACACCAGGGAGAATTCATCTACAAGTACAAGTAACATACACACCACAAAGAATTGCATGCTCACTACAGCATGAAATATACCACGTAGTGTGTGATATACACCACAGAGTGTGGCATGCACCGTGGAGTGTGGGATATATACCACGCAGAGTGTGATATACACCATAGGGTGTGGCATACACCGTGGAATGGGGATATATACCACGCAGTGTGTGAAATACACCACAGGGTGTGGCATACACCGTGGAGTGTGGGATATATACCACGCAGAGTGATATACACCATAGGGTGTGGCATACACCGTGGAGTGTGGGATATGTACCACGCAGTGTGTGATATACGCCACAGGGTGTGGCATACACCGTGGAGTGTGGGATATATACCACGCAGAGCGATACACACCACAGCATATGATATGCACTGTAAAGTTGATGATAACTACATATGGGCCTGTTATTTGTTGCTAGCATCAATGAAACATAGAAGATAGGAGCAGGAGTAGGCCATTCGGCCCTTCGAGCCTGCTCCGCCATTCAATGCGATCATGGCTGATCATCCAAATTCAGTACCCGGTCCCTGCTTTCTCCCCATACCCCTTGATCCCTTTAGCCTTAAGAAATATATCCAACTCCTTCTTGAATATGTTTAATGATCTGGCCTCCACCGCCTTCTGTGGTAGAGAGTTCCACAGGTTCACCACTCTCTGGGTGAAGAAATTCCTCCTCATTTCTGTCCTAAATGGCCTACCCTTTATCCTCAGACTGTGTCCCCTGGTTCTGGACTCCCCGACCATCGGGAACATCCTTCCTGCATCTAGTCTGTCCAGTCCTGTCAGAATTTTATAAGTTTCAATGAGATCACCTCTCATTCTTCTAAACTCCAGCGAGTACAAGCCCAATCGACCCAATCTCTCCTCATACGTCGTTCCTGCCATCCCAGGTATCAGCCTGGTGAATCTTCGCTGAACTCCTTCCATGGCAAGAACATCCTTCCTCAGATAAGGCGACCAAAACTGCACACAATACTCAAGATGTGGTCTCACCAAGGCCCTGTACAACTGCAGCAAGACATCCTTGTTCCTGTACTCAAACCCTCTCGCTACGAAGGTCAACATACCATTTGCCTTCTTAACTGCCTGCTGCACCTGCATGCTTACCTTCAGCGACTGGTGCACAAGGACACCCAGGTCTCGTTGCACTTCCCCTTCTCCCAATCTATTGCCATTTAGATAATAATCTGCCTTCCTGTTTTTGCCACCAAAGTGGACAACCTCACATTTATCCACGTTATATTGCATCTGCCATGTTTCTGCCCAATCACCCAACCTGTCCAAATCATCCTGGAGTTTCTCGACATCCTCCTCACAGCACATGCCCACCCAGCTTTGTGTCGTCTGCAAATTTGGAGATATTACATCTAGTTCCCTTGTCTAGATCATTAATGTATATTGTGAATAGCTGGGGTCCTAGCACCGATCCCTGCGGTACCCCACTCGTCACTGCCTGCCACTCGGAAAAAGACCCATTTATTCCAACTCTTTGCTTTCTGTCTGCCAACCAGTTCTCATGAAAGTGGTCATTAAAATGAGCAGAATATTGAGAGAACAATATTAGCAGCATCAGCTCAGTGTAACAGCATTATTACAATCAGTTTCTGCTATTATTTCCACATTGGTTGATTAATAGTGTCAATTAAGAGCTTGTTAATGCCCCTTAATACCAATTGGTGCTGGTTTACACAATAAATTTCCATCGGTGCCCATTGCTCCCAGCACGAGTTGGAGTTTATCTCTACAAAAGGTAATGATGCTGGTGAGTTTGCAGGTGTGGTATGTGTTGTACTACATCCCCACCAGATAAAGAGAGCACAAGAGGTGCAGTGGGTTCACACCACACTTCATGCCTATTATCACCAACTACCCACACACTACCAAGCAGCGACTGTCCCGGAGTGAGAATCAGTGACTGTCCCTGAGTGAGAATCAGTGACTGTCCCTGACTGAGAATCAGTGACTGTCCCTGAGTGAGAATCAGTGACTGTCCCTGACTGAGAATCAGTGACTGTCCCTGAGTGAGAATCAGTGACTGTCCCTGACTGAGAATCAGTGACTGTCCCTGAGTGAGAATCAGTGACTGTCCCTGAGTGAGAATCAGTGACTGTCCCTGAGTGAGAATCAGTGACTGTCCCTGAGTGAGAATCAGTGACTGTCCCTGAATGAGAATCAGTGACTGTCCCTGAGTGAGAATCAGTGACTGTCCCTGAGTGAGAATCACTGACTGTCCCTGACTGAGAATCAGTGACTGTCCCTGACTGAGAATCAGTGACTGTACCTGACTGAGAATCAGTGACTGTCCCTGACTGAGAATCAGTGACTGTCCCTGACTGAGAATCAGTGACTGTCCCTGATTGAGAACCAGTGACTGTCCCTGACTGAGAACCAGTGACTGTCCCTGACTGAGAACCAGTGACTGTCCCTGAGTGAGAATCAGTGACTGTCCCTGAGTGAGAATCAGTGACTGTCCCTGAGTGACAATCACTCACTGTCCCTGAGTGAGAATCAGTGACTGTCCTAGGCTGAGAATCAGTGACTGTCCCTGAGTGAGAATCAGTGACTGTCCCTGAGTGACAATCACTGACTGTCCCTGACTGAGATTCAGTGACTGTCCCTGACTGAGAATCAGTGACTGTCACTGAGTGAGAATCAATGACTGTCCCTGAGTGAGAATCAGTGACTGTCCCTGAGTGACAATCACTCACTGTCCCTGTGTGAGAATCACTGACTGTCCCTGACTGAGAATCAGTGACTGTCCCTGAGTGACAATCACTGACTGTCCCTGAGTGAGAACCAGTGACTGTCCCTGAGTGAGAATCAGTGACTGTCCCTGAGTGAGAATCAGTGACTGTCCCTGAGTGAGAATCAGTGACTGTCCCTGAGTGAGAATCAGTGACTGTCCCTGAGTGAGAATCAGTGACTGTCCCTGACTGAGAATCAGTGACTGTCCCTGAGTGAGAATCAGTGACTGTCCCTGAGTGAGAATCAGTGACTGTCCCTGACTGAGAATCAGTGGCTGTCCTAGACTGAGAATCAGTGACTGTCCCTGAGTGAGAATCAGTGACTGTCCCTGAGTGACAATCACTGACTGTCCCTGAGTGAGAATCAGTGACTGTCCTAGACTGAGAATCAGTGACTGTCCCTGAGTGAGAATCAGTGACTGTCCCTGAGTGACAATCACTGACTGTCCCTGACTGAGAATCAGTGACTGTTCCTGAGTGAGAATCAGTGACTGTCCGTGACTGAGAATCAGTGGCTGTCCTAGACTGAGAATCAGTGACTGTCCCTGAGTGAGAATCAGTGACTGTCCCTGAGTGACAATCACTGACTGTCCCTGAGTGAGAATCAGTGACTGTCCCTGAGTGACAATCACTGACTGTCCCTGAGTGAGAATCAGTGACTGTCCCTGAGTGAGAATCAGTGACTGTCCTAGACTGAGAATCAGTGACTGTCCCTGACTGAGAATCAGTGACTGTCCCTGAGTGACAATCACTGACTGTCCCTGACTGAGAATCACTGACTGTCCCTGACTGAGAATCAGTGACTGTCCCTGAGTGAGAATCAGTGACTGTCCCTGGGTGAGAATCAGTGACTGTCCCTGAGTGAGAATCAATGACTGTCCCTGAGTGACAATCACTGACTGTCCCTGACTGAGAATCAATGACTGTCCCTGAGTGACAATCACTGACTGTCCCTGAGTGACAATCACTGACTGTCCCTGAGTGAGAATCAGTGACTGTCCCAGACTGAGAATCAGTGACTGTCCTAGACTGAGAATCAGTGACTGTCCCTGACTGAGAATCAGTGACTGTCCCAGACTGAGAATCAGTGACTGTCCTAGACTGAGAATCAGTGACTGTCCCTGAGTGAGAATCAGTGACTGTCCCTGTGTGAGAATCAGTGACTGTCCCTGAGTGAGAATCAATGACTGTCCCTGAGTGACAATCACTGACTGTCCCTGACTGAGAATCAATGACTGTCCCTGAGTGAGAATCAGTGACTGTCCCTGAGTGAGAATCAGTGACTGTCCCTGAGTGAGGATCAATGACTGTCCCTGAGTGAGAATCAGTGACTGTCCCTGACTGAGAATCACTGATTGTCCCTGAGTGACAATCACTGACTGTCCCTGAGTGACCATCACTGACTGTCCGCCGCAGTGGTGACTCAGCTGCCCTACCTACTGGACGATGAGCTCAAACAACAGGCCTCATTCAGCACCACCGTTCACGATTACCGCAGCTTTCTGTACTGCAGGTAGATTCCCAACAGGGGGCAGCACCGGACGGATTCACTGTTTGGTACATGGCCGCATCAGGTAGATGGCCACCAGCATTGCAGCAAAATTAGCTTTTTAGCAGCTGGTCATAGTACAGGACGTTATTCACTGCTCGCACATAGACGCTCGGAGACCCGGAATTAATCTTTAGACATACGTAAAGAAAAGGTAATAATTGGACCTATGACTAAGTAAGCAGATTTCCCAATGCATTGTGGCTGTTGAATGTACTCAGTCGGAGATCATTAAAGCACTGACATCACCTGTTCTACAAATCAGAAACAACATTATTTTTTATTGTCCCTCTCCCCCAATTCATTAAAAGTATGTTTAGTTGATGAAAGGCACTGGCTTAGAAATTGAGTTTGCCTCCGCCAGGGCTGTAGCGCCCGAAATTTAGCGCCAGCGTTAATTGCCGCTGCGCCCGCCAAAAATTCAGCTGCGCCGCGCCCAGACGGCTGCGGGCGCTAATGGAGGGTGTCAGCGCCTCGCAATGGGCGCTGAATGCAGGATTGCGGCGCTAATCCCCCGCTGCGGCACCCGATGCGGTGCGGCAGGCTGGGGTACTGCAGGCCTCCTCCTTCTGTTGAGGAGGAGCTGCCTGCAGCCGACCGCTGGCCAGTGGAATCGCACGAAAAATGAGCCCGGCACCTCGGAGAAGTGCCGGGCTCGAGGCCCACACACATCTGTGCCGCGGGGGGGTGGTGGAGGAGTCCGGGGAGGGAGGTGCGGGCAGGCGGCCGCTGGGAAAGCGGCCGGCCGCTGCGCCACCTTAATGCGCCGGCGCTAAGTCCAGCAAGAAACTTTTGAAAAATCGTTGGTTGCGGCTGCCACGGGCGAGGCGGCCGCAACTGAATTTCGGCGTCCGGCCGCGTTACCACGGCAACCGGGACGCTGCGCACACCGATGACGTCATCGGTGCCGGCGCAGCGCTACCGGCTAACGCCGATGGTAGGGCCCAAATCAATTTCCGAAGCGGCTATAGTTCCGGCGCAAGGCCCTCTAGCGCCTCTAATTGGGCGCTAACCCCACTCAATTTCTAGGCCACTGTCTTTTTGTTCGAGGATATCAGGGTTTATACTGTGCTGGGTCTTTTGCCGATGGCCCTCAGGTTAAATACAGTCTATTTCTGGAAAAGTCACCTTAGAATCAGCGAAAGAGTCAGTTCATGAAGACTGGTGTAATGTTGCTTTAGCTTTCCTGTACTGTCCAATTAAAACCTTTCTGAAAAAATAATACCATCTTCCTCAGGACATCTTGGCTCAATTTTATCTGTGTGAAGATAAGGTTATGGCTTTTAATAACTAAGTTGTAATTCATTAAGCTGTGACATTCAAATTTGTGCTTTCGACCCATATTGCAGCCTGCGGTATTGGCCGTTTTATTTGCATCTCCTTGGTAGCTGTCTCCAAGTTGGGCACTTCCTGCTCGGATATCAGTTGTTTTAGAAAGGTGAAATGTCCATTAGGTTAGGTAGGTGCTGATAGACTGGTTTCTGCTGAGCAAATTCTCAGATTCACATTAAAATCTGATGAAGGAAACCTCAGATGCTTCTGCCACTTTGATTGGCAGGTGTCACTCATGACCAGCAATGGGTAAACTTTAAAGTTTATTTCTAAACGAGGAAAATGTACTCCAGTATGTGTTATAGACCAGCACAGAGTGTGATATATATTAGAGTGATATATATATAAAACATTAACACACATATTGAGGTTGAAAGACATATCAAGTGGTAACTTACCTCATGGTAGAAAGCATTAGGAAAAAGGAGCACACAGGTGGGTAATGCAGATATTGTGCTTTTTCTACATTTACTCAAAATGTGTTAGTCTCACATATGTCTTGATTGCTTCCTGTACATAAAGTGCTGAGATATAAATAATAACAGCAGAGAAAAAACTTATCAAAGGCTTGTGAGCTGCTGACTGATATCAGACTTATTGAAGTCTCTTGGAGCGGAAAAAGTTGGAACTTTTCTCTTGTGAAAATCAGCTTGCTATTAGTTTTCAACAGCAACAACTTGCATTTCTATAGCACCTTTAATGTGGTAAAACGTCCCAAGACGCTTCACAGGAGCGATTATCAAACTAAATTTGACACTGAGCCACATAAGGAGATATTAGGAAAGATGACCAAAAGCTTGGTCAAAGAGGTAGGTTTTAAGGAGAGTCTTAAAGGAGGAGAAAGAGAGGTCGGGAGGCGGAGAGGTTTAGAAGGGAATTCCAGCGTTGAGGGCCTAGGCAGCTGAAGGCACGGCCGCCAGTGGTGGAGCCATGAAAATAGGGGATGCGCAAGAGGCCAGAATTGGAGGAGCGCGGTGATCTCGGAGGGTTGTAGGGCTGGAGGAGGTTACAGAGATAGGGAGGGGGCGAGGCCATGGCGGTAGTTGAAAACAAGGATGAGGATTTTTAAATTGTGGCATTGTCGGACTGGGAGCCAGCGTAGGTCAGCGAGCCCAGGTGTTCAGAGGTCAAAGTATCAGCAGAACACTATCAGAAGAATGATGAAAGATCAGCAACATGAAACGTTGGGCCAGAAATTCGGGTCCCCACGGGTGAGTACGTGCTGGGTACTCACGCGTAGGGCCAACGAAAGTGCCGGTTTCGTGCATGCACTGCGCATGCGCTGGAAACCGGAACTTCCATTCCCTTGAAGGAAGGGGTTCACAGGTCGAACGCATGCGCCGGAGAGGCAGCGCGTATGCCTGAAACTTCCATTTTTTTTACATGTTTCTCCGGGAGGGTAAGTCTCCAGCAGCTACACCTTTAAAAAGCAGTCGAAAGGCCTGCTTTTAACAAGGTACTGTAATTGGTGAATTAAGTACAATTAAAACATTATTTCCACAGGTTTATTATTTTTAAATACGTTAAAGAAAGGTAAGTTTATTTTTAGCCCCATTAAAAACTGCAATTAATTTTTTCAAAAATTTAAATTATTGTTTAAAATAGTTATTTTATGTAATTTATAGTTATTTTAAAAATGTGATTTAAAAAAAATGTATTTGAAGTTTTAGTTATGTTTTGGGGCCGAACTCTAGTCATAGATTTGACAGGTCTTCCTGTCAAATCTATGAATAGAGATTCCCTGCTACCATTGGCTCTCCATGGCCCACGTGATCCCAGGGGACGCTTCAAACTAACTGCGCCCCTGGGATACGCAAGCACTGCGCGCCGGCAGCTGGAGGAGGCCCAGGATTGGAATGCCACGCGGGCCCACAGCTCAACGGCCGTAAGTGCAGGACGGGGGCTTGCACCCACGGGAAGTCCCCGACCCGAATTTCTGGCCCATTAACTCTGTTTCTCTCGCCACAGATGCTGCCAGACCTGCCGAGTGCTTCCAGCATTTTCTGTTATTATTTCAGATTTCCAGCAGCCACAGTATTTTGCTTTTGATTTACTAGCAGTAGTAATGCACTTGTTTTCGGTGGGATATAGGTCGCACAGTCCCTTTCAAATCCTGTCCCCTGTTCTTATGCAAGGCTCCAACCTGTGCTCTCAAGCACAACCCCTGATCGTGCACAACTGAGCTGCAGCTGAATACGACGTGCACGAGACACTGCATGATATTTTCTCAGCATAGTCAAGCATGAATGTGATGAATGTCTGCAGGGGGCTCACGCTCTGTAAATCAGCCCAATGTGCAAATGCCCATTGCCCCTTTTTGGAATATATTGTAAACGTACTCACAATGTTGTGCATTTTAACACATTATGTGACGTCTTGATAGGGTAAATAAGGAGAAACAGTAACCACTGGCAGAAGAGTCGGTAACCAGAGGACACAGAATTAAAGCCATTGGCAAAAAAATCAGCGGCGACATGAGGAGAATTTTTTTACGCAGCTATTATCACTGTGCGCACCTAAACTGTGCCATCACCATTCATTCACTTTAGCACAGCCTTTACTTTTAGTATACGCTGAAGAACTGTGCCAATTATAGCTTTGCTGGCCAAATGAAAGTTAACTTAAATTTGTACAGGGTAATTCTGTAAAGCAAATAATTGCACATGCAAATGAATGAATCTTCGCAGTGTCAATTGGTTCGCAGAATAGAGCCTTGAAATTTCTCATCACCCTCTCTCAGTGGCAGCAGAATGGGCATTGTGGCACCTACAGCCTACGTCGTGGCGGAGATTCGAAGCAAGGGAACGTCAAGAGTATAGGAGGCTCAGCAATCTGCAATCAACTACCCCAGCATAAGGCATTTCCACTCTAGGAGCTGACCATGGAGCCATGTCTGATGATGATCAGGCTCAGTCACTGAGTTGTGTCACTTGGGATGAGATGATTTGCAGATGAGATCAGCCAGAAAAAACAGCACTAAAAGTAAGAACTTGCATTATAGCGCCTGTCACAATCTCAGGACATCTCAAAGCGCTTTACAGCCAATGAAGTACTTTTGAAATGTAGTCACTGTTGCAATGTCGGAAAGGCGGCAGCTAATTTGCGCACAGCAAGCTCCCACAAACACCAAAGAGAAAAATGACAATCGGTCTTTAAGTGATGAATATTGGCCAGGACACCCACCTTGCTCTTCTTCAAATAGTGCCATGGGATCTTTTACATTCACCTGAGAGAGCAGTTGGGGTTTTGGTTTAATGTCTCATCTGAAAGACGGCACCTCTGACAGTGCAGCACTCCCTCAGTACTGCACTGGAGTGTCAGCCTAGATTTTGTGCTGAAGTCTCTGGAGTGGGACTTGAACCCACAACCCTCTGACTCAGAGGTGGGAGTTTCTACCCACATTTTAAAAATATATTCTTTATTGAATATTAAAAACATTTACAACATTGTGATCATTCCATTGTATCATACAAATTCATTCCGCCGCTCTGCACAGCCATTCCTCCACCGCATATTAACATCAAAACCTAAAGTTTAATTTGTCTCCCATAACATTTACTAATCTATTGTACTTTAAAAATTGATCAGTAATCATGGCTCCGAATAAGGGAAGTGTGCCTGATAATCCCCCCATCATTTAGCCTCCAGCTCTTGCCTTCTCTCATGCTCCTTCCCAACTTGTTGGGCAGCTGTTGCTTTCTCCTGCAACCTCTGGATCTTTTTCACCTCCTGTTTGAACCTTCCCTGCAGTTTCAGCCTCTTCCTTACATTAAGTTTGGGCCAAGGAGCTGCCCCTTCTCCCTCCTTCTGCCCCTCACTAACCTTTCCCTTGCCACACGATGCCACCCCATCCCCCACTTCCATGTCTCTGTCCCCCTCTGACTCCTCACTCTCGAGTTCTTCTGTAACCACCCGTCCCTGCTCCCCGTCAGATACATAATCTCCCTCCTTGTCTTGCCCCCTCCTGCTCCCCAAGATGTCCGACTCCCAGTCTTTCTTTGGAGTACTTACACTTACCCCACACCCCGCTCCTGCCTCCTCTCCCCCCGCGGACACCAAATTCTTTAGGGAGAGCCGAGCTGTATTATGGCTCGACTCTGCCCTCGACCCGTGCTGCCCGCTGCTGTCTTTGTCCTTTTCCACAGTACTTGGTGTGTTTTTCACCATCTCCATCCTGTTCTCTGCTCCGCAATTTTCTGCCTCTTCCTGGCTCTTTTCTCCTTCCATTCACCCAGCAGTGTCCTGCGCCTGCTCCGCTCCTCCAGCCGCTCCACTCACACCTCCTGCTCCTTCTCCTTCTCCCATCTCCTCATCACTCAAGGGGCTTCGTTCTGCCTCACGCTCACAGCGGGTGGGGCCTCTGCCTTGTAGCTCCAAGCGATGTGTCCAGGCTCACCGCAGTTATAACAGTACAAGACTGGATAGCTTCTTACAAGATGGTCGTGTCCAAGACAATAATAACAAACCTTCACTTGGTTATCATGCATTACCCGGAAGTACTGCACTCCTTCCATTGTCTCAAATTTCATGCTATACGGCAATGACTTCACCCCCTCTGGGAACTGCACCTTTATATAACGGGTTCCATCTGCTACCCGCATTCCTGGATAGTAACTCCTCTTTATTGCCGAGTAAATTTTAAAGTCCCATGACTCCAACTTTTTGATTAGCACATCGTCCTCAATATAAACCAGCAGGTTTAAGAATGAGACCACCACCTCTTCAGAATATAGCAGAGATACCTCCAAGAACTTATCTCCAACCTTCAAAGTCAGTAAAAGTCTTATCACCTCCTCTCGGCCACTGACCATCACCTCGAACCCAATATTCGGCTTTGGTCGGCAGGCAAAGCAGCTTCCCTCGCCGTAGTCCTCATATACTGTACTGCCTGGATAATATCCCAAGCTCGTATCTCCTTATCCTCGCACTGAACCACCACCGTGTTTTCTTTTCTTAACCTCCTGGGGTCCCGGCCCAAATCTTTGGGCCTTTTTTTCTCCCTTGCCCCAACATTTTCTCGTCTGAATAAATTCATTCTGGGAACATTGTCCTCTGAGGGGCCCCTCAGCAGCCAAAAAGGCCCTAAAACCGGAAAAAAAAACACACCACCAACTTTTTACAAACTCACTCCAACTCCCTGCTGCAATCAAGTAACCAGTAACACCTGCTCACTCCTAGCCCCTCCCACCTGGAGAGTGCTACCCACTGAGACACAGCTGACCCTGTTAGGGCATAGTTGGGGCAAGTTAAAATAACAACTGCCCTGAACTTTCCAGCTATGTCCCCTTCCAACCCCCACCCTACCCCGAAAAACTTGACTGAAATCAGCCAATGTGCAGTAAACTGCTGCATTCAGGATGGTAGGAAGGTAATCCACTTGATACAGTTCAGCATGGACTTCCGACAGTAGCAAAGGCAGCCTTGGTTTTACCAGCTACACCACCATCCAAAGTATGGGACATCACTGACTGCACAAGGTTAGCTGTTCAGATACCTACTAATAATCCTGAACTATAAATGAACCAGCAGGCCTCCACTCTGTCAATATGCAGGTGGTGTACAACCGGCACATGAAAATCATGCACAATACGCAGGGAGTATGCAGGAGTCCTTCACATTGAGGTAGGCCAATGTGATTGAATTGTTTGAAAGGAAGAATGGTTGGCGAAGCGCCATACCCGTGGTAACGTCTACACCAGATTCAGGGGGCTCATTAATTACACTTTCTGGATACTCAAGCCTTAGTTACACTCAGGGGGATTCGACCCATATTCTTCTGTGAAGAGTTGGGAAAATGGTGATAGTCTACTTGCATGTTATACAATGGTGCTATCGTCACAGGCCTGGCATTGGAAGAGCCTAATAGGCAGAAGGAAGAGAGAGAACACAAGGCCAAAGAAGAAGATGCCACAGAGCCACTGGTAGAATATCAGTTGGAGTAGATTGGCAGAGAGCTGTCGGAGGCATCATGACCTGCTTCTTTCCAGGGCGGTCTAGCAAAATTAGAAAGGAATTTATTTCTTCAGAACAAATACCCCTTTTTCTCCTTCCAGAATAGTCAAGTTCAACTACATTTACGTTATAATATAACCACAGAATGTAGGGTTTCTATTGTTTAAAAAAAAATCTTATTAAAACTTTTCATGCTTATCATATCGGGCACAGTAGCATAGTGGTTATGTTACTGGACTAGTAATCCTGAGGCCTGGACTAATGATCCGGAGACACAAGTTCAAATCCCACCACGGCAGCTGTTCAGTTAATTAAATAAATCTGGAATTTAAAAAAAGCTAGTATCAGTAATGGTGACCATGAAACTACTGGATTGTCATAAAAACCTATCTGGTTCACTAATGTCCTTTAAGGAAATCTGCCATCCTTACCTGGTCTGGCCTATATGTGACTCCAGACCCACAGCAATGTGGTTGACTCTTAAATGGCCTAGCAAGCCTCTCAGCTGTATAAGGCGGCTCACCACCTCCTTCTTGAGGGCAATTAGGGATGGGCAATAAATGCTGGCCTTGCCGGCGACGCCCACATCCCAAGAATGAATAAATTTTTTAAAATGAGGGATATTAGTGCTGAGAATGGAACAGTCCCGTTTTAGGCACCCACTGACGGCAATCAACACTCGCAGGCCAGGAATAGCGCCGCCAGATCCGGAATAAAACTCTCCCTACACTCTACCTCAACAATGTGCCTTGGACAGTGAGGCACAGAACTCGAGGACCTAATTACAAAATGCACAAGCCCAAGCAAGAATAAAAGACTTGTTTGCCTCACGGTAGTGAATGTGGAAGAGACTGCTAGGAAACATAGTTACTTCGAAGTCAATTGATAACCTTTCAAAAGGAACAAGATCAAAACCCATCAAGAAAGAGGATTAAAGATTTTAACAATCGGTTTGACTCACGGGTGGGGTGGTTAGGAAGAGAGCAGAGAAATCTTTGGTGGGGGGATACAGCAGGGTCAGAAAGGTCAATAACCAAGGCAGTCATGCATGGGCTGTGAAAGTAGCAGGCTTGAAGGGTTGCGTGGCCCTGCCTCATTCCAGCTGTTCTCAAAAATACCTGGCACATCTGCCCTTATGCCTCAGTGGGTAAATGCTCCAGGGTGATCCTCAGCCACCCAAGCCAGGAAGGACCTATTTGTTCTGAGATAGTTGATCACAGATGTGGTGTGTTTCCAAATCAAAGGTGTCAGCCATGGCTCAGTGGTAGCACTCTTGCCTCTGAGTCAGAAGATTGTGGGTACAAGTCCTCCCCAAAAGACTTGAGTAAATAATCTAGGCTGACACTTCAGTGCAGAACTGAGGGAGTGCTGCACTGTTAGAGGTGCTGTCTTTCAGATAAGACATTAAACTGAAGGCCCTGTCTGCCCTCTCAGGTGGATGTAAAGGATCCTATGGCACTAATTGAACAAGCACAGGGGACTTCTCCCTAGTGTCCTGGCCCACATTTATCCCTCAACTAACATCACTAAAACAGACTTTCTTATTGCTGTTTGTGGGACCTTGCTGTGTGCAAATTGGTTGCTGCGTTTCCCTACATTAAACACCGACTACATTTCAAAAATTGACTGAAGTGCTTGGAGCATCTTGAGATCATAAAAGGCACTTTATAAATGCAGTTCTTTCTTTCTGCTTTGCTACCTGCTACAGTTTGTCAGATACACAGAAGAAGGTGGTGTCAGCCATTGACTCAGTTGGTAGCACTTTCGCACTTCTGAGTCAGAAGGTTGTGGGTTCAATAGAAACATAGAAACATAGAAGATAGGAGCAGGAGTAGGCCATTCGGCCCCTCGAGCCTGCTCCGCCATTTAATGAGATCATGGCTGATCATCCAAATTCAGTACCCTGTCCCTGCCTTCTCCCCATATCCCTTGATCCCTTTAGCCTTAAGAAATATATCCAACTCCTTCTTGAATATATTTAATGAATTGGCCTCAACTGCCTTCTGTGGTAGAGAATTCCACAGGTTCACCACTCTCTGGGTGAGGAAATTCCTCCTCATCTCTGTCCTAAATGGCTTACCCCTTATCCTTAGACTGTGACCCCTGGTTCTGGACTCCCCGGCCATCGGGAACATCCTTCCTGCATCCAGTCTGTCTAGTCCTGTTAGAATTTTATGTTTCAATGAGATCCCCTCTCATTCTTCTAAACTCCAGCGAGTATAAGCCCAATCGACACAATCTCTCCTCATATGTCATTCCTGCCATCCCAGGTATCAGCCTGGTGAATCTTCGCTGCACTCCCTCCATGGCAAGAACATCCTTCCTCAGATAAGGCGACCAAAACTGCACACAATACTCAAGGTGTGGTCTCACCAAGGCCTTGTACAACTGCAGCAAGACATCCTTGTTCTTGTACCCGAACCCTCTCGCTACAAAGACCAACATACCATTTGCCTTCTTAACCGCCTGCTGCACCTGCATGCTTACCTTCAGCGACTGGTGCACAAGGACACCCAGGTCTCGCTCCAGGGAGTTGAGCACAATAAATCTAAGCTGATACTCCCAGTGCAGTGCTGAGGCAGTGCTGCACTGTTGGGGGTGCAGTCTTTTGGATGAGACGTTAAACCGATGCCCCGTCTGCTTTCTCTCAGGTGGACGTAAAAAATCCCTCAGCAGTATTTCGAAGAAGAGCAGGGGAGTTCTCCCCGGTGTGCTGGCCAATATTTATCCCTCAATCAACATCACTAAAACAGATTATCTGGTAATTATCACATTGCTGTTTGTGGGAGCTTGCTGTGCACAAATTGGCCACCGCATTTCATACATTACAACAGTGACTACACTTCAAAAGTACTTAATTGGCTGTAAAGCGCTTTGGGACGTCTGGTGGTCGTGAAAGGCGCTATCGAAATGCAAGTCTTTCTTTTTCTTTATATAATCTGAAGAAAAGTTGTTGCGGTAAACCATTAATTAACTTACACTACAGTGGCCCATAAATTGCTGTCAAGATAACGGCGAGGCTAACAGCTCTCTGTTATTTATGCGCAAATGCCACAGCAACTTCAGGCGAGGGCAGATGCACGATTAAGCACGGAAATCGAAAAGTTACTGTTGGAGATGTGTTTGTGAAAATGGCCTCTCGCTGACTTGCTCTCCATGCAAATGCATTGAGCGGAAGTAAAGTTTCTGTACATGCATGGCGGATACGAAATAAACTTGTTAAGTCAAGTCTTTTCAAGTTTAAGTATGCTAATAACAATGTGATAAGTGTTCATTACTGCCAGTCAACCTCTCTGGCACTAAAAATTAACTATTACAAGTATAGAGTCTCATTCATTCAGATTTTAATTGTTGTTGGAGATTTGTTTTAAAATTTAAATTTAAACACTTTTTTCACAAATTTTTCTGTCTCTTTTTTCTCTGTCTTACTCCAATCTTTCTTTCCCTCATGTTATTTATCTTTCTGTACCTGATTTGACATTGCATTCACCCACTCTAACTTACACGCTTACACGTCCTTGTTTAGAACTTGCACTGTTAATTTTACAATCTTTCAATCTGATTGGTTAAGAAGACACACCCTGTTCACAAAGATGCCCTGTAGAGGGGCCACGCTGTTTCCATCTCCCACTTCCAGCAACTTACTGGGCAAAATATCATGGTGATTACATGGGCAAGTCTAACTAACAGCGGGGACCATTCGTTGGTCTTCCACAGCAATTGTTGGTCCTATATAAAAAGAAAAAAGACTTGCATTTATATAACGCCTTTCACGACCACCTCAAAGCACTTTACAGCCAATGAAGTATTTTGAAGTGGAGTTACTGTTGTAATGTGGGAAACGCAGCAGCCAATTTGAGCACAGCAAGCTCCCACAAACAGCAATGTGATAATGACCAGATAATCTGTTTTTGTTATGTTGGTTGAGGGATAAATATTGGCCAGGACACTGGGGGTAACTTCCCTGCTCTTCTTTGAAATAGTGCCATGGGATCTTTTACATCCACCTGAGAGAGCAGACAGGACCTCAGTTTAACATCTCATCTGAAAGACAGCACCTCCAACAGTGCTGCACTCCCTCAGCACTGCACTAGAGTGTCAGTGTAGCTTTATGTGCTTACATCACTGGAGTGGGACTTGAACCCACAACCTTCATGACTCAGAGGCAAGTGTGCTAACCACTGAGCCACAGCTGACATATTAGCTGGGTATCATTGTCAATGACCTTAAATTCCATATATGGACACAGTGGCCAATTATCTTAGACTGTTAGTCATGTTTACCTGAATAGTTTCAAAGCAGAGTATTAATAACCTGATTTTGACTTTCACTACACAGATTTTACTGTTATTGCACATATGTCCATTTGCTTATTAAGCTATGCAACCTTTCTTTTCCAATTTTTGATCAGTACTGCCCTGTTCACACCTAAAATAAATGGGGCATTAGTGGGACAAAAATCGGTGGGGGGGGGGTGGGGAATGTTTTGACTTACCCCTGGAGGACCACCTGATCTGAAATGAGTCGCCCAGTCCTCCTGCCTGAAACAATTAATTAATGTATATAAAATAGGGGTCAAAGGACACATTTATGACCCCAGTGCCATTTTTGTCTCACAAACCATGAGTGATACAAGTCAGGAGGCAGCCACTTGACTTAAAAGGCTGCAATCAAAGAAATACAGGTCAGGCACATGTTTTCTGAAGTCTCTTGTGTGTTTTGAGCTGTAAAGGCTGCTGTGGCTACTACAAAACTTACCTTCTGCTCCCGTTTCAATCCCGACACTTGCACCCCTCACTTTTCAGGTGCTGCTGAAGGCCCATTGTAATTGGGAGGGCAGGAAATCCGGCAGGGCAGCCAAATGGCAAGCTGCCTATAAGTAGAGTGATTAGCGTTGGCAGCTCAATGTGAATGAGGCCTGATCTCGAATATTGATGGGGCCTGCCGCAGACATAATTGGGTGGGCGGAACCACAGCCACCCACCACCCCCCCTCCCCTGCCAAACTTCGATATATACCACACCTGAAAATCAACCCTGTGGAGTTAAATACAGGAAACTTTCTGGTATCCGGCACGGACAGGACCGACGTGGTGCCGGTTCATCAACAATTCCGGATAACCGAACGCTATAGTAAAAGATACGGAGCGCTCAGAGCTCCGTATAAAGCAACAAACCCTATTGCTCAGCTTCAAAACAATCGGCACAAGTTGCAAGCATCTCTGTAGCTTAGCAACAGCTTCAGCTACACCCTTGCACAGCAACAATTGGAGCAAAAAAAGTAACTAAAAGTAAAAAAAGTTACCTGAACCGACTCCTGAATTTTGCCGGTGGATAGAGCGTTCCGGTTATTTAGGGGCCGGTTAATCGAAAGTTTCCTGTATGTCTCCAGCTCATAAGATCATAGGAACAGGAGTAGGCCATTCAGCCCCTCGCGCCTGTTCCGTCATTCAATTAGATCATGGCAGCGCAGGCAGCGCAAGGAGCGCCCGTCAACCCAAGCACCCCACCCACCCGCCCCTTCAACCACCGTCTGCCCCACCTGTGACAGAGACTGCAGGTCCCGCATTGGACTCACCAGTCACCTGCGAACTCATTTTTAATGTGGAAGCAAGTCATCCTCGGTTCCGAGGGACTGCCTAAGAGAGAGAGATCATGGCTAATCTGTATCTTAACTCCATTTACCCGCCTTGGTTCCATAACCCTAAATACCCAGCCTCAGCAGTGGTTTGGGGGGAGAGAGTTCCAGACTTCCACTACCCCTTGTGTGAAGAAAGCTCTACGAGCTTGAATGAAACAAATGTACATTTGCAGCCCATTATAATTGATCTTAAATCTTCAGCTAAAGGATTTTACTATCACAGCCAAGAAGCTGTTGGCTTGAGAGGAGGATTGAAAGCAGACAGAGTTATAAAATTACTCTGGGGCTAGAGAAATGTGTTACAAGATATTAAAGGTCTTGCATGAGGCATCAACTACATACATTCTGGCAGTCACTGGAACATGGGTATTGCATTTGACAAATGTATTCCAGGAAAGGAAGACTAATAAAGAGTCATTCTTTTCATGGGCACATAAAAAAAATGGCACAACGTAACTTAAACCGAATTTCTAAGGAAACTCTATTAACATCTTCATGGTTACAATGATTTGTGGTCGTTTATTGGCCAAGTTACACAAATCCTCCTTTGGTCCCTGTCTTTGTGCTTATTATCAGTTGCTGAATGTTCTGCACTAAAGATGTTTATATTGATGATGCAGTTGAATAACATGCAGTTAAGTAGTGAACTCCCTTCCCTTCCCCTCCCACCCAATTGCTCACCCAAGGGGCAAACTGGATAGTGTCGGGCTTTGGGTTAAGGAGCAATGGCCCAGCATAACGGGGAAATTCAGGGTGTATGTGCTCAAGTTCTGGATTGGGGCTTGAACCCACCAAGCTCCTAGTCAGAATCAAGAATGCCACCAACTGGGACAAGCTAACGCCAAGTATAGAAAGTCAGAGATCGCAAAGCAAGGAGGTCCATGGACAGCAAGCAGGAGCTGAAACCTGTCTAATGTTTTCCCCTCTCCAACCCAATTGTAATGTCCTTACTGCCACTTTAGCCAAGAACTGTTAATTCAGCAGAGACTGGAATTCGAACATGGGACATTCGAAGGGACAGCTCAGCCTATATCCTGTCCTTACCAACAAAGCCACCGAGGAGGCAGTTTTCCACTTATTAACTGGATTGTAATCACTTTAATCTGTCCCTCTGGATCATCTGGGTTCATATTTCAATTGAGGAAATCAATGAGAAAATCAACTGGGTCGATATCTGCACAATCCCTTAGCTCAATTTCCTTCTTGTCTAAGACCTCTAAACTGTGGGCCTCTTGGCCATTCTCATTCTTCCCTTCCTCCTGAAATCTTGGTTTCACCGCCACTATCTTGTCTTCTCTACTCTTCTTCAGGTTTGGAAGGCTTGGGTTTGAGTCATAGAATTACACAAAATGACATCGAATTTTACAGCACAGAAACAGGCCATTCGGCCCAACTGGTCTGTGCTGGTGTTTATGCGCCACACGAGCCTCCTCCACCTTACTTCATCTCACCCTATCAACATATCCTTCTATTCCTTTCTCCCTCCTGTGCTCATCGATCTTCCTCTTAAATGAAGCTGTGCTATTCGCCTCGACCACTCCATGTGGTAGCGAGTTCCACATTCTCACCATTCTCTGAATATGGGAGCTTCTCCTGAATTCCTTGTTAGATTTATTAGCAACTATCTTATACTTATGGCCCCATTTATGATTCCTGCTCTGTGCTGATCTGAATAATCTCAGTCAGGTCAGGGGGCTGGGGGTGGAAATCAGCTCGGGTTTCTGATCATTATCCAGTGTGTGTGGGTTGGGCTCAGCTATACTGATCCCCACAGTCAGTAGCCTACTATCCAGGCTCACACAGGGAAAATTGCTTCACCACGGGCTGGGGATTGGGCGTAGGACCTTTCTGATCCTCCTGACTCATCCACTAAATGAATAAACTCCATGAACCACCAGGGGATGTGACCCGGTCCTATTTTAGGGAAAGTGTTTACTGGGTGAATGTTTCTTTTACTAAAAAATGGAGCTTCAGCATCAGAACCAAGTTTAACAATTAAGCAATTAAACTAAATCCCAATTACATTTAACATACTTTTATTTCCCGTCTAATTCTTCTGGCTTTCTTTGAATATTTTTACTTAAATTAAAATTCAGAATAAATTGCCGCTGGTGGGTGTTGCTCACTAATTATGCAGCTCTAGCACCAATTAATTAACTGGACCATTCACAGAATGTCACACTTTAATTGGATAAATTAAATCTGCTCGTATCCATTTGCCATTTCTTTTATGCTTTATCTAAGGAGTGTAATTTCTTGATGGATTTAATATTCTTGTGGCTGGACCCTCCTGAAAGTTAGACTCCAGCTAAATTGGGGTTTTGTTTTTCATGGTCACAGATTAGGGAAATGACCTTCTAATCATTTCAGCATTTCAACTTCAAACTACTTCAAAAACAGCCACAAAAGTGAAGCATTTTTGTACCATTGAAGGGAATTGGAGTGCTCCTCTGTTCCTTTAGTTGATGCACAGTTCAAAAGGCGAAAGGTTTGTACGACTTGGACCAATGCAGATCAGCCTCTCACACCGTCAGTCTCAGTGACACCTCTTGTCCAGCTCTGTTAATGGCAACAGCCGAGAAATGACTACTGGTGATATCAGTGCTGAACATTTAGTGCATTTGCATCACATTAATGGAGATATTAACTGATTTAAAATAAACCGGCAAGTGTCTTCATTCAACTAACAAGTGATTGGCATCTAATGGCACAAGCCTGCTGGACCGATTGGCTGCTTTCTGTGCCGTATCATTCTATGATAATGGTAGACACACAGTTCTTGTCCAGTACCTGCACTCCTGGGTGTGAGTGGCTATTATTGTCCTTAAGTACCAACTGGACAACTGTTAAAGAACAAAACTTTACTGAATGCGTCTGGATTATTTTACACCATTTTACAATTACAATTTGTGCTCTCCGCATACGACAGTACAATTTACTTCCCGAATATCATGCATCCTTGTTCTTTACAGTAAGTTCAGTTGCCTCTTTGTGCCCTCTTTCTAGACCCTCAACCACTGGAAACAATCTGTTTCGATCCATTCTGTCCCATCCCTTCATTATTTTAAACACTTCTATCAAATCACACCATAATCCCCTCCGTTCAATGAAAGCAGCCCCAGTTTTTTCAGGCCTTTCTTCATATTTCTGTTTCCTCATACCAGGCAGTGCCTTCATGAATCTGCGCTATGCTCTGTTGCCGCAACATACTGCCTGGAGTGTGGATCCCAAAACTGGACACAGCACTCCAGATGTGTCAGCTGTGGCTCAGTAGTAGTACTCTCACTTCTGAATCAATGAAGATTGTGGGTTCAAGTCCTGCTCCACTGTTGGAGGTGCTACCTTTCAGATGAGACATTAATCCAAGGCCCTCTCAGGTGGATGTAGAAGATCCCCTAGCACTATTTGAAGAGCAGGGGAGTTCTCCCTGGTTTTCTGGTCAATATTTATCCCTCAACCAACATCACTAAAAAAAACAGGTTATCTGGTCATTTATTTAATTGCTGTTAAGATCTGCTTTGCTAGCCTCAAAGAGTTTGTAATAAAATTTGAATTTATTTGGGCTTAAAAGATTGTCTGCATAAAGTTACTAAGTCTGTTGTGTGTTGTATCTTGAATGTAATCTGTCTGCAAATTGGCTGCCAAATTTTCTACATTGCAACAGCGACTACACGTCAAAAAGTACTTAATTGGCTGTAAAAGGTTTTAGGATGTTGTGAATCGCATTATATAAATGCATCGCTTTCTTTTCTTTAACTGTGGCCTTACTAAGATTTCATCGCAACTTTTATATTCAATACCTCTTCTCATAAAGCCCAGTATTCCATTAGCTTTTTTATGGCCTTATCTACTTGTGGTGCTGGTTTTAATGTCTGGTGAAGCTGAAGTCCCAAATCCGTCTGCTTTCCACAACACCCAGCTTTTCTCCAACACCATCTATGACTGTTTTAACCACCTCACACTTATTAACATTGAATTCTAACTGCCACAATTTTGCCCATTCCACCATCCCCTTGCAACTTCTATTGATCCTCAGAATTATTTACAATGTCTCCTATTTTACTATCGTCTGCAAATTTGGCCTCCACTCCCAGTTGCCCTTTATCCAAATCATTGAAAATACACAGTAAACGGAAACAGTCCTAGAACAGAACCAAGTGGGACACTGTTACCCACTTTCAACCACTTTGAGAAACTCCCTTAACTCCTACTCTATATTTCCTCCCTTCAAACTGTTTACTTTAATTTGTAACTCTTTCCCTAATTCTATATGCCTAGACTATCCATTCACTGTGTGCCTGTTTAATTCAGCTTCTCAACCTCAGCCATTTTCATGTTCTCACACTCGCTCTCTTCCACTTTCAACCTCAGCCAACCTCTCCCTACAGGTCCAATCTCAATCCCAGGCTCTCACTCTCCTATTCCCAGATTCTCAATGCCCTACTGCCAGACTTCCAATCCATTACTGTCAGGCTTAGTGCCGTTCTCACAGGCTCTCACTGATCCACTCCCCTCAGTGTAACATTCAGCAGGTCTCTCACGCTGACTTGCATCGCGCTTTGAATGGCAGGTAGACTGATGTTGGGGCTCTCGGGAGCAAAGGTGGGGACTGTACTGTGGAATTGCAGGGATGAGAGACAGAGAGTGATTTGATAGGTATAAGGATGTTGAAGGCAGAGGAAGGGAACAGTTACAACTACTGAAGCGGTGTTGCAATGGCTGGTGGGCCATCAGAAAGGGAACTGGGAGTTTGAGAGTTTATTTAATGAAGGAACTAGGGGACACTTTCCCAATCCTAGCGAATTTAGGAGCAGGTAGGCAAGAATCCAACCTTAGGGAACCCAAGTGCGTGCAGGAGTGCTGCTGGAGTTTAATCAGCTAAAACCATGCAATTTACCAACACAGAGCAGTGGTAACCCTGGTACCATGTGTCCAGCCAGGGCCATCCTCCCTGTCTTGTTTTGCACACTTTGTACAAAAATAATAAATTGCAGGACAACAGAGTATTACAGTTTAAACTCTTTTAATGAAGCATCAGGTCTGATCTGACTGACAACAGTACAGCACCATGTGGACAAGATGGAGTTAGGACCCCTGGGTCTTCTAAACAATAGCAGTCCTTACAGATGCCTGCAGGCCAATGACAACTCAGCATGTGATCACATGTGAATATAATAGTTATTCCTTACAGATGCCTGCGGGCCAATGATAATTCGATATGCAAATGTTACATCCCCTTTTAAAAGAAAAATGTTATGCATTACTTTTGAACCTTTCTTCTACATAATGTTCTCAGTAGCATCAACATATAAGTAAACTCAACATTTAACTAGCACTGAAAACATCTCAACGTTTCAATAACGATGTACAGTTATTTTTTTAGGGCAGCGATCCGCCTACACCCTTTGATAGTTCACGAGCCAAGGATAACTCTAGGATTGACCTCTCGTCCCGACCTTGTGTGGTATGGAACTGAGCATGCTCCTGAATCGGTCAACAAATCAGGTTCAGGTTTAGGTTCAGGTAAGTATGATGTGTTTTGTGTATTGCTCTGTTCATCACACTCTGTTGCACTGATCCTCTCGTCGGAATGACGGTGTTGTTCCTTGGTGTTCAGGAGGTGCCTGCGATTGCGGCGGTACACCTGTCCTTCTGGGGTGCGGACGTGATACGATCGCTCAGTGTCAGCTGGCTGGATGACGACTGCTGGCTTCCAGTAGTCATGCTCCTGGATTCTGATGGATTCTCCATTGTGCAACGGCGGCAGTAGTCTAGCTGACCTGTCATAGTATCTCTTTTGGTGTTGCTGTCTCTGTACACGTTTTGCATGCACTTGCTTGCAGCTGACGACCTCTGGCTGCAGCTGCTGGTTGGTGCTTGGAAGGATTGAGCGAAGTCTGCGGCTCATCAACAGCTGTGCTGGTGACTTGAAGTTGTCAACCGGAGTGTTGCGGTACTCAAGGAGACTGATGTAGGGGTCTCTTTTGTCCGCTTTGGCTTTGTCAATGAGTGTTTTTGCAATCTGGACAGTTTTTTCAGCAAAGCCATTACTTTGAGGGTAATGTGGGCTTGATGTGACATGTGTGAAATCCCATGCCTTGGCAAACGACTCGAACTCTTTTGATTTGTATTGGGGGCCATTGTCTGAGACTAAAGTCTCTACAATGCCATGCCTGGCAAAGGCTGCCTTTAGCTTGTGGATCACAGCTGCAGATGTGGTGCTGTGAAGCTTGTCCAGTTCAAAAAATCTGCTGTAGTAATCAACAGTCACTATGTAGTCCTTGTTGTTCCATGTGAACAGATCCATTGCCATGACCTGCCAGGGCCTGTCTGGGATACGGTGAGGTATCATGGGCTCTTTGACATTTGATGGGCGGCGTTCTAGACAAATGGAACATTTTCCGACAATGTCCTCAATGTGTTTGCACATTCCGGGCCAAAACATAATGCCACGTGCTCTTTGTTTGCATTTTTCCATGCCCATATGTCCAGCATGAATTTTTGTCAACATCTCTTCTCTGAGACTGGTAGGAATGATGATTTTCTCCCCTTTGAAGATGATTCCGTTGATTTGTGACAGTTCGTCTCTGTGGTTCCAGAATTCCGATATTCTCTGAGGGCATTTCCTCCTTTCCTCAGGCCATCCTTCATGTATGACTTTGCTCAGCAGTGTGAGTTGTGCATCTTTCTCTGTTCCTGCTCAGATCTCCTTCAGTTTTGAGTCACTCACAGGTAAGCTGTTGTACACCATGTGCACCTGCACATCCATGCCTTCACTGAGGCTGCTGTCCTGGTAGCTAAGAGACTTTCTGGAGAGCGTGTCTGTGACAGGAATGTCTTTGCCTGGACGGTGAATGATTGTGAAGTCGTACTTCTGTAGCTGAAGGATCATTCTCTGTAGCCTTTGTGGGGCTGTGGCTAGTGGTTTCCTCATGATTGACTTGAGGGGCTTGTGGTCGGATTCCACAATGACTTGTCGGCCATAGACGTACTGGTGGAAACGCTTGCATCCAAACAGAATTGCATATAGCTCTTTCTTGATTTGAGTATAGTTGATTTCACTGTCTGAGAGAGATCTGGAAGCGTAGCCGATGGGCTTTCCTTCTTGCAGTAATACTGCGCCTAGTCCGTACTTTGATGCGTCCACTTGTAGTCTGAGCTCTTTGTTGGGGGCGAAGTAGGCAAGAATTGGTCCTGGTTCTCTGGTGATTAGGTCTTTCATTTTCTGAAATGCTGTGTCATGTTGTTTGTCCCACAGGAACTCATTGGATTGTTTGAGCAACTGACGCATGGGTGCATTGATTTTGGAGAGGCTCGGGGCAAACTTGGCTAAGTAGTTAACCATGCCTAGTACTGTCTCTAGCTCTGCATGGTTCATCGGCGGCTCCATCTCCTTGATGGCGGAGATTTTCTCTGGATCCGGCTTAATGCCATCAGTTGAGAGGCGATACCCGAAATAACTGATCTCGGTGGATCCGATTATGCATTTCTCGGGGTTGAGCCGGATACCTTTCTCCCGTGATCTTTGTAGCATCGCATGGAGGTTCCTGTCATGTTCCTGTCTATTCCTGCCATAGATGAGGATGTCATCTACGATTGCGACCATTCCGTCGAGGCCTTCATAGGTTTCGTCGATCTTCCGCTGGAATTCATCCTGAGCTGAGATAAGACCAAATGGTAAACGCAGAAATCGGTAGCATCCAAATGGTGTGTTGAACATTGTTAGCTTAGATGACTCTTCCGTGAGCTTGATAGTCCAGTATCCTGATCGTGCGTCCATTACACTGAAGTAACGTGCTCCCACTAGCTTGGGTGTGATGTCATCTAGCATTGGTAGAGGGTAGTGAGGGCGTTTGATAGCCTTGTTCAAATCTCTGGGGTCGAGACAGACTCTGAGCTTGCCTGTACATGGTTTCTCAACCACTACTAACGCGTTGACCCACTCTGTCGGTTCTGTTTCCCAGACGATGATTTCTGTATTCTCCATGCTCTGCAGTTCCTCCTTCAGGAGACTATGTAGAGCAAGGGGTATCCTTCTCGGTGGGCAAACCACAGGGGTTGCTGCTGGGTCAAGGTGAATAGTGCATTCACCTGGGAATAGTCCGATTCCTTTGAAAACATCAGCAAACTCCTCCATGACTGTCTGCTTCTCAACTGGTGCTGTCAATGATAGCACTAGCTTGACGAGGTCCATGTCTAAACATGCCTTTAGACCTAGCACTGGAGGTGCTTGAGTGTCAACAATGTAAAAGTCCAACATCATGTCGCTTTCTTTGTACTTGCATTTCATCACACATGTGCCTTTTACAATGAGCTGCTCACCCCCATAGCCGGTCAGTCTGCGTGAGGTGGGCTGTAGCTCACACTCATCCTTCAAGCTGTGATACTCACTCAGAGGAATTACATTAACCTGAGATCCAGTGTCTAGTTTAAACTTAAGCTCTTTGCCCTGTTTTCCTATCTCAATATCGGCATAGGCTTGCTCAGTCCCTGAAATCTGTTTTTTTTGTGACACAGAATCAATAAACAATTCCTCTGCATTTGGCTCTCTATCTGGCATTTGGCTGTCACTCACTGTGTGTACTGTTTTTCCGAAAACAGTCCTGCAAACTTTAGCAAAATGGTTCCGTTTACCACATTTAGTACATTGCCTTCCTTTGGCAGGGCAGTACTCCTTTTCTCCATGCCAGTTGTTTCCACAATATCCACAGTTTTTGAAGAATTTTATGTCTGTGTCGCCCATTTTTAGAACTCTCGCTGTTCTTTCTGTTCTGAAACACGCTCTCTGGGTGGTGTTCTTTGGTGTGTATCTATTAACTGCATGCACTGTCTGTTCACTCGAGCCGTTCGTGGCGCCGGTTATGGTTTTCAACTGTGCTTGGGCTATCTCGTGCGATCTAGCTATGTCTATAGCTTTGTCCAGCGTTAGCCCGGACCCAACACTCAAAAGTTTCTCTCTCACTTTAGCTGAATGTATTCCAAACACGATGCGGTCTCTGACCATCTCATCTTTATCTTCTGCATATTCACAGTCTTTTACCAGTAGTTTTAACTCAGTCACGAACTGTTCAAACGACTCACTAGCTCCTTGTACTTTCTCCTGAAACTTGTACCTAGCGAATATCGTATTTGTCTTGGGCATCACATATGATTCAAAACGGTCAAAATAACTTTTCAGTACCTTTGCTTCATCCGCGGTGAGAGACCATGTGTTAAAAATGTCTCTCCCTTTTTCTCCGATCCACAGGAGTAGGTAGCTGCATCTTTCTTCCTCCCCTTTGCTTTTCAACGGACTCGAGAACATTAACTGCATGTGTTGCTTGAACTTGCACCATTCTCTATGTAAGTTCAAAGATTCCCAATTCATTCAAGGTAAGGGAGCTCCAACGATGCCCATTTCAAATCCCTGTTCTGACACCATGTCTTGTTTTGCACACTTTGTACAAAAATAATAAATTGCAGGACAACGGAGTATTACAGTTTAAACTCTTTTAATGAAGCATCAGGTCTGATCTGACTCACAACAGTACAGCACCGTGTGGACAAGATGGAGTTAGGACCCCTGGGTCTTCTAAACAATAGCAGTCCTTACAGATGTCTGCAGGCCAATGACAACTCAGCATGTGATCACATGTGAATATAATAGTTATTCCTTACAGATGCCTGCGGGCCAATGATAATTCGATATGCAAATGTTACACTCCCCATTAGGGCAATGATTTGTAGGGTTTACTGAAGCTGAACTGGAAAGATCCCAGCTGTCAGTGAAAGGTCAACCCTCCCATTGAGCCAGGCTGGCTGGTCAATAGGCAGTGTCCTGGAGTTGATAGAACCCAACTCCCAATAACTGGCTCAGTATTTTTAAGGCCACTATTGGTAAATGTTAGTCCTGTATCATGTGACAGCAATGGCTCCCCATTGGCTCATCGGGCGATCCACAGTCTGGTGCAGTCGGAGGAAAGCCCAAGGCTCGATGCCCAGTCTGTGCTGTCAGCTGATCTCAGCCAGCTGTAGTGGTGCTACAATTGGCCTCAGTATCTGTGGGCTTGGGCGGGTAGGGTGGGATCTGCTCAGGAAAAATGACAAACCAAACTTTAAAGGCATTCCTTACAACTCATACAAAGATAGTGTAAAAATGGCTGAAGTAAGGGTAATATGTGACAACCCCGATTGGAATTGATTTTCTGAATTGGTCATTGTTTTTTTGTGGTGATTTTTGAAAGGAGCTGAATCTCTCCTCCTCAGTGCCCCATTTAAAAAAAAGAAATGATGCTTCCATGCAGAGGTTGGTTCATTTGGTGTTCAGTTACACACGAGCACACCTGTTGCCCTGGGGCACATGTGCCAGCAGCTGCACCCGACGTCCATGCATGTAAACAGCAGAGGGGCACGATGCCAGTCCAGGAACTGCTCATTCTTTCTGATTTTCCCTGTTAGCCTCTGCTCAGCATTTTCCCCAACAATGACCCACAATTGAGCAGTGTGTGGGTAAGAGAGGTGAGTCGAACCCGGAATTGTTGTTACTTATATTAATTCCACAGTGCACCAACAATTTTAATCCCCTCCCCCACTGAGAATGGAGCGGGGTAAGGGGGTTAAGATTAGGCCGAGTCCAGTTATCAGCCTGAGGTCACTCCGTTCCCGCCTGGCGCCATTTCATCTCCGGCGACAGTCAAGCGACGGCCTGCTTTAAATTCAAAAGTTACAGCCTGATGAGGTCTTCAGTGCTGCGATGTGATTTTAACATCAGGGGGAGGCCTGCACGGTGTATAACCCGACAGTGGGGGGTTGGTGGTGGTCCTCTGAAGCCGGGGTTAAGGCCTGCTAGGGTAAAAATTCCAAATATTCGGGAGTGCTCGTTGTGAGACTGCGGAACCTCGGCCCGCGGTTTCCCACCCATTAAAACAAACGGGTAAAACTCGCGGGCTGGCGATCCGCCATTTCGCGACATATACCGTGGGCTGGGAAGGCCCAGAAGTGGGCCTCGTAACCCATTACCGTGGCAGAGCTCTGCGCGCCACCAGGACCCAGGCTGCCAGTCACGGGCATTGGCAATGAGTGGTACAGTCACTTCATTCACCCCCTGGCACCTCGCACCCTTGACAAGAACAAAAATTCATCCGAGTAAAATGAGCACCAAATGAAATGCAGGCTTAGACGCTATTTAAAACAAAGGAAATCGGGTCGGAGCAGGGACCCAGAGCAGTAGGGCAATAATAATGTGGGCTAAAAATGGAGCAGACTAATGACTCTGTGCAGTAATTGCTTACTCAAATCGACACTAGCTTTTAAAGCCCACAGGTCTTAACTGTGCATTTCCCCTTAAAATAAAATTTCATAAAGTACCAAAGCAAACTTCTCAAACTCTGCAGTTGAACGGTTTTTATTGCAGAACAATTATATCATTAATGGAACATTTAAAGAATTCATTGGAACAGTAGAATGCCGAGGAAATTGTTAATTGTGTTGTTCTCCGTGGAAAACACATGAGCTGTTAATGGCCCGAGAAGCTGTGACAGTCAGCTCATCCCCTTCAATGGTGCCTCTTGTGTGTGTCGTTTCTGTAAGATTAAGCTTGCTGTCACACTCCAAGCCGTCACACGGTGCTCCGGCGTAGAAATAATGCGTGAAATTGGGCCACAGAAAGCAAGGGCAAAAACAGCCTGAGCCTGACGAGTGAGGTTGGCGAGAGTTAATGTAATAATGGACTGCACTGTTAGTGACAGCAGTAAAACATACAATAAGAACCGCTCTCAGCAGCCGGGTGCACCAGCAGCAAAGAAATCTCAGCCATCCATGCTGTCCACTTGGAATGTTTTTTCCAAAAAAAAGAACATCCATCCTGATGGGCGTCCAGTGACCCCCGCTGGAAATTGTGTGGGTGCACGTGCTCGGCCCTGATGCCCTCCGCAGTCCACTAGCTCGCTAAAGACTCACTAGACTCACTCGCAAAGGATAGCCACCTAGGGGTGGGTTACTGTAGAGTTTCTGGTCTCTGTGGAATTGTAACCCCTCGCCCTCCCAAAGCCCAAATACAATTTAGGTGTCAGCCGTGGCTCAGTGGGAAGTACTCTCGCCTTCTGAGTCAGAAGGTCATGGGCTCAAGTCCCACTCCAGAGACTTGTGCATGTAATCAAGGCTGACACCCCAGTGCAGTACTGAGGGAGCGCTGCACTGTCAGAGGTGCCTCTCTTGGATGAGAAGTTAAACCGAGACCCTGTCTGCCCTCTCAGGTGAGTGTAAATGATCCCATCATTTGAAGAAGAGCAGGGGAGTTCTCCCCGGTGTCCTGGACCGTACTTATCCCTCAACCAACATCTAAAAAAGATGATCTGATTATGTGTCTCATTGTTCTTTGTGGGATCTGGTTGTGTGAAAATTGGCTCCCGCGTTTCCTGCATTTACAACAGTGACAACACTTCAACAAAGTCCTTTCCCGTTACGATGCTGACTAACCTGCTGTGTATTTCCAGCATCGCCTGACTTTATTTCAGAGTCCCAGCGGTTCATTTCCTTTCCTTTCTGTGTCTGGGACGGTTCCTAACACAGAGAGTGACTCCCAGTGCTCTGCATTTCGATGCTGAGCCCAGCCATTTACAACTGATTAGAGTTTGTTTTCCACTGTATGGGGGTGAAATCGACTAGAGCGGGGCTGTCGAACGGGCCACTTGCCATACGCCCTGCTCGACAGTCAGTTCTGTTGAAGTCAATGGAACTGATTATCAGGCGGGGAGTATAACGGACGGCCGATCCGATACAGCCCGTGTTGCACTACTGCTCAGGTTCAAGTGGGAGCAGTGCAGCTGTCAACAGTCTCACCTTGCACTGAGATTGGGAATTGTTTTAACGAAGCAAGATCTAATTTTTCCCCCCTATTTCTTTGGCCAGAACTCAATAAAGAGTCCTGAAAAATGTTGCTCTGAAAGTCGTTCGTGATCACAGAATAGGTTTGGATCAAGCTTCTGCTCCATTTAATATTGTCCATTCAGAATATCATCACATTACATGATTGGATAACCCCGCTTCAATGTGCAGCTCCAATTAACATAAGAACATAAGAAATAGGAGCAGGAGTAGGCCAATCGGCCCCTCGAGCCTGCTCCGCCATTCAATAAGATCATGGCTGATCTGATCCTAACCTCAAATCTTCTATCACTCTGCATCCACCCGAACCCATGTGATCTCCCGGGAGAGGCGAAAAACCAGATAAAAGACCCAATGGCCAATTTGGGTGAAAAAAATCTGGGAAATTCCTCTCCGACCCATCTAGGCGATCGAAATTCTTCCAGGAGATCACTCTTTCCCTATATTTTCTACAGTACTTACCTTCTGTAAAGGCGATCTCCACCCCAGCCAGGAACAGGAATAAAACCATCTCCTGAAATCTAACACAGAATTAGAACACAGTTGGAGCAGAACCAGGCTACACGGCACGTGGGCCCACTCCACTACCCACAGGGCCATGACCATTCCGAACCTAGACTCATGTCCAATTTCCTGCCCGCTCCCTGTAACCCTTAATTCCCTTTACTTCTAGGAAACTATCTATTTCTGTTTTAAATGTATTTAATGATGTAGCTTCCACAGCTTTCTGGGGCAGCAAATTCCACAAACCTACCACCCTCTGAGTGAAGAAGTTTCTCCTCATCTCAGTTTTGAAAGAGCAGCCCCTTATTTTAAGATTATGCCCCCTAGTTCTAGTTTCACCCTTCATTGGGAACATCCTCACCGCATCCACCTGATCAAGCCCCTTCACAATCTTATATGTTTCAATAAGATCGCCTCTCATTCTTCTGAACTCCAATGAGTAGAGTCCCAATCTACTCAACCTCTCCTCATATGACCACCCCCTCATCCCCGGGATTAACCGAGTGAACCTTCTTTGTACTGACTCGAGAGCAAGTATGTCTTTTCTTAAGTATGGACACCAAAACTGTATGCAGTATTCCAGGTGCGGTCTCACCAATACCTTGTACAACTGCAGCAATACCTCCCTGTTTTTATATTCCATCCCCCTAGCAATAAAAGCCAACATTCCATTGGCCTTCTTGATCACTTGCTGCACCTGCATACTAACTTTTTGAGTTTCGTGCACCAGGACCCCCAGATCCCTTTGTACTACAGTACTTTCCAGTTTCTTGCCATTAAGATAATAACTTGCTCTATGATTTTTCCTGCCAAAGTGCATAACCTCACACTTTCCAGTATTGTATTCCATCTGCCAAATCTCTGCCCACTTACTTAGCCTGTCTATGTCCCTTTGCAGGTTTTTTATGTCCTCCTCACTCACTACTTTCCGTCCCATCTTTGTATCATCTGCAAACTTTGATATGTTACACTCGGTCCCCTCCTCCAAATCGTTAATATAGATTGTAAAGAGTTGGGGACCCAGCACTGACCCCTGCGGAACACCGCTAGTTACTGGTTGCCAATCCGAGAACGAACCATTTATCCCAACTCTCTGCTTTCTGTTAGAGAGCCAATCCTCCACCCACGCCAGAATATTACCCTCAATCCCGTGATTTTTTATCTTGAGCAATAATCTTTTGTGTGGCACCTTGTCAAATGCCTTTTGGAAGTCTAAATACACTACGTCCACTGGTTCCCCTTTATCCACCCTGTATGTTACTTCCTCAAAAAACTCAAGCAAATTTGTCAAACATGACTTCCCCTTCATGAAACCATGCTGAGTTTGTCCTATTAAATTATGTTTATCCAAATGTCCCATTACTGTCTCCTTAATAATGGACTCTAACATTTTACCAACCACAGATGTTAGGCTAACAGGTCTATAGTTTCCAGCCTTCTGCCTACTACCCTTTTTAAATAAGGGTGTTACATTAGCAGTTTTCCAATCTGCCGGGACCTTTGCTGAGTCCAGGGAGTTTTGGAAAATTATTACCAATGCATCCACAATCCCTACCGCCACTTCCCTCAAGACCCTAGGATGCAAGCCATCAGGTCCAGGGGATTTATCCGCCTTGAGTCCCATTATTTTACCAAGTACCACTTCCTTAGTGATTTTAATCGTATTTAGTTCCTCCCCCCCCTAGAGCCCCCTGTTTGTCCAGTGTTGGGATATTCTTAGTGTCCTCTACTGTAAAGACTGATACAAAATAATTGTTCAGTGTTTTTGCCATCTCCATGTTTCCCACCATTAATTTCCCGGTCTCATCCTCTAAGGGACCAACATTTACTTTAGCCACCCTTTTTCTTTTTATATAACTATAGAAACTTTTGCTGTCTGTTTTTATATTTTTTGCTAATTTACTTTCATAATCTATCTTCCCTTTCTTAATCAATCTTTTAGTTATTTTTTGCTGTCTTTTAAAGACTTCCCAATCTTCCATCCTCCCACTAGATTTGGCTACCTTATATGCCCTTGTTTTTAGTCGGATACTATCCTTAATTACTTTACGTAGCCACAGATGGCTATCTTTTCTTTTACACCCTTTTTTCCTCAGTGGAATATATATTTTTTGGAAGTTGTAAAATAACTCCTTAAATGTACACCACTGATCATGTACCGTCTTACCCTTTAATCTATTTTCCCAGTCCACTCTAATCAATTCCGCTCTCATACCTTCATAGTCTCCTTTATTCAAGCTCAGATGAATTGAAGTACAGGAATGACAGAGTAGCAATGGACAAAGAGAGCAGCTTCAATGTCCTGGTGGCCGTCCTCCAATTGCGCAGTCATTAGAAGAGAAGAGGACCTCCCAGTCAGGATATTCAGAATCCCACACCTGTCCTTCCAACCTAAGAATGCATGTCGGTAAAAAAAAATATAAATGACAGTCGTGTCATTTGGACAAAGGAAGCAATCGCTATCCCGCAGAGCACACCAGTCATGGAAGTGTCCTAACGCACCAATGAACAACCCATTGTGGTTTCCCATGGTCACCCAGACACTTCCCAAAGGTCTAAACATAAGCAAGTAGTTGTCAGAGACCCTCCCCCCCCCCAGTGATCTTGTGCACCCTGGGCCTGTCCACAGTGGAATTCTCCGGGTCCAGGGGCAGATCGACCAGACATTCTTCGATCTTAATATGTGAGAGGAAGAGGGGTGGGAGGAGGCTCATGTGCCGCATAACCGCCGACATAGACCACAGAATGGCCTGCTTCTGTGCTGTAGACGCTATGTAATTTTATGTAATCTGTTCACCCTGCACTCGGTGATCAAAGATAAACAATGTTGGGAAGAGGCGTAATCAAAAATTGAGGATCAACCTCTTCTGATAGTGAAAGAGGGGAGTGCAGCCTCTGGCATTGCAGACGTACGTGGCAGACTCTTTCACCCTGGACACAGAATGGACACATGGACCAAGCGAAGTGGCTCAAATAAAGGTTTGCTTCCACTGCACTCCACCCCAGGCCTCCCGGTGGAGCCAGGAAGGAGACAGAGTTTTCTGCCAGGTAAACTCGCCCATGTCTGACAGTAAACTTGTCCCGCTGGAGGTATCACGGCAGAAGTCGAAGGTGAGGAAGAGGATGGCATCCAGCAGCAACAAGCACAAGAGGTCCTTCTGTGAAGGGCAGGCGGGCTACAGGGAATTTAGGAGAGATGGCTCAATTTGTGAGGCAGAAGTGCTGAACGATGGTTTCGGAGCCTTGTTCCATTCCACTGTCAAGGGATAATTCCTCTGGATCAAATTATAGAATTCAGCATAATCTCCATGTACCTCATTCACACTTAAAACTCAATCCCATTTTACTGCCTGAGGTTCTAATCAGTCCAGTCACCGACTCAAACACAACACATACCCCAAGATTGAAATCGTATTCTTCAAATCAAAACTCACTTATGATGTGTTTTATGGTCAAAATTCACATTTTCAAACATGCATTTTAATTCTTTCTTCCCATCGCCAGTTCAACCTGCTGTGATTTATGTTCCGACCATGCAATCTAACTCAGTCACAGCTTCCAGTCCATTTCTCTGTTCAACTGTTAAAGGGACTTTCTGTGCACTGTTCTTATTCAAACTTCAGTTCTTATTTACAATTTACAACATCTCTACATGCCCCACTGGTACAGGTATTGAGCACAAGGAGTGGGATGCAGAAAATTACCTTAGGGTAGTTGGGAGGTCGTGGATAAGTGTAGTCGAGGAATGAGTAAGGAAAAATAGAAGTGAGAAGGAAGAAAAATAGGTCAGGGTTGAAGTGTCCTTGTATAAAACAGAAGCACTGATTACTTTGAGAGGCATGTTGTGTAACATCACAGCTTTGGTTGAAGCACATTAAAACATTCCCGACTTTAAGCTTTGCAGAAGTAATTGCAAACGTAAAAAGGAAAGACAATGGCATTGCCAACTAATGATTGCAGCATTAAAAGGAGGGACATTCTGCAGTTTCTCTGGATTGTATTAAGAAATAGAAAAAGATCTGCTGCAATACTGACTGTCCGTGATGATTGGCAAATAGTGCGACAGAAATAGAAGGGATGGGAGACGATCAAAGGAGTTTGCAGAAGTAATGGGGCTGTGATGTAAGGAGGGGACTTCACTGTCCAGAGACGGCCTGGCAGAATGCCAACAACGGTGGTTAAAATGTATTGAGGACTGTTTTCTAAAACAGACCATTACAAGTTCAATGGGGAAAGATACAATACTGGACTGATATTAGTTCTGATTAATATACTGAAACAAATAATTGACCTGAAGGTAGGGAAATATTTAGGGGCCAATGATTATCATACAATAATTAGGTTTGCAGTCAGAATAGATAAAGGAAAAAAACACAATAAAAATAAAAGCAAATGTGTTGGACTGGAAAAGATATTGGGCAGTACAGACACTCCAAAATGTAGGACACTTACAGCACCACTGTACCCCAGAGAATATCTAAAGCAGACCCAAGAACGTGTAACAACTACATTTTTAGATAATCATGGAATTACGCTCTGTATTTAAACATCAAACCAAATAATTTGCCCATTGCTTAATGCAACAGGGCTTCACTCTTTTCTTAATTGTAACAATTCAAAATATTCCAAACTGGGCTCAAAACAACAAGGAAAATAAGAACAAATATTGCCTGATGAACGCTCCAGGTGTATCCTTCCATTTCCAATAAGCTTTACTTCGGATGGTTCAGGATTTCTCGGCCTGGTTCCTAACATGGCTGATAAATGGCATGTGCAGATAGGAACGAGGGAACGGGAATGGATTTTTCAAAAGGCCTTTGGTAAGGAACCACATAGTAGACTCATGACTAAGGTCAGAGCATGTGGAGTCAGGGGACGGGTAGCAGAATGGATAACAAGCTGGCTACAAAACAGAAAACAGAGAGTAGGGCTTAAGAGCAGGTACTCAGACTGGCAAAAGGTGGGAAGTGGTGTTCCACGGGGATCGGTGCTGGGACCACTGTTGCTCACCATTTACATTAATGATTTCGACTCGGGAATTGGAAGCACAATTTCTAAATTTGTGGACCACACCAAATTGGGAGGTGTAGTTACTACTGAAAAAATGCGAAAAAATAAAAGACATTAATAAACTTTCAGAATGGGTGTGTAATTGGCAAATGAATTTCAATATAGCTAAGAGGTGTTACATTTTGGTTGGAAGAATAAGCAGGCCACATACTGCTTGGATAATAAAAGTTTAAATGGGGTAGAGGATTAAAGGGATCTGGGGTAGAGATGCACAAATCACTAAAAGTAGTGACACAGTTTAATAAGGCCATTATAAAAAGCTAAGCACTGGGCTTAATTGCTAGAGGGATAGAATTGAAAAGTAGAGAAGTTATGCTAGACCAAAACTAGAGGCATTAAGTATAAGATAGTCGCCATTAAATCCAATAGGGAATTCAGGAGAAACTTCTTTACCCAGAGAGTGGTGAGAATGTGGAACTCGCTACCACAAGGAATAGTTCAGGCAACTAGAATAGATGCATTTAAGAGGAAGCTAGATAAACACATGAGGGAGTAAGGAATAGAAGGGCATGCTGATAGGGTGGGATGAAGAGGGTGTTATGTTCATTAATAAATAGACATTCTTATTATGAACACAGCTAGCTTTTGCTAGTTACTTTATTGAGCACATGTGGACTTGTACAGCATCTTGTAGAGGCTTCCATCTTGACAGCTGCCTTGTGGGTAGCCTAGCCTCATGGGTAATGTAGTCTTAATATAATATATAGCTGGGTAGTGTAGTCTTATACATACAGCTATATACAGCTCTACGGCTCCACCTAGTGTCCACTATGGAATGACATGCTATTGATCACTACATCCCCCTTTCTTTGAGGTTTAACAAAATCAATATCAATCAACTTTCAAGAAAACAATAAAGATAATATCAGTAACACTTTTGTTAGTGCTTTATAAACATAAACATTTTCAAAACAGTCAACACATTTTCAAAGCTTTACATTGTACTCAAAGATTAAGTCTATCAGGCTCTTTTACTTCACGTGTGGATCTTCACAACACGGGTAAGTCTGATGTGTCTTCATGAGATTGTTCTGGTGGTGAATGACAAGATACAGTTGCGGCATTGTCATCAATCTGGTCTTGAATAGTCTCTTGTGTTTTTAGGAGGGAACGGCGGTTTCTCCTGAGAATCTGTCCTTCCTCAGTTCTAACAGTGTATGACCTTGGTCCTACTTCCTCAAGAACTGTAGCTTTCCTGTTCCATGCATCTGGATCCTCAATCCTGACAACATCATCCTTTGTCAATGGTTTTAGAGTTTTGGATGACTTGTCATAGTATGATTTCTGTTTCAGCTTTAACAGTTGAAGTCTCTGTCTCAGTTCCTCACTTTGCTGTTCTTTTGCACAGCAGGGTAGCGTGGTGCGCAACTTGCGACCCATTAGTAGTTCAGCAGGTGAAGAACCACAGTCTAAAGGTGAGGCTCGGTAGTTCAGCAGGACGAGATAAGGATCAGACTTGCTTTCTGTCACTTTCTTCAGTAGCTGCTTGAGAACTTGAACACCTTTCTCTGCCTTACCATTCAACTGAGCATACAAAGGACTGGATGTGATGTGCTGAAAGTCATAATGTGCTGCAAACTGTTGCCACTCCTTACAGTTGAAGCACGGACCATTGTCGCTAACGGCAATCCTGGGAATTCCATGTCTGGCGAAAATGGATTTCACATGCATTATGACACTGCTTGCTGTGGTGCTTGAGAGCAGTGCCATCTCAGGATAGTTAGAATAGTAGTCAATCACTATTAGATAGTCTTTACCATTTAAATGAAAAAGGTCCATACCAACCTTTTGCCATGCTGCTGTTGGTATGTCAGCTACTATCATTGGTTCCTTTGTAAGAATTCGCAATAATTTACAGTTCTGAAGATTCATGTTTTTGAATAAAGGATCCCTGAGCGATGTGCTTTTAAATTTCCAGGGATAAAATGGCTGTCACCACATGGCCGAAGACAAGGACAATGCTTTGTTTACAAAGCAATTGAATGCTATTAGCATTTGTTTGTATGTCGAGTGGATCCAAAGGACAACTAAACTGCAGAAGAGACTTTTTGTATCTTAAATGGGAAGCGTTAACATTTGAAAGGATTTTAAATCACCCAGTACTGGACAATAGAGCAGATGTATCTCCCTTTTGTTTCAGCAAAGGGAGCTCTGAAAATCACAGTAACTCAATCTAACCACTTTGAGTTAGCCTATCACAGCTTTGGGGTTAATTTTGCACACAGCCCTTGCAAGGCAGGATGTGAGGGGCTCACCAGGTATAAAAAAGGGGCTGAGCAGCCAGCTCGCTCTCTTGACTCTTGACTCTCTTGACTTCCTGGGACGATAGGTGAGCTCTCTCTCTCTCTCTCTCTCTCTCTCTCTCTTCGCTGGACCACATGTCAGCAGAGTTTCTGACTCCTCAACAAGGCAGCCTAGCAGGAGTTAAGGGGGGATGGTGATTTAAGGGAATTGCTAAGATTGTTTAAATAACATTGTAGCCATTGTACCCCTCGTTTTCACCGTCTGCAACCCCCCTGCTGTATAGTTTTACAATTTTACTGTGTTCATGTGGGATAGTTTGATAGTGATTATAGTTTCTTTTAGTTAATAAAGATTGATATTTTTCTCTCATCCAAACCACGTGTTCCGTTTTAATATCATTAATTATAAGTTCCTCCACTCAGAACAAAAGGAGGGGTGGCGATTCAAAACCGCTGTTTTAAAATTGGTTTTATTGGAAATGGTCTGATGTGCAGGCAAAGGCTGCAAGACCAGGAAAATTACTTTAAACCAGTTTAAAAGAAACCCCCGAAATCCTTACACCTTTGCTTGTTTGTTTTGGTGTTTCTGACATGTCTCACATTTGCCTATCATGTTCTCAATGTCCTTATTTATGCCAGGCCAATAAACAGTGTCTCTTGCTCTCCTTTTGAATTTTTCAATTCCGAGGTGTCCCTCATGAATCCTTTTGAGCATGTCTTGACGTAGAGCCTGTGGAATGACTATTCTTTTCTGTTTTAGTAATAGTCCACTTGCGACACTCAATTCTGACCTTATGTGAAAATATTTTGGACAGGAACGTTTTGGCCAACCATGATGAATGTTCTCCATTACTGTTTGTAATACTGTATCTTTTACTGTTTCTTCTGCTATTTGCTTTGATTTTGTGTCTGACACGGGCAGCGCAGCAGTGACCATACTCACATGAACATCCACGTCTTCTTCAGTAGAGCTCACATGACTCATTGTGGGTGCTCGGGATAGTGCATCTGCTAACACTATGGGCTGGATTTTCCTAAGCCCCTGGAGTCGGGTTGGAGGCGTGCGGGCGATAAAAATCGGAGATCCGGGGGTCCCGACCCCATCCCGCCTCCAACCCGCCTCCATGTCAATTTCATAGGAGTCGGGTTGCCGACAAGTGCTGGAACCCGACTCCCAGAGGCGGGAAGGGATTAAAGGCAATTAAACTGCCTGTTAACAGGTAGTTAACAGGTAGTTTTTTGCCTATTCGCGATTTTTATTGCTGGTTTGTGGGCTTCCCGACAGCTCCAAACCACGAAAAGTTTTCGAGGCGGGACGTGGGTCTGAGGTCTTGGAGGGGTCGAGATGCCCAGTGTTCAGGTGAGTGAGGGGTGCAGGAGTGCAAAGGTAAGTGTTTTGCAAGTGTTTAAAGTGTTTAAATAAGTTTAACTTACTTTTACTTACCTTTACAGGAGTCCTGCATTCCGGTGTCGGGAGTTGGCTGCAAGAACCACAGAAGCTCCGATTTTTAAAAAAAAATCAGCTTCTTGGTTTCTGCAGCAAAATGATTTTAAAGTTATCCTGAGAAAGGACTGAGGCTGAATTAGCAGTTTTTCAGTGCTTGACAGCTTCAAACAGCTGTTAAACACTGATATTTCATCTGCCAAAAGCTTTTGACAGATGAAATGTCAATCTCTGACGTCACCTGTTGCCGGGTGGCCCTTAATTGGCCTGCTGAGCCCACAGGGCGGGCTCAACAAGGTCAATCAGAGGAAAATCCAGTGGGTTGGCCACATCTCCATGGAGGCGGGACAACAAGCCCGAATGTGGGTTTCCCACCTTCAACCCGCCCCCGTAGCAAAATCCAGCCCTATGTATTTGCCTGGTGTGTAGATCAGTTCAAAGTCATATCTTTGCAGCTTCATCATGAGTCGTTGAATCCTTGGAGACATCTCATTCAGGTTTTTTTTTATGATGGCAACCAGAGGGCTGTGGTCTGTCTCAACTGTGAAGGTGGGAAGTCCATATATGTAACCATGAAACTTTTCTAGTCCAACTACCAAGCCTAGACATTCCTTTTCAATCTGGGCGTATCGACACTCGGTATCAGTCATAGACCTGGAGGCATAGGCAACAGGCTTCCAATCTTCACCCTCTGCTTGTAGCAAGACCGCACCTAGGCCATCTTTTGATGCATCCGTTGACACTTTGATTCTTTTTGTTGGGTCAAAGAAGGTGAGTACAGGTGTGGTTGTCAGCACTGTTTTGAGGTTTATCCACTCTTGTTCATGTCTTTCTGTCCATGCGAACTCATTTGTTTTATGTAGCAGGTCTCGCAGACAGGCTGTCTTGGCTGACAAGTTAGGAATGAAGTTTATCATCCCCATGATGCGTAGCACTCCTTTTTTGTCAGTGGGTCGGGGCATTTTGAGTATGGCGTTTACTTTTTCCATATCTGGCTCTATTCCTTTACCAGATAGATTATCTCCTAGGAAAGTGACTTCCTGGATGCCAAACTGACACTTGGCTTTGTT